>NC_066289.1:11200000-12400000 GCF_905404315.1 Leptidea sinapis | reverse complement strand
AGCCTTATTTATGTACATGCAGAATGGTCGTCAGTAGACATATTGTAATTTATTACTCTAGTAATAATTGCCACATTGATTAAACCAACACCGAATGTCAATATTGCAAAGAACAGTTTGAACAGAGTCGTCTCTCAGACTTTTTTCACCATTAAGCAGAGTGCATTATAATTTATCATTTGGTTTTTTTTTACCTGGGTCCGTAAAAAAGGTGTTGTATTAGGCTCAATTAATGTTCCGTTAATTTTATAGAAGTCACTCTGAAAAAAAGAAAATTTGTTTACAGAGTTGGTTTCAAAACTTAACGACACGACACGACACACTAAATGACAAACATGCTCTATATTACAAGCGTGGCAAATACAACCATTATTTTAATAAAAGTACCTGATAGTATATTGGTGTTATTTGCCAAAAAAAAAATGACAGAGAAAAATGAAAAATCTATCGAACAAACATTTATCTAAACTTAATAATTGCCGTCGAAATATAATCAGCAAAGAAACAGTAAAAAACTACACTACAATTTAAAAAAAAGTGATATATCACACCAAAGTAATATCAAACGCTGCCTGCCCGCGGAGCTATGAATCATCCGTGCTCACAGGGACGCGGTGGTTGCGACACAGTCATAGTGATACTCAATAGATGAACTTCTTTTTCGACAAGTAGGTACAAAATGACATTCACACTCATATGCATATTTAGCAGAACAGAAAAAAAATATTCAATATTCCATAAAAGACTGGCCTGTTAAGGTACCTACTTTTTTGCCTCGAACTCTCAATTGAAAGTTATATAACATTAGAAGGCAGTCTTCGATTGAATTTTGTTTCCCGCTAATAGTGATTTGTAACTTGTAAGAGTTCAGTCTGGGTTAAAATTGTAATTTTTAGTAAAAAAATATTTTTTCCAAACTAAGGATTGACAAGGCTGACAACACGAGGTATTTGGGTGATGGAATGCGAATGAATGGTCATATTTAGATCTATTGATTTTGAACTGATACTGATAACGGGACTATTCTATTCTTTAAGCCAAATGATTGTTATATAAATTGACTTAAAATAAGTTGTTAAAAACTAATACATAAGTTGTGGTAATATTTGTAGACAAATTTTCACGACAAACATTACGAATTCAGCGGCCAGCAAGCGTTTGACATTAGTATACTCTAAGGCGCTCAATCAAAAATAAGCTTACCTCTTGATAGAAGACGCGTCTGGAGTTGTAAGTGAAGTTGTACTGCTGATCCGCAACCATCAGCAGAATTGTAAATGGCAGCAGGAATGCTGCAGCAGCCAGGAACGCTACACACCTCCCCAGCCTTACCATCCCCGAACTTCGTCGACCGCGTTTGTTCATCACTAATTATTAGTTCACCGTTCACATTATATTTTTACCTATTTTAAACTTGCGTGTAGTAACTTCACAATGCAATCCTTGCCAGGCATTGTTCTATTAATTTACACACTAATGCACTATAGCCTTGATATAGTTGTGTCTAGATGGAGTATTGCCGTTAATTATAAATCGTTCATTGATTTTGATGGCCGTTCTTGTCAAACATTTGCACTCGCGTTTTCAATAACATTTTCGTCTCGGTGAATTACAAACTGATTTCAATATAATTTACTATGCGGTTTATCAGAATCATTAATAAATTAGCATTAATAATCGAGAAGGTAATATCTTCTTCTTCTATGATTGGAATGACATTGTACAATCTAATTATACAAAAATGGACGGTTAGCTATTTCGTAGAAATTTTGCTAATGACGAATCATTAATTGGTATAAATTAGAATCGATACAAAGAAAACAAACTCTCAAAATTATTTGTCAGACATTAAGTTAATTACAAAAAATAATATTTTGAACTTATAAGACAATGTTTGACAACATATGGATTCAGAAAGCAATAAGGAACGCTAATATATATGAATGCCACATTTAGACACAATATCAAGAAACCAAGTATCAATTTTGAATAATTTGCTCAAATAACTGTTACTAGTAATATTTAATTGAAAAATATTTGTTTCAATAACAATAGTAAAATAGTACAAACATGAGCCAGAAGGCCACCCTCTCCCATACCAATTATTATTAAAAGTACCAAAAATCTAGAGTTCACAATATTATAAGTCTACAAAAATATGTAAAAAAATATTAGAGGAACAGGATATCTGTGTGTGTGTGTTTTGTTTAGTTTTCTTGACTACTTCTTGTTTCATTTGTCACGCTTACGCAATATATTTTGGTAATATTGTTAAAAATATAGAAATAGAAAATATTTGAAAAATAAAATATTAAATTAAATTCACCAACAAAAATAACTATACCGTATGCCCGACCATCTACAGAACTGGACTCAGAGAGGAAATATCAAATGAAGAGTAAATTGCTTTTATACCCACTGTGCTAATACAACGTTATAAACAATTATGAAGCACTAACATCAATTTGCTCATGGCGTGTTATTGCTAATTTGCCTGTAGTAAATAACGTCCAATTCACATGACATGACTTTGTTCGTCGCCTTTTTGCCCAGGGGTCGGACGGATACATCTTTTTATTTATACAATGTCGTGTTTCGTTGTTTGTCCGCAATGAACTCCTGAACTACTGAACGGATTTTAATCAAATTTGCGCACGCTGCTTGTAGTTTGATCCAACTTAAGAGATAGAATAGTTTATATTTATATTCGTGACCCTTGGTGTTTCCTATTTTCAAATTTTATTTCTGTATAAATAATTTGTGACGCACAGTTTGACAGTTCTGCTGTGACATTATGCATTATAAGAACAGGGAGAAACGTAAAAATTATTTTTGTTGTTGTACTTATACAAATTTCGTAATTAACAGAAAATATTTAAAATGTTGATATGACATTTTGTGTTAGTAAGCATTTCATTAATTGATGAGAAGTGCACCGCTCACCAGCTAGTATAATATATCACTACATAATACTTATTATAAAACAAAGTCCTCCGCTGCGTCTGTCTGCTCGTGATAAACTCTAAAACTACTGGATAGCGTGGTTATCGCGATAGGTTTATACTTTTTTAAGGTTTTTGTAAACATTATTGTATACGATACATGTTGAAGGTGTCGAAAAAAATAAGCCGTCTGGGAGCTTTCAACGAAAACGCTATCTTTGTTATTATGTAACAAAATAATATTGGGTGGAATTGTGTATCTTTATAAGTTTACAGAAAAATCCGCGAGGGAATATGTCTATCTCTTAAGAATAACATGCTATATCCCTATTGACATTTAAAAAAATGGCAATAAAAAGCGGTAATGTAAAAGCTGTTTACACAAATATACTTATAATTTAATTTCTATAAATTAATAAAAAATCATTCAGAAATATGTTTTTGTTTCATTTTTACTCAATAACTTTTGCACGTTACCGATGTCTTTAGGCTACATTATACCCGAATACTAATATCATTGTTTATCTATTGACAGAGCAACGTATGTCGAATCAGCTAGTTTTTAGATAAATATCAAATCCGATATATAATATGCGATTTTTAATAAACTATCTAATTCAAAATCAAATATTTTTATTCAAAATAGGATTTAAAATCACTTATTGAACGTCAAAAACTACCACCCATTCAAAAGAGACTGCCTCAGACCTGAGAAGAATGGGCGCATGAAACTCAGCGGCCTTTTTTTTTAATATAAAATATGGATTACAATGTGATATCGTACAATAAAGATTTATAATTAAAGAGCCTGAGGGTGTTCGCTTTCTTCCCAGTCGTGTTATTAAGAAAATCGTTTATGCTATAGTAAGCTTTCCCACACAAACGTTTTTTAACAATTCTTTGAAATTTCTTAACACATTTGTTTTGTATATTTTCTGCGATCATATTGTAGAAGCATCTACATCGCCCAACAAAAGACTTACTAACTCGACCCAACCGAGTAACTAATACTCGCGGTTATCAAACAAATACCATTATAAGGTACAAACGGGCATTACGGCTTAATTTTTTTTACAATCTTGGTATAAATGTTTTAATAAATTATACTAGCTGTTACCTGCGACTTTGTCCGCATTTAGCAGTTTTACCATATTATTTGGTGTTTGAATGTCACGGCGTGCATATATACAAAACAATCTGTATCTGAATATCTCTCATCCTTAAAGCAGCGTTCCTAACAAACGTTTTCGTTCGACTGTTTTCTCTCTGACTCGCATCGCAAAACTGACTACTTAACGTTAATATAAATTATAATATAGCCTATGATACTCACATTTTTATATTATTTAATTAGAGTATGCCCATACCCGGGTTCATCAGCTTAAACTAAGTTTCATGTTTGTATATTACAATATTATATTGGTTAGCACTTCATTTTTCATTTGTTTTATATTTTTTATTTTTAGATTGGCAGCGAGCCCATTAGATTAAACCAAAATATATTTTCAGGTAAGAATATTTAAGAAACAATATCTGCAATCACTAGAATTAGCTCTATTCAAGTTTTTTCGTTGACGGACCAACTATATTAATGCATATGTCTCTTTTGAGCTCACACTGCATTCATGCATTGAGCATTCATTGTAAGAAATAAATTATGATTGAATGATAACATTACTTGTATCATTGCAGGAGTCGTGCAGTAGCAGTGCAGTGAAGATTTGTGGAATACGTCAACTAGCACTGTAACTGCACGACTGAATGACACGTGTAGCAGTGGAGTTGCAGTTCTAATAATAGCCGGCCAATTCTGTTAAATATAACAGAATTAGTCCTGCTGACTTTAAACGTTTTATCAAGCCGACTGATTACTATCATTGTTTCCGCCGGGACGAGCCGATAAAAATGTATTTTTATGAATATGTGACACAACAATAATTAATCTTTAATTTCATTGTTATAGTGTCCAACAAACGAATAACGGTTGTTTATTAAGTGTTTTACCATGCGATATAAGAAGTCGATAGGTTAAGTTATTAAGTTAAGGCTATTTTATTTAGGTTTAAGTTTTTTTAATAAAATTCACTAGCAATACTTAATATAAACTTTTCAGCAATTCATTAATTTGAAAATGTTAAGAAGAATCGACAGGAAACTTACCAATCGCTCTTTTTAAATCATTATTTAAACAAATATCTGTAATTAAATTAATAACAATAACATTTACATACATTAAGGTCAAATCAATTTTAAAGTTAATAACTAAAGACACAATTGGTCTCGAAGACCTATATATTATAATATAATATACTCGTATATACAAAAAGGAACATAAATACTTGTTAAATTTAAAATAATTCAACGTAATATTTTAAACGGTAGTCGTAATATTTGTTTATTTCAGTGTGGAGCGACCCTTCGAATATTTTCTCATACAATGTTATTAATAAAATTATTTTATAATGTATCTTTGTAGTAAAGTAGTCTTATTATTTGGTATCTATTTATATCAATGAATGCATGTTATTTGGTTGAGTTTTTGTGGCAGTCTTCGTCATGCAATGCATCTATTCAATGTCTGCTAATGGGAAAATATTGGTTTTCAGGAAATGTAAAAAAGATCTGGAATCAAACTGAGGAGCGGGGAGCCCTATAAGATGTGAATTTTTGTTAACGTTTGATTTTACTACCCGTCTATTTTTCATACAGTGCGCTAAAAACTATTATAAAGGAGTAAGCTCCACAAATCTATGATTATATATGTAAATGAATCAAGCTTCTATTCAATAAAACAAACATTTTCAAACCCCAAAAATTTTAAGCTCGCAACATTATAAGAAATTTGAAGTCCTCATCGTAAAAATGCGTTGGCTTCAGAGCACAGGATTCAAAATTCAGATGCAAGATTCGTCCACACATAAGTATACTTAATTCATAAATATTATGATAAGTTTTAATCGAAGACTGCCAAATGAATGATGCACAGTGTAATTATTATGTACTGCCATATAAAATCACAGAGCAGAATGACGAGAATTATGCAACTATTTATGCTGACATTATATTGTTAAAACGGGTTCCCAAGAATTCAGGGGTCATCAGAGTTTGCACTTTAGGTATTTTCGATTTAACAACAACATTTTTAATGGGATTACAGAAGTGTTATAGTAGTACGAATATCAACATATTTTAATGTATAGCATATGTTTATAGTAAAATTATATCTTGTATATGTACTGGTACCATTATTCTTATTCTGCCATAGGCACGTTTATTCAACGATTTTGTATTTTTTATTTTAATGAAAATAAGGGACGAGACAAGTAGGAAGTTCAGCTGATGGTGATTGACGCCCTACCCATTACAACGTAGTGCCGATCCGGATTCATGAAAAACCCAAAAATTCTGAGCGGCACTACAATTGCACTCGTCACCTTGAGACATATCTAAGGTGTTAAGTCTCATTTGCCTAGTAATTTCACTAGCTAAGGCGCCCTTCACACCGAAACACAGTAATGTTTACACATGATTCACGGCGGTAATAGGCGCCGTTGTGGTACCCTTAATTTAGCCGGCTTACTTTGCAAAGGAGCCTCCCACTGATAAAAGGTAGGCAACGCACTGATGGTTCCTCTGATGTTACAAGAGAGTATGGGCTGCGGTGATCACTTACTTTAACAACACCCATATTTTTCAAATTCAAATATTTTTATTCAAAATATGATTCAAATTCACTTATTAAACGTCAAAAACTATCATCCATTAGAAATAGACTGCCTCAGACCTGAGAAGAACGGGCGCAAGAATCTCAGCGGGCTTCTTTTTTATAAAAATATGGATTAAAATGTAAATAACGAGATGACAATTGTTACACATGAACGTACTCATCATTGTGGTAATCACATAATAATATATGTCTCACGCTCAATCGAAAACGTCCGATGCGACCCGATTCGCGCGCGCAGCTTCCAAGAAATATAGAAGATTCCACTGCTTTTACCACCTCTCCCCTAAATATTCTTTTGACCTCCTCCATAAAAAAACCTATCGTAACCGATTTTCATTAACAAGTCGTAAAAAGTCAACCACATAGGCGTTATGTCCTTAGTATCTTGAATATACAACTACTAGCTAACGCACACATTGAGAAATCAAAATTGATTACGCACTATCTGGCTGTCAGCTCGTCTATACGCTGATATATCGTAAGTCTATGCGTTAGATTTATAAAAGAGAGAGACGGAACATTAATAGCAGTTGTGAAACAATCCAACTGAGGCAAGATAAAATATATATTATGTATTGTGCACATCACACGTATTTAAATTTATACGCGGGTTAAATATAATCTTTTATTTAATTATAATAATTATTATAATTAAAGTTTTTGCGATAATTTTCTTATATTGCCATTCAAAACTTATTTCTTGTTGGCGGCGGCTTTATATGCCTCACCGTCCGTTCTTTTTTATTTAATTTGATCCTATGAGATACTTAGGGATTTCTATAAATTTGATTTTTGCACAATCACAAATTCGCGCAGGAATCCGAGTCCTTTATAAACGTTGTTGGGACAATTTCCAACTTATACCGTTACGTAGAGTAACAATATTACGAAAAAATTCATTACAATCTTTTTAACGAAAGCAAATATAACAAAAAAATATAATAAAGACTTTTTTTTTTAAATTATACTACGTATGCCGTGTGTTCTTTTAACATTATCGAAACCAAAAAAGTAGTTTATAGAGTTTTTGTATGTTTGTCTGTATAAAGTATATCCGGGCAAAATGCGAAAACGACGATTAGATTTTATTCAAACTTTGCATGAACATTAGTTATATACACAATACAGGTTACATAATGCAGATATCGTAGTTTTGCTGGTTTATAGCGTCCACACGGACGTAGTCAAGGAAAGCAGCTAGTTAAAGAATTTAAACATAGTAAATTGTTCAGTTAGAATTAAAAGAAGTAAATTATTTATAGTACGAATGTTGCATTTGGCCAAGTATAGTTTTGTATAGTTTGTGAGAATTGTTATATAAACTTTCAAGTAGTAAACGAAAGTAGAAAGTACATCGTCCATTGAATTGTTGGCTTCGAACAATAAACTGAAGTGTATCGTAGAACAGTTGGTTCTACGAAGTTAATATTATGATTCACAAAGTGATTCCGAAGGTCAACCGGTGACATTATCCTCACAGGACTTCGACTAACAGCTTCTCAAGGTCATCTAGTTCATTTTTTATTTGCTCAGTTGATTGAAATAGGTAAACTATTTATAGGTACTTATATTAAAACTAAGCAGAAGAATCACAATGAAATATCAAGTTCAAATTAAGACTGGGAAAAGGGGGGGTGATGTGTATTTTGTCCGATGTTTGTGTGAGAGAGACGACAACTATTTTATTTGTTGTATAACATACATATGAATCATATGTAATTATGACTTTTATTTTTTTATTTATGGAAGAGGAGGACAAACGAGCGTACCGTCTCCTGATGTAAGGTATCACCGAGGCCCACATTCTCTTGCAACACCAGAGGAAAAAGGCACACTATTCCCTCACCAAGTTCTGATCCTTATTTTGTTTATAAAATGGTTTATTGCAAAATAATGGTCTTATAGCTTGTTTCAATAGCTTTCAGATAAACTCATTCAAATCATCCTAATTATAAGCAATCTATTGCTACATGTAAAATAATACGCATTGACAGAACGAGCGAGCGACATAATCGCGTCGATCTCAGCCATACCGTACGATCAGAGTTTCGGAAAGAAAGGCTGCCGCAACGACGGTTCTCAAAGCCATGGTCTGAGAAGAAAATCTTTAAGCTTTCAGTCAGTTCAAATTAATTTCTAAAAAAAAACTTCGCTTACGAATGTCAAATACCATTTACCACAAGTTCGGAAAAATTAAGTTTAATGAAAAGATGTGGCAAGAAATTTTCAGTCTGTCATTTTTTATCAATTCCCAATCAAAATTTACTAGACTATCCCCTGAACATTATATTAAATAAGTATAATATTTATTTATTTATTTATTTAAGATTACCTACAGAAACTACAACATACATTCCACTATAATTACAGCATACTTAAAAAACTGATAATTGCGATTCTACTTACAGGCAATCGGACATGTATGAAACATAATTTTATGACGATTGTTTGTATCTAACAAATATTTTACATTTACTTCTACACATATAAGAAGAAAAATATATAAGAACATATTTAAATTAAATTAGTAAATAAAAAAACACATACTTTTTGACGTTAATTGTCGGCTAGATACTAATAACGTATTATATAAATCTAAAACATATTCTACAACTATTTCTACACAAATAAAAAGAAAGGTACACTTAAAGAACAAATTTATATTAAATTAGTATTTAAAAAATTACAAAGCCTACGCCTAAATTCATTTTCAGAATTATGGTTAATGTCTAAACCCTCAATCCTTGAAGATAGATAATTGTATGACCGCGAAAGCCTTACTAAAGTTGAATTGGCTCCAAGCCTCGTTCTGCGGAGTGGGATTTTAAACAATGCAGTTGCCTTACGAGGAGGTCGATGGGGAATATTGATGTCAAACAAACTCAATAGAGCAGGACACTCAATTTTACTGTTTATTATTTTGTACAGAAAAGTCATATCTAAGTATAAACGGCGGGATTTTAATGAAAGGGTTTGAAAATGACGCAAACGATCGTTATACGAGATCAAGTCTCGTACGTCAGGCGTACGGTAGGTGAGGTAGCGGATTATTTTCTTTTGAAGCCTTTCAATCCTGTCACTGTGGATATTATAGTCAGGGCACCATACTTGGGAACAGTATTCCAACTTAGATCTCACAAAGCTATTAAAAAGGACTCTTATTGTGGATATTTTTCTAAAATCTTTGGCGTTTCTCATTACAAATCCTAGAGACTTAGAGGCTGATGCAAGGATGTTGTCAACATGCTCAATAAAATTAAGTTTAGAATCAAGTGTTACTCCCAAATCGCGTATGCTATGGACTTTAGTGATTCTTTCATTTAGGATACTGTATTGTGACATTTATTTTTCAGCCTAAGCAGGCGTATGAGATTAGGTGGAAACCAAACAGGATATTTACAGCTGCGTGATTTGGTTTTAGGCACGTGCTTTTCAATTACAGATTCTAGAATTATATAAAATTTTTCAATCATTATATTAACATTCTTGCATTTGTTCAGTTCTTCAAGCCAATTCACTTGGTTGAGGTTATTTATAATATTTGTAAAGTTAGATTTGAAGAAATTGTATCTGTATCGAGATTTCATGAAACTGTTGTATTTTGGTAAGCTAGTACGGATATTAATATGAAGCGGAGGGTGATATGGGTCTACATCCCGCAATGGAGATACGCATTCAGTTACTGTTACTGTATGTTCATTGCCCAATACGAGGTCGAGAGAATTGCCCTTAAAGTTTAGCACACCATTACATTGAGTGAAACCACTCACTTGGAGAAAATCAATAAATAACCTATTAATGGCAGAGTTTCCATTGTTGGCAATATTTGTGCTACCGTCTTCGGAAAACCACGTGATTGATTTCAAATTTAAATCGCCTAGTATTAAGGTGGAGTCTTCATATGATTCGGGAAGGGAATCTAGAACCATATTGACATTTTCAATAAATGCTTCAATTGTTGTCTTGCTAACAGGTGGTGGAAGATAAATGCCACATAAATTAAGTTTTTTTATTCCTCCTGTATAGGAGTCAGTATTGACTGAGACCCATAAATCCTCATTATTACTTTCCCATTCAAGCTGCCGTTGAGACTGGAGCAGTTTAGATACAGCTATGAGAACTCCTCCACCCGACTTTTTATGTTTCGCTAAGGCACAAGTTTCGCGATCCCTTCTGTAAACCACATATCGATCATCAAGGATTTCGGAATCAAAAACGCTACTGTTCAGCCATGTTTCAGTTAAGACAATTAGATCAAAATTATTACAAATAACTCGCTGTCGAAAATTTTGTAGAGTACAGTTTAGACCTCTAACGTTTTGATAGTAGCAACTAAGGGATTTGACTTTGTTTGAATATAACTGAGGGATAACCATTCAAGCTAAGCAGTAATATTGTTTAGGCAATCGGAATCTTTAATATACTTATAATTAGAATTAGGACACTTACGCATAAATATTTTACCGTTTTTGACCCAAACAAATCTGTAATTAAGTTCTCTAGCTTTTATGCGGGCTTTGGCGTGCAATGTTTTAACTGCAAGTGGCAGATGCTCACCAATGTAAATGGGTTTTTTTTCACCGCTAATACCTAGATGGCTTGTGTTCAATTTGTCTTCGTTGCACTTCACTTTTCTATTGAAATTTAGAGCAGCGGCAAAAAATGAGTCACGAATCCTAGGGCTAGAAAACTTCACGAGGACGGTTCGTGGTCGAGAGGATTCCTTGTTAGTCTTAGCAATCCTTGAACATGCAACTAAGTCCGTATTGGATAGATTAAAATTTATTGCGGTAGCAAGTTGATTAATTGTGGTTGGTAGACTTTCAGTTTTGAATTCAGGGATGCAGTGAATTTCTATGTTTGCTGCACGGGATTGTGTTTCCATAGACACTAATCTGGTTTCCAAAGCCCTTACTACTGTTGTCAGGTTTACGTTATCAGTTTGAAGCTGGTTAATTAACTTGGTTTTTTCAGACAGATCTGTGACAGTAGCTTCGTACTTCTGCTCGAGAAAATTCAAGGAAGCTGTGATGCAGGACACTTGATCAATAACTTGCTTTGTTTCAGACTTTAGACGTTCCAAAATATTTATTTTGAATGAATCCAGCACCGAGTTTAACTCTTCACGAATAATCCTACGTAAGGCTTCAGGACCTACGGCGGAGGTTGCGTTGGTTAATATGCTTTCTGAGGTGGTTTCACGTGGTAGCGGAGATCCCCTAACCGGTGTATTGGTATTATCTTTTTTTGGGCGGGCGCATGCTGGGCAGGACCATGTAGCCTTATACTGTTCACTCAGGTCAGTGAAGAGTATTTTTGTAGTGTTAATACAAGCGTGGTGGTATTTCTTCTTGCAGATGTGACAAATTACGAATTCTATAGAGTTTAGTTGTCTGTTACAACATTCAAATTTGGTTTTCATTAGCGGCATTATACAAAATTAAGTAAAAAAAAAATATACAAATACAAAGAAAAAAAGAGAAAAAAAAAAAAAAATTATGGTGACGGTGACGGTATTGAAGCGTATTCTTTGTTATACTGTGAGTAGCTATTGATGCGATACTAATGCTTGTGAATATTTGTATGATATGACGGTGATTGGTCTTGAGTGACAGGTGACAGCTATTCATTGACGTTAATTGTTTTGAGCAATATCACTGTGATTTTTAGAATCACCCTCATATAAAATGTCAATTATTATCTTTTCACATAAATAAAACTTTTGTTTTGAATTTCGAAACAACGTTTATACTTGTAATCACTTACGTTTAACTTAGAAAATGGTATATTCAGAGTCACACACTTCGTAGAACTTCACAAAACTAGTTTCTTTAACTGAACTGACTATATTACAATTTTAAAACGTTTTTTATCGCGGAGCCGACGTGAACCGTGTCAGTGTTTTTTTTATAACATGTATATACAATATGTTACGCAAAGTTGTTATTTTTAATAGATGGTTAATATTTAATAGTTTAAAATAATATTTTCGCATGAGAACGTATTTTTATTTCATATTTAAGGTTTGTTAAAATTATTATGGCAATTATAAAAATTTTTGGTAAAATATTTTTGCAGTTACATAAATATGTTTGCAAAGTCGATTTACTTCTGTCTCTTAATATGTTATTGTTTTACTCGGATGATCTAGAAATAAACTTCCGTAGATTTATGTCTCAAAATTGAAAGACTTCATAACCTTTCCCCTTCGTATGTGTTATATTATAATTAATATATATTTTGGGAATATATGGAGAGAAAATATGTTTAGCTCACAGCTGAGGTGCGTTTAGAAATTATGAGGGAACAGTTAAATACCCAAACACATTAATACCGGTTAAATCTTTTTTAGTAATACATATTTTTGCAAAGATTCATACTTAACAGAGTCCATTGGTTCAATAATACAGAATGTAATTTTTTTTGAAAAATCATTCAGATCGATTTCCGTCAAAGTTTCAAGAAATTAAAAAAGTATATGCAGTTATTGGTTTCTTATAAATCGTTCTCGTCACTTCTCATTGAAGCTCAATCTTTTCCGAAGTGGTGGTCATTTCCTTTATCTAAATAAATAAAGTGATTTTGATTTGATTTGATTATAGCGTTATGGAAGGGATATTATTTAAAAATACTTTGCTAAGATACCCAGACAAGTAAGAGTAAGAGGGTTTAGTACTAGAATAGTATTAGTATTGTCAAAATAACAACGTTTTTTGGAATATAACAATGTTGTAAACTCTAAATCTTTGTTAAATACAAAGTTATCACGTTTATATAATAAACTTTTTGTGAACTCCATGAAATGCGAAACTTGAGTATTGAACTTGCCACAGGAATCTACGCCGCAGGCTATATCTAAGTAGGTACATATAAAATAATATATTAATGTTGTAGTACCTACTGATACTACACCAGTTGTTATATTCTTAGAGTATAGATGTATAAGATTTTTATAATAATATAACCTACCTAGGGATAATCTATATCTAAATACTCGTAAGTTGTTGAGTGCCTCGTTTGTCCTTCCCACGATAATATCTAAATCTAATCAGGTACTTTCTTAATAGCCATTTAGTCGGGTCGGGGTTCACCTGTTAGTAGGTAGGGTCACCGTGTCAATATCGATAGGGCACCGTCAATCGAGTCTATTCATTGAGCTTACAGAAATTTAGCAAAATATAGCAGGTACGTGCAAATCAACACACATTTGACGGACGTTAATAATTATGTGATAATATTTTTTAAATTTATTTAAAAATTAATTTACGTAACAATTAACCAAGCGTAGTACCCACTCGTCAAATTGTCATTTCAATCAAAGAGCGAAAACCGTATCTAAATACACAAGATTTAATCAACTATGAATAGAAAACAGTAATTTAAATTTCAAACAGAATCATCGGAATACCACAATCTCTAAAGATTTACATTAAACTCTTCCATATATCTCTACTCACTTACGAAAGACAACACAATTGATTTAAAATAAATTATAAAAATCTCACTTTAACAACGGCACAACACACATAACCTTTGAGCAAATTATGCAAAATTGTTTGTTTATAAATAAAGCTATTGCATTATCGCAGATGTCAAAACGGATACGAAATGACTTGGGACATACATCCACGCCGTAACACTGTCGCGGTTATACTACCGTAAGCCGTATCGACCTCTTGACAATGAATGGAGGGACCGAATACTTTGGCACGGCGTTCACTGCAAGAAGCGTACTGCAGTGCAGCATTTTCTTGGCAAAGTATCCTGGCAACAGCAGCTCTGAATGCCAAAACGGAATGACTAATGCATAACAATCGTCGCATTCCCTTGCGTATTCTAATTTCATTTAAAAATCACACGCATGCGTGCCGGTAAGTTGTCTCAACTCCTAAACGGCTAACAGATGGTGTAACCTTGTTCCCAGGAGCTCACGATGATTGTTTGACTGCGTGTGTATGTTCGTATGTCGGTAAGTGCGGGAATAAATTACGCCGTCGTCCAACAATTTAACAATGATAGCAATCCTTCTTGTTACAGCTGGGTATATTTATGTCAAAGTGTTACAAATCGGTGCGTTTATACTGTAAATAAAACACGATATCGGACTTTGATGGTAAAATTAATCAAATAATATAAAAATTTACAAAACAAAGGGAGTCTTGGACTGTTTCTATATTTGGTCACGATCCTCCATCAGCCATCGCCTCCCCTCAACCATATTTTAGGAATGGGGATAAACACACTCACGTCACCGCCACAAGTTGTAAATGAAATGAAATTTTATTTGCAGGAAACATTGTACTTAAGATGTTAACAATATAATGGATAATCCAATATGTTTCGTCAATTGACATGCAAAATATGTTACAAAATTGTCTAAACACTACTCGTACTGTTATACCGAAACATGTCGGATTTTACAATGATATCAATAATATTTATAAAATGAAATTTTAAGATATTATAATATGAGACGTAAATAACTTAATAATTCATTTAGTACCTATGTATAATATTAACAAATTCAATGTCATAAAAGTATATTAATTTACATATATATATATTATTATCAAATAGACTAATTCATTTTGTATTGAAAGTTACTTAAATGTCCAAGCATTTTATACCTTTTAATAATTTCATTTTATTCCCACAATCTAGATAATGCTCATGAGATAATGAACTGTTCGACTCTGACTATGCAACCTGTCGGGTTATTATAACATTTATGCCTAATGTATGTAGGCTGGTGTTCTTAACATGCAATAGAAAGCTGAAATCTGTTAAGCAGGTAAGTTAAACCGTTCCGCGTGCTATACGTGCTGCAGCACCTAGCAGCTACGTACCAAGTCACGTCATACCACGATCACGTAAAATAAAATATTAATCAACTAGAACTGTAGTGACAAAGGTAAGATAACTTTAATTCGCGTTTATTAATTTCACAGTTTGTGCTACATTTGCATATCTGCAATCTTTATCTTTTACACATAAAAATTATTGTTCGAATGATTTATCCAGATTACTTTGTCTTTTTTTTGTCCTCAGCCTCTCTGTATTGTGATGTGCTGTTTTGCTCTGAGATTTCATTTAAATAAAACACTATTTAAAGGATTAAAACGCGTGTAATTTTATCTGTTTTTACATTACTTTCGTGACCTTTTCAGGAGGAACTCATGATATTTCATGCCAAATTATCACAAGATTTACGAGACGCCTCTATGATTTTCCACAAAGACTTATTTTTACCCGATTGCGTGAGTCAAATTATTTTTATGGGATTATTTTTGAAGTTGTACTTCTTTAGGCGCGTTATGAAAAAATGATGATAGTAAAAATTTTAAGATGCGCGCGCATTACTGTAACACAAAAGTAACAAGTTGAAGTTGGTTCCTAAAATTTTCTGACGTTTGCGACATTTAAATATTAGAACCTACTAAGCAAACTAGTCTTACCTGATATAATGTAAAACATGAACCGCCATGGACATAAGGAATAACAGAGGTCAAGAAATGCATTACCGGCTTTTGAGATGGAAGTTTATTTTAGAATTTAAGATCCCTAAGTCATACTGGTGCGGGAATACAACACAGCAGATCATTTCTCAAAGTGAAACACACGATTAGGAACGCCAGAAACAACGGAACATTTTTCAATTTGAGATTTGTAAATTATAAAAATTGAAATGGAGCAACTTTCAATCTTTAGTATTCCCACTTAAATAAATCGGGGCTAAAAATTTGTTAGCAACAATGTGTATGATGTAAACATTGTGACAACCGTTTCGGAGACTACTAATCAACTCAAGGCGAAACATGGGTTAATTGAACTATGCGAGCATTCATGTTTGGCATTGGGAGGGCTTCATAGGAAGAAAGATGGATTCATACTGGAAAATCATACTCGGTATGTACTATATTAATGCTGATATAGATATAATGAAGTATACTTCCTTACAAAAATTACGATTCTATTATATTTCAATACTTAAAACATGTACATTTAATCATATCAATCATAATATATCATTTAATAATATCATTCATCAAAATAAATTGATTTAATTAATCATATCAAAGACAATCTTCGCGAATTAAATCTTTATTTAATTTACATACTACACGAACTAACTATGCACAAAATGCCTTCATTCATCGTTCTTGTTCAGTACCTATACAACAAAGAATTCTGTTCAATTGATTACTTTTCAGGGTCGATACAGAAGTTGATTGAACAAATTAAGACAATGTCTTAGTTTTAATTTATTCTCATTAGTATTAAATAATATTGCATCTCTTTATTAACTTAATAATGTATGCTATTATTAATATTATTACTAAAATCATCTATAATTTTCTATATTTTTTTTTTCTAATTTTCAATTCAATATATTTAATTAATATTTATTATTTTCATTACAAATAGGTACTTTTAAATTGTAATTAATTTGCTCGCATTTTTCTATGTACTATTTAATTGTGGAAACTTTTATTGGTCAGTGATTTATATTAAGTTTTATTTTTTAAGTGTATTAAGTTGTTGTTTGTTTCCCGAATAAAATAAAATAAATCAATAGATGGTAGTGTCTCCAGGCAGCCAGACTGGCTAATTCGTTGGCAGCGCCTGGATTTAGCAACCTTACTAATATTATAAAGACGATAGTTAGTAACTTTGGATGTTTGTTGCTCTTTCATACCAAAATGGCTGAAACGGTTTGCCTGAAATTTGAAATAGTTATGGCTTTTACCTTGGAATAGGACATCATCTTCAGTTTATTATTTTGTAGCTGACCTATAAATACCTAATATATTTTATTGCTACAACAACATGTTATCACGCTACATCCATTATTTTTTGCTGCTCTATAGCGTGTACGGGGACGACGTCACGAGCTTGCTGCCCGTACCAATATACTTTTAAATCATGATTTTTTTTTATCAAGTAAGCCATTTAATAAGTAAAATGTTTTATCCGCGAGTGGAACATCTACAAAAAAAGTCCTATTATTTTTCATGCACTAACCAATACGCTAGTAAAACCACAGAGTACTTGCTAGAGAGAAGACGAAAATTGTGACAACAAGACGTTCGTCTGTTGGTAAGCGATTAACCATGCCCTATGCAGTGCCACTCAGGATATTGAAAAAAACAAAATTGCTTGCTGCTTGTCCCTTTGAGTTTTGAGATGTTAAGTCTTTGAGATGTTAAGCTCTAATAAGGCCCAGTAACTTTAATAGCTACGGTGAACAGAAGCAATCCTTGCACAATTCTACTACTAGCCAGTAACCCTCCCACTGAAAAGATTTAATATGTACCTCAGTGTCACTGTGAAACCGCTTCCATGAAGTCATTATAGAAAATCCTCAAAATATTGGCAAACATTTGGATATTTAATTCATGGCTACAGTAGAAACTATTGGAGGAAGCTAAGAAATACAAAGTAAATGTATCCGATACCTACGCATTTCCCTCGAAGTTGGACAAGATTGTTTTTACATATGAAGTATAAAATGTTACAGACGGGTTTCACTTAAATTACTTTTGGATTTCGCAATATTCTTGACTACAGATAGGATTAAGCCCACGAACCATTGTTATTCTAGCTGTCCAATGTCCTCGACTCGAAAAATTTAATGTAATATAATATTCATTTCGTAAGACTCATGATAAGAGATTCGGTATATCCCAATGTTATCAGTACATTGATAAACATATCAATCACACAAAATATGTCAAGCTGTGCTACTGTAACACATGTGATGTTTTTATGATAGCCATCAAAGGGCTATTTGGGTCACATGATAGTCATCCCTCCCCCTTCCCACATTTCATCGATAATAATAATGAATAATAATCATTAACGTCATAAACAGAAATATTACTGCCAATAAGCTAAATATTCTGCAGTAGATCAGTTGGAGTTTCGGTTATTTCTTCATGATAAATGCGGTAGAAGATACGCAAAGACGCTTCTTTGCGTATACACATCGCTATGTGTATACGCAACACTAAGTGATATAGCCGTTTACAGAGCACTGGATCTCTGACAGTTCAAGTAGCTCTGCGATGGACTTGGTCAAATGTTTCGAGCTGACACTGGGGTGCGTCAGACCAGAGATACGGCAATACTTCATAATATGTACTTTGGAGAGCGCTAGAGTGTAGGCTGAGTTGAAGTATTGCCGTGCTCTATTAATGACCCCAGCTTCTCGCAAGCCACTTTGGCTTTGTCTTACAGATGGCCGCAGAATTGCCAATCGCTCGAGATTTCCTCACCCAGTATTCCGATACAAGGCGCATGGCCCGTGTACATCATATCTCCAGTACCTACTGTCTCTGTCTTTCTCATTTCTTCCAATTCCAATTTTTGTTGTCGTTAGTTATATGTGGACCCTACCTTATTTCTAAAGTGCTCAGATCGTACTCCACCGGGAAGTTAATGTGGCCTCTATACTTTTTTTACCCCTGATCGCGTTAGTGCAAAATTTCATGATAATTGGGAGTGGGAGGCTCCTTTGCACAGGATGCCGGCTAGATTATGGGTACCACAACGGCGCCTATTTCTGCCGTGAAGCAGTAATGTGTAAGCAATACTGCGTTTCGGTCTGAAGGGCGTCGTAGCTAGTGAAATTAAGTCAAATGAGACTTAACATCTTATGTCTCAAGGTGACGAGCGCAATTGTAGTGCCGCTCAAAATTTTTGAGTTTTTCAAGAATCCTGAGCAGCACTGCATTGTAATGGGCTGGGCGTATCAATTACCATCAGCTGAACGTCTTGCTCATCTCGTCCCTTATTATCATAAAAAAAAATGGTTGAATAGTGAGGCGTGAAAGTATAAAATACATAAAGCTAAAATACTTTTGTTGCTGAGATCTATAGAGCGCACTTTGCTCTGACTACACTTACGTAAAACTTTGCTGAGTATCATAAAACGCAAACTTAATATTTGCATTGAGCTGTCTTAGCCTGTCTCAGCTTAATTTCAGCAGTCAAATGACTATAAAAATGTTATAAAAAACTATGCTAAGCTTACACTCAGCTAAGTTTTACGTAAGTACCTAAAATCTGAGCAAAGTCTAAGTACGCTCTATAGATCTCAGCCCCAGTCTTCGAACTATTGCAGAATATCAGATATAGCCCGTTCAGCCACAATAGGTTCTACCTTCAATGAGTATAACAGTTCTAAAGAATTGCAAAAAGTGACTCAAACGGCTCGTATGTAGATCGCACCAAGTTAGCATGTGAAGCTCTGTTCCACTTGTTTTCAGTGTCAATAGGCCGCTAGCTATTTCCAATGAACCGCTATAAATTACAATAGACACATGTGCTGCGACACGCTACGTAAACAATAATAATACTGAGAATTGTGAAATTTCTTTTACCTCGTTTGAATAAGATGTAGAATCTCCATAAGGTCGGGTGATAAACAGTGCTGTAGGTTATTGGAGAGTTCCCAAATATGCTAATTCGTTGTCCTTTATGTGTTACCGAAGGAGATGAAAAAAATGTTTTATAAAATTTTTCGACCAAGTTCAAAAAGTAGGCATGGAATTTGGCTGTTTGATATTTGTATACAATTTTTTTTTGCTAGAATTCGAAAAAAGAATGAATTATTCGGGGAACCTGTTAAATTTTTAAGGGCATAAAAGTAGTACGTAACTCACGTTGTTCGCATGACAAAATAACTGACAAAGCACATCGGCCTAGATTCAATTCGAAAAATTAGGAAAACGGTTGACCCTAAAGGCCATCCCTGCAAGTTCCCGCTATTTCAATACCTAAACTTCTTCAAATTATTGTACTTATGATGATAAAAGTCTGATAAAAGTTAAATAAAACCCTATTTTATATTTTTTTGCACCGCAATTACTTTTTAATGAATGAACCGATTTCAGGCAGTCAATTTCTTATTTTTTCTTTTTGATATCTATTGAATACATAAAAGTTGCGGACACCATCGCGGGAACAATCAGGGAAGCTTCATATGCTTCTTTTCATACTCTATGGCATGGCGTCTCCCTTTAGTTAAATAGTTTAAGCTTAAACTATTATCAATTATTCTCATAATTACAAAAATGGCAGTCATAGCATCCACAGCTTGCCTATAAAAATAAACTGCATTTAAACAAATTATGGGTCTTATACCGCTGACAATGTAACTAACAAAAGATCTAAATACCTTTACAAAGGTCGCATAATCGCTTTGTGCTTACGCATATAGAATGCCGTGGGTGATTGAAATAGCTGAATTAGATGCGCTTCCTTTTGATCGCTATTATAACTGACTGCTGAAGTCGCTTAGAAACTTGATCCTAGAATTATGTCAATAAAAGATAGATATAAAACTAACACATCGTTGGTTTACTGCAAGAACTCATTAATTGACAAAAACAGTACTATAAATTAAGCCACTTTTAGTTTTAGTAAGTAATATTGTTTTCTATATCATCTTAAATATGATTATGTTAAAGAAAAGTAAAATACTATTATATTGCTGAATATATTTATTATTATAATCAATCAAGCGGATTTTTTAACATTATCAAGTCATTCACAAGTCAAAAATAAAAATTAATGAATTCTAACCATTGGACCTTGATCGAGGTTTGAATTAAGGCGCTATAGTCCTAAAAAGTAACATTTTTGAAAATCTACTTAAAATACTTCTACAAATACTACGGTTCCCATTTTTTGACATGTTTATCTTCATCTCTTTATCAAAATTATCGCAGTTTCTAATACTCAATTACGAAAAAAAAACTCGATAGATTTATTTTTTGGAAAATATTCTTTTTTATTTGAATTGTTTTATATTATCATAAAACTATGATAGCTATAAACACAAAACTTAATTTATTCGATTGTTTTTCTATAATAGATAATTTTTCTTGTGGATTTTATCAATACGCTTTGTGAATTATTTTATATTAATTTTTTACGTAATAAACCAAACGCGACGCCTTGGTTGGATGCTCGCTCATGCCAGCCGTACACCCGTGACCATAGATAATACACTATATACTAGAGATCACTGTAACGGAAGGTACTGTATTCGTGTCCTTCGGGCTGACATTACGTAAGATTTTAGCAAACAAATACAAAGCGGGAATCATAGTAAAAAAATAATGATGATGCGACAGCGTATTTGTTAAAATTTATAGGTAAATGGAAGTCGGAAAGTACTAAAATTAAATTTACGTAATATTATTTTCAATATTATGCAACGCGGGATTTTTGTATGTAGGTATGTACTTTAGGGAAGTTAGAAATCCAAGATGGCCGCTGCGCAAAATTATGATTTCAACAATATGGATATCGTGTCCGAGGTTCCCGAGGGTGCAGAAAACGATTATGGGATTATTTTTGAAATCCAAGATGGCGGCCGCTCAAAATTATAATTACAACAATATGGATATCGTATCCGAGATTCTCGAGAGTGCAGAGAACGATTTTGTGATCATTTTTGAAATCCAAGATAGCGGCCGCACAAAATAATGATTTCAGCAATATGGATATGATGTCTGAGGTTCTCGATGGTGCAGAGAACGATTTTGTGATCATTTTTACAATCCAAGATGGCCGACGTGCAAAATTATGATTACAACATTATGGGTATCGTATCCGAGGTTCTCGAGGGTGCGGAGAACGATTTTGTGATCATTTTTAAAATCCAAGATGGCCGCCGTGTATATCGTATGACGTATCCGAGGAGGTATAATTTTGCTCGGCCAATTAAGGCCGGCAACGCTCCTGTGATTCCTCTGGTGTTGCAAGGAGAGTGTGGGCGGCGGTGATCACTGAACAACAGGTGACCCGTACGCTCGTTTGTCAAAAAGTGTTTTTGTGCCATTAGATAGTATTATATAATATATGAAAAGTGCATGTTTTGTCATCAGACAGTGAAATATAAAGAAATAAATCCTAAATACATTGAGTATACCATTTGTATACATAAAATAATATCAATCTACCCTCAACATTTTTGTGTTTTAAAGTACCTAGCTAATTTACAATTTTTAACGCCTGCTCAAATTGTCTTAGCAATCGTATCAATATTGCGCAACAAGTTGTTGGTGTCCATATAAACAATGGCTAAGTGTTATAAATGCTCGAAGCTAATAATTCATTGATAATCTCCCATATTTTCCTTGAATTTTTATAATTTATTTTTACTTTATTTTGTACATAACGATTTTTTGCAAAATTTATATATTTATTTCTATATACGTTATACAATATCCTATTTTTCATATTGCTTTCATCTTTTTTCCATATGGAGTATAATTCATCCCTTTAATTAAGACACATTAATAACATTTTTTTATCAAACCATTTACAATTTTTTCTTTTACTTTCATTACTTACAAGTGTTGTTTTCTTGCAGCTATTATATACACTTGAGAACTTATCTATAATGCAGGCAAAACCTCGCCTTAAGTATTTCTTAAAATAGAAGTCTATTTTAAAAAATACGTACCATTCGAATATAAATAATGATTTTTTTGTGGAAAAAGAGGGCAAACGGGCTAGAGGCCTACTTGATGGAAAACTGTACCACAGCCCTGGCTTGCACATGCGTTATTGGCTTTTGAGGAAAAGGTGTGGGAAAGGAAACAGAGTGCACCAACGGGGCTCTGGGGGAGGAAAAGGGAATAGAAGACCTACGGGACTGTGGCCAACTCCCTTTACCTCCAGTAGTCGTAAATTGTCTCCGGGACTCTCACTGACCAATAGAAACGCGACATCATCGCTGCCAATTGAGGCCGGTTTTCTTCGCATGGAGCATAGATTGTGACCCGGGTTGAAATATTGTCGTGCTCTATTTATGACAGCCAGCTTCCAATCTGGCTCGCCTTCCAGATGACCAATTGGTATTCGTTCGAGATTTCGATGCTGGGCGAGGCTGGGTGTGCCGATACTGGGCGAGGCTGGGTGTTGTCGAAGAGCAATGATACGATAAATGGTTTTTTTTTATTAGTTAACGCGCAAACTTGAGTCTTCTGGGAGTCAAATTAGACAAGATTAATTTTACCCCATACCGCGACCATCTCAAGAGAGGGATTGATGGAAGACACAAGTGTCATCTGGCACTGGTCAACAATTTCCCGAGAGAGACCAGCATGGCCCGTGTATACGACATCACCAGTACTATCGTCTGCATAGCAATCTATGTTGGATGTGTCTAACATATCATATCATAGACATACGGAAGAAACAGGAAGAACAAACAGTGTAGGAGTACACAGCCTTGGGGCACTCCAACGGGCTACGGGTTTGAGCAATAACCATCGACAACAAACTGTATGCTGCGTCTAGTGAGTAACTGGAGGTCCATTTGCAAATATTGTAGGGAAGCCCAAATAATCGAAGTTTTGAGAGATGCGCCTTGTGCCATACACGGTCAAAGGCCATCGCTATATCCAGGCTAACAGCCAGACCTTCTCCCTTTCTTACGATAGCCGCTATCAGTAAGTAAATTGTATTTTTAACCGACTTCAAAAAAGGAGGAGGTTCTCAATTCGTCGGTATTTTTTTTTTGTTTATTTTTTTTATGTTTGTTACCTCAATACTTTCGACTGGGTGAACCGATTTTGATAATTCTTTTTTTTTTATTTGAAAGCTGGTGCTTCCCGAGTGGTCCCATTGTAATATGGTCCAGATCTTACAATGGAATCCATGAGAAAACCATAAAAGTCTTAAATTTTGCTAAACATACGTATAGCAAAGTTGATGATAAATTTACGAATAACTCAATATCGCGCCAACCGATTTCGATGATTCTTATGATGATTTTTATTCGAAAGCATATACTTCAAAGACAGTTTGGTGAGAGTTTGGTTTGGTTCTGATCACGGAATCCATGACAAAGTAACGGAACACTGTATGTAATCAAATTGCAAAGTACTTACGTTCATTGCTGCATTGAAAAATTTAGTATATTTACACATATTTAGAAAAATTTTTAGTTAGTGTACTTCAGATTCATTAAAAATCATAAAATAAAAAAAATTAACAAAAGAACAACCGCCTTCAAAAACACTATTCCTAAACGATAGATATAATGTGCACTACAAAGTATAAAAATAACAGCGTATTTTTATACAATATAATTAATTTATCTAGTTACGATTATTGTAATTTTTGGAGTCGGTGTCATGCAAAATAGGTTTGTTACTACATACATAGTTAAAAGTGAGATGTGCTTGACTCGCGAGGAGGCGAGAGGCGAGAGCGGGTTGGGGCGGAAGGACACCTATTCCAAAAATAACAATAATCGTAACTAGAATTAGATTAATTAAGTAGATTGTATAAAAATACGCAATTATTTTTCTACTTTTTAGTGCACATTATATCTAACGTTTTGGAATAGTGTTTTTGAAGGCGGTTGTTTTTTTGTTAAAAATTTTTATGATTCAAGTATGCATTTGCCCGCATTAAGAACGTGTATATTTTGTAAAAATATAGTAATTGTATAATATACTCTCTTGGTAGATTAAAATTTACACAATTTTTATTGCATATAATATATGAATATTAATTATAAATTGATTTAAATTTCATTTTTATTAAAAAAAAGTGTGTGTGTCAGCTCCAACGCACAACTTGAGTTTACTCCAAAGAGTATAATAATATATATAGGGAAAAGAGAGCCCTCTCTACGCATTATGTGCTGTCTATTTGAAAACTATCGCACTCTGGAGATTGGCCCCGGAAATAACTATATATATGCTCGAAATTATAAAATTCATGTTGAAATTGCGTGTAGAGTTAGTTATTTAATTTTGTCACAACATAGAACATAAAGGATAGATTTAGTAGTGCAAATATGCAAAATGGAACACGAGAGCTACATACATGCGCAAACGCTAGAAGTAGCCGCCATTTTATGACCAGTGGGCAGTGACACAATTAAAGGAAAGTTGAAAGGTTTCAAAGCGAGTGACAGCTGACAAAGCTTTCATTTTCGGGCCAACTAACAGATGGCACTACAGTCTTCTGAAAACGCCACTTTAAGGCGTCTGTCCCAACCCTGGTTTACTCCTCAGGAACGATTGTCTTTGAATAGGTACTAAACCAAATCAAGTTCAATGGAGTCGGTTACAAACAGACACACAGCAGAAGTTAATAAAAGTGTATTAATTAGAAAAAAAACATGGATATTAGATATTCAAAAAATAAAAGAACTTCATAGTTAAAGTGATTTTTCTTATGGTCAGGTACCTTATTATTAAATCTGTGATCAGCGCCATCTATCGAAAACTGGTATGTTGTCGTATTCCTCGATAGATTCAGTGTTCGATTTGGAAATACTAAATAGTTTATGAAAATGACACTAGATGACGTTTAATCTAGTATTATTTATTTTTAATTCGAATTTAGATGGGGTGTTTGTGGTTCAACGCCATCTAATAAAGTTTAGGACACTAAAGTACACTAGCCACAAAACTTCTTATTGCAAAATAAAATGATTTTCAAAAGTAACGCTTGTTGCCGACAGTAAAATACAATGCTAATTGTTGCCTTATTTGTAAGCATACAAAGTCTGTTTTTATTTAAATGAGAAAATCGTTACTATGTCATTTGATGAGTAGAATTTACTCTCCATATTTTTCTCATACCGGGCACCTTATATAAAAATCGATCCTTAAGATAATATAGATAATATCTAATACACTTTCATCGACCAATTGGCACAGTAATACCGTCAGAGTGTTACAAATATTAAAACCATAAGTCTACTTTACTTTAATTCCATAGACAATGTTGGTTCTCTCTAATCTGCCACCTGACAACTTAACCTCCTCTTTGTTCAGTAAGTTGTCAATCGGTTACTAAACTGTTTAACACAAACGAACAGCAAGCCACTCGAGCTACAACAGTTGCCTGGCATGATTGCCTTCTAATACCATATTCGTACATTAAGTGAAGTCACATGAGAAGTAATAATTGTAAATTCTAATAAAGCGCTTATTGTGAAGACGACGTCTTGATTCCACGACCTTAAAAGAGGCAACATCCAATGTTACTGTTACCGAAGTAACTAATGAAAATAATTGAGTTGTCACGATTTTTAAGGAATTTTCTGAATTAAACATTTTTGTATGTGAAGAAAATAAATGTATATTAAATAAACTGTCATCATTATCTGGAAAAATTCGTAATATTATATTTTTTTATCATGCCATATTTAGTTTCTGTCATAATCTGTACTTTTGTGCCTATTACTTGTACTTACAAAATAATTTCGATGTTTCACATGTGCCAGGCGTCCGTGAACGTGACGGCTCACAATTTTTTAAGCCTATGTTACGTGTTAAATATGGTGTTAAAAAAGTGTAAAAAATATTTTTCTATGAAGTCCTCCTCTCCTTTAATACGATTTCTCACATTTTCCATAAATTGCTTTTAGCCCAGTGAAAAAATATTCGCCATCTTAGCCTTAAAAATGCTCGTTAACTGCCGCCATAATTTCTTCGCCACTCGGAAATCTTCACCTTCGGAAGTCTTTCATAACAATATTAGAAAATATAAAATAATTACTGGAGGCTAGGAGGGTGGTTAATTTTTTCAAGCCCTGTTTAATCTGGGGCACGCATTGCAACTAGCACTAAGTGAACAGATGCATCAAAAACAGGACACCACTTCACGCACTTTTGTCAGCGACAGCAATGCGGCATAAAAATGCCCATTCATCGTAGTTTTTTTAGAAATGCAATCGATAAGCAAAACCCCTTCACAATTCGATACAGCAGAGGCCATGAGCTTGCATACCGATTTTTCAACTTTGAACATCCGTGGCGGTTTTTCCCCCTTTTCTATGCCCCTTTTCAATGACGCCTGTTATGACTCCGGGTCATATTGTCGGATTCATGTTTACTGTGACAATACGAGTAAAATATCATCGGAATTATCGCCAAAGATATCCAAAAACTGCTGCGAAGTTGTCCAGTGGCATTTATGGCATCTAGCGCGCGCACACCTTTTGCAAATGATTATGCAAAATTCCGCCGATTCGTTGCATGTAGCTTCAACTTTCTGCCACAAAAATAATTGAGGGATAAATTTTTTTATTTATTAATTTAGTTTAGTTAAATTAAGTGACCGACTACCGAGCGAGGCAGCAGGCGAAGCTGCCCACCCTGCGCGTTATCTCCCGTTGCACTTATCCCACCCCGCGTTTCATTCCTGAGCTATTACACCAATATTTTTCATTTGGTTTTAAGATAACAAAATTCACTAAATAATAATAGAGGGATAATGAATTGTATCATAAGGTACTAACTGCTTTTAATCGATATAAAAATTAATTTAGTACTTTATTAAAAGAGCAATGACCAATCATAAAAAAACAATCATTATCACTTGATATGAGAGAATCAAACAATTTGTTGTTTTTAAAGTTCACTTCTAGGACAGGATCCACTTTGCAGTTGTAGATCAAGCCACAACCTGAGAGTTGTACAAAGCATACAAGATTTTATGACGATACGTCACTCGAACAGTTAGCTCAGTTGGCAGAGCACTGGCACGGTACGCTAGAGGTCGTGGGTTCTCGAGCATCGTTCATAAAATTTTATTTTAAAATTTTATTTGTGTTGATAGAATCAATTAAAATTGTTTAATATGTCTTATTTTAACATTATTGTTTATAATGAGTAAATTTATTGAATTAGGCGTTACTTTGCGGAAATCCATAATTATACAAATGATTTAAGTTTTTTTTAGTGTTAATTCCGCCAATATTTGTCTTTAAAACAATTCGACACGTGTTTCGCCTCTACACGAGGCATCCTCAGGATGTGTTGTCTCGCCAAAATCTGGCGTTGAGTCTAGTGAAACACTAAAGAAAACTTAAATCATTTGTATTATAATAAGTAATTAAGCGCAGTTAATGAATTTTAACCAAGTTCCGTTCTAAAGTGATTTAAGTATGTCATATTTAAAATGTCTTATTATAATGATAGCAGAATACATTAAAATATTACTTTTGAATTCGCAAAGGGATTTCAAAAGCAATCTACGTACCTGCTTACTTATTTCTAGCAGGTAGTTGTCATTTTTCGTGTTAGGTCGACATTGTACCTATCGCATGGGTTCTAGGAAGCTACAGGTTGTCACGAAATTATGCAAAACATTTTTAAAGTGAAACTTCTTTGCGC
Source organism: Leptidea sinapis (assembly GCF_905404315.1). Classification (NCBI taxonomy): domain Eukaryota; kingdom Metazoa; phylum Arthropoda; class Insecta; order Lepidoptera; family Pieridae; genus Leptidea; species Leptidea sinapis. The sequence goes on along the minus strand of NC_066289.1, from coordinate 12,371,171 downwards.
GCATGAGAGTACAATTTTTACTGATGAAACGCAATAAAGTGACACGTAAATTTGGGACATTTTTCTCTAAGAAGAAGAGAGATCGATTGAGACCGATTTAAAGAGAGTAGGATAGGGTGAACGAAGCAGTTAAGCACATAGAGCCGTAGGTTGTTCTACTTCCTAGCAAGTAGAATATCTTCCCTACTAGCGTTGCATCGAGCAGATTTAGCGCGCCCCCGCAAGTAAGTAGAAAGTCTTGACCTTCGACCTTAGGCACGGCAGTCCTATATTATCGTTCTGTAACTCAAACAGTATTATGTAGTAGTATAAATCCTTAATTAGTCATAATCATGGCACCCGTTCGATGACATCAGGCAAACTTGAAGTACCTAGAGTAAACAATTATTAGATTGGCGATAGAACTTTAAAGAAAAGAATACCATATCTGCTTAATAGTTTGCCAGACGACATCCGACGGGAAGCAAACAAAAAAAAATTAAAAAACTATTGAATCAATATTTATTGTTGCAGTAACATTTGTAAACCTGTCACCTGGTGTTAAGTGATCACCGCCGCCCACACTCTCTTGCAACACCAGAGGAATCACAAGAGCGTTGCCGGCCTTTAAGAAAGGTGTACGCGGTTTTCTTGAAGGTACCCATGTCGTATCGTCCCGGAAACACCGCACAAGGAAGCTCATTCCACAGCTTCGTGGTTCGAGGAAGAAAGCTCCTTGAAAACCGCACTGTGGAGGATCGCCACACATCCAGATGGTGGGGATGATATCGTAACTTGTGGCGTGTCGTGCGAAGGTGAAATTCGGCGGCAGGAATCAGGTTGAACAGCTCTTCGGAACACTCCCCGTGATAACTGCGGTAGAAGACACACAGTGAAGCGACGTCTCTACGCAACGCCAAGTGATCCAGCCATTCATAGAGCGCTAGGTCCCCGACAATTCGAGCTGCTCTGCGTTGCACGCGGTCAAATGGATCGAGCTGAGACTGGGGTGCGCCAGACCAGAGATGACAGCAATACTCCATGTGAGGCCAGACCTACGCTTTATAGAGCGCTAGAAAGTGGGCCGGCTTGAAGTATTGCCGTGCTCTATTTATGACGCCCAGTTTCTTCGAAGCCAATTTGGCTTTGCCCTCCAGATGGCCACGGAATTGGCAATCGCTCGAGATTTCGAGACCCAGCTATCCGATACTAGGCGAGAATTTAAGGAAAGTGTTCTCGAAGAGTGGTGATACGGCAAATGGGGTGTTTTTAGTGGTGAACGCGCAAACTTGAGTCTTCTGGGGGTTAAATTGGACAAGGTTCAACTTACCCCATTCCGCGACCTTCTCGAGAGAGGACTCGATAGAAGACACAAGTTTCTCCCGGCACTGGTCGACGTATTCCCGAGAGAGACCTGCATGGCCCGTGTATACGGCATCACCAGTGCTGTCGTCTGCATAGCAATGCATGTTGGCGGTGTCCAACATATCATTGATATGCAGAAGAAACAGCGTGGGAGATAGCACACAGCCTTGGGGCACTCCAGCGTTCACGGGCTTGGGATTCGAGCAATAACCGTCGACAACGACCTGTATGCTGCGCCCAGTGAGGAAGCTGGAGGTCCACTTGCATAAGCTCTCGGGAAGCCCAAATGATGGAAGTTTTGCGGTCGGTCAGAGGTTCCGAGACCTCTTGCGAGATGGATACCTTATCTTGTGACAAGTGCCGGTTGGTCGTGAATGAGTGCCTGAGTTTTTGTGTTAACACCCTAGATTCAATTGATAATGTCAGTTTAGCACTTCTTTGTAGGCAATCATTCGACGAAGAGGAAATTTTCAAGGCGAAACGCTTGCTGTTTGAGACGATTCCACAGAGACTCGTCAAAAGAAAGGGTGAGGATCGAAAACAGAAAAATATAGAGGATATCATTAGTGTTTTACGAAGTACAGAGCCCGATGATATTCCAACTTTTGTGGCTAAAGACCTACACAAGCTGCCGCCCGTTACTTTCGATCATATTGATGTGACACGCCTTTTGAAGGATATTGTTACCCTGCAGAGTCAGGTGCGGGCTCTTCAAGAGAAGCAGGAGGAGTATATGACAAAAAAAGATTTTGAAATTTCCGTTAGAGACTACGAAAAGAAGAAAATTGTGTCTGAGGCTGAAGCAGGAGAGACTGAACCTTATGTCAATACCAAGAGAGGCGGTTTTTGCTTGCAAGATAGCTACGACTCAACAAGTGGCCCGATGGGGTTAATGACCGGCCTTTCAAATGGCACACCGCCGAACGTGACAATGCAAAAACGAGTTCCCGCGCAACCGTCACCGTCTTACGCGTGTGTGGCAGCGGTGCCGACCAGTAAACCTATCTCTGTCACGCCCGTTCAACGAGTGAATCAAGTAGAAGCGCACGCGTCACCGCCAGCTGATGCGATGATGTCATGTAATGCAATGAATTGCGAACCGAGTGGCGCGGAAACGCAAAATAACAACGAAGGAGAGTGGGTTCGTGTCGTAAGGCGTAAGTCATCGCGATTTAAAGGAACGAGAGGTACAGCGACGGTAGACTCCTCAACAAAACTAAAAGCAGCGGACTTACAAATCCCGTTATATATTTATAATGTTTCGAAGGAAAACACGGAGCGTGATGTCGCGGAATATGTATATGGAAAGACGCAGATAAATATTGTGCCTGAAAAGGTACCTATGAAATCGTCTAGAGATTACAATTCTTTTAAATTTTATATACCTAGAAGTAAATTATTATTATTTACGGACAGTAAATTATGGCCAGAAGGTATATATTTTAGAAGATATATATTATTTAGACATGGAAAAAAGGCCATAGTAAATCCAGAAAAAGTGGACATTAATAATGGATCTAAACAAAATTAGAGGGAACAAACATACACTAAAGCTAGTTAGCTATAACTGTAAGTCCTTGAAGCGGTCGGTGGACAGCGTGAGGAGCCTATGCGGATCTGCGGATGTAGTCGCACTCCAGGAGACCTGGCTGCTGCCGTTTGAACTTACCTACCTTAGCACCATTCACGACGAGTTTGAGTCTACGGGTACATCGGCTGTGGATACGGGAGCCGGCATTCTACGTGGCCGTCCCCACGGAGGAGTCGCGCTGTTATGGCGTAAGAATGTGTTTTCGTCCGTGTCTATAGTGAAGTGCGACAGCGTTAGGTTGTGCGCCCTCAAATGTCAGGTACGTGAGCACTCGATGCTATTTTTTTCTGTGTATATGCCTACAGACTGCCCGGATAATTTAGCGGAATTTACAGAGTGCTTGAGTGAAATTAATGCAATTATTGAAGACTGCGGTATTAGTATGGTTTTTATGTTAGGCGACTTTAACGCACACCCTGGGGAATTATTTTTTAATGAATTGATACAGTTTTGTGGCGAGCAATCATGGGTGTGTGCCGACTACGAACTGTTGTCAAATAAAAGCGATGTATTTACATATACTAGTGATATTCACGGCTGCTCGCGATGGCTAGACCACTGCCTTGTAACGAGTATGGCTAGAAAATACGTTGATCGTATAAACATAGTGAACAATGTGTCGTGGTCTGATCATTATCCTGTAGAGGTTTATTGTAAACTCAATTTATTTCACACTCGTCTAGAAAGCGCGCAATCGACGGCTTTTAATAAAATAAGTTGGGGACGTAGGGACACTGATCAGATTAGTCTGTATACTGAGTTTTGTAACAATAGGTTGAAGATGGTAGACTTTCCCGTAGAGATGGTAGATTGCTGTAATGAACTATGTAACGACCCGGAACATAAACGGATCTTAGAACAATGGTACGAGGATATTACAAGCATACTACAGGATGCGGCAATATATAGTCATAGAGCTACCCAGCGACATAAAAAAAGATATATCACTGGATGGAACAAGCATGTGAGACCGGCTCATGCGAAGGCTCGTCTCTGTTTTCAGTCATGGGTGTGGGCTGGGAGGCCGTCTTGTGGGGTCTTGTACGACGAGATGCGGGAATCTCGCAAGGTATTTAAAAATAAACTTAAATGGTGCCAGAACAACGAGGAGCAAATCAAAATGGACATGTTAGCCACATCGTACGAGACTAAGCACTTCGGCAAGTTCTGGCAGCACACCAATAGACTGAATGCAAGGGCGAATCTTCCGAGTGAAGTAGGTGGAGTGAGCGGATCTCAAAAGATTGCTAATATGTTTAGGGAGCAATTTAAAGTGGAGCCTCTTAAAATACCCTTTACGAACAACGATGCTGAGGACATCGTGGTTAACAGGGAAGTCTTGGTGCGTTTTACGCTTACTGAAGTCAAGGGAGCACTAAAGAGTATGAAACATGGAAAGTCACCGGGACACGATGGCCTGAGCATCGAGCACTTAAGGTATGCGGGTTCGCACCTTCCCAGAGTCCTCAAATTGCTCTACAACCTATGTATTAACCACAGTTACCTGCCAGAAGCCATGATGAAGACAGTAGTAGTGCCCATTATCAAAAACAGAACAGGTGATGCGGCGGATGGATCCAACTACAGGCCGATATCGCTGGCGACGATAGTGGCTAAGGTGCTGGACAGTTTGATGGATGCACAGCTAAGTAAATCAATTAAAATACACGACGCTCAGTTCGGCTTTCAGCCTGAACTCTCTACGGAAAGCGCAATCCTGTGCCTCAAGCAAACTGTTTGGTACTATACCGACAGGAAAACTCCTGTTTATGCCTGTTTTTTGGATCTATCCAAAGCTTTTGACCTAGTAGCTTACGACGTCTTGTGGCATAAGCTCGAAAAGGAATCAGCTTTGAGACCCGAACTGATTTCATTGTTTAAATACTGGTATGGTAACCAAACTAATGTGGTTAGGTGGGGTAATGAACTTAGTGACCCATATAAAATGGAGTGTGGAGTGAGACAGGGAGGGCTGACGTCCCCTGGGCTGTTTAATTTGTATGTGAACCAGCTGATTGAGGGGCTCGGTGGAGCTGGTGTCGGGTGTTCAATAGATGGCATACGCATGAATAACCTTAGCTACGCCGACGACATGGTTCTACTGAGCCCCTCAGTTGGGGGTCTTAAAAGGTTGCTGCAACTCTGTGAGGAGTATGCCGGGATGAATGGACTCAGTTACAACGCCAAAAAAAGCGAGTTCCTTATTTTCAGGGGAAAGAACAAACTATCCAGCTTTAAACCAAAGATACAATTATGTGGTAATCCCCTGAAGCAAGTGACTGAGTTCAAGTATCTCGGTCATGTAGTAACCGACAGCCTGAGGGATGATAGTGACATGGAACGAGAGCGCCGGGCTCTGTCGGTCCGAGGCAATATGTTAGCCCGCAGATTTGCGCGCTGTACTGGGCAAGTAAAGCTGACCTTATTCAGGGCTTACTGCCAGTCATTTTACACGTGCAGTCTGTGGATGGACTACAGGCAGCGGACCTATGGTGCCTTGCGTGTTCAATATAACAATGTGCTGAGAGCGGTGTTGAGGAAGCCTCGACACTGCAGTGCGTCGGCAATGTTTGCGGATGCTCGCGTGGATGATTTCTACGCGATCATGCGCAAGCGTGCCGCGTCCATGATGCGCAGGCTAATGAGTAGTACCAACACTCTTCTCAGCGCATTGGCCAGGAAACTAGATAGTCCTCTCTGGAGGTGCTGGGGGGGTGCGCACATAGGCGCCAAGAGGCTCCCTCGGGTTTTTTAGTTATAGTTTTTAGTTATAGAATTAGTTGTTAAGCTAGAAATAAGTACCTACTAACATAGTTTTAAGTTATTTGTCATACTAACACAGTTATGGGTCTAATGGCCTGAAATAAAAGTTTATTATTATTATTATTATTTGCGAGGAGCGCCTAGTGCCATACACGATCAAAGGCCTTCGCTATATCCAGGCTCACTGCCAGGCCTTCCCCCTTGCTTTCAATAGCCGCGGCCCATCTATGTGTTAGGTATACCAGAAGATCGCCAGTCGACCGACCATGGCGAAGCCGTACTGCCGGTCGTTGATCAACTGGTGACCCTCAAGGTATACCACGAGCTGGCGGTTAATTATGCTCTCCATGATTTTGGAGAGTAGGGAGGTAATAGCAATAGGCCTGTAGTTTGCCGGATCCGAACAGTCTCCTTTTTTTGGGATCGGATGGACAAAGGCTGACTTCCATGAATCAGGGACTACGCCTTTTGAATAAGAGTGCCGGAATAAATGCGTTAGCAGCGGCGTCAACTCAGGGGCACACGTTCTAAGCACGATTGGAGAAATGCCATCCAGCCCGCTCGACTTCCTAACGTCCAACGAAAACAGAGCTCGCCTAACAGTTTTCTGTCGGAACTGTACTTCAGGCATGGAGCTCTGACATCGCGGGATGGTCGGCGGTGTTTTTCCGTTGTCGTCAAGATTCGAGTTGGAGGCAAAAAGAGTGCACAGGAGATCGGCTTTCTCTTTTGCCGTATGGGCCAGGGTGTCATTCCTCATGTGCAACGGCGGCATGGACGGCTGGTTGAAGTTACCAAGAGCAGCTTTCGACAACGACCAGAACTTGCGTGTTCCGGTCGGGTACCTGGAAAGCTGCTCGCCAATTTTGACGACGTGCTTCGATTTCGCACGGGCGATTTGCCGCTTAAAAAATCTGGAGGCACGGTTATATTTCCTCTTCAGAACTTTGCAGTTCGGATTCTTTGAGCCCAGCGCCACAACCCAAGTTCGATACGCCTGTTTTTTGCAGTCAGATGCTGCTTTAACTGACGCATCAAACCAGGGCTGTGATCTGCCACCGATCGGAGAGCTTGGTATAAAAATATCCATGCCCTGCAGTATCACATCGGCTACTGCAACGGCGCAGGCATTGGGATCGTCCGAAGGGAAACAAACCCTGCCCCAAGGGTAGGATGCAAAAAAGGAACGCATCCTATCCCAATCTGCTAACTTGTAGTGCCAAACGCGGCGGGTCGCTGGTGGTCTGCGACGTTGGCGTCGGATAGGCACTACACTCATGACCAGGCAATGGTCGGACGTTCCGAGAGGGGAGACGACAGAGACCTGGTAACCATCTGGATGTGTAGTCAGTAGAAGATCTAATAAGGACGGCATGTGGCTATCCACATCCGGGAGCCGCGTTGGCGACTCAACCAATTGGGACAGACCATACGCCAATGAAAAATTATGTACAGATCGCCCTGCGTAGTCTGAAGTACGTGATCCAAGCCATTCGGCATTGTGCCCGTTGAAATCACCCAAGTAGGTGCATCTGTGCAATCTGATGGTGGGGATCTGAGCAAGCACATCATCAAATGCCGCTTGAACGCAGCCCATGAGGTGATCCGTTTCTGCGTTACCACTATGGGACCTGTAGACACACGCATAGATGCGGACGCGGTCCTCTTAATCTACGCGGAGCCAGAGAGTAGACAGGTCCCTACAGGTCCTCGACACTAACCTATGCGAAACATAGCGGCACTAGGCCGCTACTTCACGCCGGTATTCTGTGCGAGTGTGGTAAGTAACCCGGACGAGTCTGGCCCGATTGTGCTGACGTCATAAGACGGTAGCGTAACTCTCCCACTTTTAAAAAGCCCGTAGTCGCCTCTTACGACACCGTTGGACCTGGGACTACCCTATTCTTTTTTTCCGGTTCATTTAATTTGCTATAAATCAGAAACAGTTTTAATATGTCTTAATTTAATTCATATGTCGTTCGAACTGTCAACTCGAATAGCCGTGTTGAGTCACGGTGATACTAATTAAATTTATAAAAATTACAACAAGTGTTTATATACCGATATAAGTGTTTTTGTGCCATTAGATAGTATTTTATTATAAGTGAAAAGTGCATATTTTGTCATCAGGCAGTGAAATATATAAAATAATAATATAAATAGGAATAAATCCTAAATGCAGTGAGTGTACCATTTGTATACATAAAATAATATCAATCTACCCTCAACATTTTTGTGTTTTAAAGTGCCTAGCTAATTTACAATTTTTAACGCCTGCTCAAATTATCTTAGCAATCGTATCAATATTATAAATTGCTAACAACAATGGCTAAGTGTTATAAATGCTCGAAGCTAATAAATAAAAAGAGTCCCGGCCTCCAATGTAGTAAATGTTGCAAGTGGTTACGTGGTTCTTGTGCTGCAATATCAACGGACCAGTTAAATGCACTTTATTCAACGGATTCCGTTGATTAGAAGTGCAAAAATTGTACGAGCGGTGCAAGACCTAAGCGACTGTCGTGCATATTGCCTGATACCGATGCAGAAGAGAATACCGACACGGAAGCTGCATCATCAAATGTGCGACAACATGACAACAACATCACTCAGCAGATATTATTGGACATAAGTCGGGAGGTTCGAGAAATCATAAGAGAAGAACTACAACGTACACTACAATTTTATTCAGACAAAATCGATGAATATGAAGAAAAGATGAAATCATTTGAAGATGACCTTATGAGAATGGATAGACAAAACAAAGATCTCAAGAATACCATCAAAAACTTATCACTGAAAAATGAAGCGATGGAACAAAAAAATAACCATATAGAACAAAGACAAATGGCAAATGATATTGAAATATACGGAAAGAGTGAAGTAGACAATGAAAACGTTACTGAGCTGGCGACTAAATATTGCGAAATTATCAAACAAAACCCTGCAGACATAATAAAAGCATACAGAAAAAAAAACAAATCGGTTAATGCCAAAAAGAGAGCCCCAGCAGCGATTATAGTGAACCTGTGCGAGGGCACCCGCGACTCATGGCTGCAGGCCGCCCGCACCCAGAAGCGTGCTGTTACCGACGCAGACCTAGGAGGTGCCGACAACAGCACCATCTACTTGAGGGAATCACTTTCTCCGGCTATATCGTTTTTATTATGGAAGTCAAAAGCTGAACTACGGGACAAGAATTTGTGCAAATTTGTATGGTGCAAACAAGGTATGATTATGGCCCGTAAAAGTGAAAAGGATAAGATATTCTACATAAGATCCATACAAGACATAGAAAAGTTATCAAATGACTTTAGACATTAATAGGTTAATAAGAAACACAGCCGATAATTAAATCTAACAAAAATAAATTATAAAAATGGAGGACTCAATTGTTAATGACAGACGTGACAGAAAGTAATTAGATCCATGATAATGAACTTTTCCCAGTTAGAATATATTATGAAAACATGTAAAAGGACTATACACATGATTGTCATCACAGAAGCTAACATCCCTAAAGGCTGTGAAAAAATGTTTGAACTGAAGGATAATGAGACACACCAACACCTTAACACTTAAACACAGGAAAGGCGGCGGAATAGTGATTAACATACATAAAACGATTGACTTCAAATGCCACAAAGTAATTACTTTGAATTCGGAATATGTTGTTGGTGAAATCTCAACGAAATCAAACTATAACTGTGGTGTGTGTGCAATTTATAGACCACCGCACCTAAATAAGGACTTATTTATTAGTGAATTAGGTAGTATTATTAGGAAATTCCCGGCGAAGAAGGACTGTGTAATAATAGGAGATTTTAACATAAATATTAAGGGCTCAAATCCCATTATCGTTAATTACTTAAATACATTATTTGAATCAGGATTTGTGCAAGGTATCTCCCAGTATAAGAAAATCGAAAAAAAGGGCAAGTCTAGCATAGATCATATTTTTGTTAGGACAATGAGCAACCGAAATCTATACACAGCTGTTATCAACATTGTGCCAGCAGACCACTGCATAACTGGTTTAGCGATAGAAGATAACTCAATCGCTAGCAAACAGAACTTTGCAGGCACTTATGTAACTACTTTAGATAACATTAAGGTTCAAGATCAACTAAATAAGGCTGATTGGAATGCAGCATTAGCCTACGATAGCCCAACTGATGTTTTAGAATGCATTATAGATAAGTTCTCAAGTGTATATAATAGCTGTAAGAAAACAACACTTGTAAATAATGAAAGTAAAAGAAAAAATTGTAAATGGTCTGATAAAAAAATGTTATTAATGAGTCAAAAAAGGGATGAATTATACTCGATATGGAAAAAAGATGAAAGCAATATGAAAAATAGGATATTGTATAACGTTTATAGAAATAAAACAAATAAATATATAAATTTTGCAAAAAATCGTTATGTACAAAATAAAGTAAAAATAAATTATAAAAATTCAAGGAAAATATGGGAGAGTATCAATGACTTATACGGTAAAATAAATACATCTATAGATAATACAATATTAAAATCATTTCATATAGAAAAAAAAGATATAGCCAATAAATTTGCATTAGAATTTCATAAAAATGTAAAAAAAATAACCAATAATTGTTCCTCGCCCATGCTTGACACAAATTCGTATATAATACAATCAGACAGATGTATGAAAATATATAAAAGTAATCATGAAGCTGTTCACCACCATAAAAAACAATTAAATGACATTAAAATTCCAGGGATTGATGGTATTAGAGCTAAAGACATAAAATTTGTTAAAAATAGTATAACGCCAGCAATCACACATCTTATAAATCAGTGTATTGTGAAATCACAATATCCGGATGGTTTAAAAGTTGGCACAGTTAGGCCTATTTACAAAAAAGGTAGCCACGCACATGTCAACAATTACAGGCCAATAACGATTTTATCATGTATTGACAAAATAGTTGAGAAGTATTTAGGAGGGCAAATAAATGATTATTTAAAAAAGAAAAAGTCATAAATGAATGAACAGTACGGATTTCAAAAAAATCGTAGCACAAACCAACTGTTGGCCAAGTTCACCAATGAGGTCAATGGACACCTGGACGCCAGGAAGCATGTGCTAGTTGTTCTGGTAGATTTCAGTAAGGCATTCGAGACAATTAGACATAATATTTTATATGAGAAGCTAAGTCAAAATGGTATACAGGGTCCGCTTTTAAAGTGGTTTCAGCACTATCATACTAACAGATATACATCCGTCAAAATAGGTGACGTAGTTAGTGAAAAAATATTAACCGAAGAGGGCACAGCTCAAGGCTCAAATCTAGGACAAACTGAGTATTTAATTTTTGTAAATGACATGTGCAATATGTTCGAGGGAATATCTGTATATCAGTTTGCTGACGATACTTGTTTATTAGCTTCTCATAAAAGTTCAGATAAATTACAACAAATAATGCAACGTAACTTCGATTCGTTAAGTAAATGGGCGCATGATGTTGGACTTGTTATAAATGCATCAAAAACTAAAATGCTGCACATACAGAGTTCACATAACAAGTCAACATTCCGTCCAATCATTGTTGCTCATGACCACCACTGTCTCCATCATGCGCGTACACATTGCCAGTGTGAGCCATTAGAGATAGTAGATAAGCATACGTATTTGGGACTTATTATAGATAATCGTTTCAACTGGAGGTCTCATATTGACAGTGTCTGCGCTAGGCTAAGATCAGTACTCGGCAAGTTGTATATTTTAAAATATAAGTTACCCTATAGAACTCTTAGGCTTATCTATATGGCATTAGCAGAGTCGATAATTAATTATTGCTTGAGTAGTTACGGTCGTACTTATAACAGTTACATTGAGAACATTTACAAATTACAACTTAAAATATTAAAAACTATAGTACCGCAACACATTAGAAAGAAATATAAAAATAACGAAATGGGTTTGTTTAAATTTTGCAGAATTGTAAATGTCTACGATAAGATAAAAATCTCTGTTATAATGGAAGAAATCTCAAACATTAAAGCTTTAATAAGACGGTAACGGCAACCACACCTCCGTAGTCTGTCCTACCTAAACACATACATGTTACCCAAATGTAACAATGCATATGGTAGGCGGAAATGGGAGTATTTATTGCCAGACATACTAAATGGTTTGCCAGCAAACGTTTTAGAGGGTATTGAGAGGGAACCGGAAAAGGCAAAGTATTTATTAACTAAACAATTTTCAATGTAATTATGTAAGGCGTGTTAATATAATTAGTATTAGAATTTAGTATAAAAATGTTAATTAAGAGCGATCTCGTCCCCACGGATAAACCTTACATGGTTTCTTGTGGGTGACTATATATGTATTTTTTTTTTTTTTTTTTATGGAATAGGAGGACAAACGAGCGTACGGGTCACCTGGTGTTAAGTGATCACCGCCGCCCACACTCTCCTGCAACACCAGAGGAATCACAAGAGCGTTGCCGGCCTTTAAGGAAGGTGTACGCGCTTTTCTTGAAGGTACCCATGTCGTATCGTCCCGGAAACACCGCACAAGGAAGCTCATTCCACAGCTTCGTGGTACGAGGAAGAAAGCTCCTTGAAAACCGCACTGTGGAGGACCGCCACACATCCAGATGGTGGGGATGATATCGTAACTTGTGGCGTGTCGTGCGAAGGTGAAATTCGGCGGCAGGAATCAGGTTGAACAGCTCTTCGGAACACTCCCCGTGATAACTGCGGTAGAAGACACACAGTGAAGCGACGTCTCTACGCAACGCCAAGTGATCCAGCCATTCATAGAGCGCTAGGTCCCCGACAATTCGAGCTGCTCTGCGTTGCACGCGGTCAAATGGATCGAGCTGAGACTGGGGTGCGCCAGACCAGAGATGACAGCAATACTCCATGTGAGGCCAGACCTACGCTTTATAGAGCGCTAGAAAGTGGGCCGGCTTGAAGTATTGCCGTGCTCTATTTATGACGCCCAGTTTCTTCGAAGCCAATTTGGCTTTGCCCTCCAGATGGCCACGGAATTGGCAATTGCTCGAGATTTCGAGACCCAGTATTCCGATACTAGGCGAGGCTTTAAGGGAAGTGTTCTCGAAGAGCGGTGATACGGCAAATGGGGTTTTTTTAGTGGTAAACGCGCAAACTTGAGTCTTCTGGGGGTTAAATTGGACAAGGTTCAACTTACCCCATTCCGCGACCTTCTCGAGAGAGGACTCGATAGAAGACACAAGTTTCTCCCGGCACTGGTCGACGTTTTCCCGAGAGAGACCTGCATGGCCCGTGTATACGGCATCACCAGTGCTGTCGTCTGCATAGCAATGCATGTTGGCGGTGTTTAACATATCATTGATATGCAGAAGAAACAGCGTGGGAGATAGCACACAGCCTTGGGGCACTCCAGCGTTCACGGGCTTGGGATTCGAGCAATAACCGTCGATAACGACCTGTATGCTGCGCCCAGTGAGGAAGCTGGAGGTCCACTTGCACAAGCTCTCGGGAAGCCCAAATGATGGAAGTTTTGCGAGGAGCGCCTTGTGCCATACACGATCAAAGGCCTTCGCTATATCCAGACCAACTGCCAGGCCTTCCCCCTTGCTTTCAATAGCCGCCGCCCATCTATGTGTTAGGTATACCAGAAGATCGCCAGTCGACCGACCATGGCGAAAGCCGTACTGCCGGTCGTTGATCAACTGGTGACCCTCAAGGTATACCACGAGCTGGCGGTTAATTATGCTCTCCATGATTTTGGAGAGAAGGGAGGTAATAGCAATAGGCCTGTAGTTTGCCGGATTCGAACTGTCTCCTTTTTTTGGGATCGGATGGACAAGGGCTGACTTCCATGAATCAGGGACTACGCCTTTTGAATAAGAGTGCCGGAATAAACGCGTTAGCACCGGCGTCAACTCAGGGGCACACATTCTAAGCACGGTTGGAGAAATGCCATCCGGCCCGCTCGACTTCCTGACGTCCAACGAAAACAGAGCTCGCCTAACAGTTTTCTGTCGGAACTGTACTTCAGGCATGTAGCTCTGACACCGCGGGATGGTCGGCGGTGTTTTTCCGTTGTCGTCAAGAGTCGAGTTGGAGGCAAAAAGAGTGCACAGGAGATCGGCTTTCCCTTTTGCCGTATGGGCCAGGGTGTTATTCCTCATGTGCAACGGCGGCATGGACGGCTGGTTGAAGTTACCAAGAGCAGCTTTCGACAACGACCAGAACTTGCGTGTTCCGGTCGGGTAACTGGAAAGCTGCTCGCCAATTTTGACGACGTGCTTCGATTTCGCACGGGCGATTTGCCGCTTAAAAAATCTGGAGGCACGGTTATATTTCTTCTTCAGAACTTTGCAGTTCGGATCCTTTGAGCCCAGCGCCGCAACCCAAGTTCGATACGCCTGTTTTTTGCAGTCAGATGCTGCTTTAACTGACGCATCGAACCAGGGCTGTGATCTGCCACCGATCGGTACTACAGAGCTTGGTATAAAAATATCCATGCCCTGCAGTATCACATCGGCTACTGCAACGGCGCAGGCACTAGGATCATCCGAAGGGAAACAAACCCCGCCCCAAGGGTAGGATGCAAAAAAGGAACGCATCCTATCCCAATCTGCTGACTTGTGCCAAACGCGGCGGGTCGCTGGTGGTCTGCGACGTTGGCGTCGGATAGGAACTACACTCCTGACTAGGCAATGGTCGGACGTTCCGAGAGGGGCGTCGACAGAGACCTGGTAACCATCGGGATGTGTAGTCAGCAGAAGATCTAATAAAGACGGCATGTGGCTATCCACATCCGGGAGCCGCGTCGGCGACTCAACCAATTGGGACAGACCATACGCCAATGCAAAATTATGCACAGATCGCCCTGCGTAGTCTGTGGTACGTGATCCAAGCCATTCGGCATTGTGCCCGTTGAAATCACCCAAGACTACGATTTCAGCGGAGGGGATCTGAGCAAGCACGTCATCAAATGCCGCTTGAACGCAGCCCATGAGGTGATCCGTTTCTGCGTTACCACTATGGGACCTGTAGACACACGCATAGATGCGGACGCGGTCCTCTAAATCTACGCGGAGCCAGAGAGAAGACAGGCCCCTACCCTCAAAATTGCCGAGACGGCGACAGCAGATATCCTCCCTAACGTACACACATACCCCGGCATGAGGCATGAAATTATGCTCAATTTTGTAACCGGGGTACGTTATATATGACGTATCGCTAGGTCGAGATATCTGCGTCTCCGTAAAGAAACACAAGGCCGGCTGCGCCGTCTCAAGGTGGTGGTGGACGGCGTTTAAGTTGGAGTGAATTCCCCGGATGTTACAAAAGTCCACATTAAGCGTGGAGCGGGGTGCCGTGGTGTTGCTGCCCTGTTTGTCCTGTGACATACGCGGTACTTTGCCCTCCCCAGAATACGAGGGGCAGCCCGAGCGCGAATGCTCGGGGAGGGATTCTCCGGCTCTACAAGAGCCGGTACCCTCCTGGGGTAATTTCTTTTTTAGGACCGCTCTCATAATAAGTTGGGGGGGGGGGGGGGGGGGGAATGGCCTCCGGTCCTCGACACTAACCTATGCGAAACATAGCGGCACTAGGCCGCTACTTCACGCCGGTATTCTGTGCGAGTGTGGTAAGTAACCCGGGTGAGTCTGGCCCGATTGTGCTGACGTCATAAGACAGCAGCGTGACTCTCCCACTTTCAAAAAGCCCGTAGTCGCCTCTTACGACACCCTTGGACCTGGGACTACCCTATTCTTTTTACGCCCCGGGGCAGCACAGGGCATGTTTCCGAGATATCGGCCAAAATCATTTTTTCACGAGATCCACCTGGATTTGGCAGCCTTTTGTGATTTTGTGCTCAGTTAGAGACCTTATGCCTTACAAAAAAAATTGGATATAATTCTATTCTGACCTTACTTGATTTTGTTCAGTTTGTATTGCTGAATGCTAAGCTAATAAGCCAGCGCCCAACAGCCTAAATATTAGGCTGTTATTGTTTTTATTTACATCATTCTTATAAACAGGGAATATATTTAGTATTTACTTACTTTAAAGATTCCAAGTTGGAATGTGTGGATAAAGTAGCTTATTTCAAGCTACGAAGTACCTACGTACTCGAAAACATTGTCTAGAATTGGTTGTTGATTGTATATAATGGATGTTCCCGAAAATGTTCGTAAGGATTTGATTAAACTTCTACCAGAATCTCTTATAAATTCGACTATATGTTGTTGTTTTTATGACAACCATCCTAGAGACCCAAGATGTCTTGATATAACAGTATGCACTGATATGGGTGAAGTATTAGAGATTTATCAACGCGAAGTAGTTTCTTCTTTACTTATACAAAATATAAAAAAAATAGTAGAAATTATACCAGTTCGGAATGAAAGGTGTGAGCTGTTCTACATTGTAGCTGCTGATAATCAGCTTATTATTTTAACCACGAAAGATCAAATGCATATTCATCGAAGAATAACTAATGTGGATACCTATGAAATGG
Source organism: Leptidea sinapis (assembly GCF_905404315.1). NCBI lineage: Eukaryota > Metazoa > Arthropoda > Insecta > Lepidoptera > Pieridae > Leptidea > Leptidea sinapis. Next base: position 12,354,984 of record NC_066289.1, on the reverse strand, counting down.
TTGATGAACAGTGTACAGGAAAACCATATCTCAAAGTGATATGTATGGATGATGGGGTGCCATTAATCTTTGATGATAACCTTAACTTGACCGAAAAAATTATGCAATCAAAGAGTATGAATGCATCAAAAACAAACCCAGTGATGACAATGTTAGCTAGAAAGCTGACCGAAGCAAGGTTTAGTGTGAAGACTAATGAGAATGCACTGAATGAGTTTATAAAGCTTAAGCAGACAGCTGCTCATGCATTGTATGAAAAGGAGCGGCCAAACGTGCAAGATGCCATGTTCAAAGTAGACATTGTACAGGTACGCTTAGCATTGAAATATAATACTTAGGTCATGGATTCTGGATCATTAAAAATACTGTTTATTATGTGTCTGATATTTTTATTATTTTTCAAAGTGTATTCCTTCATTAAACAATAACATTCTTTGGAACCATTGTATAAAGCAGTTGTTCCAGTTTTTCTGAGGGATATGCTGAATAGCATCTTGGAACACATTCACAGCCTCTTAATGGGCTATTTAATCATATACCTCTTAGTTTATCTTATTATTTTATTATTTATATATTTATTTTGTAAAATCTGGACTATATGATGAATGTTTTCATGAGTTTTATATTTAAGGCCTTCAAAAACTCATTTCTTACTTTAGCAGAAAGTGAGGACATGTGGTTGTATTGAAAGATGTCTTTGATGTGGGGATGTTGGAGCAGCTGCCCTTTGGTTTTTCAAGTGTAACTGTAGTATTATTTCCAGATTTCATAAAAAATTAAGAAACCATTTTCTCATCAATGGTTCAATTTTTCTTATCTTTCATTGGCAAATCTTTTAAAGGACAATACCAGTCCGCCCATTGGCTTACATACATGCAATGACTGTCCTTCTTTTATCATTTTATGGCATTAGTTGTCATCTGGTCATCTGTAGCCAAGTGCAAAGCGCCAGAACCTTCATGTATTTGTGCATTCTTTTACATTTGGCTTATGCCAATACATTATACAGTATAAATTTGCTCTTTAAAAATTTAAAAAAATTTTCAGATAAAGAAGGCTCTTAAAATAAAAACACCAAACCCATCTGTGAGGGTATGCAACAAGAAAATTATTTTAACCACTGACATTGAAAATGATAATGACGTGTAAGTATTGAATAATTATATACTTAACTTTACTTATCAATATGTCAATCATCATTAAATCCCATATCATTGGTTTTCACTTTTCATCAAGATCAAAGATTCTGAATGTGGAGAGATCCTATCAACAAGAAATGGGACAAAATTAAACTCATATTGGGAAATCAGTCCGCAGTATCTACAAGCCTAAGCAGTTTGCTTACAGGGCAATAATAAAAAGCAATCTGGACATATGGTCTCTAAATGTGATCCACTGCAAGTTTATCTAAAAATGATTATTTGCAAGGAGCTCATAAAAATATTATAAGAGTGATTACAGGAGCTGTGGGGTCATGCTGCTGACATTGATATAGTGTTTGCTCTGCAAAAGAGAGCTGTTCATGCTGTATATCAGCTGGTTTATAAACAGTCACTCACAGAAAAATTGAAAGAAATTAAATATTATGACTCTTCATTGTCAGTACATTTATGAAAATTTAATATACATTCACAAAAATTGTCACCTTTTTGCTCTTAATAATGATTTTCATTAATATAACACTAGAAAAAAGGCATTGCTTGTGACTAATTCTAGTAGGCTTCATAAGATACATAATAGCTTTAAGGGTAAATCACTTTTATAATAAAGTCCCAGCCACTGTTCAGGCATTATCTATAAATAAATTTAAATGTTTTGTTAAAAAATGGGTCTGTCATAAATCCTATTAGTCCACAGCTGAATATCTAAGTGATCGGACAGCCTGGGACTAGATTATGATTATTTTACAGCAATAGCAATGACAGTACAATATAGTATATTTTTATTAAAAATTCTTATTATTAAAGATTCTTCTCTCTCAGAGCACCATTTGTTTCCGAAGCGGTAGTAGTATCTAGTATATTAGAAATGATATCAAAAAGAATTTTAAAGGAATCGATTTTGAGAAAATAAATGCCTTTTATGCCTTTACCTGGTACAGTCAAAACATGAACATGCACTCGAATCCTTAAATCCCAACTATCTCTGAAGAATATAGGGATACTTATCTATGAATATTATTAATTAACCAATGCAAAAAATATGTGCTTAAGGATATTTGTAATACCAAGTATTATTACTAATTATTCATAAAAAGTGTCACATATTTAATAAAAAATTTAAAGTTGTTTATGTAAGGTGAGTTCAAATGAGCATTCACATTGAGCATCATGTCCCTCATGATAAGTGATTACCATCACTCATACTCTTTTATAACACCAGAGGAATCACAAGAGTGTTGTTGACCTTATACAGCATCAAATAAACTTACATAAGATTTTGAATACTGAAAACACTTTGTTATTTGTTGATTAAAACAGTGGTGAAAGTCAACCGATACTTTAGCAAAATTAAGGATCTTATAATAATTATAATTTTAATATATTTTTAGGTCCATTGATAATGTTCACATACTTCTACATGGTAAATCAAAAGACTCTGTTACATATACAACTAAAATCTTTAAAGAGATACCAGAATCGCCATATTGGCAAGAAAAAAATTCACACTCACTAAGAAGTAATGAAAAGTGTTCTGTTGTCGCAGTAGTGGATTTAAAAGAGTTAAAGTATACCATTACTAGTAAGCTGGAAGTTGAAGGTGCAATATCATATACTATACTTGATAATAAACATATATTACCTTTGGAAAATATATCAATATCTACTGTGGAGACTATGGGGGAACAATTTGATGCCCTTGTTAGTGATGCAGGTTGGCATATTAATTTATTTATACTAGAACTAACTACATATGTAGTGTCGGAGCCAGACATATTTGCCACCACCCTTGTTCTGCCATATAATATTATAATAGGGCACTGGTAGTTTTATTTACTGGTTTGGAGGATCTGTGGAAATATCTAAAATTTTGGCTTGAGAAGATTGTTCTCCTAATGGAGCTCTTAGTGAATAATAATAAATATCCCCACTAAATTCAACAAGATCACATAGACCAAAGTGCTTCATGCACATGGTTAACTAAAGGAAACCTTTTTGGCGAAACAGAAGGTTTCCTCATAGCAATACAGGACCAAGTCATAAAAACTCGAAATTACACTAAATACATAACAAACAATAGACACAGATAAATGTAGGCTATGCCATCAAACCACTGAAACAATAGATCACATTATGGGAGGCTGTAACATATGAGCTAATAAAGAATACACACACCACCATGATAATGTCGCTAAACACATTCATCAACAACTTGCCCTGAAACATAAATTACTCGACACATACACACCATATTATCAATAGAAACCAAAAAAAGTTATGGAAAATAGCATCACCAAATTATACTGGGACATAGATATAAGGACTGACCGTACTATTCTCAGTAATAGACCTGACATCACACTAACCTAACCAGTGAAAAACAACCTACCTGATAGATGTAGCCGTACTTAATACCCACAATCTTAAGCAGAAACACAACGAAAAAATCCAAAAATATATATCACTTGCAGATGAAATCAAACAAATGTAGCACCAAGAAACTGTCAGAAATATACCCATCGTAATTTCGTCAACAGGTGTTTTACCAAAATCTTTGAAATCTGCTCTCAAACTTTTTGATCTTCCCGAAAATTCATATATTCCACTACAAAAATCAATAATTATAGATATTTGCTCCAGAGTCCGCCGTTTTATGAACGCAACTTCTTTAACAATCCAAGACGAAAATCATACCAATCATCATTCATCAACACCACATCTTCATACGCAAAACACTTGAACCAACTTACTTGGCATATGCCCGTACTTAGGTTCAAAACCGACCTAAAGTCGAGAACAAAAATCTGTTGAACTAATAGTAATAGTAGGTGGCCACCCCACCACTGCTACTAACCAATATTTTAATAAGTAAAAAATTAGGTTGTATATAATATTGTGTAGTATAGCTAACAGTTTGTTATTTTTAAGTGATATCCCTCACTTCTGGGATTGAATATACAACAATGGATTAAATATAAAAGAATTATAGATGATAGCGATGATGATTATAGGTTTGGTACAAATTAAATTAGTATATTTAATTCCAGAAGTGGTGGTATATTACTTAAAAATAACAAATTGTTTAGATTTGGAAAAGCAACATTTCAAGTCAATTTCCTAATATGCAATTATTGGGGTTGAGCAGGTTGTAACTGTAAAGTAGACCCTGTATATGAAGCCACAACCGGAGAGTTAAACAAGACATACTAGGATTTACCAGTTGGTAAAAACCCTCGGACGGAACTCCACAGGCGCGGTTTCGAGTCCCGCAACGTCCATGAACCATGATACTAATAGTATCTTAGAATATACTAGAGGTGGGGTCTTGCGTACATAGACAAGCTGACAGCCTGAAAATATGTGACCAATTGTGATTTATCAATGTGTGTGTTAGTGATATAATATTCAAATAGGTATCTATTAAGGAGCTAATTACAAGTGTGAGTAACTGTTTACGACTTCTCAATTAAAATTTGTAACAGTTACAAGATTCGCTTTACTTTTTTATATTGCTGTATCGCCATTAGAGATGTAGGTACTTCTCTCTTGCACGCCTTGTTCGTCTATACTCTATACGCTAGTATGGCGTATATATAGGCGAACCAGAAAGACTATGTTATGTTTTTTTTAAAGTGATAACCCTCACTTCTAGGATAAATACACAAATAAAATTTGAAAAACAAAATTTTATGAAGGAGATGAAGCCACAACCTGAGAGTTGAACAAAGCAAACAGAATTTTATAACGAGGCGGTACTCGAACGGTTAGCTCAGTTGGTTAGAGTACCGGCACGGAACGCCGGAGGTCGTGAGTTCGAATACCGCATTGTTCATAAAATTTTGTTTTTCAAATTTTATATGTGCAGAAAGACTATATCAAAAATTGCCTATCACGGCTATATAGCATCTATAATTAGGGATTGTATCTTGATATGGGGTAACTCCACAAACATAAACAAAAGAGATGCATAAGAGCTGTGGCTGGTATAGGGCCCTTTGATAGCTGCAGACCACTTTTTTTAAATTTAAACATACTGACTGTTACTGTAATTTATGTATTTATTATTATGGCTAGTTTATTTGTTGAGAAAATTTTAAATTTATTCACTCGGCTGGGCGACTGTTCTTTGTTTCCATCGCGTGATCCTATTAGACTTCGAGTATTCTACATGAGAACCACTTACAAATACTGTCATGCTATGTGTGTAAAAATATTTAATAAATTACCAAAAGAAATAAGAGAGGAGAGAGTGTTAAATAAATTTCAATTTAAATTATTAACAGTATAAAAAATATTGGTTTTACTTAATAAACGAATATTATCAAACAAAGCGGTAACTGGTAGCAATACTATTTTTACCAATAATATTATATTTTTTGTTAGTTATTTTTGCTACATTATCTCTGAGCATTTCATTAATTATTGTAATTGTCTATTGTAGGGTCTTTAGGTATGGCTTTACGTTGGTCAAATTAAATGTAGCAGTAATTAATGATTGTGTTAGGTTTATAAAATTGTGAAGCGAAACTACTGGAATATTTGCATGTCTGTGAAGACGAAACAAGTGCCTGCTCTTAAATTTGTAACAATTTTGCTTGTGAATGTTTCTGGCAAATAAAGAATTTGACTTTCACTATATTGTAAGTGTATGGCTCACTTTGCTACACGATGGACATTGGGGATTCATGAAATGCTAAGTTCGTCTCAATTGTATTTGTTTCATATTACAGAGAATAAAGAAAAGTTGTTAGCCGTTCTCGCAACATCGGAGAAGACTGACCTATGTTTAAGGCATTTAAAACAAAAGGGAGATCCTCACATAAATTTGTCTCAAGTCTTCTGTGACCAATTACACATGGAGGTGTTTGGAGGAATTGAGAACGTTATTATACACAGAAAGTCTCCTTTTCACATGCTGTATGGACTAGTTATAGTATTCAATAAGACCGAAGAATTGCTTGGAAATAATCATACATACAGCATTCGACTGTATTCAAGGTAAGTAATTATTTTCACTAGAAAAAACATCTCATATAAGGCTAATAAAAGACTCATATAATTTTAAATTCCTATGATTTATTAATTAGTAAAATGTGCGTCCAAAACCCCACCATTCTAGCTAAATTTCGAATGTTATATTTTTTTAAACGTTGCAACCTTCTTAGTAATAAAATAAAACAACTGGCGGGAAATCATTTGTCAATTGTTTTTTTATCACACACTAAAGTTCCAACGAAAATGGAATAAAGTCGAAATGATTTTAGAGTGATGATTTTTTATGATTTTAATAGTTATCTCTCTCCGCAAGACTGTGCCGCTCGTCTTCTAAATGCTTTTGGGAGAGAAACACCTCGCTTGAGCACCGTGAGGCGATGGTTTGCTGAATTTGAGAGAGGTCGGGTTTCTTTACATGACGAATTTCGTGAAGGGCGGCCTTCAACTGCCGTCAACAAAAATAATGTGGCTACTGTTAAGCGGCTGTTAAATTGAAGTTGACCCGCGGATTAGCTATGAGACTGGTATGAGCCAATTCAGAAAATTTCACACGAAGAATAGAAAGAAAAAAAAAACTTTATCGTTCGAGGGGTCGTTGGATCCCTCGTGAACTGACAGCGAAGCAGAAGCGGGCTAGCGTGGAATGGTGGTCACAGGAGACGAAACGTGGATTTATTGTTTTGAACCCCAAAAAACAGCAATCTTGTGAATGGGTGTTTGAAAATGAGAACAGGCCAACAAAAGTGAGGCGAGAAACGTTAGTAAAAAAATGATCACATTTTTTTTCTCAGCTACGGGTCCCATCTGCACAATTCCACTTGAAGATCAAAAGAGTGTTAATGCCGAGTGGTATTCTACCGTTTCTTTACACAGGGTTAAAAAAAAATTCTTCTCGAAAGACGACCAAAAAGCCGCGTTCTCCTACATCATGACAACGCTTCTTCACACACGGCCAACAAAACTAAGTCATTTTTAGCTTCCGAAAAAGTACAACTCGTCACCCATCCTGCCCATAGCCCCGACCTAGCACGCTGTGTTTTCTGTATTTTCCCCAAAATCAAAGATTTGATGAGAGGTTTCACTTTTACCAATTCTGAAGAGGCAGTGATGGCGTTCAATCAGCACGTAGAAAACATGGCTTCAGAACTCTTCCTGTTTTAAAAAATGGTTCGATCGCATGAAAAAATATTTAAAAAGTAAAGGAGAATATTTTGAAAAACAATAAATATAATATTTTGGTTACAACATGTTGTTTTTTTAAGTAACGCAAAACTTTTAGTGTTACCTACGTATAATAGGTACAATATGACAATGTTGTAACATATAACAAAACAATCTAATGCAATAATGCAATTCCACCCCTGTTCGCATTACACTCTACCAGGCTTTTCACTTTGTCACCGTCATGCTCACTGAAATGGCTTTGCTTGCGGCGGCGTCGTGTGTAAAAAGTAATTAAAGCTATATCCAATATACGATAATTTATATTTATACAGTTTATTCTTTATCACTTTTTATGAAATATTTAGTATTATTTAAACACGAATCTTAAATTGGTTGAACCACTTGAAACTAATGTTTGTTGAGTTTTTTGTATTTTCTTCTCATCAGCTCTACTTTTTCCGAACATATGGCAGATTTAGTAATATAAAAGAAATATTTATAGTGACGGTTCAAAAGCGATTAGTTTAAACCTAACTGAATAAAGTTTATTTGACATTGACTTGACTTACTAATTTTTAAGTAACTACTTCAAATTATTCAGTACATTATAAGTCATTGCAAAAATAATAATAATGTTGTCGGGAACTTTTGATCATTTAGTAAATCTGAAGTAAATTAATAACATTTACAGGATGACCCTGAGTCTATTTTTACGATTTAAAGTGTATTGGTTGGTCGTTTGTTGAAGATATGTTTGTATTAAATATAAAAAAAAACTACACAGAATAAGAAAATTATTTGTATACCTATACATAAAATCGAATAAAATGTTTCCAGTTTAATATTGCTTAAAAACTTATTGAATATAAAAATGTTAATGTAAAACAATCGGACGCAAATCAATTAATGTTCTATACATTTTTTAAATTTATTTAATGATATCTTTATAGAAAAAAATATGTGTATCTACAATTAATCGAATTCAGTAATTGGGCTACAGCAAGCATTCATAGGAGTAGAAAGCGACTTTATGAATTCTATGAGCTTAGAAATGTGAACAACTATCCAGTTTTGAAGAAATATGTGCGTATTATTCTTAAATATTAAAAAAATTGTGAAGAGCCACAACGTATCCATATTCGCGACCAAATAAAGATTCTATCTGTATTAAAAAAGATGGAGTGGTCATCGAAAATAGTAGATATATCACTCAAACTTTTGATAACCTTTTTTCTAATATTCTTGTTCAGATTACAACTTCTTTAGGCCTCCCCCAAAGATCGCCATGCCGATCGGTCCTGCGCTGCCCTTATCCAACCTATTCCGGAGATCTAGACCACCTGTATTTCTAGGTATAACCCTCGATAATAAGCTTCAATGGGGCCCTCATATTGATACATTGTCGAAGAAGCTCAGTTCTGCAGCATACGCAGTCAAAAAGATCCGTCTCTATTCAGATGTACCCACAGCTAGATTAGTCTATTTCAGCTACTTTCACAGCATTATGTCTTATGGTATACTGCTGTGGGGAAGTGCTGCAGATATTAACATCATCTTTGTGCTAGTATAATGACCGTCACTTGTCAATATATTTATGAAAATCTGATGTATGTGCACAGGAATATTAACTTCTTTAAGAAAAATAGCGATAGTCATGAATTTTATACTAGGAATAATAATAAAGATAAGCTTGCTGTTACCACTACCAGGCTCCATAAAGTTGATAAATCATTTAAAGGGCAATGTATACGCTTTTATAACAAACTCCCAAGTGATATGCTTAATCTGACAATAAACAAATTTAAAAATTCAATTAAAGGGAAACTTAGTAAAAAAGCTTACTATAAAATAACGGATTACTTAGATGATAAAAATGCTTGGGAATGAACATGCTCTAACTCTGTCTTAATAAAACAAAATATGTATTATAATTTTCTAGAGTATAAGTATATGTATTTTTTTACAAACTACATTATGTAGCTCTTATTATTATAAGAAACCTTAAATTGACGATTCAAAATGATCAAATATGATTTCAATGAATAAAGATATTTTGACTTTGACTTTGACAGATCGTCGGTCCGTCTTTTGGGGGGCATACCAACACTACGTCTTCCGGTACGTGGTCGCCATTTGAGACTTTACTGCCGCAACGGCCATCTGTCCATCTAGTATATTTTAACTCATTAAATGTAAAAAAAAACATCTCACTTATTCTAAGTCTGTGGCTTTTATAGCAAACATAATCAAAAATATTGCTCCACAATAATTTTTGATCTTCAATAAATGTTGCGATCCTGGAATTTTTCCAGATTATCTAAGGTACCGTAAAGTTATGCTAGTTTTTAAGTCAGGGGATTAGGAAGATACTAACAATTATACACCAGTTTCTGTTCCACTTATAATTAGTAAAATTTATGAGAAAATAATATTAAATAATTGTCAAACCATTTCTCTGGCAATAACATCTTACATTCTAAGCAATTTGGTTTTACGAAAGGTCGTTCAACATCTGATGCCGTATGGCGTTGATTCGACACATATTTAATGCTTGGCAGAAATCAGATAACGCCATAGGAATATTCTGTGATCTTTTGAAAGCATTTGTTTGCGTAGACCATTGTACTCTTACCCGTAAACTCAATTATTATGGTGTAAAAAGCAAATCACTTGATTTTATTACTTATCTAATAGAACTCAGAAAGTAGTAATGAATAATGAACATTGACCAGGAGCTGTAATGCGGAAGGGCGTGCCTCAGGGTTCAATCATTGGACCATTCTTATTCCTCGTCTACGTTAATGATTTGCCATTTGCAGCCTCGAAAGAATGACAGTATACTTAAACTTTGCGCTTTTGAATAGTCACATTAAATATTTCTTTTTAATCGTTGAATCTACCATTTATGTTGTTGATATAGTGAAACAAAAATATAGAAAATTTATTTTCTAGGCTATAAAGTCATAAATTCTCATTTATTTTTAATGATTTGACATACTTCGTGATATTCACCAATGTATAGTATAATAGTTTCAATGTTATAATTTTCATTTTCAGATCTCATGCACAAGTCTTAGCTTTCATGCACTATATGTATGATGGATTGTCATACAGAATTATTGCAACGCTGCCTGATTGCAGAATATCGTCAAGATCCGAAGAGTATTTAGATTACAATGAAACAATTGAAGAAGATGTAGTACCTGATTACACAAAGTGTGCCAATTCGGTTTTGAATCAAACCAAGACAATATTGAACTATTTTGATAATTGTATGATGAAGATGAATGAGAGTACAAGTGATGTTCATAATAAAATTGGTCAAGAAATACATCTCATGGCTCTTGGTTTGCCGGAGTATTTGAAGTTTAGAAATAAAATTTTAACTGAATCTTTGAATGAAGCACAATACTTTGGTGTGCAGAATTCGCAATCAATGAGTGTTTGATATGCAACATAACCAAAGAAAATCAAATCAAAGTTGCTTTATGCATTTATCTCAAACCGTTTTACTCGCATACCTATATACATTGTAGCATTAATTAATTTAATATTTATATATTTACTACCACTTCCAAAATGGTTGAGGCTTTGGTGTTTACCATCCATCATAACTTATGTTATCGGGCTTAATTTTACTTTGAATTTCAAACAATGGAAAAATTCAGTTACTTCAGTACTTTTGACACCAACTGCAGATATTGTGACGGATCAAATTAATAATCAATCGATAATAATCACATACACCAAAAGCATTAAAACAAATAACGTTAAAGTTATACGTTATTAATAAATAAAATTTGAATTTTATGTACAGTTGCAGCCCCAAAAAGCATGTCGTTTCGACTTAGCCGTTTCTTTACGTTTTGTATGGAAATATTATAATATGTTATGTTATCCGTGATACTGTATTAATAAAATAAATCATTTATCAAATATAAATAACTTTATTTTCTTAAATTTCCTATTCTAACAATAATAATAATAATTGTGTATACAAAAGATCAATCCAACTTTTATATAATTGAGCATTTCTCTCCATTTTACAGCTATGAGAAATATTAATTCATTATAACACTAAGTATTAAACAAATTTATATTACCCGATTTTCTATTTAGCACCATGTATCAGCTATGTTAATATAAGTTAATATTTATATAATAACTAAACCCATCAATCACTACGTTGGAAAAATAGCAATGCAATAAGCTACACCCGTTCACAAACTTCTAGATCGCTCTGACGTTGTTGCGAATAGATGCGCAGTATCAAAAAGTAAAGACTCGAAGGGGCGAATGTGGAATGTATCTGCGCAAACAGGTGCGCGTGCCAACTTCAGAGCAAACTTGAAGTTAGGCGAGGGATATACATATCATACCTATTATTTTTGATTGATTGATATTTAAAACTACAAGTAGGCAAGCCATTTTAGGTATTTCTCTGAATCAAATATTTTAAAGAATAAGTACCTAGTTACCTAATCCCAACAGTCGAGGTAGGAGATTTATAGATATTTTAAAATTGTACGTTTGTGATATACATTGCAGAATTTTTGTAATCGTAAAATATGATGCTGTAATACTATGGAGATAGTTAAGACAGTCCGATAGACAATGAGCAAACAGCCTTATAATATAACCATAGCTTATAATTTTAAATGACCCATCCAGTCGAACGATGTTCAACTGCTAAAGATCATACGAAGGACATTAATAATTACTAACTCATAATTTTTTATGAAAAATCTTCAAGAATATTACATTATTAAGCGCAAGATTATTGATTTATTTAAATATTGAATTCATAAAATGTATAATAGGTAATACTAGATCATAATATCGACAATAAATTAGTTTTTTATAGAAACTATTTGATGATCTATTTTTTTGTTATACTCAACTAACTAAATTATAAAAAACTTTTCTGAATGTAAATTTCTTATAGGTACTGTCATATACATATTTTTGCAGATTGCCTGCTCTGAAAGCGAACAAAATAGGTATAATTGCTTTTTCCCAACATGTAATTATATTTATGCTCTTAAATACAGAGAGGCACTTTGTGCTCTTCTCTGGAGCAGAATAATTTAATTGTCAGGTACTAGGAAGCTATCTTTGCTGCCTGACTCTTACACAATATTATTTACATAAACTTTTCTTTAAAAGTTTCAGACACATAAATATATGTGGGCGTGATATTTTCGCTCTTAATAACGTGGTGTGTAAATACACTTACCATATCGGTGCTATAAAGTGCAACCTGTCATTTCTTATCTATCGACTCGTATACAGTACTACTCAACTATGTTAAACACATACCATGAACAATTTATATATTCTAATCTATGAGTCATTAATTATAATTATTGTTTCAATAGCTAATTATTTTCTAAATAAATTATAATATTGCTATTAATCTATTATTGCATTGCACAACCGGCCATTATTCACTAACATGATATGTTACGCAGTAATTAAATACATTATAATATATTCTTATATTTTTCTTTTATTATTTAATATGAATACTACAAACTTACCATTAGTATAATTATTTTCTACTACATTAAAATTGCAATTGGTATTCAAATTATTGCACAATTAATATTCCTAGTTTTTCACTTTGCTAATTCTCACATTTTTAGTGTCATTTGTTACTGGTATGCCCGCATTGTTCCTGAAACTACCAAAGTACACGGAATGTGTTTCTACACTTTCAGCACCCGATTCACTCCTAGCCTCATTTGCTGTGTCATCACTGTCACTGCAGCTCGCCAATTTCGCTATAACTAATTTTCTTTGGAAAGGTCGTGAACTTGTCGAATCACTGCTGAGGTATCCAGAGTCATCTATACTCATACCAGCTTTCCGTTTTATTAATTTATTCTTTGGATCAACCGTTGGTTCTCTTACAAATGTGTTTGTATTAATTATACCGCTACAACTTCTTGTTGAATGACGCTGTGATGAATTTCTATTACAATTTTTAGAGAATTCGCCTGATCTGCTGACGATGACACCTTCATATGTAGAAGACAATGCTTCATTCGTAATATTGCTTTTGGGCATTTCAGTTGTTAGTGTAATACCATTATTATTACTATTTGAAAAAATTTCCACTCTCCTAACAGGCAAATTAGGCTGTTTATAAATTGTTTCTTCAGTAGGAGGTAGCGGTGGAAGAATGTCAGGTCGCGCTAAATGTTTTTGCTGTTTAGCGGTTGGTGGTGTGCATTGACGCTGCCTCTTTGAATGTCGTAATTCCAATGTTAACACTCTTCCTTCTTCTGAAGTCCAACTTTTGTCATCCCATGACTCAAAGTCCTTACTCTCTGAAGAACCATCGAACATACTTGTTGAAATTTTAGCACGTTGATGACCTGTTCTATGGGCATCAACATCGTTTCTCAGGCTGTGAAATTTTGTTGTTTGTGAAATGTTTCCATTATTATTTTTTATAAATGATCCACTACTTCGTAACTGTAAACTGTGACTACTCTCAGATTGTTGACTGTCTAGATACTTTAGAAAATCTTTTCGTTTAAATGTCTGTATTTCTTGAAACGATTCTTTATGTTTTGGGTGCTTGCGATCTAAGGTATCTGGTTCGAAACCATCAGACTCATGGATCCTTATATAATTTTCTGGTGGATCCTTTACTTCGATAGTTAAGCATCCTGGCTTTTCATCATTCTTTCTTGTTCTATATTCCTTTCTACTTCCCATTGAGCATTCTGACCCACTGGGCGATGTTGGAGCACTACCAAAATTGTAACTGTTATTTACATAAACTTCGCTCACAAGACTGTAATTAGTTACGCTCATATTTTTGCTACAATCTTGAGTATTTTTCTTTAAATCAACGATTTCGTAATGATTTTGATCTACACTTACTTCCATATCGGGTGATGGAGTATTACTGTTGCTACTTGTATTATTTTTATACACGGCATTTCTCATAGTCAATTCCTCTTCTAAAGGTAATGCGTTGCTTAAACTAGGACTTGCTTGGGATGATGGTACTTCCGGATATTCCGCCGACGCTGTATTGGTTTTAGTACAATTTCTTTCTAGACTATCAGTTTCGTAATCGGCCAGTGGGCTCTCTGAATTATTCATATAAGGATTTTGAATGATTTCCTTAATCATTTCTTGTGTGAAATGTTCTTGAGTATCAATGTTTTGATTCAAAGATCTTGAAAAGTCATTTAATGCAATGGTATCATTGACCATATCAGGCAAACTATTGTTATTATTTCTTAATATAAATTGTCTATTTCTGTCGGATGCATTACTCTTCGAGCTGGCCGGTCGGTAATCTATACAATTTATCGATTCAACCATTTGCTTGGATTGAAAATAATTCAAATTGTCATCACACGTAACGTTTCCGAAATCGGGTAGTGGTATGTTGTAGGTTCGCGACGGCTCTGATCTTACAGAACGTGTTGTTGTTTTCTTAACAGGACATTTGTTACTGAAATCTACTAAATGATTTTCCGAAAAACTATTTTGTTTTTGTATTTTACTACGACTATTTAATACAGGTATACATGACAATGAGTGTGCAGAATGAGCATTCGATAAAAAGTCATCGTGTATTCGGTCATGTTCATTAGGAATATTTTCTAACCATTTCCTGATACTATTTTGCTTGTCTCCCTTACAGTTAGAACAGCTAGGAATTTCGTACTTCATAATATTTTTTATATCAGTTTTGTTTTCAGATTTACATCCAGGGCATCCTAAGCAGTCTGTCGATCGTCTTCTACTATTATTTCGCTTAAGACTCAGGAGACTTGCACTACGCCGACTTCTCATACTGTGATATAAATCAATACTGTTTGGATTTGAAGGATACGTTTCTTCTGGTATTTCGTTCAAAACAGGATGAAATCGTTTCGCTGCCATCTTTTGCTTTGCTACGGCAATAACTTCTCTTATTTTAGAGAGAAATTCTAGAGCCGCTACTGGCGGATCCTGAAAATGATTTTAAGTTTACTTTTGGTATCTTTTATTTTAGGATTTTACTCGAACATCTTATGATAGTAATATTTCGAAATTTAAACTTTACTCATCAGCGAACTGTGGATGTGAACTTTCATTTTCAGTAGGTACGTAAATGTTTTGAATGGAGAGTTATTAAATCTTCAATTAAATTTACCTTTGAGACTACGGGTTTATGTCTTACCGAAAAGGAGCCAAACATGGGTTCGTGAACGGACAACGTAATAGTTAAAACTTACAGCCATTAGATGGGGTTCAAAATAAGCTGGGTTAAAGTAAAGTTTTCGTCTAGTCGTTCCCACAGGTCTTGCGATCTCTCTGTCCTCGATAGTTTCAACGATCGACACGTGCTCGTCTGGAAGTTTCTCGATGCCTGACTCATCGCGGTGGCTCATTTCCATTCCGTAGAATTGATTTCTTGTATCTTCTCTTTGTAAGTGAATGACAGCAGAGGTTGTACGTTTCTGGAACATAAAAACATAGTGATATCATGCCAATTTTTATCTACCGTCTAGGTCTTACTGTTTTTCAAATGTTGTTTATTCAAGTAGGTATCGGCATGTGGCTTCATAAATAATTATTAGCTTTATGATGTATTACAAACGTTAAGCAGAAACAATATTTTATATTAATTTTATCGTACTTTTTTTCCTAAAATTAAATTTTTGGGCCTAAGCCAAATTTTCCCAAGGGATACTAAACCTTATTAGTCTTCTTGAATTATTACGATTCTGGCAAGGACGATCTTTTCCTTAAATGATTTGATACTAACTTGTTAATAATATGGAAACTTGTATTACGTACTTTAAATCCGTTCTCATCACTACGCGTGCTGCTATCAGGCATGTCTTCAGAATCCGACACATTGCTACCAGAATCACTCGTAAACGATCGTACAACAGATAGGAGAGGGTTTTTCTTAATAACACCGTCATCTTGTCCCATAACATTCGGTAAAGATTGCACGCACTCAGAATTAATTCTCATTATATCGCGTTGCGTCAAAGATTTCCCGTTTTTCTTCTGCTTAAGTCTTTGTATTGTGCATTCTGCACTAGCGATTTTCTTCCTTTTTCGGATGTGGAGGTAGAGGAAAACTGAGGCAACATATATGAGCCCAAGAAGTAAGGAACTGATGCCAATCGCGACATATTCAGTTGCTGAGAGTCCATTGCTTGCTGAGGATTCAGCTATTTGGGCATCCGGAGTGAATTGTACTTCTGTTATATCTGAAATAATAGATTTTTCGTAGATTGGGGAAGGCAGTATCTAATTATAAGTAAGTTAAAGGTGACTTTTCGGTTAACCTACTCTAAAACCTTGACGTACGGACCTGATTAATAATAGTTTATAAGAAAAAGAAAACTTACTAGTAGCATGTCTAGGCGGGGTTCCCTGTACTCTGAACGCGACACAGGGAGTGAAGACTCCTCGCAAGTCCAGAGGGGAGGCAGGGGTTGTGGATACATCACGACACAAGAGCCGCACTACCATCAGCCGACCCGACATGCGAGCGCGAACGTCATCCTCTCCGTTCCACTGAAACATAAAAGGATTTGAAGAGAACATTGGTAGACTGCTATTTTTGTCTGATTATCAAAATATTCTGCGGGACCCCCTTTCATGCTCGTCATCTTGAAACAGAAGATGTTTAGTCTCCAAAGTCCAGACATATCACTAGTTACAGCGCTCTTCAAACAGAATTAAATAGCGCTTGTACTCTACTGTTTGGTGGCAGAGGAAAGTGCCGGGGATGGAAGGTAGATACACAGTAGACTAATTCTAACAACCAACTGAAGTAAGCGGGCGCGAGGAACTGAATGTTCAATATTCAGGTAATGATCAACATATCGTAAACAATAGTTTCGTCTTCTAATTGTGAGCGTGTGTGCTCACGTATATTCCAGACTGTAGGATTAGACCAGTAGAAATAATAGAATTGCTTAATTATTAAATTCCGATTGCGCAACGAAACACTATACACAAAAAAGGGACCACGAAGTGGGAATTGCAGGATTTGTATGTGAATCATTGGTTGCAATACAACAAAATATTGTAAAAAATTAAAAAAAGTATGATTTAACTAGTTCAAGTATACCTATTCCCTATTTCTCCCTTTTATCTTTTTCGCAAGTATTTTTTTTTTCATTAGCTTCCTCAATAAATACTTTCATTTGATTTGGTAGGTACCAAATGAAAGTGTTCAAAAAAGTGTGTTTCACGAGGATCTATCATAAAATGAGCGAGGGCTCGCGGCTTTTTTCGCGTAGACTTAGCGTTTTACTTAAATTTACCGATTGGAATAAAATAAATAGGTATTAGTCACTTAGATAATTTATACGTCTAGACTCTAGATAGAGCCTCTTAGTGTGCATGACAGCTACATATTACGCACTCGATACTTCAGTTAATTTGTTTAACAGAGGTTAGCAGTTAGACGCTATAATTTTTGCAAGTTCACAGCTGCTGTCACAGTCTTTCTAGACGTAGGTATAAATTATCTAAGACCTATCACATTTTTCATATCATTTACTCTATCTACTTATTAAAGCTTTATTAGCTGTCAAACAGCATTATGCATAATATTCTAAGATTATGCACAAATCAGTTCAAAAACTAAAAAAAAAGTCTACTTTTTTTATGAAAATAAGGGATGAGACGAGCAGGACGTTCGGCTGATGGTAATTGATACGTCTTGCCCATTACAATGCAGTGTCGCTCAATTTTCTTGATAAACCCCAAAATTCTAGTTGAAACTACAATTGCGCTCGTCACTTTAAGACATAACATGTTAAGTCTCATTTGCCCAGTAATTTCAATAGCTACGGCGCCCTTGAGACCGAAATACTTACACATTACTGCTTCACGGCAGAAACAGGTGCCGTTTTGGTACCCATAATCTACTCGTAGCTGGCATCCTGTGCAAAGGAGCCTCCCGCTGGTAGTTAGTGTTATCATGAACCAGGCGATACATGTAACGGCATACGGGTCATATGATGGTATGTCATCACCGCGGGTCATACTCTATTGTAGTACCACAAGATAACACGCGATTTTATAAAATGTACCTACATATTAATCCGAAAACTAGTTAGGTTGGTGAGAGTCAATGGTTATAGGGCCTAGGCCAGCGACACTTCGAAACTGATGTATAAAATAATAATTTGACTTTGACTTTTTATTCAAATAAACAAACCTGTAAAAATGTCCTGCCCTCATCTCTAAACAGGTTAAATGGCACATCAGCATCAAGCGTGTTTCGAAGGTCTAAGAAACCTTTCCTCGTGAGAAATTGGGCTCCTGACACAGCGCAAATTGGAGTCTTTACATCTGCAAATACAATTAATGTGTAGCAATGTGTATTGTTATAACATTATCTGTATGTATGTTCCTAATTTCCTAGTAATTGTAATGTCCAGGAACCAGCTTGGGATTGAGGCTTTCAATTTTTAAACAAATTCCGCTAAATTTCTTGCGCCCATTCTACTCAGATCTGAGGCATTGAAAAAAAAGTGTGTGCGTGTAATCTTTACGCGCGATTGAAGTAAAATGTAATAATAATTAACTTTAGGAATAATTAACAGATACATTTATGTATTACATTAAATAAAGCCTTGTAACCAAATAAGCACTCAGATATTACTGAGGAGCTTTGTTAGATTTTTTGCCAATCTTTTTCTCGGAAACGCTAACGATATAACTTCATCTTTTGAGCAAAGTTGGCATTTTCCCTACCTAAAATAAAAGAATGCCTTATAATAAATAATATTATTTAATCAAGTGAGATGTTATATGTTTTACAAAGAACGATATAATGTTATATTTTGATATTATTATTCATCAGAAAATAAACTCTGTCTTATTCATAATGACTTAGTTTAAAACATCGCTAATATACGCTTGTTAAAAAATGGTATTCATAATAGCATATTAGAGCTAAAACGCTCATTATCTCTTCGATAAAGCTGACGTGACTTATAGTAGCTAGGACCCTTCTATAAACCTATTTTAAGCACTCGAATGCAAAAAGACATGGCCGACATCGATCAGCTGTACATTAAAT
The DNA here is from genome assembly GCF_905404315.1 of Leptidea sinapis. Lineage (NCBI taxonomy): Eukaryota > Metazoa > Arthropoda > Insecta > Lepidoptera > Pieridae > Leptidea > Leptidea sinapis. Next base: position 12,335,595 of record NC_066289.1, on the reverse strand, counting down.
AATGTTCTAAATAGCTTACCGCTCAAAGTTGTTGGATATCCGTCATAGATTGACAACCGACAGACTTCAAAACTTTGATTTTTGAAGGTTGAAATTATTTTGACTTTTGACAACTGACAAGCCATTCAAAAGATGTCTGTTTCCATTGACAGTTCCTCATTAAATTAGATAAAATCATGTTTTTTTGTACGAAATGGCAACATTGCGTACTATGTATTAGTTATGGGAGATTTATCTAACGAATATGAACAAGGAATTTTATCTAACGTTCGATAGGATTGAAACACGTTTTAACTAATATAGCTTTATACCTTCGAAAAGCGTTTTATTATGAAAAAGGCAGTTAAACTTTTTACAGTTGAGGTCATTATCAGGTTCTGGATTTTCTTTTTTATGCTTACTTTATATTGATGAAAGAGTAAAATATTCCTGGGATTCCGCGATTTTATTTGACCGATATTGTTTTCATTTTATATTCTATTTATAATTCATTAATACCATTCGCACATTTCAAAATATTCACTCAGCAAATAATTTTTTATTGAATATTTACGAATATGGCTGTATCGGCTCGAACCCTTTCCTATCCTTATAATGTACGAAGAAACCAAAAACAAATTAACGAATGACGCAAATGTCAGAAAAAATCTGATAACTTATATATTATTTATTACAAAAGTAGTAATAAATAAGCAAATTATACACTTGGAGATTTTCAAAAAATATTACTGAGCATATTGAAATGTTTTTTTTTTTATAACCATGAAATTAAAATGGCTTAAAAAATTGTTTCAATTGACTTTTTTACTGAGCATTACTTCCGTCAGAAAAAATTTCTAAGTTACCCCCCAGTCGCGCCTAAAGAAGTTTTACTTCAAAAATATTTGAAGGCTCGAGCGATTGCCAATTCCGCGGCCATCTGGAGAGTAAAGCCAAATTGGCTTCGAAGAAACTGGGCGTCATAAATAGAGCACGGCAATACTTCAAACCGGTCCACATTGTAGCGCTGTACAAATCGCAGGTCCGGCCACTTAAGGAGTATTGCTGTCATCTCTGGTCTGGTGCACCCCAGTATCAGGTCGATCCATTTGACCGCGTGTAACGCAGAGCATTTGTCAGCAGAGAATTGTCGGGAATCCAGTGCTCTGTGAACGGCTGAATCACTTGGCGTTGCGTAGAGACATCGCTTCATTGTGTGTCCTCTACCGCATTTATCATGGTGGTGTTCCGAGGAGTTGTTTCACCTGATTCCTGCCGCCGAAATCCACCTTCGCACGACACGCCATAAGTTAGGATATCATCTCCACGCTTTCTTCCACCTTCTACAAAGCTGTGGAATGAACTTCCTTGTGCGGTGTTTTCGGGACGATATGACATGGGTACCTTCAAAAAAAGCGCGTACACCTTCTTTAAAGGCCGTCAACGCTCCTGTGATTCCTCTGGTGTTGCAAGAGAATGTATGCGGCGGTGATCACTTAACACCAGGTGACCCGAACGCTCGTTTGTCCTCCTTTTCTATAAAAAAATCCGTAAATTTATTAAAGAAACCACCAACTTCTTCGTATTGTTAGTTGTGCTTATGATGAAGAATGTCATCAAATTCTGGATCTTACCTTACATTATTTTACTAGCATACATACATACTGTCACATGATGGAATATTATGACCGCGAACACTTACCCTCTTGTAACACCAGAGGAAGCAAAGAGTTTTGCGCATTTTATACATAACTATTTAATATTGTGTTTAGAAAACCTAAAACACTACAATATTATGTTATGAAGACGCGGGGCATTTCGCGCGTACAATATATATAAATAATGCGGAAACCAAAATTATCACAAAAGCTTTAATTATTATGTTTATTACACCCATATTCATTAAAAAATAAATACACCGCTGCCTAAGTTGCGGCAGAAATAGGTCTGATGGCAGTATTGCTCCTTGCGAACAGTAGGTATGTAGGTACAGCTGTTAGTTAATGGATTTTGACAATGGTTCTGTCTTTTTAAGCTGTTCAGTATTTTGGTTTGATTGTACAGCCATAGTTTTTCATGACTGCCTGGTACCGGTCTCTTCTCAGACCATAATATTATGTTATTTTTAAATTTAAAGCAAAATTTGTAGGAAAATGTATAGACGATCAATTTAAACCCGCGACCTCTCTAGATTCTCCCCAGCGGTCTTAACTAAAAGTACGTATAAAACTAAGCCAACCGACATAATCCATACATTTTGCTATGCTCGTTCAACTCGCGTGGTGGTGCATCTACAGGATCTAGGTACAGTTAACAACCTCAACTCGATCCCAGAATCGAAGGAGGTCACTTAGAAATATCTTCTTTTTGTCGTATTTTGTGTGCAGATACTTACTATGGAAAGTTATCTCCCTTGAAGGATGAATTATTTGTCCCTTCAGCGGCAAAAAAACGAATGGAATTCTTTGTAATGCGCTGCCTGTTCCGAACGTGGCCAGTGAACATTCTGAAATATATAAAAGAAAAACACTCAGTCTTTTCAGTCAAAACGACTTCAAGGTTGGATTATATGGCCCCTTGACTGTGAGTTTTACGTGAATACTTTACATATGTTGTTGTTCTTAAATTCACAATGTTTTATTCATCGATATTTGAGATTAAATTTACAGTCAGTGCCTCGTCTGGCATAGTATTATTTAGTAGGTTTGGTTGTTGTTTTCCGTTGGCATCTTCAGTCGAACGCGGAAGAAAAGCTGTGTGTCTGTACTTATGTACTCACGCAAGAAGTTTTTCTTCTTTGGCGAAATAAAACAAATATCCTTAAAAATATTACGTTTGTAGAAAATCAATGTTGTATTAAAAAAGGTTACACCTTTACAACCAATGAAAATATTATAATACCGCATAATTTAGTTAGATACCGTGGAATTAAATATTATTAATTTATTTATTTACAATGGTATCTACTTAAAAACTTTAGATTTGGACGACAAGTCAACCATCCATCCATCAACCATATAGCTACAACAGCAAAATATCACCTGATTTTATTATCATCACTTTTATGGATTTCCTCTTTCTATTGAGGGAAATATAAAGATTATATTCGTTCACGTTAAAAAGAATAATAAATCAATTTGAATTATTAACTTCACCTTCCCAATCGTTAAGTAACACTTCGTAGCAACGTAAAAGTATATTTGACATGTCATTATTTGCATCTTCTTGATACAGTTTGTACTTAAGTGTCAATCGACTTTCACGAATCTTACCATAACGGATTTTACGGTGACGCGGCAATTTTTTAGCCTAGACACGTTGTGATGAGATTGCTGTTTTTAAAGTAGCTGTTGCGACTTTTCTTTTTTTTTAAGAACCACACATAGACACAATTTACGAAAAACCTAATCGATACTGAAGGATAAGAATAATGGATAAGCTTTGCTTTATTAGCAGAGCTTATTACGTAGTATTTACATCCTCTTTGAGCAGAGTTATTAGTTGAGAATTTAATACAACCCTTTTCTATTCAATTTTTTATTGTGGCATATGTGGGCTACCATAATTTATTTATTAAAAAAAAGGCCACCAAATATAGAGTATTCGTACGTTGATGTTGAGTTTTACAAGATTTAATAGTAAATGCTTAAATACAGCAGTTTTATTTCTTTAACTTCTTTACAAATACTAATGCTGTTAGTAAGACTAAAAAATTATATGAAGAATGTTTAGGCTGGGTTGCATCATAATAGCTTAAGTCAAATTTAAGTTAAAGTTAAAAAGTGAAATATCAAGTCACTATCGACTATTTATTTGAAACTTTTGACAGGTCGCTATTTAACTATTTAACATTAACAATAGCTTTAACCGGCGAAGATTGGTCGGTTACGGTTAACAGTTAAAGTTATGATGTCATCTAAAAATTTTCAAATGATGCAATACATCTTTTGCTTAACCTGTACTTTAACATGTTTGTTATTGTTATAGTTGATGAAACCCAGCATTTAACAAATTTAAATAATATTAGTTAGTGTTAGTTCGTGCTACTTATAGTTTAATCTTGTTATTTCTATCTATCTTATTTTTGATATATTTACCTAAAATATTAAGAAATGGAGTAAAACCTGAGAGATGAGACATTTAAAGGTTAAACGAAGTAGGACGGGGAATTTCAGGAGGTTATAATGGTTATATGGTCCACATTTGTAAGGTAATTTTAATTCAAAACGAATGTTCCTTGTATGTCAATTTAACACACATACCTTTATGTTGAGTCTTATGAATTATCTAGTATAAAACAAACACTGTGTGCTTAAGACATCAAGAAAAAAGAAATAATAAATATGTATAAATTACTCAAAATTTGCTCTGACTGGTCATTCTCCGATATCAAGCGTTACACAGCCGAGCGTGACAGCTCAGTCTCAGTTTTCTTGACCGACCCAAAAATTCTGAGCAGCACTACAATTGCGCTCGTCAACTTGAGTCATAAGATGTTAAGTCTCATTTGCCCAGTAATTTCACTAGCTACGGCGCCCTGCAGACCGTTACAAAATAATGCTTACACATTACTGCTTCACTGCTGTGCAAAGGAACCTTCCACTAAATGCAATATTAGCTTCTACTAGCTCCCTTACCTGGTAAGTCATCGACACATAGTTCCCGATCTTCCCTGAAGAGTGGCGCACGTTGAGGGCACCCACAGGCACACCCTCCCACCATCAACAAGGCCCGATGTTCACCCGCGCCGTGCTCTGCGCATTGCGCCGCACCGCAGTCATCACCTTCATACATAAATAAAGCCTTTAAATATTTTATAATTTATTAGCCTTTAAATATTTACATAGTTATGTCAAACATTACTCGAATGAATATAAAAGTTACATCTTTTAACGTTTATCAGGAAAACAGCTTTAATAAGAAGTGGCAAAATACACATCAGCACTCTTTTAAATTAAAAAACAATTACTTAAGCAGCATAAAACATAGTTAAACTTAGTACGTCATGGAAGATAATCGCCCTGCCAATAAATAGAATTATTTTATGTTGTTGAATCAATTTTATTTTAAACATTGAATGATTCAGGATCAGATCGTAAATTACAAAAAACAGATAACATTTTTTATACTTGACTGGACGGGGATTCGTTTATTGCTTGGATTTTTTTTTATTCCGCACTATGGTGGATGTTTGAAATAACCTGCAATGGTTTACATTAATTGTCAAAAGCCCATCGGACTATCATTCTGATCATAATATTAGATGGTACCCTTCTTCACTCCTACCCCGGCACCAAGTACACAGCCGGCCCGAGCTTCAAGTCTCCTTAAGAAACGTCCCGCGACTGTTGTTGCGTAGTATTTGTGGCCCACGAACATGTTTCTAGAAAAGATTTTCGGGCTACCAGCATAGAGAAGGATTTTAGTCGGTAGGGATAGGGGGTGTTCCACTACATGGGCCCCGCTTAAAAAAAATGTTTTACAGTCATTGTCACTCTCACCGATCAGTGTGAACACGTCTCCAGTCTCCTGGCGCGTGACGTCAGCGAGCGTGTGTGCGGCCGCAGCTGTTCCCAGGAGCAACACTACCAGGGCGGCCATGCTACCCCGCTGCGCCCAGACAACCGCCCTGCGGCCGCATGGCTAACACCTGCAACGAAATAATACGTATATTCACATTGTAAAGTTAAAATACAAATAAAATTTGAAAACAAAATTTTATGATCGATGCGGGACTCGAACCCACGACCTCTCGTGTTCCGTGCGAGGGCTCTTACCAACTGAGCCAACCGTTCGAGCGACATATCGTTGATAAAATCTTGTATGCTTTGTTCCTCTACAATCTGCCTACGCAGTCGTAGAAGTACCTACTTATGGAAAAGCACTTACTATTCATAATAAAACATAAAAGGAAAGTTTTATAAATAATTGTTAATAAGCGCAGTATGTAAGCTGTGTTGTTCCATTTTGCTATTTAATATAGCGGAGTCAATATAACACCAATAGTTATATTTCCACTAATACTTAAACAGTATTTTAACATGTCACCGTTTAAGTATCTGTTAAGTTATGCATAACGACTTAAAATAACGTCTTTTACACATAATATCGTCGCACATAGTTACTATGTAAACTTTGCATCTTTAAAAATTTGAAATGGTTCGATAAGAACTCCAAGTAAAGAGTTTTGTAACGGTTTGTTTTAAATTCATTTACCAGAGTTACATATTTTACAATTTGTATGGCTCAATTATAAGGCATGAAGAAATCATAAAATTACAATTATAATATCATTTTATATGCAATTTGAATTCGTGGTGATGCCAATTTGAGAGTTGACATGTTGACACAATATAATATAATGTTATTTCCCCCCATGGTCATTTATGGATTGCAGTTTAATACTTCCGGCTTTTTCGTCACTTCTTAAATACATTCACGCCTAGGGTATATTATACTTTTCATCAGTATCTTTCTGTATACACATGCTTGTGTTTTATACCTATAATAATATTTTTTTTTAGGAAGAGGAGGACAAACGAGCGTACGAGTCACCTGATGTTAAGTGGCCACCATCACAGGAGCGTTGCCGGCCTTTGAGGAAGGTATGCACGCCACTTTGGAAGAACTACGCACGCACTAGGAAGCTCATTCCACAGCTTTGTAGTACGTGGAAAAAAGTTCCTTGCAAACCGGTCTGTGGAGGAACTTTACACATCCATCATAGTGGGGATGATATCCTTATTTGTGGTGTGGTGAAGCAGCTCTTCAGAACACTCCCCGTTATAAATGCGGTAGAAGACACACAATGAAGCGATGTCTCTACGCAACGCCAAGTGATCCAGCCGTTCACAGAGCACTGGGTACTTGAGAAGCTCCCTCGATCCGTAATTAATTCCATCATCAGAACTTCCAAGTTAAAGTCAAAGAATATTTTTAAATTGTATAAGATGTCTTTGTTATTTAATTTAAAATGCAGATTGTTGTCGTTACGATACGAAAATCCGTTATTTGAAAACAGTGAGAATCTAGTGAAATGACATTAATGACGGACGCATGATCGGGTTCATATTGTGTTATCTGCACTTAGGATGGGGATCGTGACGGTTTAGATCACATTGTCAGTGTTATGGTCAGAATAAGATGTCGCTTAATAGTTCCGAACACTTTAATTTAAAATTCATACGAAATACAAGATGAAGTGCATTCGTCCAAATTATGCTGAGGCCTGAGGGTTAGGTCCGCAACATTGGATCAGGTGTGATCAGCTATACTTCCTGTGATATGACGTCTTGATGGTATTGAAAAGTAAAACAACCATTATTACTTTTTAGCACAAGAATGGACTACAGTTGCATGCGACTATCACATCTATTTCAGATGCAGTCCATGCTAATTTGGTTACAGCGTCCTCCGGCATCAAAAGTCCAAATAGTTTTCCCCAAATCGTAATTCCAAGGTAGAGATTTATAATAGCAATGTACTGCAAGTTTTTTTTTTTGCAAGTTACCGCACCTTCTAACGATAAATAGTCAAACTAGTTATTTCCTGCTCAATAATGTAAAATTTGTAACAGTTGCATGCGAATATGATATTTATTATAACAAGCGCTAGTGTACTTATTGTAAAATAATATATTTACCGCACCCTCTAGCGTTCAAAAGTTCAAATAACTATATTTACTGTTCGAGAAAGTGATGACAGTTGCATACAAATGTAACATTTATTTCAAAGAGAATTGAGCGCTAAATATATTGGTTACAGCGTTCTTGCGTTGATTGAAAAACGTGTTACTTAGTGCTCGAATTGGAATTATCTGGAAAAATATCTTTATTTATTACTTGCTGACCCGACAGATGCTGTTCTATCAAAAGAAAAAAAAATGATGTACCTAGTTATCAGGAATAATAAAGTCAGCGTTTTTATTGAAAGCTTTGAAGCCATTTATACTCGTACCATTGTTTTATGTGTATTGCAAATACATTTTAATTTACAAATGTGACAAAAACATTGGCGACTTTTAATTTTTTTTTTAATTTAAGGACACTTCCGTTTATTTAAACGTAGCAATTCACCCGGTAAAATTCGCTTGAACTTAATTATAACTATATTTTATTGTAATATTTAACTGTTCAAATCAATAAACTTAGTCTGTGGAAATCCTTACTGTTTGAAATGTTAACAAGCATGATAACACTCAAGGTTAACTTCAGATTCAATCTGTCGTTCGACGAGTACACAACTCCTGAAGATGCCTCGTGAGGAGGCGAAACACGTGTCGAGATGAATTTGTTAAAATCAGCGGAATTAAAACTAACGATTTAATTTCAAATATATAAATATTAACTTATAAAATCAAGTATTTTTTTTTCGGTTTATATATATAAATCATAATTCATAAATTCGCGCTCTCGAAACACAAAAGTTGACTCGCTGACCTAATGCTTGGTTTACCTCCCAAAAAAATCAATGTTCATTATAATATCGTCTCGGAAAGTATCTCGCATTAAAATTATTACAATGATTGTAAAGATCGTTAATGTTAAATACTCTTTTAATATTTCTATCTAGTCATTGTACTGTGGCAAGCAATAATTAGCACAGAGATATCTGACACAGCCTGACACAGTCTGCAATAATTCAATAGCATTGTACTATGTTTGATTTCACTTCTTTCACATTATTAACGGGTACAAGATAACCTCCGTGAACCGATGAGAACTAACTACAGATACTTTTTATGTGAGCTCTAATGGTTCAGTATTTATATATTGTGTTCTCTCTCAAGTTAAACGATAGGTTACAAGGTGACAAGACGAGCAGGATCAGGATCCTTGATTGAACCTAAATGTCTGAGCGGCATTGCAATTTCATTCGTCACTTTAAGACATTAGCGACCGTACAAATAAACTTGGTTTAAAGTTATATCTGCGTATAAACCCAAATAGCAAAATGTTTACAAAACAGTCATTTCACTTTTGATAGGTTTATTCGGACGTATAACGTTTCCCGCGTTTATTCTACAACGCTGTGGAATGAGCTTCCTTGTGCGGTGTTTCCGGGACGATACGACATGGGTACCTTCAAAAAAGCGCATACACCTTCCTTAAAGGCCGGCAACGCTCTTGTGATTCCTGTGGTGTTGCAAGAGAATGTGGGCGGCGGTGATCACTTAACACCAGGTGACCCGTACGCTCGTTTGTCCTCCTATTCCATATAAAAGAAAAAGATTACGAGGCCGCTGGACATTTGAAAAACATCAGAATTATCATTGTATTGACAGTGTTTTCAGCGATTTAGTCAACATTTTGCATATTCTTGGTTTATTCACTGGTATAAATTTATACCAAGTTTATTTCTAAGGCCGAAGATGTTTAGGCTAGGTTCCCTTATTTATATACGTCATTTCGACGATTTTTTAAAAATAAACGAAATATCCTATTACAGTGAAATACTAATAATATAATACAAAACTGAAATATGATTTATTTGTTCGATACTTTTTTAATCGAATACGAGGCTTATTGTTAAGCACATCGCAATTTGCTTGTGAACTACATAATTCCGTAAAAACGAAAAATAAACACTATCATATAGAAAATACCACTTGCTTCCATTGCCACTCTTAATAATCATTTCCGTATATTTTTGTATATATAAAGTAATTAAGTATATAAAGAGGTGCGCCAAAAAATTGCAAGTCTAGCGCAATACTTTAAAAACAAAACAGTTCAAATAGCTTTAGCAAATAATGATGCTTATTGAAACGCACACACATTTTTTGTCAAACATTTTCCAATAGACGCTATTATGTTAATTCAGGTGACATTTTCTGAGACGTTTTTTAGGGTTCCGTGTTCGAAGAGTAACCAGCGGAGACCTTATTGAATTTAGACGTTTATACATGCCAGTGATATTCCTCATAGGGCGAGAGTGGGTGGCCAGGGCAGACAAACCGACAAAAATTCTATAAACTAGTTTATTTTTGTATTTTTTGTAGAATATACTCTAAGTATTATTTAAAAAAATATTCGATGTACAGTTTTGTTTTGTTTCGCTGTTATTACAGCTATATATGTAAATATATATTTATCATCAATATATTACAGTTAAATACAAAAGTTACACGTAAAAATTTCCAAAATCGTTTATATATGTATACTAAGTTAATAAAGTATTCATCTCTACTCTATTATTATATTATATTTAGTATTAAACAATTATTATTGGAAATTAAATCTTAGCGATTTAAGGTAGGCGCAGTAATGTTACGAATTAAAAACAAATTAACAATAATTTCTTAATTAAATATTCACAATAATAATACTTTCTTGAATATACCATAGAATTACAATATACCAACGTATATACGAACAAAGCGTGTCAGAGAGAGGAACATCTCTACAGGAGTTTTTTTACTGTTCTCAAGGTCATTACTACGCAGAGAATGAACTTGATCCATTTTCTCGATACAAATAAATCAGACGAAGACGCGGGCAATATCTTGTTATAACTTATAAGTAGTGTTATATTATACGATGGTACAGAACGTTACGTGTGTAAGTCCAAATCGCACTTAGCCGGTTTCTAAATCTGTTTCACCGTCCGAATAGAGTATTTGGTAGTGTGTACATACTTGAACAAATACAGTGTTATCGGGAACACGAGTTAAGCTATTATTGAAGTGACAATCTGTCGTGGTAATGAACGAGACAAACACGCGGCGGTTGGTCAGACCTCCCTCAGGTTATGACTCTGTACAAACTCATTGTGTTAACACGAAGCCTATTAATATTGCTACGTCGAATGTTCGCGATAATTTTGAACTTTTTTTTTTCATTTTCATTTTATGAAATTGTCTTGAGATGTCGCTATTTCAGATCTAAGCAATTTGTTATTTTTTTAAAGTGATAATAAGTGGAAGAGCACTCGCACGGAACGCTAGAGGTCGCGGGTTCGAGTCCCGCATCTTTCATAAATTTTGTTTACAAATTTAATTTGTGTTATTAATCTCAGAAGTGCACATTGTTGACTAACATTAATTTAATATTAATATTTTATAATTCAGTAAAAATTAACATAACAGTGCGAATTAATTTAAGTTACTTGGTTTTTAGCTAGTAGTTTGCCTTAAAAGTATGTTAGTATCGCATGCCTCACTAAGGAAGCGTTTGAGGTAATGCTCAACTCTCAACGTTTTATCAGAAAAGAGTTACGGGTCCGATCACAGATGGAAACGTTTGATAAATTCCGAAGGGGTAACGAATCACTGTTCTAAGATGTTTAAGTATGAAACCTACGTAACGGTACACGACTATACCAATATATTGAATAAACTCCAATATATCTTATCGCCTCCATCAATTTTTTGAATATTGATTCTATAACCACATTGAGCGGAACTCCAATTGATTTTCTCAAATAAAGGTTACTTCTTAATTACTCACTGGTACGTGAATTACCTGCCAAATAAAATTCTCTATCCCTTTCGGATGGATCCGATGGAATGAATAAACCTACAGGATATAAGTTTTTAAAAGTTGTTCCAAGGAGCTGTTTCACCTGATTCCTGCCATCGAATTTCATCTTCTGGACCTTTCTTCCTTTGAAATTTTCAAATTTAATTTCATGTGCATTGTTTTCAGGACAAAACGACACATATTGTTCCTTCCTTCCTACCTTCAAAAAAGTACGTACACCTTTGTACAAATCCGGCAACGCCTTGATTCCTCTGGTGTTGCAGAAGAACATAGGCCGGTGGTGATAACGAGCGGGACGTTCGGCTGATGACAACTGATACGCCTTGCCTATTACAATGCAGTGCCACTCAGGATTCTTGAAAAACAGATGATTTAAAAAATAAGAAGCTAAGTCTCATTTGTATTTTTTTCTCATTTTTTCCAGTAATTTCACTAGCTACCGCACCCGGTATTTTACCAGTGGGAGGCTCCTTTGCACAGGAAGTTCAAATTCGGAAGCCGGCTAGATTATGGGTACCACCACAGCGCCTATTTCTGCCGTGAAGCAGTAATGTGTAAACATTACTGTGTTTCGGTCTGAAGGGCGCCGTAGCTAGTGAAATTACTGGGCAAATGAGTTATGAGACTTAACATCTTGTATCGAAAGGTGACGAGCGCAATTGTAGTGCCGCTCAGAATTTTTGGGTTTTTCAAGTATCCTGAGCGGCTCTGCATTGTAATGGGTAGGGCGTATCAATTACCATCTAAACATCCTGCTCGTCTCGTCCCTTACTTTCATAAAAAAAACCTTCAAACAGAAACACAATAATGCTTACACATTACTGCTTCACGGCAGAAAAAGTTCTGGTGCCCATAACCTAGCCGGCATCTAGTGCAAAGGAGCCTCCCTACTGGTAAGTCTCGGTATAATAAAATCCATATATATTAATACCTACACAGATATATTACTATAGAATCCGTTTAAATAAATCAAATCTTCTTTATCATGTTCTAACTCCTAAGTGTTATCTACTTAACCTTACACGTTACGGTATCGTCAATCATTTAACACCGCCTGTAGACAAATACACAGCTCACCATTACTACAAATGATGATTAATGGAACCCGTCACCTGTTTCCGTTATTTGAAAATGTAATTTTGCGATGCGCAGGTCTCTCGACATAACCTCAAAATTTACTAAGATTACGTAAGTGTACTCTAAAACAATTGTTGATATTATTATAGTCTATTGTTGTGTGCTGTGGAACGATGCTCATACAGAAGTATGATAGAAATGGTTGTGTAGGTTTGAAATGAAGAAGGTTTTGTGGTGAAGTAAGTTTAAGGGATTTGTGTCGATCAGATTTATAACGGTGCCTCCACCGGTGTATGTTTTTAGGCTGTTTAATTAAATTTATATTTTGGGGACGTGGTTGTAAAATATTATTTTATTCTACCTACATAACATAAATAAAACTTCCGTTTTATATATGTTACCTACTGGTGAAAACCGCTTTAAAATCCGTTGCGTGTAAAGTATTAGTTCCCGTATACACAGGCAGACACGGAAATCGACTTTGTTTATACTATGTAGGTACTATAGAAATGGATGTGTAGGAAAATTTGTGTGTGGCACGTTTCCTTTCCCTTTAAAGTATAAAGCGTCTTGGTGCAGATTAACCTGTGACTAACAACTCACTATTTTGTTAAACACAAATAACTTACAATGAAAATGCTAATACGTGGTAGTAAAAGTTTGTTAACGTTACGTCAAACCGTTAAACAATATTTTAGTAAGTATTATATATACTACACAAGTAATGGCTTCATATCACAAGCTTAAACAGATTTTTAATTATTTGTATCATATATAGTTTGCGATTTATGACGAAAAGTGACATTTCCCCTTTTTATATGTATAGGGATGGAACATAATAATATGTACGGTACCTCCGGTAGGCGAGTCTGTGCGAAGAGTTTTTTAATAGAGCTGTCAATAAATGTGTTTAAATAGCTCTCCAACTGCTAAATTAATATAATTAACAATTCCTATGGAAATATTGTAATATTTTTTTATTTTCTTTGATGGGTTATTAGTAAGGATCAATACTGGCGGACAATTAATAGACACATATATAACATATTATATGTAGGGGGAGTCCGGGAGAGTTTAGCAGGTGGAGGACAATAGCCACTGCTCACAAAATCTTTGTGGAACTGGATTTTGCGACATTACCACACTTCTTGACTCATTAGACGCCTCACATCTCGCTAACGCGATGCCGTTGTTATCGGCAGTTTGATTTAGGAGTGAGTAGTGACGATACAATTTCGTGCTCGGTTTGTATTTTTTTTCAATTTTCGATATTCGATTTCTGCTGCTTACTGTGAATAGACTCCAGCATGTCATTTATATACACCGTAAGTGTAATTATCCTAGTAACATTTACGGCAGGCAGCTTTTACTTATTTGTCATAGTTTTTTATAAAAATATACTAAAGGACAGCTTGGCACGGGGTGGGAGACATTACCCTGCCGTCGGGAGTAGACTTTACCCAGGGTAATCTTTCCCCTTCTCCCGCAATAATATTTATTTTCATATAATTCTTGGAGTTTCAACAACTGCGCACGGAATGACTGGTTCAGAGGATTTAAGACAAGAAACTCTGAACTAAGTTTAAGAACCCCAGAAGCAACCAACTTATCTAGATTAAACAGGTTTAATAGAAAAATAAATTTTCTGATTTCTTCGAAAACTCAAAGGAGTTCAAGTTTTTCAAATACGCAGATTGAAATAGATTTTGCTGCTGCCAACCCCCCTGCAGAATTAATTTAAAGTCAGTAGATGTTGCCATTTATTCACCTCGCAAGGCTAGATATAATTCAGCCATTAGTAATTGGATGTTTAAAAACCCAGTACGAACTGTTAAGATCTACAATATAGCGGCGGATTCGGAGCAAGCAATTGTAATATTCAGACAATCAGCAGAGGCAGCTTCTACAATCTCAAAATCTGGATATCCAGAATAGTCAAATGACAGTGATTGATTTTGATTCATGTGTTCGGAGATGAAAAAGTTATGGACATGAGAATTAGTGCTTTTTGTGGCAAATATGTCTATGAAATTTGCGTTGAAGTCTCCAAAGTTGATAATGAACAGTTTATTTGTCCTAATTGCTCCAATTAAGAAAAGGAGGTGATGTAGATTCAATTTTGTGTTTTAGTATTTTACCTATTTTTAAACCCGGGTAAAGGCTCCTTACTTGGGGGGAAAGTCTCCCACCCAGGCTACCAAAATGAGATTCGGCTAATATCTCCCATTAGCCGAATCTCACTTTGGTATAAATCGTTAATTACTTTTAAACTATTAATGATGTGTCAAACTTTATTAAGATAAAATGTAGCTAAATAATGCAGCTTAATATAAAACTTATGGAAAATAGCGATTCCTAAGTAAAGAAACAATTATGAGTATCTTAGTACCCCCTACATATATGTAGGGACGACTAATATGACGACCTGTATAGCCGAGTGGTTAGCGATCCTACCCACAAAGCTAGAGGTCCCGGGTTCGAATCCCGGTAGGTGCAAGCATTTATATGATGACTATGGATGTTTGTTTCCGAGTCATGGATGTTTAAATGTATTTATGTATGTTTATATGAATTTATGTATGTTTAAGTAAGTATATTGTATTAAATATATCATTGTCTTGTAACCCATAACACAGGCTATATAAGCTATACTTGGGGCAAGATATTTGTATAAAAAGTATGTCAATATTATTATTATTATATGTCAATACTTACAGCAGAGACAGCCAATTCCTGAAAATGTACACCAACAACTTAAATAAAGAAACACAGTTATTAAATAGATTGCAAAATCAGCACTAATATTATGTGAGTTAAAACGGCGCCGTGGGCTGAAGGAACTACCGGTTCCACTGGCTAATTATACGCCATCTTTAACTTGTAATGTCCCCTTCTTGGAACTTATGAAGAGCGATGATTAGTAGGTGAAGGATTCCTGGTTTAGAAATAGTTCCGGTTGCAGCCAGCTCTGTTATTATTTAGGAGCCGTTACGTATTAGTTGTAAGAACCCCTGTACGTTCAAATATGCATTTACCGCTACTGTTTTCCTTGATACAGCATTCAATAAAACAGTTATTATGCTAGAACCACAGAGTTATATCGAATTCGACTATTTAAAATGTTCTTTTTTCACGATTTGAATGTTATGAATAAATATCTTAAGTGTTGATTCCGCTTAAGCTATTATTTACGAAATTTTTATTTTAAACAGATTTTGTGCAATAGACAGTGGGACATACCATCGAATACCGGGCCCGTGACCGGTTTGTGTTTAGGCAATTAGATTTATTAATCTACAAGAAGAGTGCATCTCCGGCAAAAGATAATGATGGATTTACGCAAATAACGTTAATCTAATTTTTTTTTTGAAGCGAAGCTTTTATAAAAACGTTCAGGCCACTCGACGCACGGGCTTTCTACTCGAACCATGCGTTAGATTTAGCATAGTATATCTATATAGGTATAACACGTTTATAGTTTTCGGTAATAAATGAATGTTTCAACATGAATTATTTATTTTAAAAACGAGCGTACGGGTCACCTGTTGTTAAGTGATCACCACCGCCCACATTCTCTTGCAACAGACCAGAGGAATCACAGGAGCGTTGCCGCCCTTTAAGCAAGGTGTACGCACTTATTTTGACGGTACCCATATCGTATCGTTCCGGAAAAACCGCACAAGGAAGCTCATTCCACAGCTTTGTAGTACGTGGGAGAAAGCTCCTTGAAAACCGCACGGTGGAGGAACACCACACTTACTAATAATTGGGTACAATAATTTATGGAATGCGTGACTAGACAGGAGGTCATAACTAACGATCACTTTTTTATGTATTGAAAGAATTATTGTGTCCAGCCAATTATAATTTATGATCTTGTTATGAATATTATCCTACGAAATATAATTTAAATTTTATGTTTGTATTGTATCTGTGACGTTTTTATTTACAAAGGATAAAATATGTTTAATCTAAGTTGAATAACCGTATCTTATACAGATAATACGATATATACCAAACGAAAAAATATTGTAGTGAAATTTAGATAAAATAATCTTTAAATTATTTTGTGTACTGTTTATTTTTAAGAAACAGCATAATAGAAGTATAACCCGTGGCAATAATGAAACGAATGTAAAATGCCGGCGATACAAGTCGGTCTGAGAGCGAAATAGGGATGGCAGATAGACAATATTACAAGTTCGCTGGACGTCGAGACAGATGTGATCCGACGAACTACAGACCTATTGCCTGCTCTTCAAACTCATGGAGAGCATAATTAACCGCCAGCTCTTGGTATACCTAGAGGGTCACCAGTTGATCAACGACCGACAGAACTGCTTTAGCCATGGCCGATCGGCAGGCGGTTTTCTGGTATACCTAACACATAAATGGGCGGTTGCTATCGAAAGCAAGGGGGAAGGCCCGGCACTTAGCCTGGATATAGCGAAGGTCTTTGATCGTGTATGGCACAAGGCGCTTCTCTCAAAACTTCCATCATTTGGGCTTCCCGAGAGCTTATGCAAGTGGACCTCCAGCTTCCTCATAAGTCGTTGTCGACGGTTATTGCTCTAACCCGTAGCCCGTGAACGCTGGAGTGTACCAAGGCTGTGTGCTATCTCCCACGCTGTTTTTTCTGCATATCAATGATATGTTGGACACCTCCAACATAGATTGCTATGCAGACGACGGCCATGCAGGTCTCCCTCGGGAAAGCGTCGACCAATGCCGGGAGAAACCTGTGTCTTCTATCGAGTTGAGGACTCGAGAAGGTGCGAAATAGGGTAAACTGAACCTTGTCCAATTTAATTCCCAGAAGACTTAAGCTTGCGCGTTTACCACTAAAAAGACTCCATTTTTCCAAAACTTCCCTTAAAGCCTTGCCTTTTAAGTATCAGAATACTGGGATAGTGATAGTAATGATACCTGGGCTAATGTAAACACAAGTGGCTACAGCATCTCAAGTGGCCGCGTCGGGTTTAGCGCCAAAACAGCTTAACAGGTGGCGTCTGCGGGCGCGCGGGACGTGAGAGCATAGCTTAGGTTAAGCTATCTGCTGCCTGCGACGTCGACCGCGTGTGGTAAATGTCATTTAAACTTTAATAAGTATCTTTTCCGTAGTTGTAGATGAATAAAGTGATTTTAATTCGATTTGAAACATAATATAAATTAGCATAATGCTTGAATATTGCCATTGTTCCTAGCCAAGTTGTGAATATATAACGTGCGGTAGGTAGCTCATAGGCCGATGTCATACACAATTTGATATCGGCTTGGAGTAGAGCCGTGAAGCGTTACTAATGATGCACTCGAGTCGACGTGTAACTCTGTTTGCTGGCTTCGTAAATACCGGAGAAACAAACAATACTTGAACTACCGCATCGTACGTGCTCGGGTTCCGTACGTGTCCCTAAATATGAGCCTGTCAAAGATTGGTTCAGTACCCGCTGAAGAAAATTTTGAAGCGAAAACTTCTTCACACTGAGTTCTTATCGCTACCTGCTGATTGAGAGATCTGTTATGTTCGACTGTGCGACGCTCGTTGGCATGCAGTCCGCGCGAGTTGTCTCAACAAGAAAACAACTTACATAAGTAATTGATTCACAAACTTATTTTTCTTTTACAAAAGTATATAAAAAGTACTTTTCGTTTGACTAAAACCATCGAAATTCACCCAGCAGTAAAGCCTTTTTTCATTTTGGGAACGCAACTCTGAAAAGAAAAAAAAAACAACTATCTTGATGTATTTTCAATTGGTACTTATAGTTAACATTTAAATGTAATTTCATTTAATTTTTATATACACAATAACCATATTTTTAAAATTTTCCTGAGTTATAATTATCGTCGGAAACTATAATTTTAGAAAGTATACCTACATAATATTTTACATCTAAGTAATTTTCCCTCCACTAATAATTAGACTATAAGACTTACATATATAAATGTCATAACATCATTCTTTTTGCATAAATATTTATCGGTTTATTAATTTTGTGGTAGGTTCAGAAAAAATAAGTGCCAAAACAAGAATATTTAGCATCCGAAGTGGCACCTCTGTATATCTCAAACCTTTAATGACTACCTAATTATATGGTCGGATATTCAATACGAAACAATATTCCCTCGAAACGTTAAAAATCACATAAAATAACGTGCGATCGTAAAGTTTATCGATAAAATAACGTGAAAATTGGGAGTCGCAGATGTTACGATCGAGTCTGGGGACAAATTGATATCGTTAATGATATTATGATAGCTAAGTGTATGGAGGAACATATGTTCGTGTGATTCGTTTAAAGTGCTATTTGCTTGGACCTTTTGAAAATATTTACTTAATTGTAGTATTAGTGAGGCTGTGTTAATTTTTGAAATACCGCCATACCATACCTTTTTTTATTTTTTTTTATTTTTTTTTTATTTTTATTTATTTTTTAACTATTTTTATTGTTTAAGTTTTACAACTATTTTAGAATAGCCATCATTCAAAGCCATTGTTACAAGATTTTTACAATATTGTTCTTTCTACAAACATAGAATAGAACGAGTAATAAATAATTTTAAGGATTTATGCTTTGTTAGGCCAAAGAAGTATAACTTCTTACGTGCATACATAAGTACACACACACACCTTTTTTTTCAAATCCGCCTATTAGCTGTAGGCCTTACGCTGAGATCTATAGAACGTAATTAGACTTTGCTCAGACTTTACTTACGTAAAACCGAACTGAGTGTAAGCTTAGCATAATCTTTTACTTCGTTTAAGAGTCATTTGACAACTGAAATTAGGCTGAGCTTAAGTTAATCACACTCATTTAAGTTTTACGTACGTAAAGTCTAAGTATTCTCTATAGATCTCAGCCTTAGTGTATTTGAACTAACAATAACACATCGGTAAATAAAAAAATTGCGCCCGTACAAAGTAAGTACACAGATCAGAAGTGAAACCTCTTTGGCAAACTAGTTATTGAATCTAATTTATATTTATATTAACCTATTCTCGAAATCTAATGTATTTTGTTAATATTAGAAATTATTAACTTTATTTTCTTTTAATAAAATTTAGTTGTAATTGTTAAGATGTTCTACTTGATACACACTAAACCTGTGCGATATAACGTTAGTAGCGAAGGTGTTCTACTTACTAGCGGCTCCCTAAACCTGTATGTACATTACAATACTATTAGTAAAGGTTTTTTTACTTACTAACGGCCGCGCGCTAAACATAATAAAACGCTTGTATTCTACTTACTAGCGGATCTATGTGCTTCGAACCTAGCGTTCGCCCTTTCCACTATCTTGTTCAAAAACGTTCAATATTTTCGTGTCAATTTAATGCGTTTCATCCGTAAAATATTACCCACATGCGAGAACATGAAAATTCCACTTCAATAAAGTAATAATAGTAAATTAATGTCATAATTTGATATACATTATATTATTACAGTGTATGCCATGTTAGGAGTTATGGTTATCAACGCTGGCCAGTAAGTATGATCATTAGAATCACGGGTCACGCCCCCGGGCCCCGATCATCACGACTGTTATAACTGGCGTATTAATAGGTGTATCTATATTAATAAAAGCTTACACAATAAAGTATTAATTACTAGCACGAACGTTATATTGCCATATAAAGTAATAAAAAAAGTTCAATAATTTAAATTTTTAGAGTATAAAAATGGATGACGACCGATTCTCAGACCTACCAAAGATATCGTACAAAATTTATCGTACTACAATAATTATTATATTCAATTGCCATCATGCAACCCTATTGGGGATCTGTGGATGGAACAGAATAACATAAAAATCGCCGTAAAAAAAAGTTGTATGCATTTTTTTATACTGAATCATAAAAAAATAATTGTCGAAAAAATTAAAAAAATATATTTAGGGGTGGTCCCCATATTGTTAAGGGAATGAAAAATAGATGTTGGCCGATTTTCAGACCTACACGATATATACACATACAAATCGGTTTGATTTCGGAGGAGTTTGGTAACAAACACCGGGACACGAGAATTTTATATATTAGATTAAAAAAGTTCCGTGAGATATTATTAACTTTATTTATTTAGTCGGCTTTACTCACACATACAATACTACAAATAATACAGACTTGTTCAGAATCCCATTAAGAAAACAAGCTGTATCAAATGATTTATCATATTGACTAATAATATTAGTAAAAGCTATTTACTTATTGCTTTGATTGATGGCTACTAATATAGTAAAGATTTCATTTCTAATATACTTCTGATGAATATTTTAAATAATTACACTGAGAACAATGATGAATTCAATTAAAGAGATTGATTTTGGATATAGGAAAGGTTAATTGATATACACTAGATATTATCAAAAGTGTTTGCGAGAAGCCATTGGAGTTAGTTAGTTTGCATAGGAAAATGTATTGGTGTATAAAATGTTTCTATAAATTACTTACAGCCAATGAAAATACTACTATGCAGCATAATTTAGTTAAATAACGTGTAAGAAATTAAATATAAATGAATTATTTTTAAACAATTACAGAAAATGATTTTATTTCTATTTAACAACTTTTAAGAACCTACATATCGTTTTTTAATTCGGAATTCTTTCCCTAACGCATCAAAAGAGGTATAACTTCAAAAATTAACAAACGTAATTCAAAAATAAATAGTAGTACCACAGAGTACGGATAGTTAGGTAGCACGTAGAAACGTCAGAAAAAATTGTTCTTTGTAAGAAGAAAAATGAATCAAATATCAAATCCAACACATCAATGTTAAAATTATATCTGATTCGCGAATTACAATAAAAGTCAGTCAAAAGTAAACCGTGCAACGACCTCCCTAAGACCATGTTTTTACAATGAAGAGGCTCGAATCATTGACGAACATATATCTACATCTTCAATCTATTTCTAAGCAAATTTCGGAGGAGCCTAAGTTTATATCAGCAGAAAAATTCTTCCTCTCTACTAGGTACTTTTAAAATAAATTTAAAACCCAGTATGGAGCTAGCTCGACATAAGAAAAAAAAAGAGTCACAATCAGAAATTATTTCTCCACGAAAAATACTTTAAATTTAAAAATCCTGCTTCAGTGTTTAGTACAATTTATCTGTCTTTGAAAAAATAATTATATTTTTAATATAAGATATATAAGATTAGATTAGATAGAACTTAATTTTTGTTTGAGGTTTTAAGAAATGTAATAATTTTCCTTTAATGTCTATAGGGTCCTCTTAATTAATATTAAGTCAGCTCAGACGCATACTCGTTCAGATACTTGTCTCCATAACACCACAGAGCTTGTCAGCATTCCAGAGGTACCCACTAAGATATCAGTTATGTCATAGAATAGAATAGAAATAAATTTATTTACCATAGGGAGTGACACTAACATAATATATTATAATAACACTTGGTTAACGTCACGAACATAGTTTGGACATAGCGAAGGCCTTCGATCGGGTGTGGCATAAAGCGCTGAAAGCAAAATGCCATCCTATGGGCTTCCAGAGAGGTTGTGCAAAATGGTCACTAGCTTTTTTTCCGATCGGAGCATCAGGTTTTTATCAATGGTGCATGCTCCGACTTAAAACCCATAAACGCTGGTGTCCCAAAAGGCTGCGTGCTATCCTCTACACTTTTTCTTCTGCATCTCAATGATTTGCTGCAAATCAGCAGTATTCATTGCTATGCAGACTACAGCACAGGGTATGCTTCCTACACCGGCCGTGCCAACATGTCCCGGGATAGCGACGACGAGTACTGCAACAAACTTGAGTCTGAAATCGAGACTATAGTACGGGGCCGTCAAAATTTAGTCCAATTTAAGCCCAAGAAGACACAAGTTTGTGCGTTCACCGCAAAAAACTCTCCCTTTGTCGTATCTCCTCGATTCGAGATCACTCCTCTAACTGCCACAGCCTGTATCGGCATACTTGGCGTCGATCATCGATGATCAAGTCATCTCCGATCGGCTTGATTCTCTAGCATTGCGTAGAGATGTGGGTTCTCTCTGCATCTTCTACCGTATTTATCATGGAGAGTGCTCAGAGGGGCTGTTCGGGTTGATTCCAGCAGCCGAATTCCACCACCGGACATTACGTGCAAAGTACGACCGGCATCACGTTGACGTCTAGCATTCCACAACCGCGGGTTTTTTTAAATCATATAATAACATAGCCTATTTAATATATTATTATACAATTTTAGGTGGTCTCTGCAGAACCAGACAATAATGCATGATTATCCTCTATATAATCTACTACACTTATAGTAAGCCTTCTTTGTCAAAGAAGGTTTTAATATATTTCTTGAATTTGTGCTCAGTGAGTCTAGGACTAAACAATAGACACATCAACCTGAAACCATCGCGGAAGGAAATTCCAAAGCAAACCTACATCAATACAATCTACATTAGGAAGTAAAAAGCAATTAGCATATTATTAATTTTCTCACAGCCCGTAGCAATATCGCAGCCATTAAAAGTTCCTGCCTGTGTATTGTTTGTCGTACATATGTTTTTTTAATACCTATCTCAATTACGGGCCATCAGCGTCGTATTTAATTTCAATCAACACTAGCCCGTTATTATAAAACAGGCGTGTGAATGTCGTGCCGTATACATTCACGAACAACACGCCATTGTCTGCGTCATCCGTGATCCGTGATCCGTGATCCATCAATCTGGTGTTGAGTGCTTTGGTTGCCATATTACAATATTATCAGAATATCTTAAACTTCTTTTGGCGCGTTACAGAAAAATTATCAGAGTGAAAATTTACGATGCGCGCGCAATTCATTACCCTGACGTTATCTGGTCAACTAGACCATTTGTATCATACTTCAGCTACCAAGCTTGAGTTCTACTGAACCACAACCAATAGACGAGAATTATATAAATTTGAACACATAATTTCAATCGATATACAAGTTTTAAAATAAAAAAAAATAATTTCTCTCTACTTGTATAAAAACAATTTAATTTCACGATGTTTATCTAAATTATGGATATAATAATATTTGCATTGGTTGTATTTAATATTATTACAATATTGTTTCTTTCCGCAAACGTAGAATAGCACGAGGAATAAAAATTTTAAAGATTTTTCTTTTATTACGCCATAGAAGAATAAATTGCGTGCCTACATAAGTACACACTCACAGTTGATCTTTAAGATCTTAAATTTATATTAATGTTAAAGTAATAAAAGAGAAATGAAAAGATTTATCTATGGTTCCCAGGATCTCTCCTGAAAAGGAATTTTTTATGTTATTTTTTTTTGTGCATAAGTAAAGCATAATATATGTATCCTAATATATATATTTCTTTTTTGCGTCTGTTGTAATTGAACTCCTCCTAAACGGCTGGACCGATTTTGATGAAACTTGCTGTGTGTCTTCAGGTGGGTTCGAGAATGGTTTAGATTCTCAACTGAACTCTTCCTAACGGCTGGACCGTTTTTTCAAATTTAAGACGTGTGTACAGGACAACGTCTGTCGAGTCCACTAGTATATATATGTATATATATATAAATTTTATTTATTTTTCTTTGGATTACCTACTATGCGTATATTAATATGTTATAACGTGCTTCTTACTTCATAAGCTAGTAAAACTATTAAATTAGTTATTTATGATAAGTTTTTTGTGCGAAAAGTTTGCGTGAAAAGTGACGATAACTTGCACATAGAAATTAGGCATAGATTTTTTTACCGACTCAGTCAAATTATAGGAATAAGCGTTTTTTCCCAATATATCGTAACGAACATAGTTATTATATCGTGTATGTAGGTAGGTACTTAGTATACCTAATCATCCACGGTGGTTCCCATACAGTTTCACGTACACACGTGAGTATGTCAATTGTCAATGTATGCATGTTATCGACGTCGCAATTTTATCATTACTCTGAAAGTAACGAGATAATTTGGTGATCGGGTCTCACAGACGTGTGGGAATGTATTACATATCAGTAGAAATCATAGTTCTATAGATATCTTTGAACTTTTGAAGGTTTTATAGTCCAGTTACAAGGAGATTGTAGTATTCCTTCGTCGTACTCTGAAAACTATTGAACTGAACGGAATTATACCTACCATACGATGCAGCGTGTTTCGGAGAGGGCTTTAGTATATGTTTGTTGATGATTTCTTATCAGGAACCTATATTTTTTACTTAGAAATACCTATATTATATTCGAAATACAAACATTTAATTACATAATATGACAATTCATACAATGATGGCAAAGCCTTAGTGGCTTGTATAAAGCACCAGGCCATTAATACATAGGATGCACTAAAAGTATCGGGAATGGAATATTTCCACTGTTCCTGTCATATTAAAATCTTTTTAATTGAAAACTCCTTCGTTTTAAAAATCGAATACCATTTATTTATTTAAAAATGATGCTCGGTCTAGTCACAAGGTCTTTTCAAAGTTGTTTAGCAGTTGAGAAAATGGAATTGACTCGAGAAAATTCTAGAGCTATGATTTATTATGACTTTCGAAGTGGTTTAACACAAAAACAGTGTGTTGACCGGATGATTTCTCTATTTGGTGATGAAGCCATCGAAAACCACAATTTATCGATGGTTTGCTAAATTTCAACGTGGACGTGTCAAGCTCAGTGATGATCCCCGTCAAGGTCGTCCAAACACTGCAGTCACCAAAGAAAACGTTGATGCTGTGCGTAAGCTGATTGAGGAAGATCGACATGTGACATACCGCGAAATTCAGGCAACTTTAGACATTGGCAAATAATCTTGCATGAACAATTAGGTGTAAAAAAGTTATTTTCCCGATGGATACCGCATTTGCTCTGTGAAGAGCAAGCGGCTTCCATCGGGATCGCAGGATCGTCAAATGCTGTATACAACATCGTATCAGGTGACGAATCCTGGATATACGCGTACGAACCCGAGACAAAAAACTAGTCACGAGTTTCGGTGTTCGAAAATGAGTTAAAGCCAACAAAAATTGTGGCAAAAAAAATGGTGGCCACGTTTGTCTCCAAAACAGGCCATGTTGCGACTATTCCTCTTGAGGGACAAAGAACGGCTAATGCAGAATGGTTTGCTAGCATTTGTTTGCCACAGCTCGTTTCTGAACTCCGTAAAGAGAACTGCAACATCACCTGAAGAAGCTGTGGACGCCTACAAAACGGCCATTTTGGAGACCCCAACTTCGGAATGGACTGGTTGCTTCAATGATTGGTTCCATTGTATGGAAAAATATGTCAAATTTCGCGAAGAATACTTCTAAAAGCAATAAATACATTTTTAAATAGTAATGTTGTGTCACTTCCTTGATTCCCGAAATTTTCAGTGCCGTAGTGAAATGCCTCAAGACGGCTCACATTCTAGCGGCGTATAATTCATGAATTTTGGCTTTAACAGCATTTACTCGTAACAGCCCTTTTAGTTGTAACTGCACGGGGCCGCTGATCTGTCATGATCTTTGACAGAGTATGTAGAATGATGATAGATTGAATTGAAATAATTTCTTAAACAAGGATGGATTTTATCATCAGATCTGACTTTTCAAATAAAAATAATAATGACACAATTTTACCCAATTATCTTGCGCCAAAAAGGCAAAACCTGTACTATGGGCACAATCAAACTATATATTTAATACAATATACCTACTTAAACATACATAAATACAAATAATCATCCATGACTCGGAAGGAAACATCCATATTCATCATATAAATAAATGAGACCAATAATTATAGAATTAAAACAAAATACGGGTTGCATTCCGGGAGTGCCGGCAGAAATAAAAATTGAACATTAACTTGATATAGCCGAACTATAATTAGTTAGTAGTATAAATCTTTCATCCATAATTTTAACGACTGTCTTACGTATTTTCGATTAGGCCACATGTCCAGACGCGAGTTTAACATTTTACACCCATCCCAAGACAAGTGCTCAACGCCTCTAAAAAGTTTTCACTTAAAAAATGCATACGTGACTGAAAGATTTCATCTGTGTGCTGACATAAACACACAACCACACTCATACACAATGATACGTACACATACACTCACACACACACACTTATACTTGCAAATGAAACAACATTACACTACACAATATAGCTTAAGTAGGTAATAGGGGAGCCATAATACATCCACTCCCACTCAACACCTTAAGGACAACATGAATTCCTGATGCTGTGATAATGTCAGGTGAAGCTGAGCCGTCTCCTTTTGCCTATTATTTCATCTTCTCATTATACTTTTTATTTTTTGTGATGTTCTCTATGGCATTAATGAATTTATTTATTTAGTTACTGAGTTGTATCATAAAATTACACAGTTTTTGAAGTGTGTTGTAAATCTACCGAGTTGGAAAAGAACCTATAGGAGCACGAATTACGAAAGCTCTTATATATATTTTTCCTTATCAAAGTATTTTTACGTTGAAGAGTCATAAAATGAAACGACATTAAATTGTCAATCGTTTCATTAAAATGTTACCATAAATACGTGGTAGCAGGTACTTACTGGATCGTATAAATTTTATTATGATAAAATTGATGAAAAGAGGTTATATCAATTAAAATGTCGCTTCTCAAGATCCTCACTTAAATTGATGACCGGGCCAGATAAAAAAAGTGTAAACGTATAATTTAATTATCAGCATGTTGTATACTTTTAAACATGAAGTGCCAAATTGAGATGACAAGATCTTATAATATAGTTACATTTTTGATAAGTTAGGTAGCAGTTAAGATAAGGATTTTGACGCTTGATAAGTGATTTTAAATAATTAAAGGCCGGCAACGCTCTTGTGATTCCTCTGGTGTTGCAAGAGGATGTGGGCGGCGGTGATCACTTAACACCAGGTGACCGGTACGCTCGTTTGTCCTCCTATTCCATAAAAAAAAATTGAATATTGCAATTTTAATTTTGATATAATATGCCACGCTTTTGTAAGTTTTCACGTAAGGCAGATTATTCGTTTAGAAAAAATCGAACGCAGGCGGATAAGTAAGTAAGTAGATAGGTAATAGGCAAAATTTATCACCTACTATCATGGAAGTTCTATGTTTACATAAGGCTTAGTAAAAATATTATAACTCTGTCTAGATAAGAATTAGAAAAATTAATAGATTTGTCACGTTAATTAACGAGACAGCGTCAACAAAAACTGAAACGAATTTGTATCTGTACTATGATGTTGAAAGTTTTGGAATTAGGCCGGATATATTTAGTCCAGTTCAAGGCAGAGACGCAGGTTCATGCGACTCCACGTAAAACAAGTATCACTGAGGTCACAACCACACGTTTTGCAAGAAACTTATTGCCCGTATCGACACTTGGTGGAATCATTTGCCGGGTGCAGTATCCCCGAATGATACGACTTAAAGACCTTCAAACTTAGAGATTACTCCCACTCTATGTTAAGCTTACTACTCGGTTTGGTAAGTCTATGGACAATACAACAGGATCCCAGAAATATAGAAAAAAGGCATGCCAAATTCAGAAGAAATTTTAAAACGTAGTGAGATAATTTAAATGATTTAAAATATCACCACACATGGGGGTGGAGAGACCCCAGGCTATTTATTGAATATAAATTGTAATGCAGTTTCATTAAAAAAAGAAAGCTGATGAGTTTCTTGTGCCTGCTCTTCTCAGATCTGCCGCATATCTTACCTGTTGGAGGCTCCTTTGCACAGGAAGCCGGCTAGATTATGGGTACCACAACGACGCCTATTTCTGCCGTGAAGCAGTAATGTGTAAGCATTACTGTGTTTCGGTCTGAAGGGTGCCGTAGCTAGTGAAATTACTGGGCAAATGAGGCTTAACATCTTATGTCTCAAGGTGACGAGCGCAATTGTAGTGCCGCTCAGAATTTTTGGGTTTTTTGAGAATTCTGAGCGGCACTGCATTGTAATGGGCATGGCGTATCAATTACCATCAACTGAACGTCCTGCTCATCTCGTCCCTTATTATCATTAAAAAAAAAATCTTTACGAATGGGTAGATTTTAAAGTTCAATAATAGATTTTTAAAATCTTATGGCCTTACAAATAAACTTGGTATAAAGTTATACCTGATAATAAACCAAGAATATGCAAATTGTTGACTATATCGCTGACAACACTGTCAATACAATGATATTTCTGAAGTTTTCTGAATTTCAAGCAGCCTCGCAAATGTAAACGGGTATACGTCCGAATAAATCAAACATAAATCAAACAAAATTGTCTATTTGAAAACATTTTGCGAATTCTAGATTTATTCTCAGTTATAACTTTATACCACGGCCTCTGAGATTACGGATATCCATTACGAATTCAAGATATTCATTATCCCACTCTTGCACCCTCTGATATAGAAATATTACTTTGGTTTAGATTCACACTATAACGGGCACGACTAGCTCACCTACCCGCCGTCTGGTCTACGCCTAATGTAATAAAAACGTATTGTCATGTCATGTTTGTAAATGGGAACAGACAGGTTTCTGTCTGCCGTCATTTAAGCTATTAAGCTTGTTCGCGGTTTGTCAAACTGCCGACAATGGTGTAGTTAGAGGACGCCGTTAAAACTTGACCTGTTGGTTTTATGATTGCATATTGTCAAATGTGGAACGAGCCCCGGAACAAGTTTGGGCTACTCAGAAGTGCTGAGCTATGGTTTTCAATTGTACCAGTTATAAACACGCGTGTTTATGTATCACTCATCATAGCACAAGTACCTTTAGTAGACACACCGCCACCTTAGTGATATTATAGTAAGACTAGCTGACCCGGCAAACGTCGTTTTGCCATTTTGAGATGGTTGAATGTTAATTTAAATTTGGAAAAAAAATATAACTAAAGAATATATTGCATTCCCATCTTGTAACCCATTGCGGATCTGTGGATGGAACAGAATAATATAAAAACCGCGGTACAAAAACAGGTGTTCATCGTTGACTGGTGTAAATTTGAAGTTATATGTATTTTTAATGCTGAATCATAATACAATATTAGGGGTGGGTCATTCTTATCATTTAGGGATATGAAAAATAGATGTTGGCCGATTCTCAGACCTACCCGATACAGACACAAATTTTCAAACAAATTGATTTAGCCGTTTTGGAGGAGTTTGTTTGGCAAACACCGCGACATTAGAATTTTATATTTCAGATAGACTTAGAAACCTAAAATTCTAACCAATTAACGTCTATTGTTATACATTGTTCTACCTTTATACTACTATTTTGTATTTTAGTTATTTAAGTTAATTGTAATAATTTAAGGTAATAACAAATTATTCTAGACTGGTTGTGCGGAAGCCAACTTAAATTTTATAGTATTAATTATATTAAATACGCTACGAATTTATGCAATTATATTATGATTATTATTATTTATTTAATAACACGACAAAGTATTTTAAAAATTATTATTAAATTCTTTCACCATTCGAAAACAGTCATAATATTGTAATTTTATAATATCATTGCTAATAATGTCGACACTGATGTTCTATTTCACGGAGTTCGGTCGCTTTATTGATAAATTTGTTACGGTGTCTAGCTACGTGTTATCATCAGCAACACAGGATCTGATGGAGACACGCACTGTAAGGAGTGGTAGGATTGCTTCATGTCTCACAACCTAGACTATTAAACCACCTCTGGAAATAGCATGTATGGGTTCATTTAGAATTCATCTAATTGGTTGTGATTCGTTCAATATTAATAAAAAATATGGTTTTGAGGTATTTTCTTTCATATAATAAACCGCTACAAACGTTACAAAGTTTTTTTCTAGCTGTAGTCTTGATCTCCTAGTATGTTATCTTACTAAAAAAAAGTGTCTGTATACTTATGTATGCACGCAACAAGTTATTCTTTTTTGACATAATAAAACAAAATCCTTAATAAATGATTCCTAGTGCTGTTTCACGTTTGTAGGAAAAACAGTATTATATAAAACCAATGAAAATATTATTATACCGCATGATGAAGTTAAATAACATGTAATTGAAAAACATTACAATATTTTTAGATAATTAGAGAGAAATTATTGTTTTTATTTTAAAATTATGTATTTAAATTTATTTAATTCGTGTCCATTCGCTGTGGTACAAATGGTCTAGTTAACCAGGTAACGTCAGGGTGTTGAATTGGTGTGACGGTGTGCGCTCGTATCGTAAAAATTCACTATAATAATTTTTCCTTAACGCGTCAAAAGTAGTATAACTTCAACAAAACATGGCGTCTTATCCTGGTTCGCAATCTGACGTTTTAACCTGGCAACTGAAATCTTACGCACTATTTGACATAGCTATTCGATTCACTTCGATTGAACGCGTCCATTCAACTCTCATTATATGCTAGAGTACTTCAAAATTGTTATGACTGAAAATATGCTATGAATTATGTAGTATGTACATAAATATATACAGGGTTACTTTGTATTACCATCCAAATTTTCATAGGATACAGTACTCATGGATATGAAACAGTTTCACTATGAGATCATTTCTGATCGAATTCAATCGAAAATAAATCAATACCTGAGATCTATAGAGAGTACTTAGACTTTACTCAAACTTAACTTGCGTAAGAATTAGCTTAGTGTAATAAAACTTGAACTTTACATGGGGCTGTCTTAGATTAAGCTCAGCTGAAATTATAGCTGTCAAATGAGTACAAAAATGAAATTAAAGATTATTCTAAGTTTATCCTCAACTAAATTTTACGAGTGGTCCGAAACTAGTCGGTACCCACGCCGATAAAACGTGAGTAAAGCCGAATTAATAAATAAGTTAATAATGATAACTCACGAAAATTTTAATAATTTATTATGAAAATTGTTGACACATTTTCACAGGGTCAAAAACTCTGTGAAATTTGGGATGGTAATTCAGAAAATGCCATGTACCTGTAGACAAAAAAAAACTTGCAAGAGAGAAGTACATTTTTAACGCAGATACAAGATATAAAAGATAACCAAATGTATTTTTACTGTTACGAATTTTTTGTGACTGGTCCTAAGCAATTGGTATTAGCATTATCGAGCTGTCAGGTCATATATAAGGCTTGTATATTTTAAGTATATGGTCATTTTCATCCGGGACAGTATTCTGGCAGTCCATAACGGAACGAATTTTTCTAAAGTGATAGCACTGTGCAGTGCATATCGGAACCCTTACACAGTATTACATACACACTTTTTTTTCGCTCTATCTTCTACATATAAATATTGTTGACAGTGACATGTAGACAGGGTGAAGATGTCTATAATCATAGACAACATAGTCATAAAAAGAGTTAGTGCGTTACTCTGCCCAATTTCTGTTCGAATATTAGTCATTATGTTAGTTGAAATTTATTCTTAGAAACTTAGCAAATTGTTCGATTTAATTTTACAGTTAATTATTTAGAGTGGTAGTATAAAAATTTGTTATAACAAAACCCCTTTAATCTTTTTCCTAGAATGTAATGTAGAGAAATGTTTCAGTATTTATTGCAATACTAAGCATAGGTATAAGAAATTTCCACCTATGTATTGACCACAGAACAGAAAAACCGTGGTATTGACTAATCAAGATATCTCTGGAACTATAAGGCGTAGAGACTTCAAATTTAGTAGAGGCCTGTTAATAGTAGAGGCCAGCTAAGAACGGATTTTACGAAATTCCACTCGCGAGTTTTTTTTTTATTATAAACAGAACAATGTCTGTATGTATCTGTGTATGTAACGGAATATTTGAACATGTTTTTTTTCCACTCCTAGAAGTCTCAGTTTACTTGAAAATTAAAAAAAAGACTTAAAAATATAAATTAATAGAAAGACAAACTAAAAGTTGAAAATAATTTCTTTCAATAAGTTTAAATTAGTAATAGTGCGATTAACAATTTGAAGAAAAAAAAAATAACCAATATTTTAGTGTAAAGTTTTATAGTAATGACATGAGCAGTGAATAATAATAGCCTTAAGGCTTATACATGTACCAAACTTTAATTTTGATATCTACTTTTTAGTATAATATTTTGATTGAATACTGATGAGTCTCTTTTTTACCTTGAAAAATTAATTTGATTTAATAAATAATTTTAAAACTTAAATAACTGTACTTTTTATTTATGTCCTACAAATATAATAAATATAATAGCAAAATACATGCAATCTGATATCCCTAGACCATTAGTTTATGTAAAAAATAATAATTCATTTCGGGTCCTTCAGACCCACCCGACATACAGCGTGATTCCAATCCACCAGGCATACCAAGGGTTAATTCGTAGCAACGAATTATTGACTATTGTATATGCGTCATAAAAACGTACAATCGGGTGTCGGAATTAAAAACCACTAATCCTGAAGTTCTGATGTCGATAAATGGTTATCATAATGTGCATGAAGTGCTTAAGATAACTAATGTATTTGATTTGAAAAGGATTAAAACTTTCGAATTAACACATTATTTGTACTTTTAAAATAACAATGTACAGTTATCTGTAGACCTATAAAAGAGAAACAACAAATACCACAGTACATTGTTTTGCGATGTCTCAAAGGGATTAGGAAGCGAATCTAAAGAAAGCTCTCAGATGCCTTGATTTTTCCAACAAATTCAACAATCATCACCATATTACAACAATTAGGTATTCACAAAAGCTTGAAATATTACACTTATACCTATATATACACACTTAAATCCTGCTCATAAATTGCTGTTTCTTGTGTAAACCGCATTAAAATCATTTCAGTAATTTTTGATATATCGCCAGCAGACAGACATACGCGGCGGGTAGAGCTTGCTTTATAAAATGCTTAAGCATGTGACATAGCTCAATTGAACATTTTCGATAAAACACAACACCGGAATCGATTTACGATTTTTTTACAAAAGATCGCAATATTTGAAGTCAATATCTAGTTTGGTAGAATTGTATTGTATTGTAATGCCATATAAATTCAAATATTCTGTTGGCTTTTTTATATATCCATACCCCCCAAAATTGTGCGAAGTAACTTTGCTTATGCGTCTACAGATATTTCGTTCAGTTCTGCTTCGACCGCGCTTTGAATACAACGCCACGCAATGGCAAAGTATTCAGTGAAAACTATCCAAATAACATAATATCCAAATTTAAAAAAGGATGTAGTGCCATATTTCCCTTTGAGTTAATAAAGTTGTGTAACTAACTTAAGGTCTTATTCAATTGCTGACACAAGATGTTCTTGTCTCGTGTTCGCGTCCGTCTGGCGCGTGACGTAGTGTTAATACTTCTAACAAATTTTGAACATTACTGCCACAAATAAGGTGTAAATTTGAATGAATCTTTAAACTTAAGTTAATGTATACCTACGTATACACAACATATATTGGGAGCCTAATTATTTTTTTTACGTCACGTACGTCGTCTTAGCACTACCGTAAAAAGGTAAAACACGCCATTTTGAATGCATGCCCTTAATTCTTGTAACACAAAGAAAGTTAATATTTAATTTGTCAATTTGTCAATCAGTTTTACACATATAAAACCCTGCCACAAAAGATATCTCGCGAAATGGTTTCGTTCATTAAAATTACCGCTAATGCTAGCCAACATTCAGAAAGAATACAAAGAAAGCAAACACAAAGAAATAAGCGACTATAATAAAATGCTTAACCTTATTAATAATAAGTTCAGTTTATTTATATAAAAAGTTCTCATAACATCTATGAACACAGAATTAGTTGCCCACTTAAGTATTGGTGCCGTTAAATATGTGTTATAGATGTTATTTTGATAGAATTAAATTTACGAATACTGTTGGCACGCGCGCCATCTCAATTGATTGTTGGATGTGTGTGCACTTAACACATATCGTAATTACAGTAATACAAGCAATGATGGATGGACTGATAAATATATAATTGTGCCCCTATAAGCTTATGACAGCCTTATTAGAAGCAAATCGTTTGCCGGCGGGAGATATTCTTTTGTCAATCTATTTAGCCATGTCTCTTAATTGGATTTTACTTAATCAATGACATATTAATAACTATGTAATGATAGATTCAACGCTTTTTTAAAACTGTTAGTGCATTTATAGTTCATTAGTATTGGGTACCTAAAAACAACCGTGTACACGTTTCTAAGATGCTCCTGTGATTCATCTGGTGTCACAAGAGAATGTGGGCAGCGGTGATCACCTCCATCTCTCTTCCATAAAAAAAACTTGTATAGAGCTCACGAATTCAGCGATAGGTTGTTGAATTGAAAATTAAATAAAATGACATGTTACATAGTTTCGACCACGTCGAAACATATGTCTATTTTATGGTATGCTAATGTGAATATTATTGTTATAGGTTATAAAATACACCCACATGAATTAGAGCAGTATTTTACCCTATTTAGAAGCACTGTAGATAGCCCTATGCACAGGTAATCCTAACCTGTAGCGACTTTACAAATAAACTGTGTATAAGTTATATATACCTGACAATAAATCAAATATATGGAAAATATTGACTATTTCGCTGACAACACTGTCAATAAAATGATAATTCTGAAGCTTTCCGAGTGTGAAACAGTATTGCAAATGGACGCGGGAAACTTTATACGTCCAAATAAAACCAATCATAAGCAAATTGTAAACATTTTTCATAATCTTGGTTTATTATCAGGTATAACTTTATACGAACTTTTGTTGTAAGGCCGTAAGTTGATATAAGTTCACTGGCGCCAGGGGCTTGTTCGCTTCGGCATGGAAGTAAAATGATTCTGCTTGACACAACAATGTCAAGAGAAACATTACACAGAATCATTACGCATGCGCGGTAGTTAAACGACTTGCAATGTCATTATTTGATTTTTTTTATGGTAGTTACTGATCTGCCCATAACATTAATAGCTTTATCTGAGTTAGAACCACTCGAGTGCCTAACGTTTTATAAAGAATACCTACAGTTTAATCATAAATATTTTTAATTTGACAATACTCCAACAGCAGCTATTTTTTAATGAACTAGAAAACTTGAATGCTGCGTCAAAAAATGCGGCTGACAGTCTACAGGATTGTGTTCCGTTTTAAATAGTAACCAATATAACTGGCTATAAAGGAACGGATTCACAGTATACTAAATTGACGTCACACTGTACAGTGGTCGCAGTGCATATCGGAACATACCCTAATTATCTGCAGTAAATATATGTATAACTAAATCCATTATGAAATTAGCAAGTATTAATTATTATGAGTGTGAATCTAGTAGACATTATTTTTATACTATTTTCAGTTTTAAGTGTGACGATTTCTTTTTAATCTTCCATACGTCGAGATAAAAGTTTCACTTTAAAAATTCATTTAGAATTGACAATATATTTAATAAACTTTAAATGACAGAGTTGTCAGTCGCGTAACCAAAAATCGTGACGATTTGCTATATAATTTCTTTTATACGTCGATAAAAAAGTTTCACTTCAAAAAAATTCCCAACTCACAAAAAACTTCAGATAGAATCTCTTGACAGAAGCTTGCATGTTTCCACCAAAGATGTTTCACTAATTACCTTGTACGTACGAATCATTAATAACACCAACGAGACAGCTTATTGCAAATTTTCTCACTACAAGTACTGCTGTATGTAGACAGAGATATTATATCAACTAATGACTACAGTCGATATAATGCCTGTTCAATACGACGTCAGCGATGGCCACTAACAATATTTGAGTCCGTTATGTCTTAGTTTTTACAGACGAATAAAGGAGGTTCCAAATTCAAACTAATACTATTTGTGTGTGTGTGTTGTGTATGATGGATATGACCTCTTATAATGTATTTATATTTTTAACCACAGACTTATAATATCGTATAGATTATAGACGAACAAAGCAAAAGAGATGAACATCTCTTACGGAGATAAAGTAAGATAGGAAAGTAAATCTATGGTTAACAATTTGTTATGTTTTTAAAGTGATAACCCTCACTTCTGGGATTAATACACAAATAAATTTTAAAAACAAAATTTTATGAACGATGCGGGACTCGAACTCACGACCTCTGGCGTTCCGAGCCAGTGCTCACCCAACTGAACTAACCGTTCTAGTGACGTATCGCTATAAAATCTTGTATGCTTTGTTCAACTCTCGCGTTGTGGCTTCATCTACAGGATCTACTTTGCAGTTGATGACCTGCTCAACCCCAATATTTGCATAGTAGGAAATTGACTTGAGATGTCGCTCTTAAGATATTTTGTTTTCAAAAAATCTATTGTTACTCACCAATTTTAATTGGCAAGTCATAAACAGTCGGCCACGCTTTGCATAAGCTCCATACTATTTAGATTATTAAACCACTAGCTAACGCACACATTGACAAAGCCAAATTGGTCACGCATCACAGGCTGCCAGGTGGTCTATACGATAGTAACTTATCTTACAAGTCTATGATATTAACGAACGTCAAAATTCAAGTGGTCTGTAAATTTTAAAGTAATACTTCTTATTGCGCGCTTGCGAAAAAAATATAAGAGTGTAGTTTTTACGACGCTTGAACGGTGCAATGATTTTGTACAATAATCATGTATCACTTTAAAATCACCAATCAAAAGTACCGTTTACAATCTGAACATTACCTGATGATGTCATGTCATGTCAACCTATAGGACATAAAAACAATTATTTTAAATCACCAAAATAAACAACAAGTTTATCAGTTACCATTACTGAACACAATTATGTAGAACAAACTTCAAGAAATTTTTTATTCGTTAAATTCACAATCTAATTCATAAATCGCATTCCTCACCCCTCGCTTCCCCTTCCCGCCGCCGATAGGATTCCTGTTAAAATATGACCATAATTTAAGGCAGAATTATTGAATAGATTTAGTGAAAAAGACCCCACTGCTTATTTAAGACTAGCTGACCTGGCAAACGTTGCTATATAAATTATATATCATGTAAACCTTCCTTGAGCTTCAACGAATCTATTACAAAAGATTTCATTGAGATCGGTCGAATAGTGTAGGAGTTATTAGGGAACATACAAACATACATTCTCTTTTATATATAGATTTATTAATAATTGTACATACCACGACTTTTATTCTCTTTTGGTAATTGAAAACAAGTGATATATAGAAGAAGCTTGTCTGTACTTCTCCATGGCATAAAAAGGATAGGGAAGTCCCAGGTCCAAGGGTGTCGCAAGAGGCGACTTAGGGTATTTACCTTAGGAGCCTGCTTTGCACAAGATGCCGGCTAGACTATGGTTGGACAATGGCACCTTTTTCTGCCGTGAATCAGTATATTACTGCTAAGTAAGCATTATTGTGTATCGGTCTGTAGAGCGCCGAAAGGAGACTTAATATCTCAAAGTGACGAGCGCAATTGTAGTGGCAGTCGGAATTTTTGGGTTTTTCAAAAATCTTGAGCTGCACTGCATTGTAAGGCAGGGCGTATCAATTACCACTGTCACCCTCCTGCTCGTCTCGTCCCTAATAAGGGACAATGTCCCCTAATAAGGAAAGTTATAACAATAGTCATAAAAAACAAAACCTGTTACAAATCACAACAGATGAAGTCGAGTACAAAATCTAATTATTTAATTGCAATTTGCGCGGACAAATTCGCGGGCAGTTGCATGTACATCATAAAAGTCGACGCGTGCGTGCACACCATATATTATAGCGTCTGATTGATGACTCGATCATGTTTCTCTAGCAATTTGTATATATTGTACATTAGTGTTCACTTCCTTATTATATTAACTGTTGTTCTATATCGCCATTGATGAAATTGATCTTCGCCTTGACACATTGAAAAGTCCATTAAGGCGTTATTACACGCCAGTGACACAAGAACTGTTTCATCTATGTGATTATTAAATAACAAAATCCATACGCGGCTTTACTGAAAGTCAAGTCTGCTCTGGCCAATTATAATTAAAATAAAAAAAGAACAATCATAGTATTCGTAAATTGAACAATTCGACAGAAGGTTACTATTTTTAACCGACTTCGAAAAAGGAGGAGGTTCTCAATTCGTCGTTATTTTTTTTTATGTTTGGTACCTCGAAACTTTCGACTGGGTGAACCGATTTTGATAATTCTTTTTTTATTTGAAAGCTGGTGCTTCCCGTGTGGTCCCATTGTCATCCAAAATAGGTAGTTTTAGGTGAGATGTGCTTGAGTCGTGAGGAGGCGAGAGGCGAGAGCGGGTCGCGGCGGAAGGACACCGATTCCAAAAATAACAATAATCGTAATTAGAATTAGATTTATTAATTAGATTGTATAAAAATACGCAATTATTTTAATACTTTTTAGTGCACATTATATCTATTGTTTTGGAATAGTGTTTTTGAAGTCGGTTGTTTTTTTGGCAGAAGTGGCTTGAGTCAACAACAAAGTTGCTTTAAACTTTAATTATCATTTGGTGATGAAACTCCCTCTTGGAGCACGGTGTATTCCTTGTTCAGTGAATTCTCTGAAATCTACATGACGATTTACGCCCGGCAACTGCTATTGTTATCCGAAACTGACATTGAAATCATAAGACAACTAATTAAAGCTGATAAAAATTACTCCTAAGCTAATTCGTACTGTATTAGGCATAGTTGGTGCACACAAGTGCAAATAAGGTTACCATCCGTCAGGATTAATCCGGACATATCCGGACTTTTGTCTAACAGAAACTAGACTCTTCTAGTCCGGATTTTGTCTGGTTCTCTAAGTTGGTTGGATTTTATTTTTAATTAGATGGAATAAAGAAATAAAACTACATATTAACTAATGTCAAATAAGTCCTTAAGAGAAACGAAATCTAAACGAGACTAAGAAGTCCGGACCACTATCGAAATAGCAGGCTTTTTGTGAGGACTTTTCAAATTACTCAATAGTAACCCAAGTGCAAAAGATTTGATTAGTATGTAGGGTAGTGCTACAAAACGATAAAAAAATTAAC
The DNA here is from genome assembly GCF_905404315.1 of Leptidea sinapis. NCBI lineage: Eukaryota > Metazoa > Arthropoda > Insecta > Lepidoptera > Pieridae > Leptidea > Leptidea sinapis. The sequence goes on along the minus strand of NC_066289.1, from coordinate 12,296,137 downwards.
AGAGGACAGACATTGGCTGTATATATTATTGAAAAACTGCTTTATAAAATTTCCTTCGCATCACGTGAATCTCTCGCCCGTTTGGCGCCAAAAGTTTTCAGATTCAAGTTATGTTTTAAAAAAGCATTTATTTTCTCAAAATTGATTCCTTTAGAATTCTTTTTGATATCATTTCTTACACTACCACCAAATCGGAAACATTTGGAGCTCTGAGAGAGAAGAAGCGGCGCAAGAAACTGTCCTAGCATTCTTTTTTGCGCTCTTAATAAAATATATAATATTGTACTGTCATTGTTATTGCTGTAAAATAATCATAATCTATTATATCAATTATGAGATTATACGTAAAACAACTTTTTTCCTTTAGCCTTGAGGCGTCAGGTAAATACTCATTTTTCTTATTGCTTCAACACATGATCGGTATTGGTACGTACGGACAATCGGACGGTCCGGTAAGCACCTCGCAATAATATCTTCGGCGTCGTACTCGGTATGGTCCGGACGAATAATAATAATTTTGTACGATGGATAATGTGACACACTACGCGTCAGATGGTTCGGCCGTACCAAATCCATGTGTTTAGGCTATAAGAAAAGTGAGTCTTGAACTACTTTTAGCACCTCGTACCCAGGGGCGTGCATTGGTTTTCTAGTAAGGTAGGCACTGTGCATATAACTAGTCGTAATTGAGATTTGGATAAATAAAGATTGCTTATTTCGTAAGCGAAAGGAAAAATTCTATGAGTTCAATAGAAGTTTGGTAATAAATTAACGGGACCAAATTAAACTAAATTAACTTCAACAATAGTTCTATATTTATTTAGGTTCATAACGAGGTCTGAAAGAAGATGTTGTGACAAAAATTGAGAAAGGTATGCTGAGATGGTTTGGACATGTCGAGAGAATGAATGAAGAACGATTGACGAAGAAAGTGTATAAGGCCAGTGTGAATGAAAGTGTTGGAAGGGGTAGACCTAGGCGGACGTTTCAAGATCAAATCAGGGACGTCTTGAAAAAAGGCCAGGTCAAGAGTACCCTAAACCGGAGAGCATGTATGAAAGGAATAATGAAAGTGGTCGAAGCGAAACAAGTATGTAAGGATCGTAGCAAGTGGAAAGAAGTGGTCTCTGCCTACCCCTACGGGAAAGAGGCGTGATTTTATGTATGTATGTATGCATAACAAGGTTTGCACTGCTTAATTGCCTATATGATATGCACGCCTATGCTCGTACCAATGATTCGGTCGGCGACTCAATCGAGCAGGTATGCACATCCTCAATGAACGTTCTAGCACATACATATTATTTGTGAGAAAATAATCTCGGATCTTGGAATACTATTAACATCAACTGACACATATGTTTTTTACACGTTAATTAGATCTGCTGTTAAAAATTATTGTACTGTATGTTATTATGTTTATAAATTAATTTAAAAAACGTCATAAATATAAATAACATACAGTTCTTAAAATAAAATATAATACTTATATATTGTACTTATGACGTAATCCTAATTAATTATTCAAATTCATTCAAACTGCAGTGGTTTTTTAGATGTTAAGTAGATTTACTTTTATATATTATAATTATTCTGTATTATGAATAATAATATGAATTATGAATAAATTATAAAATTCAAGTGCCTAGTCGTTCGCTAAGAAGATGAATGATATAATGAGTCGTCGTTATTTATTTTTATTTATTAATTTTTATAATGATTTTTAATTAACACACATATCTAAATTGTTTCATTTAGGTAAGAAGGTGGCTCGGTCGAAGCTAAAGCCTTCGTGCTTATTTTTTTATAAATATCTGAATTTTTTTAGTTAATTGTTTGTAAGGAACAGATTTAATTTTTAAAAAATATTGTATGATTAAAGATCTATCTCGCTTTAAAAAACATTTCACCTTCCACCGAGGTTTTTCAATTTTTTTTATGACAATAAGGGACGAGACAAGCAGAACGTTCAGCTGATGGTAATTGATACGCCCTGCCCATTACAGTGCCGCGAAGGATTCTTAAAACCCAAAAATTCTGAGCGGCACTAAATTTGCGCTCGTCACCTTGAGACATAAGAGGTTCTATAAGGGACTCATTTGCCCAGTAATTTCACTTCCTATGGCGCCTTCACGGTAGAAAAACGCGTCGTTGTGGTACCCATAATCTAGCCGGCATCCTGTGCAAAGGAGCGACCCACTGGTAAATGCACTATCAATTAGTTATTATAATGTTGCTAAACATTTATTACTACTATGCTCAATGGCTTTTTTTTCTTTACGTCTAGCGCAATCAACATACAACTACTTTAATCGACAAATATTATATGATATTTGTCGATAATATGATATGACCACTTTAATACGCCATTTTTTTAACGTGAAGAAAGTATGTAATCGGTATATTGTTTCTCAGCTGTTTGGCAAGATTTATTTTATTATCTAGTCGACTGACGCAACAATTCAACGACTAATTTCAAATTTATTCGTTACATATTTGTAGAGAACATCTGCGATCTATTTTTTGTTATGAATATAGAAAAGAAAGATAAAGAATTCATGTTTATTCATCATTCTTTCGATGAAGTTAAATATGTAATAATCATTAGCAGTACTAAAAAAAATAAAATAATCTTGAGCACGGGGAAGGGCGCTGGTGTGGGACGCGACTTGTGTCGACACTCTGGCTCCTTCTCATGTCCAAGTTACGTCAGTTGGTGCTGGGGCTGCTGCTTCGACTGCCGAAGACAGCGAGCGTCGCAAATAAGTTGATCTCAGTGAGTCATACATCTTTGTGCCGTTTGGTGTAGAGACACTAGGCCCTAGGGGCCCAGATGCTCGGATAATGTACAAAATACTATCTTCTCGCCTCAATAAGGCTACTAGAAACCCAAGCGCTGGCAGCTATTTCGGTCATCGGATCAGCCTAGTCAGTATTCTTGGTACGCTTCCATGTAATTATAGTTTTAATATAATATAATTACATTATTGTAAATATAGTTGTAACATTTGTTTCGTTTGAATAAATATATATAACTTAATAAATAAATTAACGATACCATCTCTCCATTATTGTACATAGCTCAATATTTTTTAATGGAATTGAACACTAGTCGTTTTCTTTCACCGATTTATGAACTGTAATTTCAGGAGATATATATTTTTGAACGTCAAGGCTAAAACATGAAAGATTAAAAATTGCGCTTCGGTACGACGAAGACCTTTCATAACACAAAAATACAGTTCAGTTGCCGAATCTTTATATGATTTGGTAGTAAGGAGATGCTGTTAGTAACGTGCTAGTAAATAGTAAATCCTCGCCTTGGAATAGAAAACCAAATATAAGGTTTTTTAATTATAAATTAAGTAAACTAGAATTTAGTTGAAAGCAATAACGTTCCAAACTTGATACACAAATTGGGAATGGAGCGACCGCCGTCAGTCTTATTTAATTGATGATCTAAAATTTATTATATAAAAAAAGAAGAAGCCCGCTAGGTTTCTAGCGCTGTTCTTCTCAGGTCTGAGGCATTCATTTCCGAATGGGTGATAGTTTTAGACTTTCAATATGTGATTTCAAGTCCTATCTTGATTAAAAATATTTATAAATTTACTTTTGAAGAAGAAAGATATTTGGGAAGAATTTTTCACAAGGAAGTAGTTTTAATCATTCAGAAACAGTAAGGAGATTACTTGTTTGTATATATTATTGTTTATTTGAGGACATGTCAATGAAAACGTATAGAAAACAAACAATACTACATTATTCATGTACGTACCCATTGTAAGTGAATTTTCTTCTAACTAAGTGAAGACAAATGCTACCCAATAAATTTGCACAGAGTTTCAAAGAAGGTTTAAAACGTGTATATTAGTGGCCAGTAAATATGCTATTTCAATATTTTCATTGCAATCCGTTTCTTTTGTGGGTTTTAACTTTTTACTTAGTAGGTAAAATTGATTATCTCAATCACTCGATTTTGGTGAAGGTGAGACACCTTTATGTAAACTTAGCATCCATGGCCAAAAGTGAGATAGAATATGTGGATGAATACATCTATCTACGACAAATTATTTCACCCACAGGAAATATAGAAAAATAAGTACGCAGGAGAATAGCAAATGGATGGAAAAATATTGGAGCAGAAAGATAGAACATGGGCCCTTACTAAAGTGAACTATTAGAAATTAAACATCTATGCCAGCACTCGATGGAACGTGATGGGGATCAAGAAAAAAGAACGAGTTAGGTTGAAAGACATTAAGAAAAGCACAAAGGTTCGAGTCATAGCAATAAATATCAGGAAATTAAAATACAAATGGGCGGGGCATATAGAGGGAAGGAGAAGTGGAATAAAAAGGTCACAGAATGGTGTCTTAGAAATGGTATAAGAAACAGGGGTTTCTGCTGCCAAATTCGCAGGGTGACCCGAAGCCACGTTGCCAAAAGTAAAAATTAGAGAGAAAGGTTGGAGGAGTCCTATGCCAATTGGCAATCTTCAGAATAAGACCTAGATTGTATATAACTTAGTAAGAAATTGAATTACTTATTGTTGAATAAAAGGCTTTATAAATTATTTATTTTTAGCATCCATGGTCATTTCTAATACACGAGACCCTAGAGGTGAGTTTCCGTACTTTCAGGTGAGATGCTCTTGCCTTAAAGGTCCCTTTGTTTATCTTATTGTTAGTGATACGCCCTGTCCATTACGATGAATTCCGCTTATAATACAAGATCCCACTGCTTGATTCTGGAGGAACGTGTTTTTTTGATAAAACTAATTTTAAATGAACGTTTATGAAGTATGCTATGTATTAGCGATAGGTTGCCTATATAAAATTGGCCGCAAGTATCTGTTATTTATTTTAGTATAATAAATTTTCTTGTGTAATTTGCACCTATATGTAATTTTAAAGGAAATTATGTAAGGAATTGAAAAAAAACTGGTTGCCAGCTCTCAGTCAGCCGTTATGGGTTGCCAGGCGTAAACAGGTACATTTTTGTAGATAATATTGGCTATTAGTATTATTGATTGAATTATAAATGTCAAATTCATTCAATTTCAATTTACTGACACTTCAGAAAAATTAAGTTTCAGCGAAATAACTGGCTGGAATCTTATTGATTGGCAAGAAACTCAATGACTGGCAAGAAACACATTGACTCTATTATCAACTAACATTAACAGCTGCAGCGTGTGACAAAAAAGTTATACAACGATGCAAATATATGCAATAATAATACTCAAATGTGTCAACTTACTTAAGTCGAAAAATTAAGTAAATTTTTACGTCAAATAAATGCATACAATGCGTTAAAAATACAACAATGCATCAATCTGTACACACTGAAATAATGTAGATGGGAGTTGATTTACAAAGTAGCTGTGTGAGGCAAAAATATTCTTATACTAGCTGACCCGACAAACGTTGTTTTGCCATATAAATTGTATTGATCTTTTCCTTGCTAGTTGATAAGAGATGGCGCTAGTTGTATTCATTAGTAACAATCACACTTCTTTTAATATATTTTGTATAATTCACACTATAGTTTTATAAATTATAGCCTATTTGCTATTCTGGTGTGTAAGCTATATTATTGTAAAGTTTCATCAAAATCTATTCAGTAGATTTTGCGTTAAAGAAGTTCAAACATACATCCAGACATACAAACTTTCACATTTATAATATTAGTGGGAAGTCGTGTGTAGAAAGCCAGACACCAACAGAAAACTAAAATCTATTATCATGGCTATTAGAAAGTGGCTGGAAATTCGATAGATGTTATTGTGAGTATATCAAAATTAAAAAAATAAATAAAAACAAATGCCACACGAAAAAAGAGAGTACCACGTTTCCTATCTGCATATATATGTCGCTGGGATATGATAAAAACAGTGATTTGTTCAAATCTCGGAGGATGTTAAAATAACAACACGGTTTTATCATTTCACGAAACAAATCTAGTGATTTGACCAAATGACAGAGTTGGTTCCGTGAAATGACAAAAAGTATTTTCTTTGGTATTTATAAGGTGTATTTGGTAACACTTAGACATAATTTGGTAAGAATTTAGTATCGTGTCGCAGGTGGAGGAGAGAGAGATAGGAGGGGGGAGGGGGGAGATGTCGTCTGTCCCGTGGCTCACTTCCCCAGTCCCATGAAAATGTATCGCACCAGTCCCTTGAAAATCAAATTAATGTAATCATACCTCTTAACAGATAAAACTTTTTCTAGAAGCCAAGTAGAAGCCCAGCTTCGCGGGCGAACCCATTCCATCTGACCTGTCCGGGTCGGGGCTGTGACTGACTCAAGTCGGGTGACTCAAGTCTGATGCTCGCTTCGCTCGCTTTACATCCTAAGTTCTTCTAGTCGCGTCACTCATTGTCATTTCACAGACCCAACCCTGGCATTTGACCAAATCACTAGATTTGTTTAGAGAAATAATCAAATCGTTTTGTTCTTTTCTCCTTATGATTTGATGAAATCACTTAGGGAATTGACCAAATCTCTGTTATTATCATTTCCCTGCGATATTTATAAAGTACAAAGACGGCGTTGGAAATTTTATTCGTCAGCAACAACAATCGGTACAGACCTCCGTAGTAATATATCGTTGGGGAGTAAATAAAAAAATCGGTTGTGATCAAAAGCTATTCAGGCTTAAACATTTCCCATAGAGTTTCATTGAAAATGAGGTTTGTTTACTAGAACATGCCAACTATGGCCATTTTGAACAAATTAGTTTGTCTACATTGTAAGTCACGTGCTTTTTAAATTAATTGAAGCATCTTTTTATCATCTTAAAACAACTATATTCATATGCGTAACCAGGCATGCATGCATGGGTAGGGGACACGCGAGTAAACGTATAATTAATGTAATTTAAGTCTTGGCTCAGTTACATAAAAAACAACTCGTTTGAATTTCGCTACCGTGAAAGTGCGCTTATTTTCATAAGTTAAACTCTATACTCGAGCTAGATAGAAAGCTACAATTTAGCGACCATTTTCCTGGCTTACTGCTCCGCGTTATGTTATTATTAATATCATATAGGATTACTTCATTCCATAATACTGAGGTAGAGTACGTGCTCTTACGCCGGCTTAAGATAAATCTCATTTGGCATCCATACATGAATATTTTGCATTTGCGTTTTATAGCTTAGGCTTCGTTGCAACATATGAACTATTATAGTATAGTTATAGTTTAAGTCAATTTTAACGTTAACAGTAATGCTGACTTCAACATGTCTTGCAACATCGTGTATTTGCATAGTTAGGGTTAAAGTTGTAAAGTGAAATATCAAGTCAATATCGAGTATTTGTATTCGTGTATGAATGTGAAACTGTAATATTATTGGATGTGGGGTGGAGAGGACAAACGAGCGTACGGGTCACCTGGTGTTAATTGATCACCGCCGCCCACATTCATCTGCAATACCAAACGAGAGCGTTGCCGGCCTTTGAGGAAGGTGCATGCGGTTTTTGAAGGTACCCATGTGAAATCATCCTGGAAAAATCTCGCAAGGATACTCATTCTATATTTGGGTTATACCAGGCAGAATGTTCGTTGAAAACCTTTATTTAAAACGTTAAAACCTTTGTTCATTATAAGTACTTCATTTTGAAGTGTAAACTCCTTTAGCCGTGTTGGGAATTTTTTTGGTAGGGGAAAAAATTATGGGTTCGCGCAATAGCGTCGAGGAGAACTGGAACAATCTTGTATCTAAAATCAAGAATATGGTTTACATTTTGCTTTTCTTGAAGTTGAATTGGACTAAATTTAGTCAAAGCCACAAGTTTGTGCGTTCACCGCTAAAGTCTCCCTTTGTCGTATTCCCTCGATTCGAGATCACTCCTCTAACTGCCATCCCTGTATTGTCATACTTGGCGTCGATATATCGACTGACGTTCAGTTCGTAGTCTCTTGGAAGAAAAGGCCAAACTGGTCTCTTAAAAGCTTGATGTACTCGGAAGGCAGAGACTTCACTATAAGCCACTGCCTGCAACTATATAAGGCGCAAATTCAGCCTCATATGGAGTACTACTACCTCTGGGCGGAATTCTACCAATTGCGCCACTGATCGCCACTTATACAGGTAGTGATATATCTATCTAAGGCATAGTACACATATACAGCGCAAAGCCTCTAATTAGCCTCTCAACTAAACTTCCCTTAGATTAAGATTTTTGTGATTTAAAACGGAAGTAACAGAATGTGCTGTCATAGTGGACAGTACTATATAAATACAATGTTATTATTTTCGTGAATAAAAGAAAATTAAGTCCTATGTAATTGAAAACACCTGGAAACAAATTATTAGTATCCAAAAAAAGACAAAAGTTGAAATAAACGAAAGCTTAATGCTTAATAAAAGATTTTATCTATTAGACAGAATATAATTCCATGAATCAAAATTTTAGAAACACAGTTCCTACCGAGCAGTAATAGTTTAGCAGACTCATAAAAACTTTCTAACCTTTTTATCGCCTAGGTAATATAACATTACAGTATCTACGAAGAAACCCGGTTAGGTTAGACACCACGAAGGACATCAAAACATAATTTTCTCGTCGCAAGAACTTCAATAATCAATGAACAAGTCTAGGAATGTGAATCCAATAACATTCTTAATCAAAGTGGTCACAAAAACGTGTCTATGTAAGGCTAAGTGTAAGACTGATTCATGTCTAAAATTGTTAAATGACTATAGAAGAAGCTTAACAAAAAACATTTGTAACGAAGGATTAATATAAGCTAGCTTTACGTAGTATGTATGTATATAACATAGTGTGTGTGATATGTTAATGCACATAATCGGCAACTGACAAAAAATCCATTTATGTAAGAAAACCGTGTGGTGTCGTGGACACCGGATAGGAACGAAATTCCTTATTATAAAACTATTATTTTTACTGACTTACTAAAAAAAGGCAGATTCAACTGAATTCCACTGTCTAAAATAAAAAAAGTGTGTGTATGCTCGCAAGAAGTTATACTTCTTCGTTAAAAAAACAAATCTTTAAAATTATTTATTCGTCATGCTATTCTACGTTCGTAGAAAGAACAATATTGTAAAAATTGTGAAATAAATTATTGAATATTAACAAATACGGCTGTAGCCTGTATTGGCTTGAACCCTTTGCCTGTCCTAATAATGGACGAAGAAACCAAAAAACTTAAATGTCGCAAACGTCAGAAAATTTCTGAAAATTTTATTTTTAGATGTCGTTGTGCACGCGCAACTAATGTACGCATAATGTACATGTTTTGCTTTTATGTCAATATAATTTTGCAGATATAAACCTATTTAAATATGAATTAAATATTCGTTTGTTGTATTTTGGTTTGGGTTGGCCTTGTTACCAATACTCTAAATAAATAAAATGAACAATCAATGTAATGTGTCAGAAATGTGTCAAATGTAGTTGCTTGTCAATTATTTATATATCTTTTAATAAATACAGACCAATACCCTGTATAGTAGAGTAGAGTAACTCTATCTACTATTATAGTACCCTATAATAGTAGATAGAGTTGGCAGCCCTAGGAGAAAGTGCTGGGTGTAGGCAGGAGAAAATAAAACTACTGCTTTTATTTTTGTCCTGTCAATGATATGAAATGAAATTTGAGAGCGTGGAGATAATTAAGAGGAAGTGATAATTATTGAAAAGAAATACATACAATACACACATTATGTTAAGAGTCTGTACTCCTCCACCGGGTGTCACTTGGGGTGACCTTCCGGTGTGAAACGGTCAAATGTCGTATGATTATAGAAAAACGTCTGGTCAATTACTGATATAACCATGGACTGTAAGTAAACTGTTAATGTGTGGTCACCTTTATATGTCTGCGTAAATGACGAATAAATCCGTTAGTTAGCCCGATGTATACAATAATGAATCTAAAAAATGACACCCTGACCTTTTCTTACGAGAATTTCTGAATGACAGGATCAACAAACGAACATACAAGTCATTAACGATGGTGATAGATAAGATTTAATTCGCATACAAAGGTGGTTTTTAACATTTGATACATCAAAGAATAGCGCTGTGATAGTAAGAAATATTTCAATCAAAGCCAATTTCTTTGTGCTTATGACCGGTTACATCGTTCATTGATTATTGTTTAAGCTTGAGGGTAGATTGAAAACACTATTGTGAAGAGTTTTTGTTTAAGATATAACGTACTTAATTTGACGTATCAAAACCTATGTAATCTGGACCGTAATGGTATGGTATTTGTAAAGAAAGACAACAATTTTTTTAATTCTTATTTAAGAGATATATATAAGGGAGTCATAAAGGATCATAAGGATCTTTGGAACAGGTAAATGAAATATCAACTATGTACTTTATAAAAATAATATTATGTTTTTAAACTAAAAAGTATCAATTAAAGTTAAGCGTTTATAATGAAATAAAACTATACACCACAAAGCGCCAAATTTTTTTTCCAACGCATCTCCATTGCGAATGCGAATGTTATTAACAATAGTTTCTATGATTGAATCCGCGAGGGTTTGAGGGAATCCTCATATATTATAGGCACAGGACACACAGCGACTTACGTATTTTTAGCAACAAATCAGTCATTCGGACTCAGAATCGATCTTTAAATGAAGGTGGAACCAATAGCCCCATTAAAAGTATTTCATAAGAAATCATAACCAATCAGTCCTGATGAAAAAAGTGTAATAAAACAGATCTAATAAAAAAGTTGAAAGATAGTCATTGAAACTCAGTGATAAAATAATAAAACTTGGCTGTGTTTGGATTTGTATTATAAAATTGACTTTAAAATATCGCTGGAAGAACTTCGCTCATAGTTAGTTAGTAGAAAGTACCCTGAAATTGTATTTAATGTTATTTTAATCATATTTTTAAATTACTGTATGCGATCATTATTACTGTATGTACTTAAGGTAACCATGTCTTATCGTCCTGGAAACACCACGCAAGGAAGCGTGGTTCTGCGTGAAAACCGCACAAAAAACTCTAAACATCCAAATCAAAATATTCTAAAATCGTCTTCTAAAATCTTATTCATAAAAGATTATAATATTATTGTGACTTCATTTTGTATTTTTTCTGTCAAGCCATCTTCAAGCCTATGCTTCTGTACTAGAAATATCAATTATATCATTAAAGTAATTCCTAGCATCATGTCATGGATTCCACAACATTGTCATTTCAAGCGGCTTCCTCTTCACGACACTCACTCAATTATTGTCCATCTACCAGATGTCTGAAAAACCGTACAGCATACCACAAACGTATACAGTTTAATGGAACATTTATGTGAAATAAAACTAGACTTTATTCGTTTGTAATAAAAGTCTTTGTTGAACAGAAATTATTGAGCGTGTGCCCACAATTTAATCGACTATATCTTTGACGCAAAAAAGGACTTTATGTGGTGGAATTAAAATTGTTTGTTGGATAGTGGTGTTGAGCTTGTGTCCCGTGCGTGGATAATGCTAGACTATTGCAGTTTTATAGATTGCTTTCGTAATAAGATCGTAATGCGCTGAAGTGATCGTCATCCAACTCTACTTGAGAGCAATTTCTAGCATTAGAATACTGGATATCTGGTTATTAGTTTAGAAATATTATTTATTTTAAAATACATTACGTAATATATACCTACACAGATACATTGCTTCGCAAGGAGATCGTATTTGCATATAAGATATCTTTGCTGTAATAATCAATGTTCTTTTTAGTATTAAATGACACGGCTGAATCGTTGAACGCAAAACTTAAAAGGGATTTAATTTTAATAGTCAATCACAACACGAGCAAAAGTGACGCGGCCGTCTTTAATTATATTTTAATATAATTATGTAACAGTTAAATAAAGGATACCATATAATTTGCAGGTTGTTTTATTGGGCAACGATCCCAAGTCTCTGCAGTTAGTTAGCAGTAAATAGTGTAATTTAAATAATAAACTCACCTTATAGCATCACGTAGAATTCGATTGTGGCTTCATCAAATCTGAAATAAAAAATAATTAAATTATTATCCAAAGACAATTTTATTTTGATTATTTTTAACTTCCCGCTAAGAAAATTGAAAATATTCTAAAATTCGGGAAGTCATTTATACCCTGTTTTTCGAAAATTGAGTTTTCATCACTTGTTGTTTTAAGGTTCTAAGAAGCTTCCCTGACTATTCCCGTAATGGTGTCCGTATGTCTGCATGTATGTGTGTGTGTGTGTAGGTTTGTGTGTGTGTAGGCGTGTGTGTGTGTAGGTGTGTGTGTGTGTAGGTGTGTGTGTGTGTGTGTAGGTGTGTGTGTATAGGTGTGTGTGTGTGTGTAGGTGTGTGTGTGTAGGTGTGTGTGTATAGGTGTGTGTGTGTAGGTGTGTGTGTGGGTGTGTAGGTGTCTGTGTGGAGAGGTGAGGGTGAGGTTTATGGAAAACCACGTCGATTGCCACCAAGCCGATCAAAATCAGTTGATTCTTTCGTGACTTTGTTGACGTTACGTAATGTTTAACCGTTGACGAAAGAAAACCGAAAAAACTGTTTCCAGGGAATTACTTATTACTACGAAATTCCACTTGAAACTCGGTTCATTCATTCAAAAGTTATTGCCGGTAACAATTCAGAAAATAGTGTTTTATCAAACATGACTTGAAACTTTTATCAGACATGATTTTCAGAATGTTTTTTCAAATTGCTTGAAATTTAATATCTGATCAAATGCATGTTCTGAGTTCTTCTCGAAATAACACAAATTATATTTTTGAGCTAGAAGAGCTCAAAATCGTCCAAAGTACAGCTTTAAGCGTTTTGGTACAGAATTAGCGGGAAATTGCAGGCCCAGACCCATGACCATGGCCTTGGTGAATCGTGTTACTAATATTTTAATAAGATATCAATCAAGAGCACGTTAAAAATTAATAATGTATAAATGATTATTTTGTCTTTCCTTAGAAATTAATTAAGTAATATAAAAACTTTTGTTTTGCAAAATACAACAATGTTATATTTCATCGTACAAAACATCTTATATTATCACTTATGACGGCACGTTCCGTAAAAAACATTATAAAGTAAATAGAATAAAAACATCTAGTTTTAACATATGGTTCATTCACTTCACAATTATAATCGGTAGGGCATTCAAGTAAAGTTTAATGGAATCGTTATTAATTGGACCATATTATATCTCTTTATAACAACCTTAAGTGGAAGTTATAAAGATGATTTTTGAGCACCCGGTATTTCAGAGTTATGACGTGTAGTATAAGAGAGGAGGAACAATTTCGTTGATATTTTCATGTCAATCATCAACACATGAGCATAGTGTGAGTTACATCATCGCATTGCCGGTTTAGGTATAGTTTAAGCATAAGCGAAAGTAACGGATATATTTACAAACTAAGATTTCATAATTTTACTTTTCTGCGAAATAATTAAATATCAATTCAGATAATATTCTATAAGCAAAGGCATATATAATTTTAATTGATAAATAAGTATAATGATACTTACTCATCAGTTAAAATCTGTAGAACTCTACTGATTCCGTAAAAAGTATGTTATTTTTAATTCACCAAAGACAGGTTAATCAGTTTAGTAACACTAAGGATTAATAAGACTCAAAAATATATCATTCTATGACTATCCTAGTATTATCTGTATTATTTATAAGCTAGATTATTATCTTTTTAGGAAATAAAAAATAAATAATGTTTCGTTTATAGACCTATCTAGAACAAACTTGATTCAGTGGCGTTTTGGGCTATTCTGTCGTAAATCCTATTACTCCGCAGCTAAATATATAAATGATCAGACAGCCTGGGACTAGATTGTGATAATTTTATTGCGATAGAAAAACTGTACAATATTGTATATTTTTATTGAAAAGAGCGCAAAAAAAGAATGCTGGGAGAGTTTCTTGCGCCGCTTCTTCTCTCTCAGAGCGTCATTTGTTTCCGAAGCGGTAGAAGTATCTAGTATATTAGAAATGACATCAAAAAGAATTCTAAAGGAATCAAATTTTAGAAAATAAATGCCTTTTATGCCTTTATGCCTTTTAATTTATAAAATTATTTAATTTATATTAAATTAATTATTAAATAAATTTGACACGTGTTACACGAGGCATCCTCAGGACGTGTTGTCTCGCCAAAATCTGGCGATTTTGGATAATTATGAATTTGCGCAAAGTAACGCCTACTACAATAAATTTTATTTACCATCCAATTCATTATAATACTAAAGTAGTTTCCATGGCTAGAAGACGACGTGAAATGTTAATAAAATTTTATACTAGAGTTTCACGGTATCGTCATCGTAAATCTAATTTATTATTTTTAATTACAGTATTGTTGCATAATAAATGTTGCATAATAAATATAATAAAATATACTATAATAAACATTAGGCATATCTCGGTCTATAAAAGTGAGTAAGTGCGATATGGTAGGTTGGTTTCGACCGAAGCGTGGCAACTCACAGTGACCAACCGCCCATTACTTTTCCTTTATTTCTTCCTTGCTTTTTTGACGCGGAAATAATTGATTAATATTAATAGATGCATAATTACTTCAACTACTTGGAAATAGTATAACTTTGAGTCCCTTCTTCATCAGGCACATTGCATTGTATAATATTCAATTGTATTTATAATTACGTTTTACATATATTATCTTTACAGGAAACCCTATTACTGAGAACTGTTGCTCCGTTCGTCCCTCCGTCCATCTGTCTGTTGCGGTTTATATATATATAGAAAAGTATCTAATATAAGATTTATTCTTGTCTGGATGTCAATGTCCTTTTTCTCGTGAACGCGGGGGCTCCTGAAGTATAAAAACAAGGGCTTTCAGTTTTCAAATTCATGTGTTAGTTTTTCACCAAAACATAAGGTGAGCCGTGCCAATAATATTAACATTCATAGTCATACTCGCGTTAATCAAAGAAAATACAATATTGTATTATAAGTATACATATATGTAATAAGTGGAACATCAAACACGTGTATTTTTGGAAGACGCATCTATAATTGCGGCGGGTTATACCATCCGTTGACTTGGCGACCCGTCCGCGTCGCCACGGGACGCCAGACTGTATAGCAGCTTCAATATTAAACATTTTGTTTAAATTTTAATATATATTTTTTTTATAGAATAGGAGGACAAACGATCGTACGGGTCATTGGCCATGGCGAAAGCCGTATTGTCGGTCGTTGAAATGTTAATCATTAATTAATTTAAAAGTCAATTAGAAATAACTGAAAAAACCAAGTTGAAATAATAAAATTAAGTTGAATATACGAATATAAAAAAGTATTTCAATTAAATGTATCATATTTTAAAAAATACTATTTGTGAATATATACAAATTGGATTCGATATGTAAAATATGCCAGTTTCCCGACAACTCTTAAGTACTAAGAGGTTACATTATATTATTTACAGTAGATAATGATAATTCTAAAAAGCAAAAAAAATACTACATCATTTGTGTTCCGTTTTAACACACAATGGAATATGCTTAAGTGAAGAAATCTTTTAAAATTCATCTACAGTAAGCTAATAAGAACGCTAGCTGTTACTCTAAAATAAATTGATTTGGGATAGATGCTCTAAGATAGATTGTATAATATGTTTTATTGATTAGTGACTGACGTAAACAACAGTGATAATATCATCAGATATATAACGCATCGCAAAATAAACTAAGGCCGGGTTGCACCAACTAACTTTAGCAATAGCAAACATGTTAAAGTTGTTTAAGCAAAAAATGTGTTGCACCATTTGACAATTCTTAGGTGACGCTATAACTTTATCTGTTAACCGTAGCCGTCCAATATTCGCTGGTTAAAGCTATTGTTAATGTTAAATAGCTAAATAGCGATCTGCCGATACTTTTAAATAAATATTCGATATTGCCTTGATATTTCAATTTAGGAATACGATGGTGCAACACATTCCGCAGTCTATGTTAAAGTCAGCGTTACTGTTAACGTTAAATTTGACTGAAATTTTAACTAAAATAGCTAATATATGGTGCAACCTAATAGCAAAACGGCATAAAATTTGTTTTCTCAAAATTAGAATTCCTTTAGAATTCTTATTGATATCATTTCTAATATACTACATACTACTACCACTTTGGAAACAAATGGCACTCTGAGAGAGAAGAAGTGGCCCAAAAAACTCTCCCAGCATTCTTTATTTTTGCGCTCTTTTTAATATGTATTCAATATTGTACTGCCCATTGCTATTTCTATAAAATAATCATAATATAGTCCCAGACTGTCGGATAATTTAGATATTCAGCTGTGGAGTTTCAGTCAGTCAGAACATTTAAATTTTATTCATAGATAATACCTGAATAGTGTCTGGGTTTTTATTAAAATTGTGTGTACATTTACCCCCTTATTCATAATGGTCCGCTAACTTAAAACAGCCGCTAAGGAATGTTCTTTCTCATTCTGACTTAGGTCAATAGAAGAAGACAGAGTGAGAATTAGCAATGCTTTAAGTTAACAGACTATTATGAATAAGGGGGTTACTCTTAAAGCTATAATGTATCTTATGAAGCCTACTAGAATTAGTTACAAGCAATCCCTTATTTCTAGTGTTATAGTAATGAAAATCACTATTAAGAGCAAAAGGTGACGATTTTTTTGAACGTATATAGACACAAAAGACTTTTAATGTTGAATTGGATTCGTGTATTGGCATCACAAATTACAATAGTTATTTAAGGCCATGCCAACTGATGAGTTAGTGGCATTACAGACAGCACGAGTAGCAGAATGGCCTATTACGTACTGTGGCATACAATACTAAAGTTATGAAAGATGAGGACACAAGCATACTGATTGTAAGTGATCACCTCAGCCCATATCACAAGAGGAATGGACGAGAACGAGAGCAATCACAAGAGTATTGCCAACCTAATAAAATAAAGCGTCCAATAAATGTTACTATCTATTATTATCTACTTTTAATTTCTCTACTATCATGAAAAAAAGTATGTGTGTAATTAAAAGTTATACTAATTCTTTGGCCTAACGAAGCAAAAATCATTAAAATGATATATTCCTCGTGCTATTCTACGGTTTAAGAACGAACCATTTTGTAAAAATCTTGCAAAGATGGCTTTGACAATTAATTATTATTAAATAATAAATACGGCTGTATGCGATTAAACCCTTTGCCTGTCCAACGTGTCGCATACAATGTTTTTTCTGCGACTAAATAATTTCAAACAAAGCAAAAATTAAACAAACAAATTACACAAGTTTTCGGGTTGCCGGTTAAATGCGCGGGTAATGTATTGTGTGGATATTTATCTCTGGTGAGTGGTTTCATTTTTCCTTCAAGGAATGGCAAAGGTACATACAGCCAATATAGAAAATTCAAAAATGACAAAATATACCTAGCAGCATCCTGGCGAATAATATTAACCAGTTTTAATCTTAAGTTGACATGAAAATGTTTAGTGTAATGATTTAAACATGAAAATATTATGTGTGTAAAATAGTATGTATTACTTATATTTCTATGAACCTACAATACCTTACTTAAGATTTAGTTTTTTGTGGCACCAAAACAACTGTGCTTTTTTGGCGACATTAAATTTTTTTTAGACCATAGAGTATAGACTTTTCAAGGACTCAATAAATTATGTACTCGTCTTGGCTGTATAAATGACAGATAAAAGTAGAGGAGTAGAAAAAAGTTGTAAATAGTGGGCGCTGTCTCCCGCGCATGCAATGACAGTGCTCTACATTGCGCAGGTCCATCCGCTTTTTTAAATGTGGAGGTTACGGTTAAATAAAATTGTAGCCAATGCCATGCAACTACCTAAAAAGTTGTGGTATCTGTATACTGGTATAAATAGAAATGATTATTTTCAAACGACTATATTTTGATATATTTGATTATTTATGAAATCTTTACTCGGTTAACGTAAAATCGTTTAAAACAAAAATCGTTTCATTCTTAACGAGAGACTGGCCACTAGTTTAGTTAAACTGAGTTCATGATATCATTGGTAAAATCGGGACTAAGTGTCATTTAAATTAAACAACGTTTATTTTTTCAGTGAGGCTAAAGAATTTGGTAATCATAATATATGGTAATTAATAGTAATGTACAAAGATGGTGATATCATTTTAGCTTAAAAAAGTTCAATAAACCGGATTTGCATTCTTAGCATAATTAGTATGTGAAGCACATTGCACAGAATTCGTAAATATTTTCTCCAATACTCGATAAGAATAGACAACATATTATGTTTGTCTGAGATAAATGTTTATTCGACATTTTGCATGAGGAATTTATGTAAACTTAATATTTTAATACAGCACTACGTACTACTGTTTGAGGTTGTAGTTTTAGTAGACGATTACAGTTATTTATTATGCCTTTTTTAAATTAGAACCGTAGTTTTTACATTACTTGAATCATAAATCATCTGCTAGAATCTAGAATCATCTAGGCACTAGAGTTCCAAGAAACTAAATTTGAGTTTATCGAGAATTGCGAAAATAATATAAGTGCCCTGGTAAATTCCAATTAAGTGCCCGATCTGGATGTAATTGATAAACGAACTCTCCTCTCATCCCAGAAGTCAGAACCAATGTGCACAAAGCAAAAGCAGAGAAACGTGCTCGGAAGGGTGTAGATGCTTTCCTGGTCAGTCCAAAACCGTACTGAGTTATTAAAGAACAATAGAATGCAAACTTGCTAGGAAGAGAACTCTCCTCGCACAGAACTACTCTGTGTTATCACAAAGCAAAAGTAGCCGAATTTTACAGGAATGGCGTGGACACTCTCTTAGTTAGCCCAGAACAGTTCTGTGTTTCTTAAGCTGTTGAGCACAGAAATTCCAATAATAATAGTCAATAGAATCGAGGTGTGGAAACTCGTGACAGATTCGTGACTCGTCAAAGATTTCAGTACGAACTGTCGAAAGAGTTATAGATGCATAAATAATAAATAGTAGGTTCAAAACTTATGCAATGGCGCAAATACAAACGCAGATAAGAAATATTTCGTGAAATTGCGTTTAAGATGCCACACGTAAACACTGTCAAGAGGCGAAGGAAGCAACTATACAGATAACTAATATATAAATAATGTATCTATTTACTGTGCAGGTAGACTAGATACAGTGTAATAAGGTACTACTTATAATGAAGACAAGACAGCACAATCTGAAACTTCTTGTAAGCATCGGCAAGCATCTAGTGAATTTAGAGGTATGTCTCAAATGATCTGGTCGACATAGAGTATAAAAATATACTTAGAAAGTTATTTTTGAGTTTTGTAATACACAAAATAAGGCTAAATCTGTATTCAAATAGTGCTATTAAAATCACTCTTGAATCGTAAAATACATTATTAATTATCCTGTCCCTACCTTTTGTGATATATCGATAAGAAATTCAACAATTGCTCTCTAAAATATTAATTTTCAAAACTAAACATAAATCACTATGGAAGATTTGAAGTAGGGAAGAGAACAGGCCTGACAAATGTTGTCTTATAATAATGCTGCAACGACTTCTAGCTATTTATTTAATATTTATAGCAGGAATAATTTGCTGATATATTTCCATGGTCATCGATAGCCCTTCTTAAACTTAATGGCAATATGCAAATTTCACATTTCCTAAGTACATCATTTTACACATCATACACACATAATTTTTATATAACAAGAATTGTCGAAATAAGCAAGAACCTGCACCATCGTCCTAACTGAACCGTCGGCTCGTCAACTTAAACATTGCCTACGTATTGTGGTGGAAACCGCACGGGATACAAATACCACTAAATAAGCACCTATACACAATCGCTATAAAGGACAGCTCCAAGTGTAGAGGCTTACTGGTGAAAGACAATACGTTCATCCATGTTATCCTGGAAAATCAGCCCATACCATCGTTTATTTTTTGCATTTTGAGTGTAATTTTTATGTACTAGAAAGTAACGATAACAGTTGATTCGGGTAACAAGTTAATACTATCTTTTAAACATCTTCAGATTCTTAAATCTATCGTGTTCAGCAAAACATTAAGAAGTTTAACAGCCTACTCCCGCAGCAATTAAACCCGCTCGTTACGTTACGGCAATAAATACCAATTTCACAGATAAGCAGCCATTGCTCCTCAGACATCGTGATATTCAAAAGTGTAATCATAAAGCTCTCAAAGCTCATGCGTATTTTCAAAAAGTTTCACAATAAACTTTTTTTTGTCAGTAACAGTTTTTTTTAAGCAGACAGCAATGGTTGAGCGATGGGCTCACTGGATGGTAGATTGTATCTTAACCTCGAGTTACGTAATCCACAAAGTGAGGCCGAAGCATGCAATATGAGCTATACTTAGGTTTGTGAAGCCAACGCCTGCAACTATATGAGACGAAATTCGGCCTCACATGGAGTTGCATTTCTCAACTCGGGTCGAGTTCTATATTAAGCGGATTTTTAAAGGACGCGTTCTATTTCTACTCCATTCTTCTTCGTTCTGCGTTCTATTCTGTTCCTGGTCCAGCTTCTCTTCCAGCGACATCTATGTAACAAATATTTAACCATTCTTGTTTTAGTTTACAATCAGCATTTTTATTCAGGTACGAGTTATTAGTAAGTGAAATAACTAGAATTTATATCTTGAGAGTAAAGTGTACTCACTGGAGAAAGTTCTCATGCGTGGTGCAAGCTCGCAGAATTTTACTTTGGAATGTCATATCATAGTTTCGTGTTTAATCCTCTTTCCAGAAAATCCATAACTACTCAATTCGCTTGTGTGATTTGTTGTCACTGTCTGCCTAACGGTGTTTAAAAGAGACATAGATACATTAAAACTGCATTAAATCAGAGACGCCTGCAGTATCGGCATAAGACGATTAATACCGTAAAATATAGCCAGTTACAGAATTGCGTGCTGTAAATCCGTATTTTCCGTTATCCGACTTCAACCGTTACCGAATCATAGCCCACTATGTCCGAAATAACGGCACGTGCGCAACGTTTAATTATTTTTATGATAATTTAAATAAATTCACGGGTGATGCGCAAACGGTCGGGTTTTAGATTAAGTGAGATTCACTTTTTACGTGTTTTAAAAAGGTCTATATAGGATTCGTCTTTTTTCGCTGTAATTTATATTGAAAACATTTCCTTTTATAACATTAATTTAATGTCTATTTAAAATGTTAATTTCTTTCTATTACATATGTGTACGAATATCACCTATCATTGAAAAATACGCTACGCTAATAATTCGATCGAAGGTATCAAGCGGTGTGAAAATTGTAACTTTTAAAATAGGATTTTAAAAAGGTTTAGAGTATGTTCTTAATTTAAAAATGCGACTACAATAAATGAAACAATTGAAACAGTCCCGTACAGAATATTTCCTTTTAAATCAGTTTCCAAAATTTAATTACGAACAGATAATTTTCAATCTGATTTATGAGTTTTTTACTCATCTTACTCGTGTTACGGCGCAGGTATATCCCTACTATCATAAATCTAAATTTATTTGTTACGCTTTTACGCAGAAGCTACTGAACCGATTTTGATGAAATTGGGTACAGCGATAGACTAGCGTTTGGGAAAGGACATACTGGCTGCATTTTATCCCGGAATTCATGCTTCTTAATTTTAACTTTTAACTTGCGTATTATTTTTAAAAACAGTTTATCTACGCAGACGAAGTCACGGGCATCAGCTAGTTGTTTCATAATTCTTAAATCTGAGTCAAACAGGCATCAGAATGTAATTAAATTGTTATTGAAGAAAAATAACCTCATAACGTAAGATGATTAAATTTGTGGTTGAATTAGTTGTAATTTTGTAAGTAATAATACGTAATAGAAATAGTATTGGCCATTTCTAGGCTTAGATCATATTTTATACGTCTACATAGACTGTGACAGCTGTGAAAAAATTGAACAAAATTGAGATGGACAGTTAACCTCTATTTTGAGCAATGCACAAACACAAAGTGACATACAAATCGAGAGTGTAAGACGTAGCCACACATACTAAAATAATAAGCCTGGCCTGTTTTCATCGGTTGTCTGACTGCATGAGGCTCCATCTAAACGTATAAATTATCGATGAGACCAAGTAGATTTAAGGCGATAATAATAATATTGACACACTTTTACACATATTATCTTGCCCCAAATTAGGCATATAGCCTGTGTTATGGCTTGCAAGACAACGATATATTTAATTCAATATACTTACTTAAACATACATAAATATAATATATTTATTCAAACAAAACAAATCTTATAACTATATTTACAATACTATGACTACATAAATACATATAAACATACATAAATAGACTCGGAAACAAACATCCATATTCTTCATATAAATGCTTGCACCTACCGTGATTCGAACCCGGGACCTCTAGCTTAGTAGGTAGGATCGCTAACCACTCGGCTATACAGGTCGTCAAATGATAATGGTTTTTGTCATGGTATTCAGCCTGCGTGTGGCACGACTACCACAGGCAGCTACAATACTATTATAAACATTGATAATGAAGTGGGCTTGTACCGTTATTGAGTCCACTGGCACCGCCCCAGGAGGCGTCGCCAACACCGTTAAGACCAAACACGCATCATCTGTCAGTTATGAGATCATTGATGGACACTCGACACCAATGAGTGGCAATGATCAGAATGTTAATACAAATCAAATCAAAATTTATTTATTAGATCGAAAAAATGTTTATTTTACCATTATACCTTTAGATAAAAAAAATACGTTTAAAAAAACCGACTCTTGCGAGTGGAATTTCATAATAAAATAAAATCCGTTCTTAGCTGACCTCTCCTCGATGAAAGGAATATTCCTACCAAATTTCAAGTCTCTACGCCTTAAGGTTCCAGAGATATCGTGATGAGTGACTATATACGTGGAAATCTCTTATATATATACATCATATATATATATATATGATGTTTCGACTTAATTATTATAGGAGAGAAAATAATTATGTATCAAATTATACACACTGTGATTAATATAGGTATAATTATTGGAACCTTTTAAACATATGAAATATTGAAAAAAAAAATAGTAGTAAGTAGGGTTACGGTATGACGGGATCTTCCAGCCACCACAGGTAGCGCCCATTAACGAGCACGACGCATGGACCAGCCATCGCTTCCCTAAATCCTATTTATGTATTTTAGGAAATATTTTCGCCCGCAATGTAGAATGTCTAAGTACTTTGAAAGCACAAATTGAATATCAAAATGTACTACCCGTTTGACTTAGCAACTCGTATGCGATTACAAAGTTTAAACATAAACATTATTAATAGACAAATCTGCACCAATTTAGAAATATTTACATAAACAATTATTTAAATTAAGAATATAAATAGAAATGCAAAACTGTTAGTTTCTCACTGAGTGCTTTGGAACAGTGATAAATGTATATTATTTAAATAAAGTATTGTACAGGATTAAAACGCGTGAAACTTTATTTTTACATCAGATTTTTGTATTAAAATTCAATTTTTATTATTTTTTTTAACCCAACGTTCCATGACCTTTGCAGGGCGGAGGTTTTCAGGGGAACTAAGGAGTAAGGTTGACAGGAGACGAGATAGTTGTCGCCATTGTTGCCTGGTAGTATTTTCTATGTATGGGTTGGGATTGGTTTTGGCTATTTTTTTTACAATGTCCTATTCTTTTATTGGTTTGCTTAACTAAAATGAGCTTACAATTACACGAGTTTTAAACTTTCCTCCTATTTTATTTAATTTTATTTTACTTAAATAAATGTGTTACACGCGTTAATCAAAGAAAATACTTAATGTACACGTGTTCCACAGTTATATTAGACACGTTATTTATTAATAATTTGATATATATTAAATACAGTATCAGATATATATTATAAAACAACAAAACAGAAATAAATGCAGATCAGTGGTTTGCAAAATAATAATTTACAAAAGACATTTAGAACAAGTTATTCTGATAATGAATGTTATGTTAATTCGAGACTGAATAAGTTAGAATTAATAAGATGTAGTAAAATATCTAGATAATAAAGATGCATCTTATTATTTTAATACAAGTGCTGATCCGCCAAATGTTATTTTTTGCCATATAAATTAAGTACCCCCGCGCCCGCTTATCTTAATTTGTAATGAAATGTCATTGACTGAATTATTTGTAATGCAAATATGTAGGTATTTCTAAGTCAATAAATATAGATATAAACATAATATCATCTCTAGTAATATTATAAACGGGAATGTAAGTTTGTTTGTTACGCTTTTACGCCGGAGCTACCAACCGATTTTGATGAAATTTGTTACAGCGATAGACTAGAGGAAAGGATAGACTTTATCCTGGAAAAATCCATGGTTCCCGCGCTATAACTACAAGAAACAAAAGGTTTCGTTTGCCATAGCAATCTTCCTCGAAATAATATTCATGTAATATGTTGGGCACGGGAACGAAAACGGGAACCGGAACTGGTATGTAGAATAATATGGATAATCTTCAATTCCAAACTTGCTTATTATTTTTAAAAACCCTATATCTACGCATACGAGGTCGCGGGAATCAGCTAGTTTTTATATAATATATCGTATAACATGGCAACAAAAGAGCTGTTATTCGCAAATTTCAGGTTCAAACAACAACTAAGTATGCAAATAATAAATAAAATAATAATATATTTGTATGTTTCAAATGAATGTAATTAAATTTTTATTCCGACATATCGCAGCCGACATCACCCATGATTTAATGGTGCACTTGAACATAATACAATCACCTATTATGTACATTGTATGCATCAATTATATGTTCCCATTATTGAGAGGTGTTTTTGCTTTCCTGTCTTGTGAGAACGAACTGTCTATGATTAAGTTCACATCACTTGCCATGTGTATGTACATCGAATCTGACATACGAGGCATTAATACTTCCTTAATATTTTACAGTTTTTATTTTATATTTGACTGCAATATTATGTTAAGGCGTCGATGTAACGTGCAAGAGAGAGCGCGCTATTGGTAATACTACTCTTACTTATTAAAGTTGGGTGTTAAACGTTATCAATATTTGATTAGGTAAATTTGTATTAGAATTCGTATTCACGTTCACGACTTCTAAATTTAGCATGTAGAATATATATTTCTATGCATCCTTTGATTTCATCAGAAAGCCCACCATCCTACCATGAAATTCCTACCATCGGGAATATAATACTCGGGTTCAATGTTCCCTGGAAGAGGGGATTTAATTAATATAATGAAATGAGTCCGACACAATACATTTCCTTTCTACTCAGTTTTCAAAGTTTCTTTA
The DNA here is from genome assembly GCF_905404315.1 of Leptidea sinapis. NCBI lineage: Eukaryota > Metazoa > Arthropoda > Insecta > Lepidoptera > Pieridae > Leptidea > Leptidea sinapis. Next base: position 12,270,796 of record NC_066289.1, on the reverse strand, counting down.
CGGATAGTTAAGTTTTAGAAGAGGAAAATGTAGGGAACGAAATCTTGATTCTATATTTATTTCCAGGATTTTTAGGTGGCGCTGCAGTTGTCCTTACCGCTTAAACGGAGACGGCTTCAGCTAATGTTACTTCTTAATTAGCTCCTTTTTGACGTACTTTCTTTCAAACCACTAACTGTATGATCACAATAACGTTGACATCCTGATTTTGAATATCATGTCATTTTAATCCCTGGTTAGTGGACTTAATATGCGGGCACAACGACGTTCGGGGATAGTAAAGTTTTCTAACAAATCTTGAAAAGACTTTTTAGAGTCTAAGTCAAATAAATTTTATTCAAATAGGCTACTACTTACAGTAAGTAAGCTAATACTTACAGTAAGTTAGACCTTTTGAATCGTCAGTACAAATACTTATATTCGGAAAAGTTGAGCTATTGAGAAGAACATACAAGATACTCAACGGCCACCCTTTTCAATTAATAGAGTATTTTACAATGGCTGTAATATATAGTTTAGTTTGTAAGGTGTTGCATCCTATATATGAATCAACGTTAAAGTTTAAAAAGCATATTAATATTAAATACCATAAAAAGGATTAACTAGGCATTATATATCAATAAACAATTATTTATATTTTAAATTTATAAATGATTGTATATTGGATGCATTAATTTAGACAAGGAATTTAAAATTAAGTGTTTAAATGAAAGCTTAGCAACTTAAAATATTCAAAATACTTTTTACAACACCCGAACCAATAGACAGGATCTATTAGGAGCACTTCAGTCACTTAAAATAAATTATTAATTATGTGTACAAAATAAACCGCACGGTAAATACGTCTTTATTTGTACTACACTGGAGTCGAAGAACGCAAATGTTTTCACTGTTTCATAATAATGTAATTTGCATTTAAAATGCTAATATATTTCTATATTTGTGACGTATAATTATGTTTATGAAAGTTAGTTACGTTCGTCATATTAATAACAATCTTGATCTCCATAGTGGCATTGTTCATTTCGAGGTGGTATTTGGCTTCAACTGACATGAATCGTCTAGGAGTTCCTTAAAATGCGTGTAATTGTTTTAATTCGTTTTAATCATTTAAAAAGCATTTTATTTAAATAACAGAACCATGTTAAGGTATGCCTTAAAACTTTATTAAAGTGAGGGATAACATTATGTGTTATCCACACATAAGTTATCCCTCACCTTAATAGAGTTTTCACTAATTATGTTTAGTTTCAATTAAACCACCGTTTTTCTTCTTTTATGGAAGAGGAGGACAATCGAGCGTACGGATAACCTGATGTTAAGTGATCACCGCCGCCTTAACTATTGTGTAAACGAAACAAATACATGGGGCAAAATAAAAGTTTTGCACTTCTAGCTAATCGGAACTATTTGAATTTCGAATGTTATATTTTTTAAAACGTTGCCTCCTTCTTAGTAATTAAAAAAACAATTGGCGGGATCATTTGTCAATTGTTTTTTATCACACATTAAAGTTCTACGTACGCAACGAAAATGGAATTAAGTCGAAAAGATTTTAAGGCGATGATTTTTATGATTTTAAAAGTTCTCTCTCTCCGCAAGATTGTGCCGCTCGTCTCAAAATGCTTTTTGGAGAGAAGCACCTTGCTTGAGCACTGTGAGGCGATGGTTTGCTATATTTGAAAAAGGTCGGGTATCTCTACATGACGAATTTCGTGAAGGGCGGCTTTCAACTGCCGTCAACGAAACTAATGTGGCTACTGTTAAGCGGCTAATCGAAGAAAACCCGCGGATTACCTATGAGACAATTCGAGGACTATTGGGGATTAGTATGAGCCACATTTAGAAAATTTTACACGAAGAATTGAAAGTTCGGAAACTTTTATGTTGTTGGATCCCTCATGAACTGACAGCGGAGCAGAAGCGGGCTCGCGTGGAATGGTGCTCACAGATGCTAATGAAGTACCACCACAGTCATTCTAATGCTGTTTATGACATTGTCACAGGAGACGAAACGAGGATTAATGGGTGTTTGAAAATGAGAACAGGCCAACAAGAGTGAGACAGGCGAAAAATGTTGGTAAAAAAATTATCGCATTTTTTCCTCAGCTACGGGTCCCATTTGCACAATTCCACTTGAAGATCAAAAGAGTGGTTTTCTACAATTTGTTACCCGCGTTCTCCTACATCATGACAACGCTTCTTCACACACGGCCAACAAAACTAAGTCATTTTTAGTTTCCGAAAAAGTACAACTCTGTGATTTCTATATTTTCCCCAAAAATGTTTAATTTCTCAAGTCGAGTTAGCTCCATACTGGATATTTATTTTGGAATAAAATTTACGTCACAGTATAGGGAATTTAATTGTCTAGATATATAAGCAGCATTTTTTGAAACAAAAAAAAACTAATTCTAATAACTTTTAAACAAAGGAAAGCTACAAAATTCACCATAATATAACTTCGCTCGAAACCTCATCAGTGTCGTGCTCATCAATGAAACGAAATTATATTTTTGTTTTCCCTTAAGAATCGTCTTAAGTCTCTATATTTTCCACAGAAAAACACAATTGTTAATATCGTAATTTGCAGCTATATAATGTTGTAGTATTTAAAGCCTCTCTATAATATAAATAGTAAATTGTATATTGTATTATTTAATTACTTACATGTTATTTACATTATGTATATTTATGTATATATTATTTAATTTAGGATCTTCGCTCTAGTTGCTTTAAAATGGCCGTCGAAAACACATTACAGAGCAAAGATTAAATAAATTTAAATTTTACCATATTGAGTGACTATATATGTTATTTACGAGTCACACGGAAGGTTTTGTACAATATATAACAGTACAATAGAACCTCGATTACATAATCCTTTATATGTTATAACAATCTCTTTAATTACAAATACCTTACAATTTATTCCTCCATTGAAAACCTCTTTTACGAATCATAAAAGTGTAAATTGTTGTAGCACTAAGAACATTATTTGTGGATATTGAATCAGAATAATCCGTCACGCACAGCTATGTGACATCAGTTTAGGTAAAGTCAGCTCGAGCCGACAAAGGTTCACATTTCGTATTTTTAAATTCGCCTTGATGAAGTCTCCACATCTGTGCTGTCTAAGCATACACCGTATTTTTAGTATTTTCCCTCAGTGACTCGAACAAATGTTTTATTTAAAAACTTCAATTTTTAGAAACAAAAAAATAACTGTTGGTTAAAAAAAGATCAGTAGGCTTAATGTTATTATTATTATTTATGTATTAAGAATTAAATTTGTAAAAGAAACATCTTCGTCAATCTCCATAACCGTAAAAATATTCGTCATCTAGGTATAAGTATATTTTTATGGTTGCGAAAAAAACGGAACCCTTATAGGATCACTCTGTTTTCTGTCAGTCTGTCTGTCAATACCCTTGATCTTGGGAACGCGTGTAGGTAATAATTTGAAATTAAAACATACTCATGTCTACAGTCTCTTGAGGCTGTAAACAAATCAAACTTCTAAATGAACGTTTTTGGCTTCTTTCTGACAAAATTGTATTTGCTGTTTAACTATTATGAGATGCAACCTAGTGACAGACAGACAGACGCACGGCGCAAACTTATGGAACAAATATTCCGACCATGATGTTGTTACGGTACTACGTGGATATCTAAAAGCGCTACCCACCTAAAACTGAAACTTCTCATTGGGTCATCTGTTCGAGAAAAAATGTCTATTTAGTAAAAACTGTATGTAACTTAACCCTGAAATATAACAATTTTCCAAATTTCAGCCAAGTAGATTCCGCTGTAAGTACCGTTGGTAATCAAGTCAAACGATTTTATATAAATTTATAACATGCATCTTTTAACCTTAGAAAAATTACAAGATAATTGTCAAAGCTTACTCAGTGAAAATTTTTACGGAAACCATTTTATATTGAGTATTGACATACATAGCCTGATTATAGGAGTTCATTCCGTACTTTGTGGTGCGTGGAATAAATTTGCCTTAACATGTTAATTATAAATCGATCTGGCTTTAGCTATGAAATACTTCTATAAAATTATGAGCTATGGTTAATTATTTCACGGGGGTAAGGAACTTAATACTGCTTTAGTACGAAAAAGTTACTTTTGACCACAGATGCAAATATACCAACTAAATTGTTATTCAATGCGGAACGTTTCTGAACTGAAGTATTTAAAATACAGGAAATCGACTGTTTCAGACAAATAAATAACAAACGCTTTAAAATATCATATATATACGTACCATTTATAATTTACTAGAGATTATCAGAGTGGTGAATATTAAACAGATAGAAGAATTTTTTTACGATAATAAGGGATGAGCCGAGCAGGATGTTTAACTGCTGGTTATTGATACGCCCTGCCCAATACAATGCGGTGCCGCTCAGGATTCTTGAAAAACCCAAGAATTCTGAGAGGCTCTACAATTGCGCTCGTTACCTTGAGACAAAAGATGTTAAGTGTCATTTGACCAGTAATTTCACTAGCTACGGCGCCCTTCAGACCGAAACACATTACTGCTTTACGGTAGTTGTGGTACCCATAATCTAGCCGGCTTCTTGTGCAAAGGAGCTTAGCATAATCTTTGATATCGTTCTTATTCTTATTTTACAGCTGAAATTATGCTCAGTTTAAGTTAAGACAGCCCAATGCAAAAGTCAAGTTCGCATTTTATCACACTAAACTAAGTTTTATGTGAGTAAAGATTGTGCAAAGTCTAAGTAATCTCTATAGATTTCAGCCTAAGCATTGTTACTTCTTTTAATTTCACACCACATCCCTTTACAGTAGATATTGTGTATAAGTTTCTTTTCTAAAGAATTTTTATTTTATTTAGAATTTATCAAGCTTTGTTTAAATGACGTTGAGTTTGTGTTTGTCGAAATGACCTGAAATTTTTTTATTGTTATTCTGATAAGGCTGGAAACATTCTTGTGTTTCAAATGTTGCGGACTGAAACAAATAAATTTAATTTATTACTATATTTCTTATTATAGGTTTTATAATTTTGTTCATATATATTGTCTTCATGATAGTTCGTTAATTTCTTTGCATGGAATACTTATTGTTTTTTAAAAAAATATTTAATTAAAAAGTAGTGCGCTTTAAAAAATATCTTACTATTTATACAAAGTTTAAATATGTGAAACTGATTTTTTTTAAACATTTTTATTAAATCGACAATCATGGTTTTTAGTTAATTCTGTCACTTCTGTTCCATAGAGATTAGAGAACCATAGACACGAGAATTCTATCTCTAATATATTATTTGTTATTATATTTATATGATATTATATAGATAATCTCTAGGTATATTTGTAAATGTAAATGCGCAGTAATTATTATACTATACTTAAACTTAAAAAATAGATGCGTAATAAACATTAACTTTTTATATGAGTATAATGTATGGTGACTTGAAACTAATAATAAATTAACATTTATTTATACAATGTTCAGTCACTGTGTGGTATCGCTTTCTAAGCGTAAATTACCCATCTGCACGTCAGTCGTGACATCAAATTTGACTATCATGTACTTTTTATTGAAATCGGGCAAGCGTGGGGTTCACTTGTTAGTTGGTCACACTTTTACAAGCATTGGTAAGGCGCGGCCGTTTTCAGAAATAAAGAGTAATCTGCTTTTCACTCTCTTATATTCTTCTTTTTTTGTATGGAAGTGGAGGACAAACGACGTACGGGTCACATATGTGATCACCACTGCTCACATTTTCCAGCGACACCAGAGGAATCACAGTAGCGTTTCCGGCCTTTTAGAAAAGTGTACGCGTTCTCTTATCACTTAAATAAATTGTGTGTCTTAAATATATAAGTAACTAGTTTCGTTTACATAAAATCGTTAAAATTATCAACTTACCAAAAAATTGCCTTTATAAAGCAATAACTTCAAACGCGATTGCTCATTTTTATGAACACAAAATGTAAAGATGGCCACAAACAAAATCACGTAAATTATTTTTAAAGTTCAAATACAGAACGCGTTACGCGGGAAAACACGCATCGGTCTGTGACACTGATGATGTGATGTGCGAGTCGACTCGCTCGGAGCGCGCGTGTCGAATAAATGGCATGCTCACATGAATAATATGAACCTGTGCGTTCCGAGTTCCGACTTCTATCTGCAGTCTGCACGGCCACAGGGTTGAGATTACATTCTCATCTATTTGATATGGAGGAAATAAAACACGTGGCCACAACGCGTGTAGAGTACACCGGACGTCCGAATTGCTTTATAATTAATTCGCTATCCCAACGATTTTACAACGAGTGCACAAAACGAACCATTTTTATCCGAGATGTTTAGCGGCCCGAGCCAAAGGCGAGGGCTGATAGTAATGTCGAGGATAAAAAGGTTTTGTGGACGAGTTATAAACTCTGCTTTTCATTTGAATTGCGAGGAAATAATATAGTAGTATAACATGGATATTTTAAACAATTTTAGCAAATTTGAATATAATATGTATTCACAGTATTGTAATATATTATAATATATGATAAAAAAGTCAAATTGCAAAACATTTTGATAAAAATACTTAATGAAAATTAATTACGTTATTACGTAAACAAATGACTAAGTTAAATAAAATGTAGGTGCCTTGTATATGTCTGAATAAATAGAATAGAATGAATTTAACAAGTTTTTACAGCTATATTAATAAGTTATTATGCAGCGTTTTTAAATAGGTAGCTAAATATTTTATAACATAAAAGTAAACATTCATAGGTGACAGTAAAGTCGGATAATTTGTACTAACAAGTCCCAATTGTGTAGTCTTTCACAAAAACTCTACACGAAATATTATTTATAACGAAAACCAAACATACATTTTTTACGTTGAATAACGTAATTATTTCGTCGGAAAAATATTCAAAAGATTGTAAATTGCCGGGGATTGTTCAATTGATAAATAATCAGGATACAATGACTTCTATGTTACGGGTTTTCAAAGGTCTAAGGGCGCTAAATGAAACACGTCTTCTTTTTGATATTGATTGATGCGCGCCCGAACAATTAATTGATCGTGGTGATTGCTTTTTTATTACTTCGATGAATGCAGCGTAAGTGGCCGCGCTTGTGTGAGAAATGAGAATCTACACGTCAATACGAATTTGATTATCCTATTTTGTATGGGTTATTGTTGATGGCTTCGAGGAATTTGCTTACAAAAGCTTAACTTAAATTTGAGTTACCAACAGAGGGTTTTATATTCAAATGATCTACGATACGATTGTTTTCCACTTAGATCATTTATACGTCTAGATAGAATGCGACAGCTGTAAGCACATTGAAAAAAGTAGCGGCAAACAGTTAATCTCTTTTTTAAGCAACGCACGCACACTAAAACAAAGTGACTGACGTATCGCACGTGTAAGACGTAGCTTGCGTGTCATGCACACTAAAGTAATATTTCTGGCCTGTTGTCATGCCATGCCTATCAGGAAGAGACTCTATCTAGACGTATAAATTATATAAAGTTTTTAAATTTCTGTGTGTGGGACCTCGTTCATGTGGAAAACGAATTAAATTCTCAAATACCTAATGTCTTTTCTGTTCCCCTGCCAACATATTATTATATGTGCAAAGTCTCTTGAGGATTGATTGAGTAGCTATAACCTAAGGCGTGAAAGACAAACGAAAACAGAACTGACTTGAATTTATAATACCAGTTTAGGTTTTAGGCTTAGCGTCCCGTTTGTGCACTGGTGGGTACACTTTCATGATCATCTTATCTTAGGTATATATAAAATTCTCATGTCCTAGTGTTTGTTTATACCAAACTCCTCCGAAACAGCTTTCAGCAGCTTTTTTGTTTGAATATTCTTGTGTGTATCGGGTAGGTCTGAGATCGACTAACATCTTTTTTTTACCCTTAAATGAAAAGGGTCACCCACGCATAATTTATTTTATTTTATTGACATATTTTTTTATTATTTTATTATGATTCATCATTAAAAAATACATACAACATCAAGTTTTCACCCGTCTACCATCAATACCTGTTTTTGTATCGCGAATAGTATTATTCTATTCCATCTACAGATACGCAATAGAGTTGCAAGATGGCAATCGAATATAATGATTATTGTAGAACAATAAATTTTATGTACGATATGTTTGGTAGGTCTGAGAATCAATTGTCATCTATTTTTTACACCCCAAAAATTTTAATTATTAAATTTTGTTTTTATTACTTTATTTCGCAATACAACGTTCGCTGGATCAGCTAGTATATATATAATTAAATAAAATGTTAAAGGATTAATATGTGTGTAAGTTTGAATTATTACTAAATTCATAATTCAAAATTTATTTATTGAATATGATCAATATAATCAACCCTGGAATCGTCAGGATTAAATGCTTAATGTTTTAGACAACATAATTAGGCGTGTACCTTCACTATCTCTCTAGTACGTGTTCGGGATTGACAGGATGTCAGGAGTTGGGTATTAATAGTAAGACTTACTTACTGGATGGGGAGATAGTCAGGTAACCTGTAGGTACGAGTATCTCTGTGAGCCCTAATTAGTACTGGTGCCACTCAGGATTCTTGTAAAACCCAAAAATTCAGGGTGGCAAAACAATTGCGCTCGTCACCTTGAGACATAAGATATTAAGTCTTATTTGCCCAGTATTTTCACTAGCTACTGCGCCCTTCAGATCCCAACACAATAATGCTTACACATTATTGCTTCAGGGCAGTAAAAGGCGCGGTTTTGTTACACATAATGTAGCCGATACCCTGTGCAAAGGACTTACTGGTAAATGCCCTTAGTCGCCTCCTACGACACCCTTAGGACATGGACCCAATTCTTTTTCAGCCCCAGGGAAGCACAGGGTGAACTTTGTAGCATTGGATTTTACTGGTGTAGCAGAGAATATTGAAGAGGAGCAGGAGGAACCTGGAGTAGAGAAAGCCTGAGGCGTGTAAGGTGTGCAGTTGCTCCATTAGTCCTGTATTACTTGCTGGCCGGCCGGTAAAGGTTATTTCTCGCCCTTATATAGCGGCCTGAGTGGTGGCGCGATCCGTACGATTAATGATTCGGCAGCGGTCAGTCTACTGATAGAGACAGGATGTGTCCTGTCCTAAGGGTGTGCCCTTATACCAGAACTAGACCCTGCCAGAGCACGCTGAAAATACGCAAATGATTGCCGCACATCCACCAATAGGCCCATCTAGGAATATACACAGGTTTTAGTGGGTGCAGGCGCCACATAGCTCCTTGTTTCCTCTTGTCAGAGGGTATGCAATAGCCAATGCCTGTGTATAAAAAAAGAATTCCGTAGTGGATGGATGGGTATGTTCAAAAATAACTAACAGTGTCCGTTTTATGATATTATTGAATCTCTTTTCAATGACTCATAATTCTTAGCAGAATGTCCAGAAACGTATTATTTTTTGCCAGAATTTTCGGTCAGTTAAAGTAGATGTATTGATTTGAGCGGCTTGATATGTGTTATAACTCACATTCCTGAAACTGTCATCTACATTTGATAACCGTAATCGGCTGGCCCAACGTAACTACAGGTTCCAATCAAAGTCTACAGACAACTGTATCTGGCACGGAAATATTATTTATGTTTAATCTAGCTGACCCAGGAAACGTTATTTTGATAGAAAATTATGACCCGCGCCCGTTTATTTCAGTTACTTGGTTCAATTATTTGTGTTGCGAATATATAGGTATTTCTAAGTCGAAAAATAATTGTTTCTGGATAATTAATAATCACCAACTAATATACTAAACCTGCAAACACACTGCAACTTATGGTGTAAGTATTACTCGGATCGGTTTAGTAATTTTCGCAGTATAACCGAACAAAACACTCTCCATTTATTAGTATTTCTGATTCTTTTTAGTTAACTAATAACATGAATAGATGACCGTTTTTGCAACCTATTACATTATTTCCGATTGTCTTTCTAGATAGGCTTGCTGACGTTGCACTGCTGGTACCTCCACTCTGTTCCAAAGCTGACGAAGGACATTGTTGCAGAGATCTTTGTTGCCATGTTGGCAAGTACCTCTAGATTCAGCTGACATCAACAGATAGGCGGTGAGGACATTGAGACAAATATTTACCGTAAGAGAGACGGTGGTATCGTGTATTTTAAAATAGTCAAACACAAAGATAACCATAACAGACTTGAAAGTTGAACATTGGTGCAGGTTTAAAACATTTATAAATGTTATATTATTACTAAATGTATAAGTGTGTAGTTGTTGGGTTTCCGAGTAAATAAATAAATACAATATGCATATTTTTTATATAATAATAAGAATAAATGGTATTCATTAATGATATTACCTAAGTAAGTATGAAATAGATATTTCATACTTACTTAGGTAATTTACAGCGGGAGTGCTTTCGCACTATGTCCGATCAGAGTCTGAGCCGTACCCGTGAAACATGGTCCGGAGTAGTCATAGAACTATTTCTATGGTAGTTTACGAACTAGATCCGGCTTCCGTCATCCGATTTCTTTCTGTCAACCGTTAATCTCCGTTCCGGAGACGATTATTGACGGACCGAAGAAGTCATACGAGTAGTATTATTTGTATGAACGCTCTGCGAACTCCGAACCGATTCCGAGCTGCGTTCGAGCACATAGGTAGCGGGGCGGTAGGATTAGTAGCCGGGGAGCGCAGCATCCAGTATAGTTCATAGAATCCTATGAACAGGTTCAGCTCTCAGTTTTTCATCCAACTTAACCAGCTAGCTTAAAATTTTCTAGTTAAATAACGGCGAATTGCTTAAATCAGCTATGTAATATAATTAAATTAAATTTTAAGAGATTATTAAAATACAAAATAAGAATAATAATTCAAGTCTTACTTAAAAGCTAGTTAACACTATGCCTGAACTAAGTAAACCTGTGATTCAGGCGTAAAGAGATTATATTACTTGTAAAACCAAATGATCACAAAACTAAAACCAAAATTATTACCGAAATAAGGGATAGGTTTATAATGATATCTACAAACGTATATGTTTTTTAATAAAATTCATATAACTATTTATTGCCCAATTAATAGTCCAGAAATTGACGCCGATTGAAAGGATTCATGATCAACGACGTGAATGTTCCGGTGTGGCTCCGCGTCAAATTCCGTGTGCCAAAAAATGGCCCCTGAATTGCTTGGAATTGGATCAGAGATCGGACTAGTGCGTAAGCAATATCCGAATTCGGTCCGAGATTTCTAGACCTGTATTTTCACGGATCGGACGTAGTACGAAAGCACTCTGACACAGTAGTTTTAGGTATTACTAATTCTCGCATTTTACTTTGCCTTTCTTTGCCTTCGTATGTTTTTGGGTTATTTTCATACAAATAATAATAATAATATTGACACACTATTATACACAAATTATCTTGCCCCAAGTTAAGCATATAAGCCTGTGTTTTGATATATTTAATACAATATTCTTACTTAAACATACATAAATTCATATAAACATACATAAATACATTTAAACATCCATGACTCGGAAACAAACATCCATATTCATCATATAAATGCTTGCACCTACCGGGATTCGAACCCGGGACCTATAGCTTAGTAGGTAGGATCGCTAACCACTCGGCTATACAGGTCGTCAAACATATACACATACTCTTTCTTCTTCATTCCAAAGCTTTCTTTTGCCGAATTACATTATGTGTATTGTGGAGATGGTAAACTTTATGTTAACAACCATTACTAACATTGTTACTGACCGTAAAAAAGAGAACCACAAAAGCACTCTTTAGAATCACGCAATGCACGTGTTTATTATAATATATTATGTGCTACTTTTATATTTATTATGATATCGTCAGAAAAAAATATGACATGTGCAGGTTGGCGGCGGCAGTGGCTATAGTTTCTGCCACCTCACCTTTTGCAGCTGACACATCTTTATTGAACGAAGACTTTGAAGAGAGCCAGAGTGACGGACCCTATCAAACCATGAGTATTAGTACTCATTAACTTACTTATTAGTAACTCTTAGTAACCATTTTAGTGGACAGTCCACAGTCAAGATATTGTATTATTTATTATTATTATTCATCAATCATTTTAATTTCCTACTTAGTAATTATATCACCTGTATGTGTCCTCGTCTTTCCATAAAACTACAAGTCAATTGAATGGACAAGTTTGTATTGTGTGTAATACAAAAAAAAATAAGTAAACAAAAAAAAATTCTGGCAGCGGTGGGATTCGAACCCACGCCTCCGAAGAGACTGGTGCCTTAAACCAGCGCCTTAGACCGCTCGGCCACGCTACCCATAAGAAATCTTCTGAAATTTAATAACATATTACGCAGATAAACGCAAGTTTCTATTTTTATAATTAAACTACATAGTTTCCAAATTCTCTTCGCTAGCAGCTGTGTTTTAATACTTCATCATCGTGGATTTAAAATCTATTTCGTGGATTGAAAAGTGCTTTCTTTGTTAGTATGACAATTTACACCATTGTCAAAGAATATAATATAATAAAACACAACAATTATATACCTATTAATATTAACACACTCTTATACAAATTGTCTTGCTTAAAACTAGGGAGAGAGATAACTATTTGTCTAAAGAAAATAAATATTTCTTACTAACATATATTCTCAATTTTGATGAGAAATAACTATTTGACGATACCTCTCTTATTATCTTTGGGATGTGATAATAGATTGTTAAGCACATACAAAAATAGTTTCTCTGAAACAATCTAGTTCTTTCTATCTTCTATCCTGTACTTAAGGATTTACTTTGGCATACCTCTACTTTTTAATCAGTGGTTGTGTAGGCACCTAATTTTGTTACTTATTACCTACTAAATTTCTATATGATATTATGTTTAATTATGTACTCAACAATAATCTATCAGACATGACATATTTGAGACTTTTTATGAAGATAAAGAAAAAAAACAGTAAAACGAACAAAATAACAATACACAGAAAGCTAAAACTATACACTGTTTAAATGAAAGTATATGTATGAAATGTTTTAAGAGATATTTGTTATATCTAAACAGCATATGGTTCGTTTTATGTGAAATCTGCGACATGTGTCACTTTACGAGGTGGTTATGGCATGACCGTTGCGTTCGCGAAGTAAGTCCGTCATTTCTACAATATTATTAAATAAGAGAGTTCGTGGAACTTAGGTTTAAGAGTTGGATAAATATATTCAAAATGTTTTAGGAACACTTATACGGACCAGTGAATTTCTATTTTGTACGAAAAATACGGATTAAATTTTTTACCCTCGAATTCTTTTGTTTGGAGCTTAAACATAAACTTGACAATTTCATTTAGTTACTGCTTTAAAGAATTTGTTAAATGTAATGTAATATGAAAACAACGCAGTGCGTGTAGCCAACTTTGAACAAATAGTTGCATAATATTATATAAACATCTGATATAAATACGTCATTATACATGGTGTCCCACAGCTACCTACCATTTAACTCATTGGAGTAATTATCATATTTTATACAAGCGGAACGAGCAGATGACTTAGTTGATGTAAAGGCGCATCTTTAAATTCGATGTACACTCACCATAATAATCTCATTTGGTATATAAAAATCCCTAAACCGAAGTTGAAGTCACCGAAGCTAAGTTTCCTTTTCTCACGTATACGGCAGCGGTAGGCAGGCTCATCCACTCTAAATTTAATCAATTGTTACTCTTATAGGATTAAATAATAATACTAGTAATGTATATACACAATGTTATGTATATTGTAACTAATAATAAAAGATTTTTTTTATAAATAACTATAGTAAATAATATATAAGATAGATAGGAACCTCATAAGACACAGCATGACATTTAGGACGAACTTGAAAATGAATTGAGATGTGATATTTCAAATAATTATAAAATAGCATTAAGAAGCAGCCAACTAATAAAAATATCAATAACAGTCTGTTCAATTGCCGGATTTTAAGAATAAAAGAATGTCTCCCTTCTACAAATAAATATCCTACCTAGAATATTATGGTACCTTAGCTTCGAGTCTCGCGGTCGTGGGACAGCCTGTATAACAATGATGTAAAAGTAATAATAACTAGTGAGGTTAATTGTAAGTAATTAATGCATATGCGTGAATTGTTTGTAAGTATGTTCTGTAGCCAACGAGCCAAAAAACGATGAATATTGATAATACAGTAGCAACCAACGAATATAAATAAAATGTTCATTTTTATAATCTTGAATTCTATTCAGTATTTAATTAATGATTAGGGCTTATAACTTTAAAAGTTTAATGTTATTTTTATTCATACAAACAGCACATTATAACTTAATACGTAAGTACTCTACCTACTGTAACACTTGGCATGTAACATTAAAGCTTATATTATTCAATCGTGTAGTTGAATTTTAGACTTTTCAAGTTTCCATTTGGCAGATTCTGTAAGGAAATATTATTAGGACTGACCATAGACTTTATCAATGTGAGCGTTACCTTGTTTGGAGCTAATTTAAGCGTGGCTGACTGTTGACGGTTTGTCAATCAGAGCCTGTAACAGTAACAATAGACTCGCTTTCTTCTTCTATCTTGCTGTATCTCCGTGAGAGATGTCTCTATCTCTCACTCGATCTCATTTAGCTGACAATTATTTATAACAATATCCAACAGATTATTTGAAATTGTGATAGACGGATCATTTGTTGTACCTAAGAGATTTTAACGAATTTTCAGGAGAATTCATATTGTCATAAGTGCTGGCTATTTTAATGGTCTCATCCTTTTCGTGATAGAATCTACATCTTGGGAATTCACAGAGACCCATAGTACGAATAATGTATTATTTAGATTTTTAATTACTGATCTCTTTAAGACAGCACTTTGCATAACTGTTTCAGATTTTTCGCTTTGTGTTTTTGAATATCTGTGGCACTTTCTTTTTTTTATATAAATTAAGAAAGGCAAACGGGCAAGATGCTCACGTGACCGTTAAAGAGGCAACTGCCCATGGATATCCGCAACTCTCGGTATCAAAAGATGAGTGGCCGGCCTTTAAAGTTGGGAGCATCCTCAAAGCTTGTGAAGGTCCCTAAGCCAAATTAGCCCAGGAAAACTGCAGCCGATAATTGATTCCACAAAATGGCTATGCGGGACAAGAAGAAGGGGCTAGATTTGTTCGAAATTTGCTTATAATTTCACACACAAACAGGCATCAAAAAGCGTTGCTCTAAATTGAACACTAACACCAACTAACACTACTTCTTATCCACAATAATTAATCTTACATGGTAGCGATTAGTTTATTGACCGGAAAGTTATTAAAGGGATTGTTAAGCTGATAGTTTTGTAACCGCAAAACAGTTTTTTGTTGAAGGAAATTACACCAATAGAGCTGTTGAATATTATCAGATACAAGTTGTTACTACAATGTAAAGTCGGCACAACCAGTTATGTTGTAAGGCTGCTTGTCCATTTACGCGGCGCACTAATACGAAACTGAGTTAAGAAATGTCTTTCTCCATTAAATTTGAGTGAACCTTAACCGCTCTAATTAAGTCCAATTCGAATTCGTTGGATTAAAATTAAAAATCGAAAATACATTAAATTTTAAAATTATTACACTAAATACTCATAACAGGCAAGAGATCAACCTTGAAAATGTTTGAGTAAATCAGAATGAAAAATATTACTACTTAAACTTATATTATCAATATTATTCGTACGTACGATTAGTAAGAACGTTCTTTGTTTTGTTCCGTTTTTAAAAATATTATTAGCAGTTTAAAGTTCATAAAGCCGTGTGAAACAGTAATTTCAGTAATAATTGGGAACGATTATAGTTATTATAGTTTGAATTATGAAGTTTTTATTTCGAAATAGTGTATAAATACTAAAACAAAACTCATGTATTTAAGTGGTATTTTTGTACTACCCTCATATCGATTGTGATACAAGTGTGAATGCAATTTGGTAAGTCGTTTATAAGATACAGATTGCAAAATTCGTAACTTTCCCAATATACAGTGTAGTAGTTCCAGCGCTTGATACAAATTGGTTTGAATCTTACCACCGAACAAATTTTTCGAATTTTATATTTTCTAAAAATGACAAACGAATGTAATAATTGCAAATTGAATGTGTTGGTTACACAAAAAAGAATAAAATGCACAATATGTCAAGTAATGTACCACCTTGAATGTGTTGTGCCATCTGGGAGTAAATCACCTGTGCCCCGGGGGCAGTGGACTTGTACAGTCTGTAAGAGCTCGTCAAAAGTTCTGTCATCAACATCAGCACTGGGAGGCATAACGACTGATGGTACGCTTACTTCAAATAACGAACTGTTATCGGCTGTAAGGAAAGAGGTGCAGGAAATAATTTCTCAAACCGTAAGTGTCGAATTAAAAAAAATTTGTGAGGAGCTGACTGGTCTACAAAGTATAAAGTCATCCATAGAATATTTATCAGGAGTTTTTGATACAGTAAAAACAGAGTTAGAAAACGCAAAGGCGGAAATCTCAACCTTAAAGAAAGAGAATATTGAACTCCGAGATATCATAAATAGTCATACAAACGCACTTAATATATTGGATCGAGAGGCAAGAGCCACCAATATTGAGGTAAATTGTATTCCAGAGCATAGAGGCGAGAACTTAGTTAAAATAGTAGAACAAATTGGAAGAGTTATAAATACTACAATACCTGAAGGGAGTGTAGTTAAGTGCACAAGAGTCGCTAAAATTAACAAGGACTCTTTGAGGCCTAGATCCGTTATTATTAAGTTTAGCTCATCTTTGCTAAGAGACAAATTTTTGGCTGGTGCAATAAAGTTCAATAAATCTAACAAGGAGGATAAGCTAAATACATCACATTTGGGATTATCTGGAGACAAGAAGCCGGTTTATATTTCAGAGCACTTGTCCTCCACCGCTAAAGATTTGTACGCCGCAACACGTATTTTTGCCAAGAGTAAACAGTACCGTTTCGTCTGGTCGCGTAACGGTAATATATTCTTACGAAAAACCATATCAAGTGACGTAATATTAGTAAAATCAAAGGATCAATTAGCCACCTTAGTATAAAATTCTCTAATCTTTTGTCCGTCACTGTGTAAATAACTTTTTATTGTGTAATTGTTTTTGTATTTTAAAAGGCATCAAAACTTGTAACTGGAATTGATGGTTAAAGGTTTAAAAATTTTCTATCAAAATGTTAGAGGAATAAGAACAAAAACTAATGACATATATCTTGCAGTACTGAATTCGGACTTTGATATTATAGTGTTCACAGAAACATGGCTTAACAGCGGAGTATTGAATAATGAGTTTATTGATGATAGATATAATGTGTTTCGTAGAGATCGTGAATCTAGCGAGTCATGCAAATTGGATGGAGGGGGAGTATTAATTGCTATTTCTAGAAAATATAAATGCTACAGGGTAGATTTGTGGGAATCTGATCATGAAGACCTCTGGGTTAATATGGTCCTAAAATCAATAACTATATCGATATGTGCAGTATATATACCTTCACCGCTTAAATATGGAACTATTGAAGGTTTCATAAAGAATGTAGAACATACTATTATAAATGACCAATTACAAGTGATAGTGCTTGGTGATTTCAATATTCCATCCATAAAATGGAGTTATGAAGATACTCACGGCACAAGAATGACCCCATCCAATAGTGGTCCTGTAGTTACAATTATCAATGATTTTATGGCACTAACAAGTCTATCACAGTATAACTGCATATGTAACGCATACGGTAAAATATTAGATCTTGTTTTCTGCAACTTTAATAATATAAAAATAGCACAAAGTGACTTTTCTGCTTGCTCTATAGATAAGTATCATCCGCCTCTTGAAATAAACTTTAAAATAGATGATAAAGAAGCTTTGCTGTCTCCTAATGTGATCATAAAATATAATTTTGGAAACGCTGATTATGAAGGCATCAATGACAATCTTAAGGGCCTTAATTGGTCGTCTCTTTTCAGTGAGTGTCAAACTGTAAATCATATGACAATTATATTTTATGCAGAGCTGCGTAAAATAATTGAAAAATGTGTGCCTAAGAAAAAAATTAAAAATAAAAGTTGTTATCCTGTTTGGTATTCAAAAAACTTAATTAAAAGATTAGCTGAGAAGAATAAATATAGAAAACTGTACTTAAAATATTGTAATCCTATGGATGAAATTGAATTTATGTTATTACGAGAAAGATGTGAAAAAATTATTAATTTAGATTATAAAAACTATTTAGAAAGGGTAGAACATAATATTAAATTAAATCCTAAATTTTTTCATTCTTACTTAAAACAAAAGCGTAATAATAAATGTGCTCTTATGTCTTTTAATGGTTACTCATTCACTGATGGCTTGGATATTTGCAATCAATTCGCAAATCACTTTTCAAATATGTACATAATGTCAGATAAAATATTAAAAAGAGAACCATCTATTAATACAAATTCCATACATAACTCACAATTAGGCAGTATCAACATAACAAAAATGGATGTTATAAAACTATTAAAAGGCCTTGATGTTAATAAAGGGCCCGGACCAGACGATATACCACCCATATTTGCTAAACGTTGTTCTGTTTTCCTAGCAGAACCGTTATTGCTAATATTTAACAAATCTTTGTGTGACGGTGAATTCCCAAGTATTTGGAAAAGAGCCAGGGTAGTTCCCGTATTCAAAAGTGGGGATCGAAAAGACATAGCAAAGTACAGACCAATATGTATTTTATCAATATTTTCTAAAGTTTTTGAAAAATTAATTTGTCCGCTACTAGCATGGTACATGAAACCAGCGATGTCAGAAAACCAGCACGGGTTCATTAAAAAAAGATCAACTATGTCTAATTTAGCCTTCTTTGTGGATGACGTAACAATGGCTCTGGATAATACAGCTCAAGTAGATTGTGTTTACGCGGATCTATCAAAGGCGTTTGATGTAGTTGATCACTATATTTTGTTAGATAAACTCCGGAGATATGGTATCTGCAGGATTCTACTTAGCTGGTTTGAGTCGTACTTAACGAATCGCAAAATGAATGTGGTTTTAGGAGGATATCAGTCCCACACATTTGTTGCGACGTCAGGAGTACCACAGGGCTCCAATCTTGGGCCCTTGTTATTTGGAATATTCATAAACGATATTATTGAATGTTTCAAGTACTGTCAGTTCCAAATATATGCTGATGACCTAAAGATATACGGTAAGATTAATGACATATGTGATTCAATTCATATTCAAAGTGACTTGGATAGACTTTCTGATTGGTGCGATCTCAATAATTTAAAATTAAATCACTTGAAATGCAAAAGCATAACCATCAGCAGAAAAATTAAAAATGTTGAGTTCGATTATAGTATCAAAAACAACATTTTAGAAAAAGTAAATCAAATAAAAGATCTTGGCGTGATCGTAGATTATAAATTAAGCTTTATACCTCATATTGACAATATAGTTAAAAATTCACTAAAATTGTTGGGATTCATAATCAGGAATACAAAGGCATTTAGAAAGTCTTCTACTAAACTAGCACTTTTTAATTCGCTTGTTCGAAGCAGACTTGAATACTGTTCTATTGCATGGAACCCATATTATCAAATACATAAAAATAGGGTAGAGAGAGTCCAGAAGAAGTTCTTACGGCACCTAGCATACAAGGATAAAATACATAAAAAGGGTAACACCTACACTGATCTTTTAAAATTTTATAAAGCGTCGTCACTGTCTTATCGCAGGGACTTAATTGATCTCTCTTTCCTAAAAAATGTTATAGATGGAGGGGTCGATTGCCCAAATCTGTTGAGTAGGGTTCAATTGGCGGTACCAAAGCGTAATGCTAGGTCACATGTTCTCAAAAAACTAACGTTCAGGCCTAGATTAACTAGATCGAACCTAGGCAGATCCGCCCCTTTGTATAGAATAGTTGTCACCTACAACAACTTGGTTAAAAGAGCTGGTATAGATATTTTTCAGCACTCTGCCCCATGTTTCAAAAAAGAAATCAAAAAAATTATGAAAGTACTGCAAGATGGTTAGTCATTGTTCGTAGTTATTGTTTTATTCTTTAGTTTTTTCTTGGTTATTAAGTAAGAAAATAGTTATTTTATTGTTTTATCAGCCTTTTGCTTGTGGCTTTAATTTGTAAAAATTTTATCAAAAATTGTTTTCAAAAGTTTTAGTTTAACAAAGGATGTATATAATACTATTAAGCATGTCGAGTTAGCCTGTAAGTGGAGTATACAACATTATAAAAGAATTTTTAAATGTATCTATAGATTAAGATAGTTGTATGCACGTTGGCTTCCTAATAAATAAAATAAAATAAAATAAAAATTATTGTGCGCAAAGTTCGATTTTGCGCATGCATTTGCGTTCGCAAAGTACCACTTTCCTACAGGTTGACAAGAGCGTGCGGGAATGTTTGAAAATAATTATAGTGGTCGAACTTTGCGCAACTTAATAGGAAAAATATTATACGATATTCGTACGCACGTCGGACATTCTGCACTCGCCTCGTGCGGAAACGATCTACATTGCGCACTTGTATCGTAATGTACTATTTTGACGCTTTGTTATTCTATAAATGCTTCTTTATTTAAAATTAAGGAAAATGCGTTGCATTACATTTTTTTCTATATATCATATAGAAATGAACTAAACGAAAACTATGTTTTTAGTTAAAATCGCACTCGAATGCTGCGCTTTCATTATGGTACACTACCTACATTAAATCAATAATATTTATTTCATGATACTACCAGCCAGTGATCGCTCTATTCAGTTTGTGGTCGTTCAAGTTGTGTCATCCTAAATAAATTCCATAATGTTATAGTATTTAAGAGTAACAGTACACAACATGCACAAATTCAAGTTTAGCATTCAAAAATTTGCGTTGAATCTATGTGAAGAGCAATTTAGATTTTTCACAATCAAATTTTAGTCCAATTAGTTAAAATCAATCAGTTCCACTCCTCTCGATTTTTGTTCGCATCAATGGATATGGCGCCTTAGTAGCTGGTAAAATGATTGTACGTACATACTTGTAGTAGCCAAGAGATCAAAGATATGAGTATCTCCAATCTTGTTTAGATTAGTCTTTATAGACTCAGTAGCTGTTAACCAGATATTATGAGGAAAGAGTCGAGAGATATATTCATTGACACCGCTCAAGATATACTGAAAATACTACAAGCATTATACTTGAAGTGTTTGCGGCGTCCTTATTGTCCGAAAAAATATGCGTATTCTTCTGGTGTTAGTTAGTGTTACCCGCGGACTATGTTCAAAAATTTGCACACTCTAGCGCTGTACAAAGTGCAGGTCCGTCATCTCTGGTCTGGCGCACCCCAGTATCAGCTCGATCCATTTGATCGCGTGCAACGCAGAGCAGTTTGAATTGTCGGGGACCCAGTGCTCTGTGAACGGCTGGATCACTTGGCGTTGCGTAGAGACGTCGCTTCATTGTGTGTCTTCTACCGCATTTATCACGGGGAGTGTTCCGAAGAGCTGTTCAACCTGATTCCTGCCGCCGAATTCCACCTTCCACGACACGCCACAAATTAGGATATCATCCCCACCATCTGGATGTGTGGCGGTCCTCCACAGTGCGGTTTTCAAGGAGCTTTCTTCCACGTACTACAAAGCTGTGGAATGAGGTTCCTTGTGCGGTGTTTCCGGGACGATACGACATGGGTACTTTAAAAAAATGCACGTACACCTTCCTTAAAGGCCAGCAACGCTCCTGTGATTGCTCTGGTGTTGCAAGATATTGTGGGCGGCGGTGATCACTTAACAACAGGTGACCCGTACGCTCGTTTGTTCTCCTATTCCATAAAAAAAATGTTTTATAAACGCGTAGCAACTGATCATCGATAGGCCATACTTCCTCCCCGTTTACGTTATTTTTATTACCTTGTTATATCTGTTGATCATAATATAATGTCTCCCATTACATTGAACGGTTATAAAACCGATTAGGTACACAGGTTGATTATATTTAGGTGTTTGAGCGGTCGTTCCGAGTTAGGACCGTATGGGGTCACAAACAATAACTGCTAATTGGATTCGATATTTTTAGTAGCTAGAGTTCTGTAGATTATAACTTTAATGTCTGCCTCAACGCCCTCGCCTTTATCGATAATTGCAGGAATATTAAAACTAATCATTGTCTTTACGATTCTTACGCCAGTGACAGAATAGATACAGCTAATGGTGATTATAGAAGTAACTTAATATTCCAAAAATCTGATGATATAAAGTAACTGCAATTGTCTTCATACAAATGTAGCTACCGAATTACCCTAATATCTTTCTAGATAATACTTCCAAACCAATTATTTTTATAATAAACCGTGTATAAGTCGACCGTGATTACAGGGTGACAAAGTACAAGGCAATAATTTTTGCGACCGTCCATGTTGACATCAGTAAGGAAATATTATTTAATAAGGTGAGTAGCACGTGCTCATATTACTTTTACAAATTTCAACGTTACTTGTATCGGCCCATTAGCTCAGTTGGTTAGAGCGTCGTGCTAATAACGCGAAGGTCGCGGGTTCGATCCCCTCATGGGCCACTCCTTCTTTTCGTATTTTTTTTACTGATTTTACTTTTTTCTATATATTCCATAGTTTTTGTGAAAACCGAAAAGATGACTTTTAATGTAATTTTATTTTAATGTAAGCTCTATAAAATGAGGTTCTTATTATTTTAACAAAAATTGCAAACTAAATAATAATTTAAACAACGAGTTTGTTAGATAAGGTTTTGCTATCTAATAATTTATTATATTAAATGTTATCATCTGACATTTTTAACTTACAATATCAGCTGTGTCTTCCAGTTTCATACGTAAGAGCACATGACATATAGAACGTCATTGATCAGAGCGAATAAGTTTCCCTTTGCTGCTAATCTTTATATATATAACTCTTCTGTACGTGTGTTGACAGTGAACTCCTCCTAAGCAACTGGACCGATTTGAATGTTTTTTTTTGTGTTCAAGTGGATTCGAGGATGGTTTAGATTCACAATTGAACTACCTCCTAAACGGCTGCACCGATTTTGATGATTTTTTGTGTGTTCCAATGAATTTGAGAATGGTTTAGATTCTAAATTCTGTCTACATAAATCTCCTGCCCATGTTAGTGAGCTATTCCTAACGGCTGCACCAATTTTTCAAATTTTAGACGTGTGTACAGGACATCGTCTGTCGGATCCGCTGGTGTAATATCATGTTTTTAAAAACCTGCTTAAGTTGTGTGTATTTTTTATCTTACTGACATACTTATTTGTAGTTGAAGTTATTTGGTCACTTCGAGATAATAATAATTTATGAAAACAAAAAAAAACGTCTAATTGAGCGAATGTGGAAGTTTTAAAAACGACCTGAACAGAATTTATTTATTTGCAGTGTACCTATAGTTTGATGAATATACTGTACTCATGATTCTCTGAAGATTTTTATAACTTATTCAAGTACTATCAAAGTCGATAAAAGCCATATATTTTCTCAAAATTTGCTTCCTTTAGAAATATTTTTGATTTTATTTCTAATATACTAGATACTACTACCACTTCGGAAACAAAAGGTGTTCTGTGAGAGAGGAACTGGCGTAAGTCTCGCAGCATTCTTTTTTTGCGCTCTTTTTAATGAAATATACAATATTGTACTGTCATTGCTATTACTATAAAATAATCATAATCTAGTCCCAGGCTGTTGGATCACTTAGATATAGCTGTGGAGTAGTAGGATTTACGAAAGAGCCATTTTTAATAAAACATTGAAATTTATGTATGATATTATGTTCGAGAATTATGGTGTATCGTTTACATAGAGTATTAAGATTAGTAAGTATATTAAGATTGTATTTAAAGTCCCAATGCTATAAATTGATTTAGGAGTCAATTAGTATCCTGCAGCTTCTCATAAGAGCTCAACTTACCGGATTGTTGGCAAAATGTTTAATTTTGGTTCTTATATAAGATTAATTTATTAAACTAAACAAATAGAATTATTCGCAGCTAATAGCGGCTTACTTACTGTATAGTAACAGTACTATAGCCTTTGTAATACTTTGCTTTATATTACAAGAGTAAAGTTAAACGTGATCATATTAATTATCCTCATTATAAATGCTTGTCGGTAACTTGAAAGCATCGCTTCGATTATGTTGTGTGCTTATGCAAAATCATTTTCCATTTAATTCAATAAGCTTTGAGGCCTTTAGAAATTATTATTGTTTAATTGTAGAGAAACTATACCTTTTTTTGTGGGCGGTAGCAGAGAAAGCGATAGATGCAGATGTAGTACTCGATATATCAGGATGGTGATCTTATGTATACGATGGATTTTAATTATGTTATTATTACCATTGGGAGGCTCCTTTGCACAGGATGCCGGCTAGATTATGGGTACCACAACGGCGCCTATTTCTGCCGTGAAGCAGTAATGTGTAAGCATTACTGTGTTTCGGTCTGAAGGGCGCCGTAGCTAGTGAAATTACTGGGCAAATGAGACTTAACATCTTGTCTCAAGGTGACGAGCGCAGTTGTAGTGCCGCTCAGAATTTTTGGGGTTTCAAGAATCCTGAGCGGCACTGCATTGTAATGGGCAGAGCGTATCAGTTGCCATCAGCTGAACGTCCTGCTCGTCTTGTCCCATATTTTCATAAAAAAAAAAATGTTAAACTAGCTACCTACTGCCCGCGACTTCGTCCGCGTGGACACTATTAGCAACAAGAATACTTATACATCTAGTGATAATATGAATGTAATCTATATAGTATAGTAGTTTTTGCGTTTTGCCGTACATTAATTAATACAGACAAAAAAATTAAAAAATTTATAAAATCGGTATTCTTTTTGGATGTATTCTTGTAAAATAATATTGTATGTACAGTTTTTACTTAGTAAGAATTTTATTATTTATTTAATACTAAAAATAAACTCTGTACGTGAATTAGCCACACGGCAGAAGTAAAAACTTTTTCAACAAATAGAGATAAATAATAAAAAATATCTACAATATCTTTTATTTGTATATGCATATTTACAAAGGTATATGACTTTGTAAATTTGCATAAAGTAATCTGGTAAATTTTGTTCTGATCGCTTCCTTGACCTTATCCAAAGGAGCGTTACATAGCAATATTCAGTATCCACATAATAAAGTGGTCAGTGCACCGAGATTTATCATTTCAAAAAGGCAGAGAGCGTCAACTCCATAGAGTTGACTAAAGTAATGATAGTTATTGAAAAGGTGGTATCTCTTGATGAAAGCTAATATGGATTTTTTTTTTATTCAGCAAAGAAAAGTAATATCTTTAATCGTGTCTTTCTGTATTTTGTCACCTGCCATCTATCCGATATTTTGATTCTTATTTGACATAGCTAAAAATAACGTAAGTATAATTATTGAGCTATCGTGATCGTCATCATATCAGCTGGAACACGTCCACTGCTGGACAAAGGCCCCTCCCAAAGAGCCGTTGAGCTATACAATTTATTAATTTGTGATGTAGATTTACAATGTCCATAAAATACGAATGAATATATAATTAAATCATTTATTTTTACTTTATCTAATCTATTGGCAAGTGAAATAAAATAAATTCATAAAAGTATTTTTCAATGTATTTACATAAACACTACACAGCACTTAAAATCTAAGCTATTGAATACTTAATTTACTCTTATATTTAATATATATGTTATATACATACAAGTCTTATCATTATAAACCTTAGTCCATCCCTGATTTAAAATAAAACATTAAAAAGTACAAAAATTGCACAACCGGCCGGTCATAAATAATTTACAGTTCATTCATTCGTTTATATCGGCATATACACACTCATTAAATCTACAGAAATAATTTGTCAAATTAAATTTATTAAAAATTAATAATCCCGTACAGTACTTATGAGGTAAATTCGGTGGCTTAAGTCTACGTTAATTTAACTATGAGGTGCGAAATATTTACATTTTAAACTAATTTAGATTCAGTATTCACTCTACTACGATATATTTACAACAATTCAACATTCTACAGAATGAACGTATGGCGGATCATTTAAATTAGAAATAGATTTGGCAGAAGTGCGACCGTCCCTCCCAGTCACAATTGAAATAACACTTTTATGTTCCGAATCACTATCACCGCTCAAAATAATAGTCTCTCCCGCAAATCCAGAATCTCTTTGTTCCTGGATACGGTTCCTTTTACTGCGATTGCCGTTTAAACCCAACTCTTCATATATTCTCTTTGAGTCAATGTTTCCAAAGAAAACAGAGTCCGTTTCAACGCTCTCACCACCCGACTCACTTCGACCGTCACAAAGAGACTCCAACTCATCCGTATCCGATTCTATCTGAAGACCCTTATTTAATACTGGTACAGGCTTACTGAGTTGTGGAGTTTGCACTTTTGGTTTCAACTGCAACAAATATTTAGCTCGACGCTTAGATTCATTAGAATCAGTGCTCAAATAACCTGAGTCTTCTGTTTTTGGCAATTTCTTCAAGTCTATTTTTCTTGATCTCGTCCTAGCTGAGCGGCGACCTGATCTTCGAGCATTCAGATTTTCATTTTTAGAATATGTAGGAAATATATCTTTTTCTTCAGATCTTTGACATTCGCTTTTTGGATCTTTGGGTGGACTTTCGCGGTTATATTTTTGCTTCGGTGGAATGGATGACTTTGATTTATCTGAACTTTGTACGTTTCGTACAAACTCTGACTTTTTATCATATTGAATACTTCCACGCCTTTCGTAAAACGAGCCGAACTGAGAATCCTGTGCCCTAGTTTTAGCTTCGTATATTTGTCTCAAGCTACCTATTTTCCTGGTAAATCCTGCCTCTTCAGGACTCGGTGGTTTATTATTTGGCGATGAAAGTTTGTTCTTAAAGCTTCCACCAGATTTTAGTAAAATTTTTTCAACACATTTTTTGTTTTCATTTTCGTTCTTATCAACATGTTTTTTAGGCTTTCGATCCAGCGTATCTGGATCAAAATCTTCACTTTCCTTTTTTCTATTGTCTACGGGTGATCCACGCACTTCAATAGTTAAGGGTCCTGGTCTTGATATATTATTATAAATGGGTTCATTGTTGTGTGCAAATATATCTCTAGAATAAATAAACCTGTTCGATTCATTTACGGTAGGTTGCAAAGAAGAAAAATTGCTATCTATTGCTTGTTTTAGATCACGCCAACTTTGTGAAAGCCGTTCTCTAGACATTTGTAACTGCTGTTGATAGGACACTCCTTCATTTTGAAAATATTCGGAATCAAAATCTAAAGAAAATCTTCTTTTTAGGTTCTGACCTCTTTCTAAGCTATCGGAGTCAACATCTGTAGGTCTTTGTAAATAAAACTCTTTTTTATTAGGCTCAGAAGATAAGTTGCCATTGAAATTGTGATCAGCTTCTACTATTGGTATAATAATTTTAGGAAGCTCTTTGATATCTGAATCTGTTCGCTGACATTTATTTAACTCACGTATAACCGCTTCCATTTTCATCTTTACTTCAGGCAAAACAGGTTCCAATTTATTATCTCTATTTTCATCTAGAACTGCAGAGGGAGGAGGTGGCGGAGGTGGTAACTTCTTACGAACACGTCGAGTTGCATGATTTGATGGACTTCGTTTATTTTTAACTGAATTGTTTGCATTCTGAGTTACACCACTTTTATCTAATATTTCTATTTCATTACTTTTAACATGTGAATCATAGATTATCTCCTTGAGAATAGACTCGCTAATGACAAGTGTTTCTGTCTCATCATCGCGCAATGGTTCAGCTGGATTTAGTCGAGTGTCATCTTTTTCTTTTGTTTCTACAACTCTCGGTGTACCGCTTACCTTGGCTATCGATTTTTTTGCTTTTGACATATTAACCGAAGGTAACGGTACATCATCTAGCCACTTTTGAACAATTTTTTGTTTGTAATCATCGCTGACACATGTTTTACACGAATTTGATCTGTTCAAACCTAATGCCTTTTGCCCACGTACAGTATTATCACAACCAGGGCACCCTCCACAATGTATAGCCCGTCTACTATTTTCTCTTTTAAGACTAATAGCACTAAATCTACGACCTTGTCTGGCACATGGAATATCCCAACCTAAGTCTATGGTATGATAAGATTCTTCTTCAGGTATATCGGAAAGATTTGGTATAAATCTTTTAGACGTCATCTTATCCTTAGCAATAGTCATAACTTCCCGTAACTTGCTGAGAAATTCAATTGCCGCTGGTGGAGGGTTCTGTAAGAAAGAGAGGGTTAATTCTAATTAACGTAATTTAAGTAAGTAAGTATCTTGAATTTAAATTCAACTAAAATTACCTTTAAGTGTTCAGTCTCAAAAAATACTGGATTAAAGTAAAGCTTTCTTCTCACTACTGGTTCTCCATCAGGTGTACTTGGAATATTATCAACAGCATTATTGTCTATACTACAATGTAATATTGATAGATCAGAATGCGGGGCTCTCTCCATTTCCGGAGAAGCAGAACGCCTTTGTAGACGATCCGTTAATCTTTCTGGAGTAGAACTAGCTCGTACTGATGTTCTACATGGTTTCTTTCTTTTAGAATGCACAATTGCAGATGTAGTATTAGAAGTTCTTTCCTGGAATAATAAACAAAACTAAAAATATTTACTCAAACGACTCATAATTACTATTGTGTTAAATAATGAATACCTTTTGATTGTTTTTTGGTACTGATTCAATAGTATCTTCTGTTAGTTCACTGACATCAGAAAGACCTGGATCACTATATTCATTTCGCATATTTTCTATTTTCATCAGTGGATTGGTTTTCATTCTCTGTAAATAAAATATAAATTGTTGATTCATTTAATTAACTGCATTCATGCTTACACTTTTAAAGATCTATTTAATCTCATTTTAAATCTTTTTTAATTTTCCCTGATTATTCCAATTACATGTTAAGTAAATCTAATAGAACTATGGTTAACTTAATAAAAACATAAATGCTTACCACATCGATATTAATTCTAGAATCTAAAGTAGAACCATTATCACTAGTATTTGAATGATTTTCTGGATCTTTATTGTTATGTTTCTGTTTCTGCTTGTAATGTATGTAGAACATAATCCCGGCGGCGTATATGAATACAAGTATGAACACACACACTCCTATTGCTAGTGATTCCAGAACGCTGAGACCTCGACTTTGAGCGTGAGGCCCATTGGATATAGTTTCACCAGCATGAAATGGTATAGACTTTACATCTGCAAAAAAATAAAAAGTATTGTAGTTTTACATGCTATGAACCATAATGTATAAATACCTTAAATCATAATTTAATTCAAACAACTGCAAAGACTTGTTAAACTCAACTTATTTATCCAGAAGTAACGCATGTTTCAAGGTAAATCACGTATTGATTGTGACGGTACCCTATGGTATACCGTCATGTTCGAATAAAGACCTGTTATTTAATTGGATATATTTTTCATCTTTATGGTGCCTACATAAAAATATAGTTTTGTGTACTTGAACTTCATAGTTACACTATACCAGACTCTTGGGAATAGGACGATAGCGGCCGGGATAATTCATAAAATTTTAATTGTACTGCAATATGTCTTTAAAAAAAGGCTGTCTTAGATCACTGCGTCCATTTTACTCAAGCCTGAGGTATTGAATCCCAATGTTTCATAAATTCAAGCTGACAATAAGTGTTCATGAAATGCAATGAATTGAATTTTGTTGGAAAAGCAAACTATATAAATTACCCAGTAACGAATTATGTGTGGCACCAGCTATTCGAAACACAGCACACGACGTTGCAAGACGAGATGGTGGAGGGGCAGAGCAAAGTACATGGGCTGCCACCAACCGACCTTCTAGACGAGAGTGAAGAGCAGCAGATCCTCGCCACTAAAAAGGAAAAAGTAATTAGAATTGAAATTGTAGACTTTACTTTTGTGAGTGAAACGTTTCTACTATTTATCCTTGTAAAAAATACATATTTGACCTGAAAGTCACATTCAAATAAAAGTTATAAGCCAATTAATACAAAAATTCAAAAGAATTGTAAAAACGTTAACTTGGTAAAGGATAATATGACATAAATGACAATCTTAATGAAACAGGTTGGGAAAGAAGCGACCGCCCTCAGCCTTACTTTTATTTTGCGAAATTTAATGTTGAAAAAAAAAATAATACAAAAAATCAACCCCGCGCCCATTCTGCAGTGGATATCCACCTATATGGGTAGTTTTTGAGATTGTATAAGTGATTTAAAAATTTTAATAGCTCACGAAGCTAGGTTTAGCTTAAAAGGTTCAATAGGTTTATTTAAATAAAGGATGAAAATAAAAATTTTAATTGACGAACGATCGTCAAATTGCAGCCGATTATCAATAATTATTTTATTGAATGAAACATTTTCATGCATTTGCAGAGTGTGATAATAGCGAATCTACAGCAAACAATCCATTTAAGCGTCCACCATCAAATAATCTCAAAAACAAATTTACTTCAATCATTTGATATCAACGAACGAATCTAAATGCTGAGTATTTGGACAGTCTATACTAATTGCTCCTTTGAAGTCGTTCACTTATCGCCGACTGGATCTTGGCGTTACGTTTTAACACCTCCCAACTGTAGCCGGGCGATATTTTAATAGAGTGTGAGAATGTTTGGTGACATCACTCAAACTGATAACATCTTACAAGATATATGGCCGTTATTTTAATTCAATGTCATTTCAATAATTTAAGAAACAATCTTAATTATGCAATAGTAGACTGGCTTCGGTTATCAAAATAAAATATCTTTTTTATGTTGATGAAACAGATTTGGCCGTGTGCACATAATAATGACATGTACTGATAAATTAGCTTTGGTAATATAAAATGTATGTTTTTTATGAAAATTAGGGACAAGACGAGCAGGAAGTTCATCTGATGATAATTGATACGCCCTGGCCATTACACTGCAGTGCCGCTCAGGATTCTTGAAAAACCCCAAAATTTCTGAGCGGCACTGCAACTGCGCTCGTCACCTTGATGCACCCTTCAGACCGAAACACAGTTATACTTACACATTACTGCTTCACGGCAGAAATAGGCGCCGCTGTGGTACCCATAATCTAGCCGGCATCCTGTGCAAAGGAGCGTCCCACTGGCTTGAATTGGACCTATCAGTTCAGTCCCATTCTCATTCTTTGATCACTCAAAGAAAATTACTAAAATTAAATACTTAACTAATTTCATTTACGGAATGATTCGAATGTTACCTTTTATAACATCGTTAGAGATGCAAGAATCAGTGTACATATTCGCTTTATATTGCTCGATTTAATATTATTACCATAATGCGACGAAGCAACATAATCATGAAATGTTAATTAATATCGGTCCAAATATAATAATTGTTTTGTAAATGTTTATCATAATTACTTATTGCAGAATCAGGGTGGCAATGCGATTATTAAGTTAAACAAATTTCGACCTGTTTTGAATGTCGGCGAATTAAAACATTAATTATATTCGTTAGTTCTCGCTCCATACAGACTTCTACTGAATCGAATTGAACTACAAATGATTGTTATTTTAAAAGCAATTTCAAAAATTATCCGACGATAATAACAATTGAACAATCGACCTAGCGGCCCCCATCTCAGTTCCTGGCGCCGCAGTTTTTCTACATTGATACACTTTCAAAACAGCTTGTAGTATTTTTATAATAATACTAGTGGACCCAACAGACGTTGTCCTGTACACACGTCTTAAATTTGAAAAATCAGTCCAGCCGTTAGGGGGAGTTCGCTTACATACACATGAGCAGGAGAATTATATTATATGGACGGAATTGAGAATCTAAACCAATCTCAAATTCACTGAAACAAACAAAAAAATCATCAACATTGGTCCAGCCGTTTAGGAGGTAGTTTAATTTTGATTCTAAACCATTCTCGAATCCACCTGAAGACACACACCAATCTCAAATTCACCGGAACACACAAAAATATCACCAAAATCGGTCCAGCCGTTTATGAGGTAGTTCAATTGTGAATCTAAACCATCCTCGAATCCCCTTGAACTCACACAAAAAATTTCATCAAAATCGGTCCAGCCGTCTAGGAGGAGTTCAGTGACATACACACGCACACAAGAAATATATATATAAAGATAATAATAAATTTCCTTAATATAATAATAATTATAATACGAATAGCGTAATATAATTCATAATAGGGTACATAATAACTTCGTTAACAATCTGATATTGAGAATGTTGTTAGTGAGTATTATGCCTACAACTTAAAACTTTTTAATACACAAATAAAATTTTAAAATAAAATTTTATGAACGATGTGGGACTCGAACCCACGACCTCTGGCGTTCCGTGCCAGTGCTCTCCCAACTTAGCTGTATAAATCCTAGCAGTAAGGGTTACCACTTTAAAAACATAACAAATTGTTTAGATTTACAAGAGCGACATCTCAAGTCAATTTCCTAATATGCAAATATTTGAGTTGAGCAGGTTATCAACTGTAAAGTTGACCCTGTACATGACCCCACAACCTGAGAGTTGAACAAAGCATACAAGATTTTATGACGATACGTCACGTCGAACGGTTAGCTCAGTTGTGAGAGCACTAGCAAAGAACGCCAGAGGTCGTGGGTACGAGTCCCGTGTTTTCAAAATATATTTGTGTATTAATCCTAGAAGTGAGGTTTATCACTTTAAAAACATAACAAATTATTTAAAACTTTTTGTGTGACTTATTTTTTTTTTTTTTTTTTTATGGAATAGGAGGACAAACGAGCGTACGGGTCACCTGGTGTTAAGTGATCACCGCCGCCCACATTCTCTTGCAACACCAGAGGAATCACAAGAGCGTTGCCGGCCTTTAAGGAAGGTGTACGCGCTTTTTTTGAAGGTACCCATGTCGTATCGTCCCCGAAACACCGCACAAGGAAGCTCATTCCACAGCTTTGTAGTACGAGGGAGAAAGCTTCTTGAAAACCGCACTGTGGAGGACCGCCACACATCCAGATGGTGGGGATGATATCCTAACTTGTGGCGTGTCGTGTGATGGTGAAATTCAGCGGCAGGAATCAGGTTAAACAGCTCTTCGGAACACTCCCCGTGATAAATGCGGTAGAAGACACACAATGAAGCGACGTCTCTACGCAACGCCAAGTGATCCAGCCGTTCACAGAGCACTGAGTCCCCGACAATTCGAGCTGCTCTACGTTGCACGCGGTCAAATGGATCGAGCAGGTACTGGGGTGCACCAGACCAGAGATGACAGCAATACTCCATGTGTGGCCGGACCTGCGCTTTGTAGAGCGCTAGAATGTGGGCCGGCTTGAAGTATTGCCGTGCTCTATTGATGACGCCCAGCTTCTTCGAAGCCAATTTGGCTTTGCCCTCCAGATGGCCTAGGAATTGGCAATCGCTCGAGATTTCTAGACCCAGTATTCCGATACTAGGCGCGGCTTTAAGAGAAGTGTTCTCGAAGAGCGGTGATACGACAAATGGGTTTTTTTTAGTGGTAAACGCGCAAACTTGAGTCTTCTGGGGGTTAAATTGGACAAGGTTCAATTTACCCCATTCCGCGACCTTCTCGAGAGAGGACTCGATAGAAGACACAAGTTTCTCCCGGCACTGGTCGACGATTTCCCGAGAGAGACCTGCATGGCCCGTGTATACGGCATCACCAGTGCTGTCATCTGCATAGCAATGCATGTTGGAGGTGTCCAACATATCATTGATATGCAGAAGAAACAGCGTAGGAGATAGCACACAGCCTTGGGGCACTCCAGCATTCACGGGCTTCGGGTTCGAGCAATATCCGTCGACAACGACCTGTATGCTACGCCCAGTGAGGAAGCTGGAGGTCCACTTGCACAAGCTCTCGGGAAGCCCAAATGATGGAAGTTTTGAGAGGAGCGCCTTGTGCCATACACGATCAAAGGCCTTCGCTATATCCAGGCTAACTGCCAGGCCTTCCCCCTTGCTTTCAATAGCCGCCGCCCATCTATGTGTTAGGTATACCAGAAGATCACCTGCCGACCGTCCATGGCCAAACCCGTACTGTCGGTCGTTGATCAACTGGTGACCCTCTAGGTATACTAAAAGCTGGTGGCTAATTATGCTCTCCATGATTTTGGAGAGCAGGGAGGTGATAGCAATAGGCCTGTAGTTCGCCGGATCCGAACTGTCTCCTTTTTTTTGGATCGGATGGACAAGGGCTGACTTCCATGAGTCAGGGACTACGCCTTTGGAATAAGAGTGCCGGAATAAACGCGTTAGCACCGGCGTCAACTCAGGGGCACACGTTCTAAGCACGATTGGAGAAATGCCATCCGGCCCGCTCGACTTCCTGACGTCCAACGAAAACAGAGCTCGCCTAACAGTTTTCTGTCTGAACTGTACTTCAGGCATAGAGCTCTGACACCGCGGGATGGTCGGCGGTGTTTTTCCGTTGTCGTCAAGAGTCGTGTTGGAGGCGAAAAGAGCGCACAGGAGCTCGGCTTTCTCTTTTGCCGTATGGGCCAGGGTGTCATTCCTCATGTGCAACGGCGGCATGGACGGCTGGTTGAAGTTACCAAGAGCAGCTTTCGACAACGACCAGAACTTGCGTGTTCCGGTCGGGTAACTGGAAAGCTGCTCGCCGATTTTGACGACGTGCTTAGACTTCGCACGGGCGATTTGCCGCTTAAAAAATCTGGAGGCACGGTTATATTTCCTCTTAAGAACTTTGCAGTTCGGATCCTTTGTGCCCAGCGCCGTAACCCAAGTTCGATACGCCTGTTTTTTGCAGTCAGATGCTGCTTTAACTGACGCATCGAACCAGGGCTGTGATCTGCCACCGATCGGTACTACAGAGCTTGGTATAAAAATATCCATGCCCTGCAGTATCACATCGCCTACTGCAATGGCGCAGGCACTAGGATCATCCGAAGAGAAACAAACCTTGCCCCAAGGGTAGGATGCAAAAAAGGAACGCATCCTATCCCAATCTGCTGACTTGTAGTGCCAAACGCGGCGGGTCGCTGGTGGTCTGCGACGTTGGCGTCGGATAGGCACTACACTCCTGACCAGGCAATGGTCGGACGTTCCAAGAGGGGCGTCGACAAAGACCTGGTAACCATCGGGATGTGTAGTCAGCAGATTTATTAATATTTGAATAATAAGTAATAATTATTTTACAGCACGTCTATGAATTATTGTCTGTTCTACTCTTGCCCGACTGATAGCTTCATCCGGTTGAATAAATGCAGTTAACAATGTTATTTGAGTAAATATTAGTTTAGTTGACCGAAAATTTCATTGTAACTTAATACAAAACTACACTATAGCTCATTAACTGTTTGCACACTTGTGCTGTAAGAAGTTCTTATTGAGCATATCAAATTGATTTCCTTGACTATTTATTGATGTTGTTTTTATTGAGCATAAGAATTAAATCCGGTTTTATTATAATCATCATACTACATGTTTTAAAAAGGTGAGTGTACACTGTACAAAGTCCAAACCCAAACATAGAAGGCAGTCGTGAAATTAACATTCATACCCAATCTGTCTTATAAATAAACGCAATAAAAAGTTACTACAAGTTTAAAATTACATCTCCCTTTCATGTAATTCTATAGTGACAAAGGTAAAGACAAAAAATTTAAAATTTGGAATAACTTTACTTCGCGTTTACAACACAGGACCTGGCTAA
Source organism: Leptidea sinapis (assembly GCF_905404315.1). Lineage (NCBI taxonomy): Eukaryota > Metazoa > Arthropoda > Insecta > Lepidoptera > Pieridae > Leptidea > Leptidea sinapis. The sequence continues at coordinate 12,235,014 of NC_066289.1, read as the reverse complement.
GATCAAGTACTGTGGCACAACGAAAGACAGAAACAGTAGGTAGTCGGCACTCAAGGAAGAATCCATAGCCCAATCTAAACATGATGGCTTCGTTTGAAAAATAATTATTTTTGCACTCTCGTTGTCACAATAGCGGGGCACTATTCTCTGTATAGATACTTACTCACATACTAGAGGTAAAGGATGTGTATTCTGGACATGAAAATAATAGATGAAAGGTATGATGTAGTTACAACCCCAGTAAGAAATGAAATATATAAATAGAAAAAAAATACTATTGACTTTATATATATATATATATATATATCGCTATAGAATTCTGCAAATAAAAAAGTATATATTTTTCTTGTATCACAAGTATTTGTGTCTATTTTTTGGCTGGTAATTTTGGTTATATCCTAAGGTATATTGTTATGGGGCAGTGCGGCAGTGCGGCCGATATTAATATCATTTTTGTGCTGCACAAGAGGGTTATTCTCGCGATATATAATCTAGGTCCTAAAGAATCATTCAGAGAAAAATTTAAAGAAATAAACATTTTGACTGTTGCTTACATTGCAATACATTCTTGATAATGTTCTGTATGTTCATAAGCACATTGAGGAATTTTCTAGAATCTGTGACATTCATAATGTTAACACGAGGAACAAACATAAAATTGCCTACTACTCGGTTGGGTCGAGTTAGTAAGTCTTTTGTTGGGCGATGTATATGCTTCTATATGATATTATGATCCCAGAAAATGTACAAAACAAGTGTGTTACGAGGTTCAAAAGAATTGTTAAAAAACGTTTGTGTGGGAAAAGTTACTATAGCATAAACGATATTCTTAATGACACCACTGACTGGGAATAAGGCGAACACCCTCAGGCTTATTATTATTTAAAAAAAAAGCCCGAAAAGAGTTTCTTGCGCCCATTCTTCTCAGGTCTGAGGCGGTCTCTTTGGAATAGGTGTTGGTTTTTGACGTTCAATAAGTGATTTTGAATCCTATTTTGAATAAAAATATTTGAATTTGAATTTGAATTATGAGGTCAAAATTATAAATGTATGGATTCTTCATCTAGCAGGTTATGAAATTTTGTAGAAAGCGGCACCGGTGCCGCACAGGAACCGCATGCAAACCATAGAGTTAAATAGTAAAGCAACGCTAGTAGTTAATTGAAGCATTGCCCACAATACTAAAAGAATGGATTTTATCAAATTTGTTATGTTTTTAAGGTGATAACCCTCACTTCTAGGATTAATACACAAATAAAATTTGAAAACCAAATTTTATGGATGATGCGGGTCTCGAACCCACGACCTCTCGCGTTCCGTGCGAGTGCTCTTCCAACTGAGCTAACCTTTCTGAGCCCGCATCGTTCATAAATAAAATTTTGTTTTCAAATTTTATTTGTGAATTGATTTAATATTAATATACTTAAAGAAAGTTAGCATTGACAAATCTAATATTATTTTTCCAATAAAATTCATGTATGAACAATGGTGTGGAATACGGCGCTGGTGCGGTTCCCGCGTCATGTGGAACGAGCTTTAGTGCATAGGTAAACATGTACAGCACTCTTCTAATAATTCATCTATTAACTTATTTGTTGTCCTCGCTAAGTTGTAACATATTTTCGGGTAAGTAATAATTCATATTTTATGTCATCTTGATTCGTATTTTAGTTTTATTGTTACAACTGGTACTTCAGGAACTATTAAAGTTTTATCGTGTAACGTGTCTGGTGCACATTAAAAAAGTCGCATTACTTGACAAGGTGTAGTCGAGTACGAGATGTCTAATCGAGCAACTCTTTGGAATCCGCGGGGGTCATCGAATATCCAATCAAAAATCACTGTGAATTAACTTATATAAGTGAAAGAAATGACACTTATGTATGTCAAAGATTTACATATACAGTCAAGAACCTCTTTGCCACTCTTTTACAACAATAGTTACAGCTTTATCGGTATAAAAACATCATACATGGTGCACAAAATATACTCAAACATGACTAAATAAATAAAGGTAATAAGGGAGAATTATCTTAACGATTATAAATATAAATATGTAACAAGAGACATGTGTAAGATAGTGGGAGGCTCCTTTGCACAGGATGCCGGCTAGATTATGGGTACCACAACGGCGCCTATTTCTGCCGTGGAGCAGTAATGTGTAAGCATTACTGTGTTTCGGTCTGAAGGGCGTCGTAGCTAGTAAAATTACTGGGCAAATGAGACTTAACATCTTATGTCTCAAGGTGACGAGTGCAGTTGTAGTGCCGCTCTGAACTTTTGGTGTTTTTCAAGGATCCTGAGCGCACCGCATTGTAATGGGCGTCAATTACCGTCAGCTGAACCCCGTTCGCATCAGCTATCGCATCCCTCGACAACGCCAGAAGCAATGATAAGTGCTTTATCCGCTAACTCTGGCGTAATGAATAATACGAAAATATATACAATTTTCTACATAAATATTGACCCTTGACTATATGCTCAACATTATTGAACATTATACGCGGTTAAAAATATGGGGCACAATAATTAACATCGCACCAAAAATATTTTAATATACTATAATCTCCTTGTATCATACACATTTTCCTTCAAGTGTTTATTGAGACTTCGATATTAATATATTTTCTCCCGTATTTTTAATAGAACTATTAAAACGTTAGCGATATAATTGAGTTCAAATTTTAAACGTGTATTTTTATTACACATAAAGGCAATGCGATACGTGTTTATGCTTCATAAAAACTTAAAAGCGATATATTATTTAACATTAAAATTAACAGCTTCAATATAATATAATTAAATATTTTGGTATTTATTTTTATTATTCTTACTTTTTTAAAATTTAACATGAATAGACTTTGCTCAAATAATATGTACCTAGGTAAGTTTTATATACCTCTCGATAAGGAATAATAAAATATTAATTGAAATGCACTGAGGAGTATTTTAGGGTATTTTACGCCTAAAAAAATGGGATATAGGATCACCTTGTTGTTCGTCTGTCTGTCTTTTAAGACTGATTTTCTCATGAATATGAAAAGCAAACGTAAGAACATTACCAGAGAGAGAGGAGAGGATCAGTAGAATTTAAACACTTAAGCATCAACATTGATCCTATTGAATATAAAAGTTTTGGATTTTTGAACATTGATCTAATACTAGTCTGCGGACAATATAGCTTCAAGACAATATCCGTAATAAGTAGCTATATTAAAACTTATTATAATTATTATTTATTGACTTTTTGAACTTTGAACGACAAGCTAGTAGAGCTAGAAACTAGAAACGACTTACCGAACGGCTAGAAGCGAGTGTTGTCCTATAGTAGGCTAAACTAGGCCTACTGTAATGTTAAGACAATAAATAACAGTAGGCTATGACTCTACATAAAGAAACAATCCATCTATCAATATAACACGAACTTTTGAGTTTGCATTATTCAAGCTTATACCGCTTATATTCATTACTTGTTGAGCGGCAGTAATAGATACTCTGTCAAAATTACAGATGTATTTTATGAGAAACCACGGCCGTTTATGAGATACATTTCACAAACAGATGGACAAACTTAGACTTAGTAACAGAATTCCCGATGGTCAGGGAACGCTCTGGGTACGGAACCCTGCAACTGAACTGGCCATAAAAAGATGATTTATTTAAAAGGACCACCAAGATCTTGTGTTTTAGACATAATATTTCGTTGTTATGAGTCTTGCGACAAATGGACCGGTATTTGCTCCCGATGTGATAAACATTTTACGAGTTCACCACTGCATTTTGGTTTTGATAGAGTTTGATCATGGATGAAGAAACACGTTACTGGATGTGGCTTACTAATATTTCCAGTATAATTTATATTTCTTCAACTATTTTTAGCTTTCCTGTACTTTAGTGGTAACTCTTCTTTTCGGTACAAAACTTAACTTATATTCAAAACCTCACACTATTTCCGTACTAAATTTCATAAATATCAGTTGGCTTATATATGTTAAATAGAGTTACTTTCTCATTTATGATAGGTATTAATATAAGTAAATATTTTTAACTAATAATATTTACATAAAAGCTTTGCCCCCTACTTCGTCAGCGTGAATTTAAATCCATTGCAGCATATAGCTATAAGTAGGTAGAATATTTTTTCTATTATTATGATAATTTACATCAATATTTTGAAGTTTGTTGAGTGGACACATTATAGACTCTTCTGGACGTGAAATTGCAACCACAACAAATTAAAATTGAATGGGAAATTATTAGGAATTAAATAACTTCGAGATAAAATTTCTATTCCTTTAATTTATATATAGCTTATAATTTATGATTAATAAATGTCACCATAAACTTTAGAAACGACAGAAACTTTAACGGAACATTGTAAAAACAACAAAATGTGTTCACATCCATTAACTTTATATCAACACAATATTACAACTTTTTGATAATAATTACATCTCCGATAAAATCTTTGTTTATGTAAGGTTGTTTCGTAAAATTTTATAACGAGTAATGCTTTAATTACCCATCTTTGATAAGGCGATCAATAAATATGTGATAATAAGTGGCTATTTACGATAACGTTAGCCTACACCACACTCCACAGTATAAGATGGCGTTACAATGGGGGCGCTTCTGGCGTTCTAGCTCGTAATATTTTAATCTTCATAAATCTTTCTCAAAATGAAACTATATAAATGAAATATATCTTAAGAATTCATTTCAAATTTCATTTTTTGCCCTCAATTTACACTAGACACTTAGACAGTTGTTATTCCCCGCGCGTTATTTGTCAACTGTACCAATACATCGTCTCGTAACGGTCGACACGTGGAAATGATCGCAGAGGGACCTAGTATCTCTTCAACTTGGGAGGTTAATTGCCTTTGGGAGGTTTTAATATTAATTTAATACAATTATGATTATCCGCTTTAGGTGGTCCGATATGGAATGCGATCACGGACGGTAGGTATGTATGTTAAGTTTTGTGACGTCCTTTTGATAAAGTAAACATTCTAAAGCTGATGATATTACATTATTACTTATACAATATTATCTACAGACTTCAAACCTAATTAAATACTTATATTGTCTATGCTTTACTTACATTAACTTATTTAAACATAGAGCCCTATATATACGCGTCTTCTAATCATGTGAATAATATACATTTTAATATTATATACATATAACTAACCTGTAAGTACGTGCTTCCTTCGTCCCTGTAGAGTCCGAAGGGCACGTCATTGTCCAGCAGGTCCCTGAGCGTGACCCAACCCGACACGGACAAGTACTGCGCACTCGTTACAGCACATACAGAATCCTCCACATCTACACAAACGTTAAGTCAAAGTCAAAGTTTTTATTTGCTTAAACATGTTAGATTGATGTTACATAAATTAATATTATAAAATACATGTTTGCCACAATTATGACGTGCAAATTTTACAAAATACATTTCTAAATCATTAGATACAATACTATCAGTTAAACAACAGGTTAAATATATTATTAGTAGCAGTATTATTTATTAATATTAAATTACAAAAAAAATATATCAAGTTTTTAATTGAAAATATTCGTATTAAGCAGTTTTTAATAAGATATATTTTCAATTTAGATGAGAAATTCCTATTTGATCTACCTCTATTGTTTTCTTTGGGATGTGATTATAGATTTTTATGCACACAAAAACAGTTTCTCTGAAATAATGTAGTTCTACAGCAAGGTACTTGTAGTTTGATGGGTTCCTTGGATGGGATAAGAGAAGTGTTTTCATGTTTACTGAATTCGCTAAAATTTTTTCGAACAAACATACAGCGCTCAAATATGTATAATTAAACAATTGTTAATAAGTTATATTTTTTAAATGCGGGTCTGCAACTTTCAAGGGTCCTTTAAGGGGTCCTTTCAAGGGGTCGTTAATAATTATTATAACATCTATTTAAAGCGTTCGTGATCCAATACACAGAACCGTTGACCGTCAACACGGTGATACCGGTTCGATGCTCGTACGCCACGGACCTTTGAGGTTTCGGTTTACGAATTCATAAAAAGGCATAAAAGGCATTTATTTTCTCAAAATTGATTCCTTTAGAACTCGTTTTGATGTCATTTCTAATATAAGTACTAGATACTACTACCACTTCGGAAACAAATGGCGCTCTGAGAGAGAAGAAGCGGCGCAAGAAACTCTCCCAGCATTCTTTTTTTGCGTTCTTTTTAAAAAAAATATACAATATTGTACTGTCATTGCTACTGCTATAAAATAATCATAATCTAGTGCCAGGCTGTCCGATCACTTAGATATTCAGCTGTGGAGTAATAGAATTTACGACAGATTTTTTTTTTAATAAAACATTTATTTTTTTTATAGAGAATGCCTGAATAGTGGCTGGGACTTTATTATAAAAGTGTATACATTTACCCTTAAAACTATAATTGTATCTTATGAAGCCTACTAGAATTAGTTACAAGCAATCCGTAATTTCTAGTGTTATAATAATGAAGATTTTTGTGAACGTATATTAAGTTTTCATAAATGTACTGACAATGAACAGTCATAATATTTATATCTTTAAATTTTTCTTTGAGAGACTGTCACCTACATACATAAATACCTTCTTACGTTCATTTTGCTTTGGTGACCACTCGTGCATCATTGGATATCTTTGTTTACATTATCTTGCTATATTTCACACTAAAGCTCAACTCCGGTATGGTCTAGTGGCTAGGATACCTGGCTCTCACCCAGGAGGCTCGGGTTCGATTCCCGGTACCGGAATAACATCTTTTTGTTTTTCTTTCAAAATATTTGTTAATAATATTAATATGTGCCTTCTGGTTGGTAATGTTATATTTTTTGATACAGAAATTAAATTATTCAGAAAAATCTACGCAGACGTTAAATTTATTATAAAAACTATTTCGTGTTTAGTGTTACTAGAATATTGTACTCTATTACGTCAAGTACAAATTTGAGTTTATGTAACTTATAGTTAAATTACCTGTGAAAATGATCTCCTTCGAAGGGTATATTATCTGCCCTTTCAGCGGTAAAAACACAAACGGAATATCTGGCTTAGTAGAACCACGACCAAAACTTGCCATTGGACATTCTGAAACAAACAATTAAAATTTTCACCCTACTGTTATATTATTACCAAAGGATTGTAAAAGTAATAATAGAATGCTAACTGAATGTGCAATAGTGCAGTGTTCGCTACCTACTGCTGCTTTAAAAATTGTAGACACATAAAAAAACAGTTTTAGTTTACAATATATGGAGGGATGTGCCAACTATGCAACTCACCGAAATATGGCTCTATTTGTAGTCGTATCATTTGGTAAGGTGGTCACACCTCCAGAAATGAAGGACCGAATTAAGCAGTGCAGAGCCAGGTGGAGGAGAAAAGAGTCACCCACGCGATGGACGGATCTAATCAAAGCAGTGACCCCCGTAATGCTACAAATATGCAGAAAAAACCTACTTTACGCAACGCCAAAGAATTAAACCAATCGGAGATGACGTCTTAATCGTCGATGATTCCAGCCACTTTTCGCTGTATTGATAAAATTGGTACTAGGGAGCGCTCAACATTGCAAAACATAAATAATCTGGTAACATGCAGGTTTTGTAAAGAAGCGAAGGAACCAGTAGCGCTCCTGCAAACCACATAAGTGTAAATCCAGTATCCACTTAGGGGGGCCATATCCTGCATCTATAATGTATTCAACTCAACAACAATTCAAGTCGTTGTGAGTTAGATTCCTAGAAATCTGGAACTTTCTCTCTCTTCCCTTCTCAAGGCTCAAAGTATGAATTTAACAGTTAATTAACTATAATAATAATGACAAAGGCAAAATAAAAAGTAATTTTTAATTATTAAAACTATTTAAAGTTACAAACAATAATAATTGTTACTATGAATGTCGACTGCATTTCATCAATGTCATTCTCCCAACTACGGACGCGGTAAAGCACACATCTCATTAAACATTATTGAGCTCACATAGCGACCTTTATAATAAATAGATACAAGACCGTAATTTATCTAAATTACAAGTTACCGGTGGTAACTGTAAACGTACGTACAATATCGTAATTGATATTCAATAATCATTTTGATGTGTGCGAGATCTTCAGAAAAAATTGTTACAAATGCCATTTTTATTGAGGTCTGCTCACATTGACTTGAATCACCGCATACTTAAATACTTAAAAAGCAGAATTTATTAGTATATACCTCGTTCGTTTTTTGGCAAAGTTGCCAGAAAAAAAAATGCAAGAGAAATACACAGATTATTATCGTATGAACAAGGAAGCGCTTGAACCACAGTAGAACTTTGAAACGTTTTTTTTATGATTTATCGACCTAGGAAGAAAGCCATTCAAAAGTTTGGTTGTGTGTGCTAGAAAGTTTTTTGAGAAACGCATTGTAATTAGATAAAAACAGATGATATAAATTCAGTTTGTGACAGTGAAAAAATAATTGTTCTTCGGGAGACTCCCTGTGATATACGTAAGAAGAATGTTTCTATGCAATGGCAAAGAGAGCCTGCTATTTTTACAGTTCTGCATATTCAGAAAAAGGGTATAAACGTAATACAAGAGCTTTAGACGGAACAACATAAACGTAACAACGTAACATTTTTGTAACTCTTTCTGGACTGCCTATTACGTCTGTAGAATTAAAAATAAAACTATATTTATTGGCATAAATTAGGAAAGCGGATGACTCACCTAATTTTATGTGGCATCACTAGTGAAAACATTATTAACAGTAACGACTTCTAGCAACGCGAAATGCGCTACAACTAGGAGTGTTCCGAAGAGCTGTTTGCCCTGACGTTTGCCGGCGGATTCCACACTGGCGTTCCTCCAAGTGCGGTTTTTAAGGAACTCTTTCCACGTACAACCAAAATATCGAAAATTCTTGTGATAGGACATGGTCACATTTAAAAAAGACTTTGCAAGAGAGTATGGGCGACGGTGACCACTGACAATCAATTGTCACTTTAAATTAAATTTGTAACTCCGTTCTACATGAACTGACCATCAACTCAACTCCGTATACACCTTGATAATTTCATTCACGTCGCGCATCAAATTAGATTCGACATTATTCGAGAGCATGACATGACATAAGCCATGTTCTGCCTATTATCGTACGTTATAATTTTCTATCTACACAGCATAAACCAACAATAATTACTTAAGTGACAGTTTACAACAACATTTGAATCCAACACGACCTCACTTTGTTTAGGTTGACCTTAACGCCCCTAACACGCCCCATGTTTAAGTAATGTAAGTACAACTTTCTTAGAAAAATGTTATTTGAAATGTATGGTTGTTCTGTGAATAAATTAGAATACTTATTTATTAAATTTTGACATGGTGGATTGTGCTTTTAGGTTACGCTTCAAATAAAGTAATGTTATCGAAGCTTAGATTATTCTGAGCCAGAAATGTATAATTTAAACTAATTAATTATTATTAAAATAACTGGAACTTTATGCTCAAAAATAACAAACCTCCTATTATCACAGTATTTTAGTTTAATTAGGGGATTAGGTAAATCTTTCGGGAGGCCTATATCCAGTGGACATCTTCCGTCTGAAATGATGATTATGATGATTTGGTAAATCTTACATACCTATTTGATTATTATACCTAATATACCCAAATTTATTGAAATCTCAGCAATACTTAAAATAACTTTATTCGAAATTACTAGTTTAATGCAGCCTTTTCATCTGTTTGGCACGAGTCTATGCACTCACGCAAAGATTGTGTATTGTCCTCATCGATCTGGATTCAGATCTAGGCCGGATAAAGGCCAGTCATCAGCTTTAATAAAGTCTGGAACGTTGACAACAAACCAAGCTTGGATTGTTCCATACTGCGCAAGGCAATTAATGAAATTCCTTTTTTTTACAACCACTTTCCACTATTGTGATTTATTATTAGCCTCGAAAAAAATATGTGAAAAGACGGGAAATGATCGAAGTTTCTAAAATAATGAACGCGTTCCAAATTTGAATTCAAAACAAAACTTTTAAGCAATGACGTTTATGACGAAGGTATAGAACGTCATTGTTTTTAAGTTGGAACAATAATTATGGCCATACTTATGAATTATTTTAGGACACTGTTGTAGGTTCTCTGCTGGTTGTTTTATGAAAGTTCCCTGTCCCTGATTTTGGTACAAATCCCTCTGTGTAGGAGTTTGATTGATTTGATTTTCCTGTATCTTATTTTTGAAGTGAAAACATATTTAGCGGCGTTGAGCACTTGAGATGGAATAAAAATGTTAAACTGGCGTCAGTACACGTGGCGATCGAAAATTTGTAAGACGGAGGGACTTGAGTTTTTTGTGACAATTATAAATAGTACCTAGACGACCGAGACCTGCACGGATTTTTAAAAAGGTACAAAACTCGACCAAAAAAAACTAATACGACATCATGATTGAAACCGGGGTCTTCTGCTTTCCGGATTGGGTGATCCGGTGATAATGTTCCATCTGATCTATTATAATCTTGTATATAGTGGCGAAATTTACCTTTGTATTCTAATGGTATTGCAGCAGTTTCTCATTAAAACTTGGATAAAACTACATTTTTTGAAACCTAGCTAGATCTATTTCTCACCCCGAAACTACCTGTACACAAAACTTCATTAAAAACTTTGGAGCCGTTTTCGAGATTCAGATTATTTATATATATATATATATATATATATATATATATATATATACAAAAATTGCTCGTTTAAAGATATATAATATAATAGCAAAAATATAATTTTTAAGTTGAATTATGTAAGTAATGTAAATTGTCATTTTTGTGCACGATAGAGCAATCAATATATAGTATTTAACCACATAAGTGCTAGTACTTTTAACTTGTACCTACTGATGAATAAAGCAATTCGTGTTATTCCCAATTATTCCCTTACCATTCAAAATAATTCAAAAATGCACGACTTTAATGTTCAAGTTATTTTTATTTGTCGTACAAATAGAAGATGCCATGTAAGAATGTCATGCACCATGGCAAGTTGAGGTCTGTAATATCTGGCAACCCCTCTGCTACACATACGTCATTGTACTATCACGTGTGCTATACTTGCCAGTCATCGTGTTTAATAAATATCACTGTATACTTACTCAACTATTTACGTGGAGGTCATTCTTTCATAATTGATAATTTGATCGACCTTTTCAATAGATACAGTAATTGTATTTTGGCTACAATTATTATTATAATAACAAAGATAGAGTATGTAGAACGAAGTACCTTTGCCGCAATATAATAATTATTATAGGAAATGATTTCGCTTTAAAATGCAATGTTCTACTGTACCTATGTCTTCCTTATAATTTGGACGACACTTCACTGATTTTCAAAGTGAAAAGAAACCAAGCTATGTATGACGAAGTGAACGATATTTTATCTGACATCGTGTACTGGTTTAGCGCTAATAACCTATTGTTAAATAGCAAGAAAACTAAATTCATTAAATTTACCGTACCAAATGTCAAAAATGTAAATGCAAATGTTTTGTTAAACGGAGAGGTGATTGAACCGGTGGAATCTGCTATATTTCTTGGCATAACTCTAGATTCCAAATTACAATGGGGCCCCCATATTGAAGGATTTGCGAACAGACTTAGTTCTGCAGCATACGCGGTTAAAAAGATTAGACAATTAACTGACATAGATACGGCGCGACTAGTATACTTTAGTTATTTCCATAGTATTATGTCCTATGGTATATTGCTATGGGGCAACGCTGCCGATATTAATACAATATTTGTGCTGTAGAAGAGGGCTATTCGCGCTATTTATAACCTAGGTCCTAGGGAATCATTGAGAGCAAAATTCAAAGAAATTAAAATCTTGACTGTTGCTTCTCAATATATTCTTGATAATGTAATGTATGTTCATAGGCACATAAGTGAATTTGCCAGAAACTGTCATAACCATAATGTTAACACCAGGAACAGACATAAACTGATGATGCCTACTACTCGGCTAAGTCGAGTTAGTAAGTCTTTTGTGGGGCGATGTATATGCTTTTACAACAAGATCCCAGAAAATGTGCAAAACAAAGGTGTTACGTTATCCAAAAGAATTGTTAAAAAACGTTTGTGTGGTAAAGGTTACTATAACATAAATGACTTTCTTAATGATACCACAGATTGGGAATGGAGCGACCGCCCTCAGGCTATTAAATAATAAGTTTAATTTTACAATGTTACTTTGTAAATGTTACTTTTATTGTAAAACACATTTTTGATGAAAAAAAAAGCCCGCTGAGTTTGTTGCGCCCATTCTTCTCAGGCCTGAGGCATTCACTTTGGAATGGGTGGTAGTTTTTTTGACTTTCAATAAGTGATTTCACATCCTATTTTGAATAAAAATATTTGAATTTGAATTTGAATCATATATTGTTACATAATGGATTGGTAATTAATTAGATCATTAAAAAATATATAACATTAGAACACTTATCAGATGAAAAGGCTTTAAAAAAAAATAGTTTAGACCTGTTTTATCACAGCGAGGCTTCTTTACACAAGATTTCACAAATTCTAGTTACTACAGCGGAGTCTTTTTCTGCCATCAAGCAGTAGATTGCATGAATTATTGTTAGCTATTCTGTTAGCTAGTGGCTATAAGCCACTAAAACCGTGTGGATTTATAGAGTCCGAATGGCAGAATAAACACAAAAACTTTTGAAAATATATTTGTTTTTGTCTTTTGCATCTTGATTCATAATCATCGTCGTATGTTTTGCATTTATATTGAAGGTATATAACAAATCTGCGTTGAATTGATTATAATCTGTTAATATATATATCAAGGTTCCAAATTTGTGTACAATACTCGAGTATGCTACGAACATATTATGTACAATATAACGTTTTTATAACCTTGATACTTATGAATTGGAAACAGGATCTTTTGACAAAACCCATACACCGGTTGGCTCTATTAGCGACGTTATCAATGTGTTTGTCGTATGAAAGCTTAGAGTAGTGAATTACGCCTAAATCACGAATCTCGCTATACCAATTTTGAGTGGATGAGAGGATTGAAATTTAATGAAATCAGGTTTACCTACGGGTAAATGTTAAAGCGTAACATTTCGAAACGTTGAAGTCTAGTTTGTTGATGCTACAATAATTTTCAAACCTGTGCATGCTTTGTAATATATACATACATAAAAAGAACTATTACATACACAAAAAATTAACACATACATACATACATAAAAGACAGTCATCAACGTCACGAATTTGTTTAAATATTTTCATATCATCTGCGTATAGTAGAAATTTGGAATGTAGAAAACAAGCAGCAAAATCGTTATTGAAGAGATTAAATAACAATGGAGCAAACAAGAATGGAGCAAATTAGAAGTAGGTTATATCTACCAATTATTAATGAAAACTTGGCTGTATTTAAAGTTGGTACTTTAAAAAAATACGTACAAAATAAGCGCTTATCGCATGCACATTTTTCTTTAAACCTTAGGACCACCAAACATATCTAATTGAATATTTTTTTTCAAAAGAGAATCTACGAACAAGGCCATGAGAGAAATTGCGTCGAATAATTGAAAAGGAGAAACTGGTTACTACTATATAGTATTGGCTTACCATCAATAATATTGACACAAGCCCGTTTGTCTTCTCTAAATGCTGGGGTTTCCTTCCTACACTGGCACAAGCAGGAAGTACCACCCATTGCCGCTAAAGCAGTTCCGTGTGATACTTCCATACAACGCGTTAGTCCACAATCTGTTCCTGAAATATGACAAGCATGTCAAAAATTGCATAAAAATCGAAAAGATAGTTTATATACCAGTCCACCTCTAGATATGTGCTTCTTGTATGTAGGTACATAACTTTATTCTCAAGGGCTCTTTTATTTAGATAGGTTCGGTAAATTGAATAATTAATTTAAAAAATGTTATGATCATACAAATTTATTTTTTCTTCGACTTTTTGCGCTTAAATTGATGAATAAAAGCAGTAGCTATAATTAACATTAGGTTTATTATAAATATTTATAACAAAAAGCGCGGCCCTTCTAAGTCAGAATTATTATACCGACTTTGCAGAATTAAATTATTTATACCAGCAATTAAATACTATGTACACTATAATAACCAAATTACTGTATTTTTTAAACATTTTTTTCTAAATAAAATTAATGAAATAGTTCCGTACCCACTAGTGTGAAGAGATCCCCACTGGCGAATCTTGTAACATTTGCTAGCGCCATCTCTGCATGACTAACCGTACTAGTTGAAACTATGACCGTCATGAGTAAAAGAACCAATGCCATTTTGTGTCGAATTTAAGATGCCGAGTTTACGTCATTTTTCCACGCGTTGCACAGATGTCGCTATTTAGCTTTTTATTTGAGAAATGGGTCTGCAAGTTGTTTCTCATTTTCTTTTAGTTTCCTTTGTTTTGTCTTAAGTTTTGCTTTATATAGCTTCGCCAATACATCTGAAACAAAATAAATACATAAATATCACCCACTTAAACAAGTTTTAATACAAACGTTTATAAAGCAAAAATATGTTGTTCTATCCGTAAAAATATCCTATTTTGATGATTTTTGAGTCATGTATTACTATAACAATGACTACCCTTGTATTTACGTTTTACTTTTACCAAATATTTTTTTTACATATTCGTAGGTCTAGTTTAAGTTATGTACCTGCATATCACTCGGGACAATTTGCATTTCTCCTAGTCGAGTGCATTGAGGCCTTAAGCTTCGTCTTGTGCCAAGAACAGATACCCTCGTAGGAATCTCGAATATCTCCGGTTGGTAAATAATGTACTATTGTATAAATAATAATACAATTAAGTTGTTTTCGAACATTCTCCTGGAGATTATTCAGAGTCAGTATCAATTAATAACTTGGCGTGGTTTGCATCATAAAATCTGACTTCAACATAGACTGCGGAATGTATTGCACCGTCGTACCTACAATAGCTTTAACCGTCGTAGATTGGACGGTTACAGTTAACAGTTAAAGTTATGAATTGTCAAATGGTGCAACACATTTTTTGCTTAACCGGTTCTTTAACATGTTTGTTATTGCTATTATTAAGTTGGTTGGTACTGCTCTATTCTAAAATGTATTTATATATATAAGTGTGTTGGCAATGAACTACTCCTAATCGACTGGACCGATTTTAATGAAGTTTTTTGTGTGTGTTCAAGTGGATTCGAGGATGGTTTAGACTTTAGATTCACAATAAAACTACCTCCTAAACGGCTGGACTGATTTCGATGATTTATTTGTGAGTTTCAGTGAATTTGAGAATGAGTGTATATATGGATATAATTATCCTGCTCATGTGTATGTTCGTGAAGTCCTCCTAACCGATCGACCGATTTTTCAAATTTAAGACGTGTATACAGGACAACGTCTGTCGGGTCCGCTTGTATATTATATATTTTAGTATAGATTTGTTTTAATTTAGGATTTGCTTTTTGGCTTTCTAGAACTTTTTGCGGAGTCGTAATCGACTGCGATTTTGTTGTTGTTGACTGTGTACAATTAATAAAACATGACTTTTTTGATGTCAGTCATCAACGGATTAGCGTGGGTCTCATTCACACCCTCACTTTTGTTAATGATTGAGTTTTTAATTTAGCTTCGAGTTAATATGGTTGAAAGTTGTTGTATTGTGCAGATGGTTTGTTGCCCCATAGGAATTTATTAATTAAACATTACGCGAAAAAATTTATACATATAAAATACCTATAAATTCAAATAATGATTCTATGAATCCAGTTCTTAGAAGTGGCCTGCTGGTTTTTACCCTACTTAAATATTTCGATCGTAAACACCGTTTGGTTGGATCGTATTCAGATGAGAAAATTTATTGCTGACGAGACTTTCGAAAACTATGTGTCTAGGAATTAATTATGCATACCTACTGCGTCTTACGAATTATTCGACCGCTGTTTTGAATTTTTAACCTAAATTTAATAAAATGCTGTATGACGGCGAAGGTCTTATGATATCTAGTGTTTCTGACTTTTATATATTTGTTTTATGAGCCCCACGTAGCATTGTGATTCGTACTTGCCCTACGTCGGGACATAATATGTTTGATAAATACAAACAGGGGGTCAACTAGTTTTTCCTAGATTTCTAGTCGCTAGAGTATTTTTTTTTATGACAATAAGGGACGAGATGAGCAGGACGTTCAGCTGATGGTAATTGATAAGCCCTGCCCATAACAATGCAATGCCGCTCAGGGTTCTTGAAAAAACCAAAAATTCTGAGCGGCTCTACAATTGCTCTCGTCACCTTGAGACATAAGATGTTAAGTCTCATTTGCCCAGTAATTTCACTAGCTACGGCGCCCTTCAGACCGAAACAATAATGCATAAACATTGCATGCAAGGGTTGCCATAAAAACTTGATATTACATGTAAATGACCAGCTCAAGCAAAGCATAGGTGGTGAGCATATTAATTATATTAAAAAAGTACCAATTTCAAAGAATAATAGTATAAGTAACAAACAATTACTTGCAGTCGTCACTTGGTCTAATTACGAAATACGAAACACAACCATTGAACCTACTTAGTTTAAGTAGGTAGATGAATAGGTAGCTATCATAATGATAACTTTAAATAACATTATTTCAGCGTCTTTAGGAAGCTTAATAAAATTACATTTGGATCGCATTGACCTTTAATATGCTCATCGGTCGGATCGGTGAAGAGAGGTGACGAACAAAGCTCGCGCTGGCACGTGAGTCCCTACTGGATAGCCACGCTGTTGGTGGTAACTGCATTTATCCACATCCACTTCGCAAACGCCATCATCATCATCCTCACCATTTGGGTGTACGGAGTTCCTACAGAGTGCCAAGCCATGGAATGGGCTTCTTTGCGCGGTGTTTACAGGACGTTACGACATGGGTCCCTGAAATAAAGCGCGTACGCTTTCCTCAAACCATCTTGTGGTTGGTCTGACAGGCGAGTGTGGGCTCTGGTTATCACTTAAGATCAGGTGACACGTGGTATGTTCATATTAAGCATTTTTTTATGACAGTCACGCGCGACAGTTGCGTCCGTCACCTTGAGACATAAGATGTTAAGTCTCATTTGCCCAGTAATTTCACTAGCTACGGCTTCCTTCAGACCGCAAAACATAATTGTTTAATGCTTTGCTGCTTCACGGCAGAAATAGGCACCGTTATGGTACCCATAATCTAGCCGGCATCCTGTGCAAAGGAGCCTCCCACTGGTAAAAGGCGTACGGAGTAGATAAACGAATTTCACATATTTATGCAGTCATTGTGGATAGATAGCTGCCAACACTTCCAAGCTGGTTTATATTCCACGATTCAGTTCATCCCATTGATGATGCATTGAAAACTGCCCATATCAAAGAATGATAAACTTCCATAATATACTTAATACTTGTGGATGAAATCAGGAAAGTTGACACAGTATTTAATAAATGGATATTTGTTATCACTGCGCACCCCAAAAATCCTACATAATATTACATATTTTGAGAATATGTTTGTTCTTTTTTTTTCTTTCACGCCATAACTACTCAACAAAAAGTTGTCAGGGATACAGAAGAGTATATTGAGTACATTTAACCCAAATACTTTTAAGGCTGGGTTGCATCATATTAGTTGTTATAGTTAATTTTTAAGTGATATTTAACGTTGACAGTAACGCTGATTTTAACATAAACTGCGGAGTATGTTGCACTATCGTATTCCTTGGCAAAGTTAAAAAGTGAAATATCAAGTCCATATATCGAATGTTTATTTGAAACTTTTAACAGGTCGCCATTTAGCTATTTAACATTAGCAATAGCTTTAACCGGCGAAGATTGGACGGATATGGTAAACAGTTAAAGTTGTGATGTCATCTAAAAATTGTCAAATGGTGCAACTCATTTTTTGCTTAACCGGTACTTTAACGTGTTTGTTATCGCTAAATTTAGTTGGTGCAATCCATTCTAAGCGTTCCTGAGAGAGCGCGATACGCACAGTATAAGCTACTTATAAAACGCGCTTGTCTAATAATCACACTGATGATCATCAACTAAGCCCCACCTCACACGCTAGCGGCAAACAAAAAGAAAAAAATATACATAAATGATGAGTTTAATCTGTAATCAAACACCGATCGCCTAACAATACTCACATTATTTTATAATAAACCAACAAAAAAGGCAGCCATTTAAATAACTCATTCCTTTGGCGAAGGTGTAAATTGATAAACGACGTTTATCACAACAGTTTATGTAAATAAAATGTCTTCGGGCCAATAATGTGGCAGAACATTGTTATAACGAAGTGATGAATGACAGTTATTGGCTCATCAATTATTGTAAAGCCCAACCTATTGTTGTGAGCTATTGAAATAAACATGTCACGGCTACCTGTTCCAACAAGTGGAGATTTTTTAACTGTTTTGTTTACTTTATTTCTTGTTTGATAACACATTTTTGTGATTCCTTAAATGTAGGACGTGTTCTTGTTTTTATCAATTCAATCTTTTTTCAAGTTCAAACTACGAGAGGTCAATGAAATAAGAATCGTCCATTTTAATAATCTAAAGCAAAACATGGTGCTCGACTAAAGTTTAGTGTAGATATAAATATAGTAGATATTACACCCATTTTTTAAAAGTGTCTCAGTTCGATTCTATAAAGACAATAATTTTTATTCATTTATGGGTTTTAAAGGCCTGGCCGCATTAGAGCGGCGCGTCGATTCACTTCGCGAGCAACGTTACAAGACGAGTGATAGTGACGAGGATTTGGTTATTATTTCCTTGTTGAAACAGAAGAAAAACTAATTATAGAAGAAGAAAATGAGAAGAAATTAAAGTATTGCTTACATACGAAGGTCACGCTATCAAGAAGGCGAGTATCACTATTTGTTTCTCGCCTTATTAATGACTCTGCACGATTTCACACTATCTTCCGAATATCGAAGACACAATAATTCTATAAACTTAACAATTAACAGTACGCACACTGAAGGGACGCGCCGGTTGCTGTGTCGCACTGAGCGTCGCTACAGGGCGTGATGCAGCGCGTCGCGGCAGAGTTGCTCCGAGACAATATTTTGACGCGCAGCTCTAGTGCAACATGCACCATATGAAATGAATGAAGTAATATTTCGACTGCTGCACAGCGCCGCTGTAATGAGTTACAGCCTTAAAATGCATTCAAATTTTGCATATTAAATTTTCGCGCGTAGTTAAACAAAAACACGGGACGCCATATTGCTATTCATATTATCATAACATCAGTTCCGTGTAAACAAAATACAAATACAAAATGTTTATTTTCTTTATAAAGTATGTACATAAATCAATATTCATGATTGGAGCCTCCTTTTAAGCACTATAGCGCCTGTATTAGAAGACTCCCCTCTTCCATAGCTTATTAATATCTACTTATTACATTATTTGCAGACATTCAAACATATTCTAATTACTAAGATATGTATCTGAGAAGTATGTATACTAAGAAATAAGATATACGTGTGCGTTGCGTGTGTTGTGAGTAAGGTGTGTATTTGTGTACAAATGAATGAATCTTTTATAAGTATATCTATAATGAAATGTTTGTGTTACTGTTAAATAGATATGATTGTGTTAAAAGTGCTTCAGTTTCTGTGTAAGTGAGTTAATTTATCCATCTTACTAGCATTTTTTTACATTCATGAAGATGTTTTGAATGGATATATATATATTTCTTTATTTACCCTATTATAAAGCATGGCTGAGAGCTTGCTGTACTGGCGATTGGCAATTCCGGTTTTGGTTGTAGAAATTCTTGCAATAATATCTATCTATTCTTCTTTTCGATAAAATGCTTGCATCATAGAGAATAGTTTTAAATGTTTTTAGAACTATAGCAATAATATATAATTTTATAACAGACAGAAGGTTACTGATATTATATAGTCTTTCAGTGTCCTTTGTCTACATCACAATTCAATAAATTTGTATTTATCAGCGCCGCCCCACTCGAGAATACAATAAACTAGCACAGATTGTGCTAGGGCAATATAAATTTCATTCAAAATATTTCTGCTGGTGCCTGATTCATTGAATATTGTTTTTAAAGCGACATGTCCTCAGTGTTTTGACCATCCATCCCAGTTTTCTAATTCTTCCAGTGTCGTGCTCAATGTGTTGGTACCAGTTACGATTTTAATCAATAATGTAAAATAACCTCCTAGATATTTTGTATATGAGATTTTTTGAATAATTGGACATGTGCAGTTATTTAATTTTTTTTCACGAGAATGTATTTTTTTATTAAAATCTTTTTTTGGTTTAAAAAAAATGTTGATAATATGGTATTAATATAATTAAAATTAAAGTAGGAATTACTCTCCACTATTGACTTGATGCCCAGGAATATGACGGTGCAACACATTCCGCAGTCAATTAATTTAACAGTTAACGTTAAATTGACTTAAACCTTAACCATAAAAGCTAATATTATGCAACCCAATCTAAGGGTTATAAGGTCGATATTGGATAATTACACGTAAGTACTTCCGGACAGTATTCCTTTAGGTAATTGTAAACATTTGTTTTATTTATCTTCGTCAGCGCAACCTCTCCAAATATTGTAACTTTTAGTCTGGCGTCAATCAATCAAGTGTCCAATGAACTGAGTGAATAATTTATTTCAGACATTTTTGCTTAGTGCTTTCGTATCGATGTGATAATTGGGCAGAAAGTGCATAATTTACTTCGTACAAATATAGGGGCAGATTAGTTGAAGGAAAATCCATTTGAAACTTGTTCTTCATTTGTTAGCTTTTTGAAATGGCTAGATGTTCGCTAGCTCTTCAATTGTAACTATAGAGCTAGCGAACATAACGGTATAATTTTACAGGAGCAGTCAGACCTTCAGAAAACTGCAAGAAACGAGGATTTACTTCAGAATTAAAAAAAAATTTTATATCTACTAGAACTTCAAAATGAAAAAAATCATTTGATTTAAGTAGCAAATTATAGTTAGATCACATAAACATATTACCACTGTCTACCTCTGAGAGAAATATTGAACTCTTAATATAGATGTCAATTAATATTCTGTACGATAAATCACAAAGATGCCTGAGTTATATTCAATTCGTAAGGCAATAAACTCAATTGACACGTAACGGGTAAAACAGAAATTATCAGCATCTATAAAAATATGGTTTAAAGTTTTAGAACTAACGGTACGAAGAGTGTTTTGAATCTAAATACATATATTATGTATATCCACAAAACGATAAGAATGTTACGTTATGAAGCTCATAAATTACAATATGAAATCAATTGTGTCGTGTTCACCTTCATAGTTTATTAAATTAATAGTTCACTCGGTCCATGTGAGTATGTTTGTTAACAACAATTTCACGCATTTCACAAAAGTACACCCGTTGTCATCTTGTCAGTGAGGATACAGGGATTTAAAATGGTATCCGAGGGAAAACAAATATAAGACTAAAACCACGCGAGTGAATAGCGGATGAAAGTATCATTATAAATAAAAATGAGTCTCGAAATGTGTTGCTAGGCGCAAAACTCAAAACGGCTGCAATAATTATTATGGCTAATTCTTCTTTCAAATATTCTTGTGATGAAATAAAAATTTAAAAGAAGACCTAAAAACAGCATTTATATGCATTTATCTTTGAACATAATAAATGTAATACCTATGTAATTATTAACATATTTTATATAATACTTGTATAAGAAAAAAAGAGAAGATGTACCTGTATTAAGCTATGTGTTATTAGTAACAATATGCGAAAACTATTAAATGGTGTAAAATGTTCACACTATTATTTGGTAATTAAGTTATTGTAACACTGTAAGTTTTCCAAATAAAATATAATAAAATAAATAAAAATACTTTCCCTGGCTGAAATTTCGGATAAATAAATTCATATACATAGCGTCGGTAGGCCCCCACAAGATGGACCGACGATCTGGTCAAGATCAAGAGTAGGTAGTAGGTTGGATGAGGGCAGCGCAGGACCGATCGTCGTGGAGATCTTTGGGGGAGGCCTGTGTCCAGCAGTGGATGTCTTTCGGCTGAATGAAGATGATGGTGATGAAGTTCATACCCATCAACAAATATGAATGCAAGGTTCTATATACAAGATTATCGACAGAACTACATCTGTCAGCTCATTTAAAGCTCTAGTGTAGGTATATATGGTTGGCAGTATTAAATTTAACAAGTTGAAACAGATTTTTCCATTTGCAGTGGATGTAGATTGAGATAATATTCCATCTTTATATCAGCGTGAAGCGCCGTGAAGAGTGCAGGTCGTACCGCATTACGTACTCACCACACGTTATCTTCTATATACAAGCAAACTGTAGGACGGTTTACATAGATAACGTTGCTAAGCATATCCTCACAAATACACCAAAAAACTATTAAGAAGGCCCTAAAAACCGAATACTATCTCATAATTACCAGTAGAGACATCATTTATTACCACTCCATGAGAGACGCAAGATAGCTGATATTCTATTCGTAACAAAAATATCACATTGACGCTCTCCATCTTCTCTCGAACATAAATTTAAATATTCCCAGAATCTCCGCAAGACAACCTAAATATTTACATATACCTCATTGTGCGACAAATTACAAACAAAACCTTTTCTTCTCATGAGCATCTCACTACATAAATAATCTTAAAGGCTTTCCTGATTTTGACCTGTTTATTTCATCCACAAATTCTATCAGATCAAAAATGACTAAGAACTGGTTTAATGTGTTTCCCTAACTGTTAATATAAACATAATTGAACGTAGTGTTTAAATTCTCTTTGAACATAATAAATGTACCGTAACATAAACAAACCTATGTAATCATCAACATATTTTTTAACATAACTACTTAGAAAAAAAAGTTGTACCGGTATTATGCTATGTGTTATTAGAATCAATATGCGAAAACTTTTAAATGGGGTAAAATGTTCAGATATTGTATAGTAATTAAGTTATTGTAACACTGTAAGTTTTCCAAATAAAATAAAATAATCAGGTGACCTGCAAAGACTTACGTAGATGCTAAAAAGATGTGTAAAAACAGATATTAATTTACGTGTTAATAAACAACTTTATCAGTTATGTTAATTATTACGTAGCGGACCCGGACGGTTTCACACCAGTAATGACCGTTCAATTTCTCAAATCGTACAAATTGACATGACAAATATAAGAGTCACTCAGTCAGAGGCAAAGGAGAATTTTTAATTAGAGAGACCGAATATTAGCACATCGTAAAAGTATGTAAAGTTAAGCGTAACATAAAGCACATTAGAATGAATATGTTATATAATCTTAAAAATACATTCCGACTAAGTCACCGTTGAATATTATAAGCATGAGTTATTATTATTATCTGATTTTCAGTTCTATATTTCCTTATTTTTTATTTATCATACAAATATCTTATATAATACATATATTATAGACTCGGCAACGAAAGGGGATATTTTTAAAGCAGCATAGATTTCCATTATTACTGACGAAATAATAGGTTTCTTCATAAATTGTTCAAAACAACTAATGTTTCTTATTTAAGTAAAATTAGATACACTATTGATCTAACTTACACTAATAATTAAATAATTGATCTTAACATTATAACTTCAACATTTAAAATTAACAAAATTACAAAAAACATACACAGCTGTTTATTATTTATATATGAATGTTTGACATAAGTAATTAGTATTTAAAACAAAAATAATTAAGATTTTACATAAGTAGTGCTTACAAAGTACATTACAAAAAAAAACACATTATTAGGAGGTTAGTCATTTCTATTGAGCGATGTCTCTAAAACTCTTAATATTAATTTCCTTGAATTGTGTTTTAATTTAATATGATTTGTTTGCTCAAACGGGTTTTTAATCTCCTTTTATTTAAAATGAAAACTGTTTATCTAAGGTGAAAGACCTATTCAAACATTCGCAAATCATCTGGTCTTTCGACTCGTATGTTAGCTATATAAAATATTACTCCTTGGCCATTTAAAGTATTGATTTTTTTTTCAAAGTTAAATAAACTTTATTCGGTTAAGCTTAATCTAAGCGCTATTGAATCGTCAGTATAAATACATTTTTTAAATAACCGAATCTACCATATGTTCGGAAAAATTAGAGCTCGTGAGAAGAACATACATAAAACCCAATGGCCACTCTTTTCAATCAATAGAGTATTTTACAGGTCGTGATTACTGTCAGAATTAGTAATCGCTATTATTAATGGCTTTGGTATTAAGCTGACAACGATTCAATTCATTATAAAAGCAAGCCTGAGGAGAGTTGCAGGTAATATTTTCTGGCTCAGACGCTAAATGCAAGTCGTTCAACAGTACTACCGGTGTGAATGTACCGGTGTTAATAAGTCCATGGATGGTCAGGAGGAGTCTTACAGCAATCATCTGTCGGCCCCCGGCCCTAAGTTACTCAGGGTCTGGAATAGGGTATTGTTTTATTAGACAATACCCTAATAAATGTTACTCAGACAAGGTGAACTCTATGCAGAAGCTGCAATGTGTTAAGGAAATCTTGCCTTATGTAATGGCCACTTTTACCTTCCAGTCAAAAATAAATTCAGTAGTTCATATGGAGTAATTATTCTTCATCAAAAAATAGTACACTGACTGAACATATGATACATAATGGAACTTACACAACCTGTATTAGCCGCTCTTGGCAAAAATTCAATTTTTATGGATGACAACGCTCGTTCAGGCAAATGTTGCCATGTGGAAGCGAGTTTGGTGGTGATCAGTGTTTATTAACTAGTCTGGAGTATTTCTGGGACCTACTGAAATGAAGTCAGATCAGACGAGCCATCTTCACAAACCATCAAAAAGTTGAAGGATGCTATTAAGGCGGAGTGGGAACGTTTTTCACTAGCAGCCATTGGAAATATACTCGCCAGCAGGCTCAAGCAAGCAGCAAGAGGGGATCATGCTCCATGATAAATTATTATCTGCTCTACTTCATTAGAAAAAACAAGCAAAAATTGTGTTGCAGTTTTATTTTACGAACAGGCTAACATTACTAGGCGCTTAGAACGTCAACATTCTCATAAAAATTTTCGAGTACCATCTATAATTCATGAAGTCCATTATCTGATACAATTTTTTATTACGGACCAATCTGGGAATATATGCTTTGGATTGAAAAAAACAAAAGTGTTACATAAACGATCACTTTAAACAAACTTAAAAGGAAAAACAAATGACATGACAAATCCTTCCGTTTATAAATTTAAGTCTGTGAAAAATACTTTAATTGAATTTCATTATACATCAAATTGTATTCTATCTAAAAAATAATATCATAATATCGATAAGCTCAGAATAGGGAAAGCGCTTCAAAGGCTCTATCTACACTTAATAAAGTCCTAGATCAAGAGAGATATATATAATTTGGAAGATCGTTAACCTACAACTTAACTCTAATCCTGTTTTATATTCGCCAGTAAAAACTCAAATGTTACTAAGCGCATTACCATATTTCACAAATAGTTATTATTGTGACAAATGGTCAAAATCCTTAATGTTCTTATATTGTCAAGAAAAATCAACTATAAGCAAATATGGAATAATATAAGTAAAAAAACGGAGATAGCTGAAATCCACTACGCCATACTGTAATTACTACTGTATGAAACTTGTGTCAAATCACTGCACGTTTCATACTAAACTAAAATAAAATTTTTCTTCGACAGTTCCGCCTCATATTACGATGTATTTACATCTTCTTTGATAATAAAGATATTAGGACTTAATCAGTTATAACATCGATGGATCAGTATCACAATCTACATTCGTTCACGTACTTATCCAGGTAATATGAGGTAACATTGAAAAATTGTGTATAACCATCTAATAGACCGACAGTGGTCCTGCCATTTATCCTCATAATAAAATATCCTCTAGGGGCCAAAAGTGTCTCCAGCAAACGTTACAAAAATGAAAGGTTCACTGTAATCGAAACATGTTTTGATATGAATATTAGTTTATGATTGGATCTAGTTGAACCTCCCGGGGTATGATTTATTTCCCGCTACAAGGACAGTTATGTAATTTTATCGATTCTCATACTGTTATTACCTACTGATTATTACGCATACTGATAGGAGCTTCAGACATTACGTCAATGTATATATAGGAATCCTAACAAGGATTCCTTTAAATTTACATGCAAACTAGCGGTCGCATATGACTCTGCTTGCGTAGACGAACCATACGTCACTAGAACGGTTGGGCCAGTTGGAAAAGCGCTAGTCGGACGGAACGCGAGCGCCGGTTCGAGTCCCGCATCGTTCTTAAATGTTTGTTACAAATTACATTTAATTAATCCCAGAGGTGAGGGCTATCACTTTGAAAAATAACAAATTGTTTAGATTTGAAAGAGCTACATTTCAAGTCAAATTCGTAAAATGCAATTATTAGGTTATCGACTGTAAAGTATATCCTCTAGATGAAGCCACAACCTGAAAGTTGAGCAAGACATACAAAGATTTACTAATCATACGTCACACGAACGGTTGGCTCAGTTGGATAAGCCCTCGGACGGAACCCGAGACGTCGCGGGTTCGAGTCCCGCATCTTCCATAAATTTTGGTCTGATAAAGTCTGTATTGTACACTCGTAACAATCCATATTCTCAATTAGTTATTACGTCTTGACAAAGTACCGTTTTTATTTCCTTCTAGTTACGTTATCAATTTTTCAAGTGATTCAACTAAAACATTGTCTAATATTATGACAAGACATCACCATTCTAAAACTTGTAAATAAATAGTAAAATACTACTTTATTTAATATATAAACCTCAACCAGTTTCCACGTTTATGTTAAGTTAATATTTGTTGTGTTGGATCAAAAGCGTAATGGGTAATAAATAGGCGTTATAATAATGTTATTTCTGTGTTAACGATGTTAGTGAAATGATTGGTAATACTTGTTATAAGACGATATGACATGGGTACTTTCCAAAAAAGCGCGTACACCTTAAAGGCCTGTGATTTCTCTGGTGTTGCAAGAGAATGTGGACGGCGGTGATCACTTAACACCAGATGACCCGTACGCTCGTTTGTCCTCCTTTTCCATAACAAAACACTGATTTAAGAAAAACAACTTGAAATATTTACTTAATTCTTCTAATTAATATACAGGATGTCCCAAAACATGAAGGGAAAGTACCTTAAATATCGAAGATAGGCTCTTTTACTGAAAGAAGACTTTATGTTATTTTTAAAAGTTAGTAATTCTGCATTCAAAGATTTTCTAAAAATAACTTGCCTCGTCTGGGAATCGAACCGACTTAAATGTAAAAAA
Source organism: Leptidea sinapis (assembly GCF_905404315.1). Classification (NCBI taxonomy): domain Eukaryota; kingdom Metazoa; phylum Arthropoda; class Insecta; order Lepidoptera; family Pieridae; genus Leptidea; species Leptidea sinapis. The sequence continues at coordinate 12,207,587 of NC_066289.1, read as the reverse complement.
AAAAACACCCCTACATTTATGATGCCAATCGAAGGAATGGCCAAAAACTAATAACGCTTCTTAAGTAACATAGTATTTTAAAAGAAAGTAGTCAATTAAGTGGGTATTTTTTTGTAAATAAATTAATTAAATGCTCAAAATGTGATATCTCTTGTCTTATGCAAATCGCCAATCTTTAAATGAGTCCGCTGCCTGTTGATTTTCTTATCATTTTATGGTGAATACTCGATATGATATAGCACAATTCTGTTTGTAACTCGCCCACGTTCTCGTATCGCTTTTTGTATAGCATATCTTTCACATATCAGCAAAAGTAGAAATCGAATGGTGTAAGGTGCGGGGATCTGGCCGTCATCTAATCGGTCCATTCGTACCAATCCAAGTAGGAAAACATTCGTTTTACGTTGTTCCTTTCTTTTAAAATACTATGTTACTTAAGAAGAGTTATTAGTTTTTGACCATTCTTTCGATTGGCATCATAAAAGTAGGGGTGTTTTTTTTTAACATTTAAGTCGGTTCGATTCCCAGACGAGGCAAGTAATTCTTAGAAAATCTTTGAAGGCAGAATTACTAACTTTTAAAAATAACATAAAGTCTTCTTTCAGTAAAATAGCCTATCTTCGATATTTAAGATACTTTCCCTTCATGTCCCATAACTTTGGGACATCCTGTATAAGTACATAAGTATGTAAGATAGAAGCCCCTCAGAATCACTTCACAATTAATGACACTTGTCAAGAAATAGCTCACTTCACAAAAGATGATCAAGAATATTATTTTTGCCATAAAACTAACTGAGTATATTATTATTTAAAAAATATTTAAATATTCTTGTTTTATTGTATTTTGCTGATGGTCTTGTTACCGATGCTCTAAAATAATAAACCAAACAAAACATTGTCAAAAGTTATACATTTTACCATGTGCCACCACTTAGGAAAATGTTAAATTTTATTAAAAAGAAGTGGCGATAGCACATGAAGTGTTGTCTTCATAACAGTGCATAAAAGAGATGAAATACACTCGATCAAGGATTTCGTATTGAACAACTTTCTGGAGTACGCACCTAATATCGTAAACACATATCATGTGCCATACATACCAAAATATCTAACGGCACTAAAGTTTCAAATAAACATAAGGAACGACTTTCTAGCAACAAAATTAAAAGCACGGGTAAATAAAACTTTATATCCGCATAAGTTGCAAGACCTTTCACTTAATAATAGGACAAGATTGCATTTAATTACCAAAACAAAGTTGTGTATTTCTTGCAGGTTTATCGAAGGGTTAACAGAGATTTGAATCTGTTTCTTTTTTGTACTAAAATTTAATTGATTATATTTCTTCTACACAAACACATCGGAAGGCTCTTAAGCTTCAAAATTTCAAGTTCTTATTAAGCTGATAGCCAAAACTTACGAAAGAAAGGAGTTAAGACTATTCAAAGTGTGGGATAAGAATTTTCGAATAATAAGGTCGTAAAAATAAAGAAACTCCTAAAATACAAATATCACTTTCATAGGACCAACTAGAGGATTAATAATTATTCTTTTTTGACTTTTTTACGATTGTTGTTTCTAATTTATTTTTATGTTGTATATAAAGTACTTTCTATTCTAATAGTCTTTAGTTATACGATAGTAGTAAAAGCAAAGGGTATTCTTCCATATTAAATAGATTTAATTCTGATGATGGACTGTATGAGTAATTGAGGGAAATTCTCAAATATTTAGGCATAAGTAATAAATAAGGCATAATTGCGCAGTGATTATTTCTAAGGTCCAGATCACACGTTGAAACATAACTACAACTAAACCTTATTGAAACTGTTGCTTTTCAATCATTTTCAGACTTTTCCAATACACGCCGCAACCTAAAAGCTTAGTATTTATCTGCTTGAAATGTCAAGTTAAAATGGTGAAGATATTGTTACTTTTATTATGAGTAGATTATTGTATCTCTCTCCAACATTTTCATTGTTTATCCAATTTCTGTCAGTGATTGATAAACAGTCTCGATCTTGCGAGGGTAGCTCAAGAAACTTGTATTATAGGTACATGTGAGAATGACACGTATTTACTGAACGACCGTTGTAATGTAACTAAATTGTTATTTTGAAATGAGTATAAAACTCAATAGCATAAGCTCAAATGAAACCCCAGCGTAACTATTAAAATTTTTCCTCGTATGTGTTTGTATAGACAGAAGTACATTGAATTGAAAACCTAGAAGCTTTCTAGAAAGGAAGGAACTCTGAAATCATTGTTGATAGCAGTTTCCAAAGGAACGCTCTCAGCGGAACCAAGGTTTATAACTTGCTAGAAAGAAAATAACGCATTATTCAATAATATGTAGGAAAAATTATGGTTGTTATATTAAATTAACTATCTTCTGTCCCTTAATATCTCTTAACGAATTGAATATGATTTAGTGAACTTAAGTTTTATCATCTTTATTAGCCAACTCGTCATGTGCTAATGGACTAATAATGCATAATAATTCGGATGTTTTATTGCTCATAACTGGATCGCAACGATGAAACCAATAATCAATGCATATTTGATTAGTAGTTTGATTGCATTATTTGCAAATGTTTACAGTTAACCAGGTTAGTAACAACATATTTCCGGTAAACACCACGATTTATTAAATGCTGTTAATAATATTAGATATAACAGATGTTTTGAGAGAAATAGTGATGAGATGGCCAAAACTTTCACCCGGTGGCAAACGAAACGCCCAGCCCAACGCGGTGTTGATCAGGCTTCCTGAAAACACCAATTTCTGCGCTAACGCTATTTTAACTAAATATTTTTATTATAAAAATATACAGTATTGAAAAATGGCTTCTCATGTTTTCAATGGATATTTCTTATTGGCAAAAGTAGCGACAAACAGCACAATCCCTAGCCATTACTATTTCGGATAAATGATTCGACTGTCGAACAAGGACACAGAGTATGTAACAAAACCCGAAAAACCATAAACATTTCCTGCTTCCTGTACCTACCATTAAAACTATTATGTACAATTAAATGACAAAAGCATCACTGAACCTGCAAAGTGGTGGTATATAATAAAATTGGCCCGAAATTATTGAATGAAAGCCAATGCTTTAAAGTCAAATCCAAACTTCGCCTTAAGAAAAGAGAACTGTTCTCCAGTACAACTTGAGATTACAATACTACCAAATAGAGACTGTGAAATATTTGCGGCTACATATCAACCAAATAATAATATAGAAGAAACAGTCTAACATAAAGAAAGGAAGTGGAACTTACGATGTAAAAATATGTACTGGCTAGTTTGAGGAAATAGTACTTACCTTTCGAGAATCCTTTTTGTCCGTAGCTGTAACAAGAGGCAATCACAAAATGAAAATGTTATCACAGCACAAATTTACCATTATCAATAAAAGTCTATCTATATTATAAAAAACATCAATTTTCTAAACTGCACGAATAGAAAAATAATTATTGTATTTCAATATTTTCCCGCGCAAATTTCACCGCTACAACGCGAAGCCCGCCTGACGGCTGATTATTAAATGTTTATCTGTGGAACCCAAGATGATACTGAGATTACTAGTCTACAGTTTCAATTTTAGAATGTTTGAATTTATGGCTAATGTTCATGATAGATCATATTTTTTTCAACTAATTCCATCAAAAAAGAGGTTTACTATTAGTTTTTGATAATTGGTATATTATTATAAAGTTGTAAATTAATATTTGTAGCCTAGACTCGTATGGTATATTTTGCATAAATGTGTTTCTTAAGTGATTAAAAATATATTAATTTATAAAATACTCTCGGATAGTGATTTATTTTTGATTTTTATAACGACCTGGCGGAAGATGCTTCAAAAGTTGTATGAATCTCCATCAACGTACTCGTAGTTTAGCGGGCAGTTATATGAAAACTGGACTCGTTCTTACGTTGATTTTTTTATTAGTGTATTGCATATTTTCACGTTCTACGACACTGTTTAGTTTAAATTTACATACAAACTATGTACCAACGTCAGCCAGTGGAAGACGTAATCTTTTTAAATGTCAGTCAGAAAGACTTGAAATAGCTTCGTACTTTAAGTCTTTTTGACTTTCTTCGTAGTTGTATTATGAAAACTGTCACTTAGGGGTAAAGTGCGAATGGACATCTTGGCTGTATTGAATTAGGAATTGCTAACAGTTTACTTAATTGAAATTTATGAGTGATGAGTAAGAAGACATAAATATATGCTATAAAGCTTTAATTTATTATAAGTTCTTAAATAACACATTCCTGTTTACATTCTATGTAATTTACGCAAATCAACACATCTATAAATCATTTATCAAATCAAATGTTTCATAACGAATATTTCCCATTTAAAATATAAATCATTACTTATGATATTTTATCTATAATCAAAAAATACTTTCGAGTTAAAATACCTAAGTATATTGACTTAAAATTTCAGTTTATCTGCAAAACGATGCATATTTTTAAGTCAGTTTTTATCGTATAGAATTGTATATTTTTCCGTATCTCGCGTCAATGATGCGTCGTAAATAGAATTTACCTTAGTACTTAAAAAAAGGTTTTTCTGAATATTGATTACATTATATAAACAAAGGGATAAATAAATCTTCACGAAGACTGCCGAACTGAAGGTAAGCCACCAAGTATAGATAGGACAACAATATACAACATAATTGATGAACTTTTTGGATTAAGTCAAAAGAAAAATTCATTCCTTCATCACTCAGTACAGGCGTTGTTATATCATAATAATATGTTTATATCCGTTTCAAGTTTGTTTTATTATTCATAATAGCGGTATTAGCGTATTTTAACAATTCAAAAATACCAAAAGCGTAAGCCACTCTCTCTCATAAAAACTAAATAGGGCTACAACTAACGGCACCCATTAAAACTGTCAAACAATATTGTGATATCAATAAAAATAAAAATTAGAATAACAGCCGTCTGAGGTAAATTATGCGGCCTTTCTTTGATAAATAATATCAACTAGGCCCACCTTCATCGCTCAACTTCCAAACCATCACTATCATAATGATCTTAGGAAATATGTGATAAAAATTTAAATTAAAAAAGCGGTTATATTACCATCGACCTTGTAAAGAACGCTAATCTTATAGTCATCAGCACGCTACGAACTTTTACTGAACCTCGAATCGTATTAGCTTAATGATTTTATATTAGGCCGTGCATAATTTATTGAACATCTGGCGTTAACACACTTTTTAGATTCATTCGTTCCATACTGGATACAAAGAATTAATTTATCAACACCTGTACAAGAGCGACCACAAAAGAAATAGAAAATCTGTTCCACCACCACTCATAGTGAACTAGTGTACTGTACAAATTCTGCCGTCTAGTCACCGAAGATCCTAAACGAAAGACATTCTTATTTGTGTTGCGAAAATATTGTCTACAACAAAACTTTAACAATCACAGTATTAAAAAAAACACTATTTCAACATTGCACAGTATATAGATATACACATTGAACTTTTCACTAAATCGATTTAATTTGTATATACACCGTACTAACTTTGCACAATACGTCAGCTGTATAGCTACAGATATACTGCTATATGCATTTCGCTGACACGAACTCACGAGATTTTACCTATCCAAAAAGTATCTATTTATATATATTAATATATTTTAATTTATTATGCGGCTAAAGAAGTTCAATAATAAAAATAATTTGTGTGACGACACACGTAATAAACAGGTGTTAATTATTAATAAGCAGCCCAAATTACTAACAACCAACCAACTTAAAGAGGAGTACATGAACTTACTCAACTTCCATGAGAATGCACCTTCTTGGCTTGGAAGCTTCATGGCTTCGCTGTACATTTCATGCACAGCATAATATACACTACCATATCATACACATGTGCCGATCGGAATCCTAGAGACAACGAATGGCCAAATGTTTAGTTGATCTCTTCACACTATCTAGCCCATGTTGGATAAGGCTGACGAATTGGTTAACCGATTGGAGGTGAAAATGCAATTCGCTAATTTAACATTTAATTCCCCGCAGAATGTCAAACTGAACTTCAAATTACAAATACCAAAAATAAAGCTTTTAATATTTTAGTCTATCTTCTCGGTCCGGAAAGTAGCGTTGGCAATCTAAAGGTGAAAACTTCCTCAATTGCATCGCTACCTCCCGGACTATTCAATAGCGCTACACTATCATTACCTCAGACAATTGCCCTTAAACTTGGAAGCCGTAGCGCACGCAAAAGAACGTAATTAATAATGGTGGTTTCTACAATTATAATAATGTTTAATTTGTTTTAAAACTAAAATTACATTTGATCCTCTTTAAAAGAATTCTATTTAAATGTGATGCTGGTTGAGATGTGTAGCTTAATCCTCTATTGTTCCAGTACAGCATTCCAGTCCAGATCTGGAATGCTACTGGAATAATGTGAACCTGCACTGGAATGTACTATTCTAGTGATCAATCCAGTCCACTTGACTGGATTAACAGTCTATTTTTCATTCCAGCTCGCCTATTCCAATGCCACTCGAATAAAGTGAATATTATTGATAGCTAGCTGTCACACTTGAATTATTTTTTTTAATATAACCTAAATTAGGTTTTATAGTCACCAACAGCAGAGATAAATAACCTCTACAGTGTCATCTGACAATTTGACTTTTAATGTATTTTTGTTTAAGTTTGTATACATTTAATGTAATAACGCCGTATTCATTATTCTCCATTTAACGAATTTTCCTATAACGCAGAACCCCTCTAACACGTTATAGGGGAGTTTACTGTATTTGAGATATATTATCAGATATTAACATGGCTTATCTATTTCAAACATCACCGTGTAAAGTATGTACCTGTACTTGATATTAATAAATATAATATGTACCCTTATCTCAAAATTAAACATAAATCTATAAATACCAAAATAACCATCTTGAATTAAGATGATCGACTTATTTCATGGTGTTCATTTCAAAAATACTTACAGTTTTGCAGTGACTTATCAAGTCAATCCACCCCATAATATAATATATATAACTACCCCCCCTTTTTATATCCACCTTTCGTAGTTCTGGATAATATCTCTATATAATTAACTAGCTGTGCCCCGCGGTTTCACCCGCGTTTTTCTCGTTTCCGTGGAAATACCTGCCTATATTATAGCCTGCACATCATTTTGTTCTATTGTCAATAGTTTTTGCAGCGCACGCAAAAATAGGTTTTCGATTTTACACCTTGTGTTACAAAATAGCAATTTTATTACGGATCCCTAATTTTGAAAAAAAACATAGCCTATAGCCTTCCTCGATAAATGGACACCCAACACTGAAAGAATCATTCAAATCGGACCAGTAGTACCAGAGATTAGCGCGTTCAAACAAACAAACAAACACTGCAGCTTTATAATATTATATATATATATATAGTATAGATGAGCATTTAAAGATACCAAAGGTAAAAATCGATGTCAAAGGTCATTTAACAATAATAACAACCTACAAATTAAACTTAACACTTTATTAGAAACGGTAGTTAGTCTCTAAAAGCGTAATTTAACCGCGTTTCACATATATCATTAACTTTCGCTTAGTTTTAATAAATTAAAGATATTATCATCGACCGATTATCAAATCCGACCTAGCAATACGCCCATAGCACTACGATGATTTATTGTATTCACATTATATTCTTGCTTCCATATTGGCCCTTACCTCTTCTGCAAAATATCAATTAAGGAAATATTGATAAACGGTTATGATGCTACAAATAAGATTTAACACGACGTAACATCAAATTTTAATGTTTCTACTTAGTGCATTATGTTATGTACCTAGGTTTATTTCTTTACTGATGCTCGTTAAAATTAGTGGCACGAGGTCAATAAGTGGCACTGTCATTAATTATATATCTAATGTGCTATAATTTAGTATTAAAATTACTATGTAATCTTTACCTATATTACGTGCGTAGAAACGGGCCGCTCGCAATTTGTCTTCGTAGATTATATTTGCCTACGTTTAAATATTATAAACAAAAGTATCCCTAGTTACTTCTTATAACAATGGATTCACACGAAGTGATTTTAATTCAGAACGACTTTAATCTCAACAAAAATTTGAAACCTAACACAACATAATGGCGGATATTGAAAATTTCCGATAGTGTCCATTGATATTTGAAATATTTCACAAGAAATAAGATAATTATTATTATAAAGAGAAAATTCTAGAAAAAAATCCAGTCGTTACATACATCGCATACTTTATCGCATATGTACACATACTTAATTGCCGGCAACGCATTTCTTCAACCCTATCACATGAGACTCTTGCCCTTTTGTAAAAAAATCAGAGAAATTAATGCGATAGGAAACACATGCAAAGCCCATTGATCCAGCCGTATGGACAGGATTGGGTCCACGAAACTTCAAGTAGCATTGCACTTATAAAAATGGTTCGAGCAGTTACTGGGCTGTATCAAAGCAGTGACGAGAGCAATATGTGTGAGTAGAGATATAACAATTAGTGTATGTATCAGTGTGTTTTTGTATTTTTGGATAAGTAAGTATATATAATTTGTCTAAAAAGATGGAATTAGGACAAATGTAGGTAACACACGGAACCGATCGATATATATTTTTAATTAAATAATAAAATTAATAATTAATTGTTAACCTATTCGATGAGAAAAATCCTTGTCCGTTATAACATTCCGTAAATTCCCAGGAATTTTATAAAATTACCTGATATCATCATTTCAAATGTAACTATCATCGACAAATCCCTTATATCATTGAGAAGGCTTCAACTTAAGCTGAGGGATTAACTCAAACTTAACAACTTTAAGACGTAACTGTAGTCCGACTTAAAGTAAGTAAAGGTAATGATTAGTTTCAGTTTCAAGGTTAAGTGTCAAGGTACTTAACTGTCGATGTTGTATCTTATAAACTATAGAGATATTTATGCTACAAATATAAACTCATCTAAAATATGAATAAAATTTAAATGGTAAAAAAAAAATTTAAATGAATATTCACACGTCGAGTTAAACTCTAGTATGACATAATAAAGTGATAATTAATTTTGTAAAACTTGGGTGACAGTTATCTGTAAACACACTGGACTGCGAATACAAAAAAATGGATAGATAAATAAACAAAGATATTTTGTGTTAATTAATGTAAAAAATTCAGTTATGATTAGATATTTAAAAAGCACATAAAATGTGCACACACGTCGTGTGAAAATTCAAATGCGTTTTGTAAAAAGTTTTCATTTTGACATATTATATGAATTAATCATTTAAAAAGTATATATTAAATGCAGTAACAGCAATATATTGATAAATATTGCATTTGAAACTGTGTGTTATAGAGACACATAACTGTACATGCGATGTTAAATCATTAATAGTAATCTATCAAGCATAATCGAGTGTGAATGTAGGCAAATGAGAAAACGACAAAAACTTGTGTTGCCTCGGAAACAGTAAATGTTTGTTTCTTATTGCCCTTGTGTATTTAATCGTTAGTGATTTGTTTATGTGGGATAGCTCTGCTTTGAACGATGAATTGTTAAGTGACTGGTCGTTTATGTTGATTACAAATTGATTAATTTTGATACAAATTGTTCGTGCTCAATGTATTCTTACGACAAACAAAATTCTTTGACCCGTAGATATCTCTATTATATTAACAGAATTATAAATGATACTTTATCAAAGTTTGTTTTAATATTTTTAAAGGAATGTTTGCATAATTAATTCTGAGCGTGCAACCAACTATGTACGTATAGAACGTAGGTACTTAGACTTTGCTCAGACTTCACTCACGTAAAGCTCAGCTTAGCGCAATCTTCGATTTTGTATTTATAGTGATTTGACAGCTGAGATTATGCTGAGCTTAATCTACGACAGCCCAATTAGTCCAAGAGGCATCGGCTCATGAGTATCGCAAACTATTCCACCTATATTTTTTTATGTGATCCTCTTCAAGTTGCTCTACTGATGATATTAATGTATGTCGCCATGGGGCAGCCCCCTGCCATATTGTTTAAACCGAAATTGTATAAACAATTGCAAGGAATTGTTATTTTTCAACCGAATTATTTATTAAAATACAAATAAAAAAGGTATATGACTTTTCACGTTAAGTTAATATTTTTAGAGTTATTAATTTATAAAGGTTCAAAAAATATCAAATTTGGGTTATTTTGACCTATGAAAAATATATTTAAAACAATATCATTGACATATTTTTTTATTCTTCTTACAATAGTTAATGATAATTGTTATTAGAGATTTTAAAAAAAGTCATTGTTTATACTTGTTTTTAAATGTTAACTTCATGCTTATACGCCGCTACCCTTTAATAAAACTATTAATTTTATCAAGATTATTTAAGAGAGCAATGTTATTAATAATTGAATTATCTTTTAATATATTAATATATATGTCTTTTAATTATTATTGACATTTTTTTCTGGAATCAATTTTGCAAAAGTTATTTAAGCATGAATCGGAACATGTAATTAAAATTACTTTTATATCAGTTCATATTACATTTTTGTAATTATTATAATAATTTATGCATTTATATCAACAATAATAAGTTATTAGTAGTAGTAGTAGTGTTTATACATTTTTGGAATCACAATAATTTATAAAAAATAAAAAGATTTTGGCAACACCATATTTGAGTCATGAGTTAGTTCCTTAGTAAATTTGACCCCTATTTAAATATAAAATATGTTTTAAAGGATACTTTTAGATAACTAATAATATTGACTGTTATTTTTAAGTGATATCCCTCACTTCTGGGGTTAAATTCAATTTGTACTTAAATTTATGAACGATGCGGAGTTAGGACCTGCACCGCTCGGGCTTCGTCCCAGCACTCTTCCAACTAAGCCAACCGTCCGCATACCGCATCATCCGTTAATCTTTATAATATAGATTGTTTGTAATAAGTTAAATACATGGTACTGAGTGACAGAGCTAAAACTTAGAAAACGAATTTTCTCTGAGTTGATCAGATTTCAGCCAAAGTTTACTTCAAGATACGCAATGTAGAGATACAAATATATATAGATACATATACATGCACAAGAATTGCTCGTTCAAATACATGAGATGTGATTACAGTTATATTTAGTATATATTCAGGATCTAAACAACATGTACAGCTCCTTTACAAATACAGGAGGCGTGGTAATTTAAACACACACAATTCTTATACTCACTGAATTTGGGCAGAGTTTCTACTTAAAATAATTCACAATAAGTACCAATATGCACCCTAACTTATATGACCCACGAACAGTCAACCGTATTACTACTAGCAAATGTTAGTTGGCACTGCTATAATGCCAACTAACTTACACAAAGCAAATTTATCAAAAAATTTTAATATTATGTGCTACTGTATCTTTAAATTGAAGTGATAATTATATAAAATAACATTACTAACAGAGTAATAAATAACAGCATTTATATAAATGTAATTATTAATTGGTATATCTTTTGACTCCATGACGTTGGTACCGCTTCTTAACACATTATCTATTTAATATAATAATATTGCTGACACAAATCTGACAAACAGTGTAAAAATACAGTTGCGAACAATTATTCAAACTTGTTGGAAATGTTTACGTTCAAATTATTGAGGCAGGCTACAACAATGGCCTGTCGATCGAGCCATTCATTTCCCGGATGTTACAGTTTTTCTCACAAACTCGTTTGCCTTTAGCGTTTCCTTGCACGCTTTATGATCTTATATCGCTAATAACATGTTCCCACTGCTTTCGTGTCCGGATCATATAAGCTGTAACACGATCATTTGTTATGTGAAAAAAAAACAGAGAATGTTGTGAAAACAAATTTTCTGGAGAAATGTTATTGGTATAGTTTCTACGATATTTTGAATTGTTAATTTATAAATAATGTATGTAAGAGCGCTGGGACGGAGCGCGAGAGGCGCTGGTTTGAATTCCGCATCGTCCATAAATTTTCGTTCAAATTAAGTTTGAGTTCTTAATCCCAGAAGCGCGGGATATATATGAAGTTATAACTTCCAACTTGAGAGATAGGATAGTTTTTATTTCGAATTGGGACCCATAATTCTTTTTATTTTTAATATTTGTTTTGTATGGACATATTTTCTATGAGAGAATTTAGTGACGCACGGTTTGACTGTTCCGCTGTGAAACAATTTCATTATAACAACAGGGAGCAGTTTTTATGAAATAATTATTTATGTTTTGACATATTATTGGCAAATTCCTATAAGAAAGTATTTTTATATTATCTACAGAACAACATCGGTCGGGGCAGCAGGTATATATATATATACAGACCATAATATTATAAATTTTTATGAGCTCTTTTCTTCTTCTTTTGAATGGCGACAGTTTTTCGTTGCTTGCAAAAAGTGTGGATGCAGAGTTAACATTTAAATGGAGTCAACACTACATAATATATGGTTTATTATTTTTAGTAAGAAGTAGGATTAAGAAGTAGTTTTAGGGTTGTAGTTTTCGATTTTCCTCACTTATCATTATAGCTAATCAAAATCCGATAGAAGCCTCTATCAGAAAATATAAATTAGTTTTAGTTAGTATAAATACTACTTTAGTACTTCGGTCTTTTTGGTTCGGTGGGCTTTAGCATGTAAGAGCAAAAGCGCGTGATATTAGAAGTATATCCGCTGTGTGTTATTGTGTTATAGTGTGTGTGCTAAATATAAGTTTTAATTCTGCTTTCATTCTAAGAGTAGTAATATTGCACAATAATTACTTATTGATGTCTCTATATTAATGATAACGGAAATAATATATTATAACGAAGAGGGTTCTATAAAATCATCTGTATATAATATAATATTAGTAATCAAAATGTACTTAGTAATAATATGACGGCTTCTGAGGTTTCTTCTGATTCTATCTATGTCGTCTTCCTGTATTTTAAAGTTAAAACATCCTACATCCTGAGCACTTTATTTTGTAGATGATCGTATAGCCTGGCCTGGAGGTCTACTCGCAAAATCGACAACGATACGATAATACTCCGAATATATCGCAACTACCCTACTCTAACAAAAGTTCGAATTCCTTATCGTTTATCGTCACCATAGACTAATATTTTTTTTTTACGATGTTAGTGTGAATGTAATATGTTCAAACCTAAACATTATCTGTGCTTTGTCGCTGTGAAGTGTCAAAAGTCAAAACATTGTTTAGGCGCTAAGGACCATGCCAGACTCTGCACCACCAATTTGGTATCATTTACACATAATGTAAATGTTAAAAAAATATGTAATGAATATAATATGACCATTTAAAATTGAATAAATAATACAAAACTCGCGCATAATAAAATGTAAAAAAAAGTAACTCAACCCTTCTCGTCGACTTCCTATTTCTCAGGCGGCCATTTGCATTATTTCTACGCATAAACGATCAACAAAATGACTTAAATAACTTAATAGTAAAAAAATCTTGTTGAATAGTAAATCACATATAATTATTTTAATAATATTTATTAACTATGTATATTGTATGGCAAATATATGTATACAACTTGAAACGATAATAGCATCGACAGCCTAGTTGGTGTCGTTGAGATTATCGTAAAAGTGACGTCTGATTATTTGTGAAATTCGAATATTCGTCTCTGACATTTTCAGCTAGGAGTAGGGTTAGGACCGATAATATCGAATAATGTTTCGTTCGTTCAATCATCGTTTCGACATTGAATACGATGTAACTAAGAGTAGGAGTCGACACGACTAATGCCACGATTTATCGAATATCGATTTTAGGAGTAGGCCCCCTGTTCCTATTCGTATATTAGACTAAAAAACACAAATTCAAATATATTCAAAATAGGGTTTGAAATCACTTATTTTACGTCAAAACTACAACCCATTCGAAAATTTATGCCTGAGACCTTCAAATTCTTCTTCATTTTTTAATAAAATTACGTTACAATAAAAAATATTATGAGTTAGGGCGCTGGCAGCCTCCTTAATTTTGGTATCTTTAAGCAAAGGCTCCTGTAAGAATTAATACTGCTTCATTTTATAACCTCAGATCAATATACCAAAGATTATAAGTATGTCGTATAAATCTCTGACATCATAATTAATAAATTTAAACAAACAGATTTCTACAAGTTGTGCATGAAAATTTATAGTTAATTAATAAAAATGCCGTTATCAAACCACATCAGTTGAATATGTATGTTATTCGTAAAGGGCCGTTAAAATTTAAATCCGAATCAAAGATAATGATTAGAAATTACTTTTAGTTGCATCTGGCGATTTAGGAACAGTGAAAGTTCGTGGGAAAGCTTCCTAGGACCTTGGCTTACACAGGAAGGCTTCTTTGCACTGGATGTAAAGAAGTAATATGCAAGAATTTTTTCGGTTTGAAAAGGCGCCGTCAGTAGTGCAATTTCTGGTTAGAGACTGTACATCTTATGTCTTAAGGTGACGAGTACAAAAGAGACAGAGAAACTTACCTTGCCGTTCAGATCTCGGTTTCAGTCTAGTATCCTGAATTAAGGCTGAGATCTATAGGGCGTACTTAGACTGTGCTCAGATTTTACTTACGTAAAACTTAGTTGAGTGTTCGCTTAGCATAATCTTTGATTTAGTTTTTATAGTCATTTCATAGCTGAAATTACACTAAGCTTAAGCTAAGACAGCCCAATGCATAAGTCAAGTTCGCGTTTTATCGCACTCTGCTTAACCTTAGTAAAGTCTGAGCAAAGTCTAAGTACCTACAGTCTGTAGAACTTGGCCTAAGTACGAATTGCACAAATGGTAGTCTAAATATGATGTGGAAATTTATTTCTAATTATTTATTACACTATGCAGATTCCAAAACCAATTCAAGATGCTTCAGTCCTGAGAAGAAAGGGCGCAAGAAACTCTGCGGGCTTCTTTTTTCACGAAAATTACCATAAAATTTATGCATTAAAGGGTTATTATATAGCTTGGGGTTGGTCGCTTTATTCTTAAGGTGTGGTGTCATTAGTAGCGGGATTATTGAACAAACGATTATTTGTCTTTGATACTTAAACATCTTTAGAGATATTAGAATAATAATAATATTGAGACTCGTAAAAATTATACTAACGATAATTAATTAAGATAATTTAAACATGGAAATGTGGCTTTCAACATTCTGTTAAACTATATCTTCGCATTTCCGAAAATCAAACATATTAATGCATTAAAGTGGCAAGACATTTGAAGATTGATAATTATTTCCATTTGAGATTGCGTCGTGGATTCAATTTTGTCCCCAATGCATGTTTTATACTATTTTATCTTAACATGTTCCGATAAAAGCAATTTCCCAAACTAATTACATTAATTGTTAGTGATTAATTTTTACTCTCGCCTATTCAAAAAGAACCAACTAGTTAGAGTTGGTAGGTTAATTAAAGGTCGGCGCTCATCTTTAATATAGTTAACTAAGATTAATTTCATTGAAACCGAAGTAAGTTGACCGAGATTCGAAGAAATGTCAAAATACGTAGATACAAAAAAAAATCGTTAGTAGGTAATTATTGTTTCACAAATAATATGAGACGAGATATTAATATCTTTTCACGATCTGTTTGGACAGATGGCATTTATTTAAGTAACGTTATATTTTATTATTTATGGCTGAGAATTTCTTCTGATTCTTGAGCTCAATTTATATATGGGTCGGGTTAAATAGTGAAATATGAAACTTGTGTCTATGATTTACTGTGGTGATTTAATACAACTACGACACTTGATAGTTAAGCCAATATCAGATGGTTATTAGATAGCAAAAGATATTTTTCATCAAACATCTTTAGAGATATTAGAAATGATTAATTGTGAAATACAATCTTAAAAAGTCGTAGTTTCATTCTTAATCTTTCTGTAAAAAATATACCTGTATCGGATATATCGAAAATGCTATATCTTGATTTGGCCAGCCCAAAATTTGCTTGCTTTGCAACGAAGGTTGACCTTGAAAAACATAGAGTAAGTTCGAAACCTTCTCTTTTTAAAGTTATACTTCATTAGGCGCGTTATGATGAGAGTGAAATTTTAAGATGCGCGCGCATCACATCATCTGTTACACAAAAGTAACTGGGTGAAATTGGTTCCTAAAATTTTCTTTTGCGACATTCGTTTTATTTATGTTTCTTCATCCATTATAACAACAGGCAAAGGGTTCATACAGCCGTATTCGTTATTTAATAATTAATTTTCAAAGCCATGTTTGCAAGATTTTTACAATATTGTTCTTCCTACAAAGAAAGGCGCTATTCTATAGCGCAGGAGGAATAAATAATTTTGATGGGATTTTTGCTTTGTTACGCCAAAGAATTAGAACTTCTTGCGTGCATACAGTGGTAACATTTGTGGTCGACCTGCTGAGATTCTGGTATGGAAACCAAACGAACTGTGTGACGCAACTTCTAGCAATTATAGGCTAGAATGTGGAGTTCGTCAGGGGGGGTAACCTCTCCGAATCTGTTTAATCTTTACGTCAATGGGCTGATTGAGGAGCTGAGGAGCACCAAAATCGGCAGCCATAGGGAAAGTTTGCGTGAATAACCTGAGCTGTGCGGATGACATGGTGCTCCTCAGCCCCTTGATCAAGGGGTTGAGGAGCTGCTTTCGGTCTATGAGCATTATGGAAATGCGCACGGACTGAAATACAACGTTTCTAAAACTGAAATGATGGTGTTTAAGGCAAGACAGCCTCCGGAGAGAGTATCGAGTGTGTTTTTGTACGGCACGGTGGTTGGTGTAGTTAAGCAGTTCAGGTACCTAGGACATTTGTTGACGGAACGGTTGTATGACGATGATGACTTTGAGCGCGAGCGGAGGGCCCTTGCGGTCAGAGGCAACATGCTCGCTCGACCATTTGCAAAATGCAGTAAGTATGTAAAAACCACATGATTCAAGGCATACTGTTTAGGCATGTACACCTGCCAGTTGTGGATAACTGTTTAAATTTAAAATTTGTGTAATTTTGCATGTGATTGTTAGAATTAGATTTATTCAAAATAATATTCAATGTAATTATTTAGTGATTATCGATTTGGTGAGGCTAATAAATAAATGTACTGATACGCATACCTAAGTTAATAATAATAATATTGAGACACTTTTACACAAATTATCTTGGCCCAAACTAGGCATAGCCTGTAGGTACTATAGACTATAGACAGTATACAAGACAACGATAATACTTTCTTAAACGGTTTTAAAAAAAAATGTATAAATACATATAAACATCCATGACTCGGAAAAAAACATCCATATTCATCATATAAATGATTGCCCCTACCGGGATTCGAACCCGGGAACCCTCTAGCTTAGTAGTCAGGGTCACTAACCATAAATAAAGTATGTATTAAATAACGGACTTTATATTAAAAGACTCGCATACTTCAAGAATATATGCGTATGGCATAGAATTGGGTAAGATTCAAATCATCAAAAAAAAAAAAATAGGCATTTTTTTGACATGAAAAAACCATAAACAATTAAATTTGACATGGTATCTGCCGAATACCTCATAAGTGGTTTGGTTCCTTTCTCAGCAATCGTTCACAGTAACCTACGTCAAAAAGATTATATAGATAAAAACCATATCGCGCGTCAGGTCGAGGACTCAGCAGGTGCGGGACTCTATTCCTCCTGTACTTGGATGTGTCCTCTTTCTTATTTACATTTATGACTTTCCTAAGGTTATTGATATACAATTATTGTCTGATGTTTGCCAATGATTTTTATGTTGTGTTCCCTTTTTTTTATAGAATAGGAGGACAAACGAGCGTACGGGTCACCTGGTGTTAAGTGATCACCGCCGCCCACATTCTCTTGCAACACCAGAAGAATCACGAGAGCGTTGCCGGCCTTTAAGGAAGGTGTACGCGCTTTTTTTGAAGGTACCCATGTCGTATCGTCCCGGAAACACCGCACAAGGAAGCTCATTCCACAGCTTTGTAGTACGTGGAAGAAAGCTCCTTGAAAACCGCACTGTGGAGGACCGCCACACATCCAGATGGTGGGGATGATATCCTAACTTGTGGCGTGTCGTGTCGTGTTGTGCGGTGTTTCCGGGACGATACGACATGGGTACCTTCAAAAAAAGCGCGTACACCTTCCTTAAAGGCCGGCAACGCTCCTGTGATTCCTCTGGTGTTGCAAGAGATTGTGGGCGTCGGTGATCACTTAACAACAGGTGACCCGTACGCTAGTTTGTCCTCCTATTCCAAAAAAAAAAAAAAGGTTGAATTCGGTGGCAGGAATCACGTTTAACAGCTCTTCGGAACACTCCCCGTGATAAATGCGGTAGATGACACACAATGAAGCGACGTCTCTACGCAACGAAGTGATCCAGCCGTTCACAGAGCACTGGGTCCCCTTGTATAAATAGTAGCAAACTCAAAAAATTTGAAAAAATAAACAAAGTGAAGCAGTTAAAGCAGAAAACCGGCTAAGCGGTCGTAATTTAGATATCAATTTCAGAAAAACTAATGCAACTCAGATCAAGATCAATTGTATATTAGAATTTTGTGTATGTACATTATTATAATTTTTTTTACATATATCTACTAAGTGAGAGAAAGGGAAGCCAGACTAGTGCCATAACCCGTTACGTTACGAAGCGGTCTATCCTCCTATACAAAGTTATCACTTCAAAAAGGTCGAATTTTTCAATACAAGATGGCCATATTATTATCTTTAACCCCTAGAATTAAAACATAACAAAAGACGATAAATTCAGTGAACCTAGCTCCATATGAAGCTTGGTATGCATATTGATAGCAATTTATCGAAACGCCAGAGCAAAACGTGTTACACCTCCGTAATGTTGAACTTAGGACCGCAAGTTCGCTATATTTAGAAAATAGCCATAATGCCCTGATCTCAATAGTTACTAGAGCATCAAGGCGCTTAATGACAGAGTTGTGATTGAACACCGAAGACATTGTGGTAAGAACCGACATTAGTTTCCGCACAAATACCTGTTATAAACATTGGTATTGGGACCTAGAAAAATAAATTTATAATGCTAGCATTATGTTTACTTCTTGGGAGGGCGACAGTGTATTTGAAGTACCTAAGTCTTGTTTATTATGTCAGTATAATGTTGATGCTTGCTCACTGATCCTTCCACAATAGGTTAAAATAGCCATTTCTTGATTTCATTGCATTCACATTAATTGAAAAGGGTTTTTAGTTAGTTTAATATTAGGGTACACCAGTAAATTCTAGTCTTCCGACGTCGTGTACTTCAGACCCCACGACAGAAGTAAAAACCTCTCCATACCTATATTGTGTTCTATATGTATAAGTAATAACATATAAATGTTATTACTTATACATATATATATTAATATATATATATATATATATATTAACAAATTATATATTAATTAATTAACAATATATATATTTTTTTTAAATGTTATATATATAATTGTTAATATATGTAACTAGCTGACCCAGCAAACGTTGTATTGCCATAAAAAGTAATAAAAAATTTTTTCGGGTGTAAAAAGTAGATGCAACCGATTCTCAGACCTACCAAATTTATCATACAACAATTATTGTAGGTGTTGATCCATTGCCATCTTGCAAACCTATAGCGGATTTGTGGATGATAATTTTTTATCATAAAAAAATAAAAACAAAAAATAACATCCAAAAAAATAAAAAGAAAATTAGGGGTGGACCTGCCCTAACATTTAGGGGGATGAAAAATAGATAGTAGCCGATTCTCAGACCTACTGAATATGCATATAAAATTTTGTAAAAATCAGTAAAGCCGTTTCGGAGGAGTAAGATAACTAACATTGTGACACGAGAATTTTAAATATAAGATTATAATTGAATATTATTCTCTAATTATAATATAGATTTAATAAGAATGACGAAGAACTAATTGATTCGATCAAATTATGAAAAAGGTTAAACGATTTTAATATTTCTGGTTAGAAAGAGATAGCGAATACTAAAATGTGACGTCTCATCTTAGTTTTGCCATGGTTTAACAAAATTTGTATTCAGCTACTATACATTTTTTTTAATTATTTGCATACAACATATTTTAAACTATACAAATTTTCGAGATCGGCTCAGAGATGTCCAAAAGTGTAAATCTCAGTAATTTTGTATTTCTTTGTTTGATTTTTAATTTTATTTACAGTGTTCGTCGTTATTTTTATCTAAGTTTATAATAAAATAATAATAAAATCGACTCAAATACCCAATCTATATAAATACGAAGTCGATTCAAGTCGGCTTTATCCAAACGAAAGTTATAAATCTTTATTTTGATATCTTTATTTTCTCTCACAACAATGCCCAAATGAAAAGCCTAAAATAAGTTTTCATTTCAAACATTAGCAGTCGTCTGTATTACGCGAGCTCATATCTCTTTATAATGAAGATACCTACATATCTACACCCCGGGCCTATTCTAATGTTTCATAACATCCGGCCTCAAGGTACTTTATGAAGCTGCATGGTGAAAGTAGCATAAAAATATTGTGATATCCTCTTTATTTTATTCCAAATTAGTTTGCTGTTTCAAATGTCATGTAGAGGTTTATTGCCAATTTTTAGTTGGTTATAATCAATATATATCATTAAATATTGTCTATATATTACTAGCGGCAGTTAGTAATAATATATAATCAACTTGAATGAAAACTCCAACAAAAAAGCCGCACACAGAAAACAATTATGTCATCCAGGTAGACGAAAATTTTCATAAAAATGTTCATAAAATGAAAAATACTGGGCCAAACTATTTAAAAAATTTATGGGACCAAATGGCATCTATTTCACATCAAACAAAAAAAAGAATTACGTAAATCGGATTGTAATCTCAGAGTAATCTGTGTACATACATTAAAAAAAATACCGATCGAATTGATAACCACCTTTTTGAAGTCGGTTAAAAATAACTTAAAAGTATATAAAATAACA
The DNA here is from genome assembly GCF_905404315.1 of Leptidea sinapis. Classification (NCBI taxonomy): domain Eukaryota; kingdom Metazoa; phylum Arthropoda; class Insecta; order Lepidoptera; family Pieridae; genus Leptidea; species Leptidea sinapis. Next base: position 12,186,552 of record NC_066289.1, on the reverse strand, counting down.
AATTAATTTGTTATAATTCGGTTAACGTTGAAGAATAAATTTACCACTAAGCCTAATACATATTAAAAATAAGGATAAAATCAATGAATGGAGATTTCCAACTTAAAAAAAAAATGCAAAAAAATGCCAAACAAACTGTGGAATGAGCTTGCTCGCACGGTGTTACCAGAATGATACTACATGGGTAACTTCAAATAAAAGCGAGTATTATCGTCCTTAAGGTCCGGCAACTGATAATTACCTGTTGGTTAGCCTTTTGGTACAGAACCGCAAAGTCATAACAGCAATGGAAACGTTACGACGAGATACAGTTATTCAAATATTACGTAGATGTTACGCATCTGTTAATAAATCATTAATTTGCGTAACGAACTAGTTGAAGACACTGATTTCCGCGTTCACTCACTGCCAGTGCAAAACACTTATAACTTGAAGGTATAAAGTAACTCTGTTTATTATTATTATTTATTGTGTAATTTTTTTTATATATATTGTATTATCACATGTTTAAAACAATACATTTTTATGTAAAGCATATGTAAGTACTTAATTAATATTTTCTAAATTGAAGGTTTTTTCTTTTAGTTTTCCGTACAACTTTTAGGTTCAGAAATAAGGTAATATGTATGGTATACCATAAATGTATATAAAATAACAACTTTATTCTTGGCCTACATTCCGAACTGAAAGTTAGTGACTAGAAAATCTCTACGTTTAAACATTGTTTTGTAATATAAATTTTCAAATTCAAATTCAAAAAAACTTTTTTCACTGCTATACTTTATAAGTTATTTAGTGCAAGTCAGGATGAAGTACAAATATTGCTTAAAAATTGTATTCAAATGAGCAGATTTTTTTTTAACAATTTTCATTAGCAATAAATTTAGAAACATTAGACCCAAATATCGGTAACAGTCAAATAATCTTTCATATTATAATATGCCTTAGATTTTAATATTTTTTACGATACGTTTAAATTGTATTTTTTCAATAATATCTGTTAGTTCATAAACGTTTTCTAAATGCCTCATTCTAATATAATTAATCCACATATCTCCCAGGCGCCCAGCGCCCATCGACCTTATCACCCAGTAGTATTCTAATACCTATATAAATGCCTTTGCTTGTGGCGGCGTAGTGGGGCGGGTCGTTCCCTTCTCTCAAATATGGTCGAGGGGGACGATCGCTGGTCCATGTGTCATGCTCGGAAACGGGCGTTACTTGTGGTGGCTGGATGATCCTCTTATCGGAAATTTATTTAACTAAGTGCATTAACGAATTTTCTAGAAACACACATCAAAAAATTCTAAGCAACATGCATGATATTACAAATTTAACATTTATATTAATTAATTTCTAAGTCTTTATTCACTCAAAGTGCATAGGTATGTAATCTTTTTGTTATTGATGACGTACTGGCTGGTTGTAAAAATTAAATTTCGATTATGTTTTGTTTTTTTTTCATAAAATTAAATGAAAGGGAATTTGTTTGAATTAAATGCGTTTTTATTGCTACGTTTAGTCTTGATTTTATAATTTTACCAACCATTTAAATAAAGTTAGCGACAAAACTGAATTGTTAGATATTCTTTGTCATGGAGCGACGTCATTTGACGGAAAATGAAATGCAAAGAGCTGTAGGGATGTTGCAAGCGGTAAGTAATCAGTCTCATGTATCTTGGCATTTTGGCATTCATAGAAGTGTTACTTGTCGTCTTTGGCAGCGCTACAATAATACAAGGGAACCTGCTGAACAGCATACGGGCCGTAAAAGGAGTACAACCACTCTGCAAGACCGGTACATACAACTGACTGCAAGACGCCAGCCGATGTTAACCGCTCGAGAGATATGTTTGAAGCTACAAAATTCAAGTGGTGTTGATGTAAGTCCTCAAACTGTGCGAAATCGACTGCATGAGTATGGCCTACGAGCTCGACGCCCAATTAGGTGCCCACCGATAACGTCACGGGAATCGCGCTCGTCGAAATGAATGGTGTAGAGAACACAGAACATGGACCCAGGAACAATGGGATAAAATTATGTTTTCCGATGAGTCACGATTCGTGTTTAGGCCTGATAAAAGAAGGGTGCGAGTGTACCGTCGGCCCGGAAATACTGAAAGGCTCAGGTGCATTGAGGCAGTTCATCCATACAGCGGCTCAACAGTTATGGTATGGGCGGGTATTATGAAGAACAGGCGAACTGAGCTCGATTTTGTAAATGGAAACATGAACGCTAAAAATTACGATGAGGATACTTTCAGACCTTATGTCTATCCATTTGCACAAACCTTTGGCTCCGATTTTACGTTAATGCATGACAATGCGCGTTCACATACAGCTCGGCGAACCAGTCAATACTTGTCAACTGAGAACGTCCGGGTATTGCCCTGGCCTGCACAATGGCCAGACCTCAAACCCATCGAGCACGCATGGGACATGCTCCAGAGACGTGTTTTGAAGGACTTGGACGGAGTGACAACAACCCAACAGCTGAAGGATTTGCTACAATTCCATTGGGAGCGAATACCGCAAGATGACATAAACAGTCTCATTAATTCAATGAATAATCGATGCCGACAAGTTCTGAATAGCAGGGGAGGCCATACTTTGTATTAAATTATCCTATTCTTTCACAATAAATTCATTTTCTTTAGAAATTTCATTTTGTTAAAAAAATGTTTATTTGCTTATGTACCTTAGTTACTGCAGTATATTCTAATACTGTTAATTTTTGTTATTAAAAGAACTTATAAAGACAACAGCTGTTATTTTTACATCATAGGACCCCAAAAATATTATTTTAAAATAAAATACGACGTTATAATGTGAAAAACCATCCTAAAATTTACATTAGTACATGTTGCTTAGACTTTTTTGATGTGTGTATTACAATCATCATTTTACCAGCAGTAACAAACAAAGTTGTAAGTCTAGTAATTAAGTCCTTTGATGAGGTGATTACATGAATTTAAAAAATAAATAAAATAATAAAAATTATTTTATTCACATTATCTAAGTTGCTTAGTATACATTACAATACAATACATATTCCATACAGCAATACATATTCTATTCCCTCTACCTACACGACCAAACAATCTGAAACCTAAAACAAATTTGTCAATATTGTTGTACTACCGATTGTAATTTACTATCCACATAAGCTGTTTCACGGTATATTAAATGCTAATTTGTATCAATTTCGCCAAATCATGAATAGACAAATAAACATAAAACCGAAAGAAATTCTAATTGTTTAATTGCTTTAACTACAGCAATTAATAGTTTGACCTGCGGCGTAAATGAAAGGTAGTCAAATCTGGAAATTGTGGGCATTTCATTTTAGAATAATATGCAAATAATGACGATTAGAAATAATTAATAATAACTTTCTAATCAATTTGTTTAATAATGAACATTTGTGTTCTACAATCACATAGAAAGGCCTAAATCTTTATTATTTTTAATTTCTTCATTAATGATGCACACATAGCGTATTAGTGCAAGAGTATTTTTTTAACATTCAGTACTGTTATAAACCAAAATTGTATAAATTTACACAAGTACTATAAGAGAAAAAATTTGATTTTTATATGTCCTTAGAAACACAAACTATATTCAACTGATTTTAAAAATCTTTATAAAGGTATAAAGCTAGATTATCACCGTGAAAGATCTAAATGTAAGGTATTCGTTCGAAAATATGTGAGATCCTAAGGAAACACCAAGATATAAGCAAGGTACAGAATTGCCCACAGATGAACCCGGCTAATCTCTATGATATTGCTTCGAGCAGGCATATTGCCTTATGCATATAATGTGGTGGTGGGAAAGACACGCGGTGGGCGAAGAAGAAAATCCTGGCTACGTAGGAAACAGGAATGGACTGGGATATCGTCCTTCGAACAATTTATCTGTCTTGTCGGTGATGGGGACGGATTCAAAAAGCAGACGGCAAACCTTGATGACTGAAGAGAAAAGAAGAAGGAGGCATTATTTGCCCTGTTTGTGCAATTATTGATGATATGCACATATAATAGGCTATACTTATAATGGAAACTCCATCTCTAGAGTAAGATTATTATATGACCAAGTATGAGGCACATAATATAAGTATGAATATTTTAATACCTATTCAGATTTCAAACGCAGCCTATCACCACCTCAAAGTCCCACATTCCAGAAGGTAGTTGTCATTATCTTGCTAAAAGAGAGAATTATTGCATAAAAGAGACAAAAATGAACCTGATAATGGATTACTGCAAATGACAGGATAAATAATTAGTAACGATAGAAACTGCAGGCACATTATATAAATAAATAAATATATAAAGGCTTGTTTTGGAAAGGAAATTGGTCCATCCGTTTTGGAGAATCGCCAAAACAAGCAGACAGCCAAAAATTAAAGGAATTTTACCGTGTAAAAATGCATTAATTAAAAAGGTCTTATTTTGATTTTACGAGCAGACACATCAAATTTAATTATTTATTTTACCCTTAGGCATGAATAAATTTCTCTTTGCCACAGACTAAGTGTCGTTAACGAACAAAATTCCCACCTTGGAATATGCTACAACTGTTTGATACTCGTTCTATTCTAATAAGCTTAAAAAATCAATTACAATTAAAAACATCCTTGGAACTAAGACGACAACATAAACGTGAAATGTATAAATGTATGTATTTAAAATCAATCATTTGTAGTCAATTTATCATCTGACTTAAATTTCTTCTCGGTGCTGATACAAATCCAATTTATTTTTATTAGCATTTCGTAAGAAATCAAGAAGTTAATTCTTGCTCAGTGCATATTAAACATTATTGTCAAATTGATATAATATTTTGGTACCATATTAATTTTGTCTTATCGTACAAATTAATTAGATATTTTTTTTGAGTTAGGTGTGCATCCATAATACATTTCTTTAATCCGTAAACTTGTCTTTTCTTAATGGTTCTTGTTTACACATTTGTTTTATATAGGTACTTTATTTAAACTTTTTAAGGCTTGTGTTTCATACATTTATGTTGTAAAAGTATATACATTTAATTTCGTCTGCAGTTGATATTTCAAGATCATGATAAGTTTCAAAATCATGATAAAAAGTCAATGTGTCAACGCAAGTGGCGTTCCAGATAAGCTTGCTTTTCCATTTCCAATGGAAATGATAAGGGCTGTAAGCCTGAAGGAATCCTTACCAACGGGATAAGCAATTGCTCCATCCATTTCATCTTCAAAGTAATAATATAGTAAATCTGTGTTTAATGAAGTAAAAATGTCAAATGAGTAATACTGAAATAATTCGCATAACTTAACAAAATCTTACAATAAAAAAAAGTATATTTCTTCTCTACACTTAAAAAATCACGATGACAACCCTATAATATGTATATTCTCATGAATAAAGTTTAATCAAATAACCGTATTGAATATTTACGATAGAAATTTGTAGCTTTGATCGCTAGTTTACATTTTTAATTAAAAACCAATTTGATTATAACATATAAAAATCCTGTAGAATGCAGAATATAAGATTTAAACCAAACTTTTTACATAAATATAATTTATAATCTGTTACGTCTTTAACCACTGTTCAATTTTAAAATAACATTAATAATCAACTGTTAATCATCTGAACAGTACTTCGCATAGAGTCGGGTCAGTCGCCGTATTAATAAATGATTTATATGAGATATACCATAGAGTATAAAAGCACGAATTCTAATTTCGTGTATAACTTCGATCGAACTTACCAAATTATTAAGAGGCAACCGGTCTAATTTAAATATTGGAAACGACTTTGATATCATCACAAGTTTTCAACTTTCTAACTTGAATCGTGACTAATAAATGATCTGAGTTGATGTATCTAATAGCGCATATTTCACATGTTTCGGTAATTCACAGGACTATGTGAATAGGATTTTGATTTAAAAGGACTTATTTACTTTTAATTTAATATATTAATTAGTATAATATGTGTAAATTTTGTTATTAAAATGTAAGTAAAAAAAAAACACGTAGGTACTTATTTCTGAAAAAAATTTTTTTATTTATTTCAGGATATGGTTCTATATGTTACAACATACATGGTTCTGTTAAGGAGTTTCGATGCCTTCTTTCCGGCTTCATCGCCAGATCAGTTCGATGGTACTACATTTATTCCGTTTAAATTTGATTGGATAGATTTAGTGGTTTCGCTTTCCTGTAAACATACTCAAAATTCTTACTCTCAAAAAGCTCTGGTATGCATTTGATGTTAGTCTTCTTCGATTCCACCAAATGATACTTTCTGTATAAAAATTATGTTTTTGTTGAAAAACCAATCAAAATAGAAAGAGTTATAGAACAATCACTGCATCATTTTGTATTTGATAACGGAAGTATTTCAAGCGATTTGCCCCTTTCAAGCGATAAAAAATAATGCAAAACTACCCTGAAATGGCGATGGTATGGGAATCTAAAATATTTATATACTCCACTATATATTGAAGTTGGTTGGAAATGAAGAGGCGAGCCTCTTAATCAAGTTCTTTGCGAATGTTTGTCTCTCGAGCATCGGGTTGTGGGTTCGATCCCCGCTGGCAAACATTGCACATTTTTTCACGTATAGGTTTATATCATGTCTTATTATTTGAATCAAAATTTAGTCAAAATTTGATGATTAGTAATAAACAGACTTTAAATATAAAAATATGTTAGTTTAGGTTTACCTGATTTCCAAACATATTATAACTATTAAAAGTAGGTACCATAGCACAACACCAGTACCTGTACCTTGAACTTATCACAGAGCAACACGGGCCACCGTCGAACGGTAGAACAATAACGTATATACATATTGTATTAAATATATCGTCTTGCAACCCATAACACAGGCTATATATGCCTAATTTGGGGCAAGATAATTTGTGTAAAAAGTGTGTCAATATTATTATTATTATAACCTAAGTACGGGCATATGCCAAGTAACTTGGTTCAAGTCTTTTGCGTATGAAGATGTAGTGTTGATGAGTAGTGTGTTAATGAATGATGATTGATATGATTTTTGTAAGGGAATATATGTATTTTCGTAAAGATCTAAAAGTTTGAGAGCAGATTTCAAAGATTTTGATTACACCTCTTGACGAAATTATGATGGGTATAATTTTGACAGTTTCTTGGTGCCACATTTGTTTTATTTCATCTGCAAGTGATATAAACATTTGGATTTTTTCAGTGTGTTTCTGCTTAAGATTGTGGGTATTGGATACGGCTACATCTCTATCAGGTAGATTGTTTTTGACTGTTTTAAGATTTGTGTGATGTCAGGCCTATTACTGAGAATAGTATGGTCAGTCCTTATATCTATGTCCCAGTAAAATTTGGCGATGTTATTTTCCATAACTTTTTTTGATTTGTATTGATAATATGGTGTGTATGTGTTGAGTAATTTATGTTTCAGGACAAGTTGTTGATGAATGTGTTTAGCGACGTTATCATGGCGGTGTTTGTATTCTTTATTAGCTAATTCGTTACAGCCTCACGTAATGTGATCTATTGTTTCAGTGGTTTGATGGCATAGCCTACATTTATCTGTATCTATTGTTTGTTTCAGTATGCATTTAGTGTAATTTCGAGTTTTTATGACTTGGTCCTGTATTGCTATGAGGAAACCCTCTGTTTTGTGCATTAAAATATGTGTATATTTTGAAGTGCTTTCTTCAAAATTATTTAATTTATTGATTTAGTACTTATTAGTTTGTTATCAAACGACTTTTTATCGTGTAGTCGAAACTTTCTTTATTTTGTTGATTTTTAATAAATACTATAAAATCATTGGTTGTCTTCAATATAGTTTATGCCTTCAACACCATTAATTTAAGACGGTGTCGTTAAATTATGGAACGAATTGTATTAAAATTATGAAAGAACTAGCTGACCCGGCGAACATTGTTCCGCCTTAGAGGCAATAAATGAGCAGATTTTGGATTTAATTAATTTCAATATTTTAATAGGATAATAATAAAAGAAAATAAAAAAATCAAGTTTGTTAATGATTCTTTATTGGCTGTGTATATTGGGGCTTGGGTTGCACTCTTCAGTGAAGCACCTTGTGATAGACGACATTTACCGTTTTATTATCATGCGTAAAAGCAAATAACGCAGATGGTGTAACATCCCGTGAATATGCCACTTATAATTAATTGAACATGGGAAATGGATTCAAGATTCAGACCACAAACTTTCAAGGATTGGGCTTAAGATTTGAATGGTCAGGACGAATGCGAGATGGATCGGAAAGGAAAGATTTGCAGGCTAACTCGACATGCAAAATGTTCATGAAGTAGTTGCTGCAGATCTTGAAGAATTGCTATAATCATTTCTGCATTGATCTCTTGACATCGATCAAGTTATTCCTCCCTGTTGCCCATGAAGTATAATTGTAAAAATTTATGCTGTGAATCTTCGAGAGGTTGCAATGATCCAATCCCATGGTGAATCTGTCCTTATATCTACAAAAAAGCAAAGTCCGTATTACTGATTTATAAACACTTTTTTTAGAATTAACATACATAATACACAGGAATAAGTATAGTAAGTATGTTATTCTTCTACTGTATTGTGTGTAAGTATATTAATAAATAAATAAATACCTTGAATGTTCTCGTTCTTAGATAATGTCTGCCCCAAATGGGGTCATTTAGAAACAAACATTGTATTTTTGAGTTTTTGCTAGAAAATGTCGTGATTCGGTAGTTTCCCACTCTCAAACAATAATAAGTACTGCAATCGTATCGAAATGCTCCTCGATTCAAATCAGTACTTCATAAATTTCTTCTTGTGCGTCGAAAATTATCTAGTTGTTGATCTCTGAGGTTTTACTGGACGATTTCGTATTGCCAGCCGATCCGTTTTACGGGCTGCCTCGCATTGCTCTTGTGATTCATAGCACGAAGTCGATCCATACTAACGCGGTTCTTTTCACCTGCAATTTCTTGTTCTTCTTCAGTCCTTTCATTCGCAATGTTTCGAATCCTAGTTGCATTACGTCTTTGTCGGGAATAATTTGATCGTCTTGGTCGTGACATTGTTAATGATAATATCGGCAAAATAAGCTAACAGAAACTCGAAACAAACACACCAACCAGTCAACTTGAATAACATGACGTGCACTGTCAGTTGTATTTTATTAATCATGTAGCGTGAAACTAACAAAAAACTTCATTGAATTCTTTCTATTCTCGAGATGTCATCAAAATGTCTCAGAAAATATTTTTTTTTATAATAATATTATATTTTCGTGATTTTTTTGATATTTTATTACTTACTAGCTGACCCGACAGACGTTGTTCTGTATATAATATATAAAATAATGTTTTTTATGACATAATGAAATTTTTTCACAGCAAAACTGCCAAACCGTGCGTCAATAAATTCTCTCATAGAAAATATGTCCATACAAAACAAATATTGGAAATAAAAATATTTGCTTGAATGAAATCTGGCCCTTTAAAGTGGGTCAAAATCGCGCCCAAATGAGTCAGTCGGTTACAAAAAAACATACATACAGGTGAAACGTTACGAAAAATTAAAAGCGTGTAAAAATAGCACACAACTTGAATATATAATTGATATAATTGGTTGTCAAATGTCAAATATTATAGTTGCGAAATTCAATTTGTGACAAAACTTAAGATTTATCAACCTACATAAAAATAATCTGATAGAGAGTTTTTCTACCAACTATAGTTAGCTAAAATTAAGTTTAAGTTCATTTATTACCTTCACAGACAGTTGAAAGAAATGAAAAAATTCTAATTAGTTATTAATTTGAAACTATTCTTATTAATTTACGGATTTATGAAGAACCGTTCTACCGTTACAAATTTAGCTGTTTTTACGGATTACGTAGTACAGAGCATGGACGAGAAATATCAAGTGGATATGATCTTCACGGATTTCGAAAAAGCATTTGACCGACGAGATCACGTAATTCTACTGCAAAAACTAAGCGTACTAGGGGTAAATGGGAGCTTACTTCGGTGGTTTACTTCATACATTAAGAACCATATGCAAGCAGTTGTGACGGGTAGTGCTAGAAGTAACTTTGTAATTATACCCTCAGGAGTACCACAGGTAACGCTTACCTATTTGATATTGGAAGTTGCTTCCACCTTGCACAGTATTTAATGTTCGCTGACGACACAAAAATATTAAATAAATATAATAAAACGAGTGACCCGTTCCTTCAGTAATATGGAATGTATAAAAACACTTTACTTTGCGTACGTCCGGAGTATTCTTGAATACGCATGTAATGTTTGGACACCCCAATATATTATACATATCGAAAGGCTTGAAACCATACAGAGACAGTTTATTAAATATTTAACTTTTAAAGAATTCAACAGTTATGAGGAAGCGTGTTCTCACTATGGTATCGACACACTGGAACAAAAAAGGAATCAAAGTGACATGTTACTTCTGCAAGCAATTTTGAGTGGCTCCTGTCCTAGTCTACTGTCAGCCTTTTCATTAAACGCTCAATCTTTAAGATCGCGTCACACGCGCCTTGTGCACGTTCCCAAACCTAATAGTTATAATAGGTAACGCAACACTCACACACAAACACACACGCGCACACACACGCCACAGACACACACACACACAAACACACGCGCGCGCTATTGTAACCTTTTATTTGTTATTATATAATATAGTACATTTTTAAGTCTATTCTGTTAATATATGATTACTTTTTATAATTTAAAATTTATGTAATCCTTTGTGGCTTTATGTAAAACCTAGGTTAAGATTGTAAAAATAATTGTTGTGTACGCTGTTGATTACATTAATAAATAAATAAATAAGTAATTTGATTTCTGAACCACGGGGGACATATCTAAGGTAAAACAAATATGTAATTTTTATTTGATTCCAAGCATTTTGCTATTTATTCACCTTTTAAACCTTCTCTGGACTTCCACAAATAATTCAAGACCAAAATTAGCCCCATCGGTACAGCCGTTCTCGAGTTTGAGCGAGACTAACGAATAGCAATTCATTTATATATACATATATAGATTATCCTATTCCGGACTAAGAGAAATCCAAAAAATCTAACAACAGAAAAATTGGTCTAGCCGTTCTTGAGTTATAAAAGGTGTAACTAACACGACTTTGTTTTATATATATTGATGAAGAAAGTGAACAAAGTGTAGAACAAGTATAAAAGTCTGTTATCAAACAATCTTCTCTCGTGCCATACCAGCTACTATCAAGTAATCTACATTAGAAGTCTGAGTTTGGCGGGTTTTATTTTACAACATTTCATTTTATTGAACAAGTCAACAACTACTTACTGGCACACTTAGTTACCTACTGTTTTGTTGTATGATGTATTTGTGTTGACATCATTATAATAAACCCGTGTGTTTAGTTTCAATTGAATTAAATATATCATTTGATCATATTTAGGATCGCTATCAATACTTACTTGACTTAATATTTCAATACATAAATCAATATTAATTTCTATATCCATCGAGAAAACGCCATAGACCGTTTTTGAAATGTCACATGTAGGAAAAACGAAGTGACTCATTGTATGGGTACTGGACGAATAAATTATATTTATTCGTACATTTATTAATTAAAACGTAAAACTTTTTCTACATTTCTGTGAATTTTTATTTACTTATTTCATGACCAAGCTCAGTCGGAAAGTGTTTTTTTTATTTTATTTTATGATTCCTTTTTTATGTATTAAAAAACTTATCATAACACATTTGTCTGATTTATTAATTACCTATTCAAATTTATGATCTGTGTTTTATTTACGTGTTTATCCGTTCAGAGGTTGTAATTTTTTTTCGTTATTTTCTTGAAAATTGTGTATTGTAATAAGATTAGTAGCACTATAAACGTGGATCAAATCTCTATCTATGATTTATAAAAATTGGTTAGGTTAGGTTATGTTAGAACAGCGAAAACAACGCACGTGCCGAGCGTAGCGTGCCGCGGGAGCGGCGGGCGAGTGCCAGAAACGAATTCTAGGCGTTTCCCTTTCTTTCCTCCCCATAAAAATGTCCAACCCTTAAAAATTTCATAATTTGTGGTTAGGTTATAATGCATTTTTCTAATTTTTTGTAATTAGAGTGGTAGGTAGCATTATTATCGTGGACTAAAACTCTATTAATTTAAATATTTATAACCTTATAATTCGTGCTACGGGATACGAAGTTTTAACCCAAATTTCATTCAATGATGTCTTTTTTTTTCTCTAATCCGATAATCGGACTACTAATTAAATTCATTCGTCCTGTTGCCGGACGAATAGCAACAGCCTAAAATAAAATGATTCGTCCGACTTCTGTACGAATAATAATAAATTATTTGTCAAGTACCCGTATCAATAGACTCAGCCTAGGAAAAAATGGGATATCAATCTCGTATCGCTCATTTTAGATTGCGGTTAAATTTTTCCATTTTTTTTTTACTTAAAATACAGGTATTTCCGTTATAAAATTTTCTTACTCGGTTATTATTTTATTATAGGAGTGCGACCTGACAATTTCAAGCACAGAGGCGGTAATAACAATACGTCAAATGTCAAATGTATTCTGTCTCTTTTTTCAACAGTTAGGAAGGTCATGTTCTTCGATCGATCATCTCTCCTGTGGTAGCACATGGTCTTCCTAAATTGAAAAATACTATATTTGATCGATACTTTTAACATTATAGAGAAAGGAAGTAGAAAACTAAATAACGCACCTACTCTATGTAAAGCTTGACATTATTGTGGCAAGGAGAATGAATAATGTCTACCTAACTACTAGGTTATTGTATGAGCTAAATATGTAACTATTTAAATATCTCACACCCGGGAAATTAGGAACGGAGGTTTTTGCACAATTCATTTAAATTAAAAGTATATTTTTTGATATTTATTCAATAGCCCTACATTTAATATTGAAGTGCCTTTCTGATAATGTTTATGTAGGTTTGTTAGAAATAAAAATATAGAAATACTATTTACATAATAGGGTGTGAAGGTTTTTAAACTTGCAGATAAGTGAAAATCCTGAATAAAAATAAATACTGACTTAAAATTTCAAATGAACGATCTTTCGATAAGAATTAGATCTCTTTTATATTCGGAGTAAGTACGATTTAATCTGCCATAGATAAAAAACCTGAGCACTCACCAACAATTGTCTATGTTCTGTTATATTTAACACACTTCCACTAAACACACCCGAGTGAACTATTCGCGCCAATATTCAACCGAGACAGAACTGCAGCGTGTTCGAAGCGCGTTAACTCTGTGAAGCGATGCGCCTAGCATCGCGTGTCGCGCGCTATTCGCGTGCAAATGTTACACATCCAAATGGTATGTAACGAAAGTTGCCGTACCTAAAGATTACTAGTACTTTATCGCGTTGATTGGTTACGCGTTACTGATCTGTGGAAGTTTTTTTTAACTTTTACTGATGATTTTTAAACAGGCTTGAGATAAATCGAATAAGGAGTATAATTTAATATTATTGTATCCATAAGAGTAGCAAGCGATCTTACTCGTCAATATAGCAGAGATAATCTTAATTAACTTGCTACTGTAATGCTCGACACCAAACGAGAATAGGATCGAAACGACCTTATGTGAAAAACATTAATTTCGTATTCTTGTATCATTGTTCTTGTAACACAAATTGATGCAGTAGGTCTACTCTTATTCAACGAAAAACGAAGTTTCGATCGATGTTTCGTGAGTTTCCTACAACGGTTCCATTTGTTTCGTTCCAGAAGTTTCGTCCCGAACGTCATTATTTGACATTTCAAATTTCTCGAATTCATTTCACGTTGCGAACGGAAATTTTAATATGACAGGTGTTTGTTCGGAATGTCCAGCTCAAATTGACGAAATCAAAGGTGCCATTTGATTTTCGTTTGTGTGGATTTTGTTGCAAATTTGCCTGAGATGGTTTCAAGAATGATTTTAATAGAGGCTGCTTGCTCTACGTGAATAATATTTAGAGCGTAGAAGGAACCGGCGCCGCCTGCGCAATCAATTTATATTTTTTTCATCACTTTGTCATTAATTTTCAGAATAGACCTAGTTCTATTCTTCTTATTAATATTAATAATCTTATATATAATATAATTTTTAATTGAGACTTTGCTATCTTTTTTGTATCCTGGTACTACGTGAGTAGTGTAGGTACCTACTCACTGATGGTTACTGTTCTTGTGCTTGAGGATCTAGCAAGTATTATATATCACACTCAATTGCTCAAAATATTGACACAAAAACATTGACTAAAGTATTGTACTTTGACATGTCAAAAGCTTTTGATAGTGTCCCATGACTTATTATTAAAAAAATTAGAGGCATATGGAATACGGGGGCTTGTTTTAGATTAGTTCCGATCATATTTAAAAAATAGGAAACAAAGTGTAATTATTACTCGGACTAATAAAATTAGTGAGAAAGAAACATACAAATCTGAATATACATTTAACCAGTGTGGTGTACCTCAAGGAAGTGTCCTGGGGCCAATTCTATTTTTGTTTTACATAAATGACATTATAGACGTTACAAATAATAAAATATTTCTATACGCGGATGATATTTCGATAATTTTTTAATCTGACATTAAAAACTTTGATATTATTAAATTTAACAATGACATTATAAATAATATGGACAAAATGATTAAATGGCTTGGTATGAATAATCTTAAAATAAATCTAACTAAATCGAACTACATGACATTTTCAAATGTTCTACGTAATAATTTAAAAATAGAATATAATGACGTCATTATGGATGAAAAAAAGGAAACTTCATTTTTAGGTATTATTTTAGACAATGAACCTAAATGGAAATCACACATAAATGAGGTCTGTCGTAGAGTAAATAAATTTGTTTATGCCCTGAGGCGCCTACGAAAAATTACAGATTTAGGTACCACACTGTCAGCTTACCATGCTCATATTGCATCTATCTTGAGATACGGTCTTATAATTTGGGGTAATGGCGTAAACATCCAAAAAGCATTTATTGCACAAAAAAATGTATCCGTGCGATTTGTGGGGTAGGTCCTTACGAATCGTGTAGACCGCTGTTTATTAAACTTAAACTGTTCACCTTGCCGTGCCTATACATTTACGAAATAAGCATTTTTGTAAAGAGGCATAAATATCTTTTCACCACCGCCAAGGAAATGTATAACCGTGACCAACGATATCCAAATAGACTTGTTTACAAAAAAGCACCCAGGAACTACTTTGTTTACTAAAAATTGTCATGCCATGTGTATTCAAATATTTAATAAACTTCCCGATACTATTAAAATGTTGAATATCGGTCCTTTTAAAACTCAATTATATCAATGGCTAATTAGTTACAATTTTTATGCTGTATCCGACTTTTTAAATTTGTGATTTTCTTTTTTTTTATAATCTTGTGTTTAACTTCGACAAGATAATATGTATATGACATGTATATTTTGTGTAGATGCTAATATAATGTAACAATGAAATATTTTGTGCTGTATTCTTAGAATTTTATTATTACATAATGACATAGAGGTAATGTAATTTGCATGCCCTTTTTGGCTAATGTGTTGATTCGTATAGAATTATTTTGTTAACTTGTATACACACATTATGCAAATAAAGAATTATTATTATTATTATTGGTTTTTGATGAATTTTATAACTTTTAGCACAGGGTTCTATGAGGAAGGGCAATATACCGTATATCAGTAAAGTATAAAATATGTGTAAAAGCACTCCACACACCTTAAGTGACATCGAGAGAAGAAAATAGTTTCAATACGATATTTTTCATCTAAATTAATATCGGTAAATATTATATTATGTAGAGGACTAGCGTGAGGAAAACTTATTGGTTTAGACTTTAGACTGATTTGGTTCTGGGAACTTTTTTTAAATGTAGGTAAATTGAATGCACTACATATTATTTTGAGTCGGTTTGTAATTAATAATACTAGAATTAGAAAACTTTTTATGTTTTGATTTTACGTAGGTCTATAACATCTTAGGGTGTTATTTTGTAACAAATTCAAGGTGACATTCATCTTCGATCTGTTTTTGCCTTTTGCGTAAGAGAAAAATCTGTTAGTCTTTTACATTTCACTTTTTCTTTTTCAGAAGAAGAAGAACTTAGCTCCAGCTTTTGTCGACAGACTTTCGTTGTGACACTTGTTACCAGAAAGTAATCGTGGAATTACCAATGAGCTGTTTCGTACGACACACGAAAAACAATCCTAATGCATAAGAATAAAGCCTTAACATACTTATTAAAATAGAATAAATTAATGAATTATAAGCATGAAAGAATGTTAATAGATTATTAATTTTGATACGATTGAATTAAAACTATCATACGGTGCGAGAAAGATATTTTATAAGAGATCGAAATTACTTCAATCTTACTAGCATATTAAGATCATTACCTCTATTTTGAATAATTCACGCATACTAACACAAAGTTTCATACAAATCACGAATGTAAGACGGAGGGAACTTGTTACGCACACTAAACAAATATTTCTAGCCTATTTTTATCGGTTATCTTACAGCAAGAGACTCTAACTAACCTAGATTCCTTAGGAAAAGATAGAAAAATATCCTAGATGTATAAATTATCAAAGAATTATAATTATTTACGTATTATTTGGTACTTACTATTACTAGATAGGTAATAAGAAAATTATTTAATTATTATTTAAAGTTTTAATGGTCTGTATAAAAAGTATTTTTTTTTTAATTTATCATTATGGTGTCTCAATATTCCGTAGGTATAAATGTTCCAGAGGATTTTCTATGTCACTGCGTGGTTCGATTAGTTTTAGTTGACAAGAATTTTGCCGAACAACGATATCTGAAACGAATAGTAATGACCAATTCCAGTTAAAATTGAGTTTTGGTGGAAATTGATGAATTTATTGAAATTGTAATTAGCAATTTTAATGCTAAGGAAATGACTACTTAGAAAAATAAATACGATGATAATTTTATTTCGAAAAAACTATAGTGAGCTGACCGCAAATAGAAGTGAAAACTTTATCAAGCGAGGTTAATATAAGTCTTTTAAAGTTTCTTATGAGATGCCGTTTTGTGCCTCCTTTTGTAAATTTTTAACATTTCTACAAGAAGCAGGTCTAAATTTATTTACTTAATCGAAGAATGTATGTGAAAGAATTATGTAAGAAATTTACTTCGCGAATTTTTTTTGTTTATGGAAATGAAGGACAAGCGAGCGTTAACCGTTTGATACGACATGGGTACCTTCAAAAAAAGCGCAAAAAAAAAGTCTTTAAAGGCCGGCAACGCTCTTGTGATTCCTCTGGTGTTGCAAGAGAATGTGGGCGGCGGTGATCACTTAACACCAGGTGACCCGTACGCCCGTTTGTTCTCCTATTCCATAAAAATAAAAAAAAATAAAAAATAACCTGGTGTTAAGTGATCACCACCACCCACACTCTCCTGCAACACCATTCTTTAAGGAAGGTGTACGCGCTTTTTTTGAAAGTACCCATGTCGTATCGTCCCGGAAACACCGCACTGTGGAAGACCGCCACACATCCAGGTATTAGCGGAAATTTGGTAATTGGTCAATTTTTTTTATGAAAATAAGGAACGAGACATGCAGGACGTTCAGCTGATGGTAATTGATACGCCGTGCCCATTACAATGCAGTGCCGCGAAGGATCTTTAAGAACCCAAAAATTCTGAGCGGCACTACAATTGCGCTTGTCACCTTGAGACATAAGAGGTTAGGACTCATTTGCCCAGCATTTTCACTAGCTACGGCGCCCTTCAGACCAAAACACATTAATGCTTACACATTACTGCTTCACGGCAGAAATAGGCTCCGTTGTGGTACCCATAATCTAGCCGTAGTACCGTGGGTGTCGGATTTTTTTTAAATGTACAGTTTAAAGTACCTGTACTACAGTTAAAACAGTTTCTCGAGCATTGTAAGTTCCTGCGTTATCAAGTAACTATCACAAAATGGATAAGATCGCATGACCAGTCAGGCTGCCTTGCTGCGAGAATAAATAATTCTGCAAAGTACAATATAGATACGCTGTTATTGATACACCGGATCTGAGGAAGCTGAAGTTAATTGCACCATGACGTGGCCACCAAATAGTTACCACCACTTTTATACTTATGGGTTTTCTTCGATTTAGGGCAGTGTTTGGTTACATTTTACCTTCAGCCAGTAATTGTATTACTGGCTTGCGATTCCATTTTTCTTACGATACGTCATAATGCGCCTCAAAGTCACTTTATTTTATAATGTTTCAAAATGGTGAGGCAAGTTTCAACTAACTTATTTAAATAAATTTAGTATTTCAAAATAACAAAAAACGCAATATAAAATAAATCAAACAAAATAATTGTAATTCAAATTAGTAAAATGAAAAAAATTGTCTCTTTATTTTTCTTCGACAATTTAAAATTACTTTTTATTAGTCAATTCTCATCATTAAATTCTATTGCTGAAACTATAGGCTTGTGGTAAGTAAAATAAGATACATAACTTTGCGATTACATTTTCTACGAATATCTTGAAAAAACAGCACCATTAGTAGTAATATATCTCGCTGTCGATTCTTTGGGATTAATGTTAACACGTTACTTAAATTTTTCTAAAAGAAATATTTTGTTTTCTCTCATCCCTTCTCTGTCTAACCCCACTCCGCTATATACCTACTCAAGAATTCAGGTATATTTACGTAAGTGTGCGCAACCCCTTTATTTCTGAACGGAGAATTGGGAAGTTTGTGAAATGTGTAGGCATATTAAAGGTTTGTTGGTGGTAAATTAGCTTATGCAAGAAAAACCCACGTGGAACCTTTAGTTTACTGAAAAAATAAAATATTTATAGAATCTGGTGGCGTAATGGTTTAATTTTCTGTAATGCAAAGATTGTCACACTGTAATAAGGATAGTAACTAAAGTAGATTCATTTTTTTCAGTCAATAATGTATCTGAGTTTTTTATTTAGCATAACATTCGATGTTGTCTAATAAACTTATGTAAGTATTATTAAAATCAGTCTGCTTAGGGCATTAAAAATCTACTTAGTTCCCTTAGTTGCGCAATTTTACCCGACACGAGTGCGTACAGTTACCCTTAGTATGGGGAAAATGTGCGCATTTAGAATCATTCGGGTTAATCCGTTTTTTTCCGCTGTGTTAAGGTGTTAGACTTTATTTATTAATTTAATTATTACCTAACTAAATACACCTTCAGAGACATATTTTTTTTTCTTTTATGCTAATTATTTCATTTTGACACTAGTTTTAATGCTTAAGTGTGCACACTCCCACTTCCACTATGTTTTTCATAGTACGGTTTTAGTCTTAAATTTTTTTGAGTTTGGTAGCACAGCAAAATCGCTATCTCCAAACCTGCCGTAAGTAACTTCGATCCAATAATTATAAGTATTATGAGGCACCCATTTTTCAAGTTTTATTATTTTACCGATTTGATGTAAATGGATGAATAACATCAAACTATGCCGCTAATGGTAGTTTGATACAAACGGGCTTCTACCATCGCATTTCATTAATCATTTCTATTATGGCTGCTTTCCTCTGGGTTCATTCTTCAAGTAGATGTTTTTTCTCCGGAAGCGTCTAGTATCTAGTATAGTGCATTCATTATCCTCTCCAAACGCAGTATTGATATTGCGAAATGTTTCTGCTATGTTAGTTCTTACTTTAGTACTAAGTACAAAATTTTATTCTTAATCTGCAAATACCACTTTATTTTCATTTTATGTTGACTTTTCAAGCATTTTACGTTAAAAAACGTAAACATTTAATAAATTGACACTAATAAAGTTAAATTTGTGCAAAAAATACTGTCACCAGCAGATGATTGATAAAGTTAATGCAAGATGTAATAAGACTGTTCATTGCAGGCTTCTTCAAAAACCAACTGCAACCTTTTGATCTATAAAGAAAGATATGTTAGCCAGCGGACTTATAAAAAGCCTTGCCGGCCATTACCGTAAGATGACATTAAAATTAATTAAACTAAACGATGAGAAATTAAAAGAAAAAGTTGGTCGTAAAAATAGTTTATTTTTAATACTTAGCAAACTAATCTGTATGAAATATATCTTCCAGCCGTTTCCGACGATCGGATGATCTTTATGACCTGTAATAACAAAAGGTCATTTTCAAATTATTCGTCATAATGATTTCTAAGTTATAGTGATGTAATATGTTAACATGGAGGACACCAGAATATACAGATTTTGCATAGTGTAGCACTGCGAGCTATGCCGCGTAATTATATCATTTATACGTCTAGATTGACTATGACAGCTGTGAAAACGGCGCAAAAACATACACTTTAGAATTAACCACTACTACTACTACTAATATTCCTAGCCTGTTTTTATCGGTTGTCTAACAGCAAGAGACTCTATCTAGATGTATAAATTATCTAAGGGCGCGTAATTATGAGTCCCGTAATACGCGTAATAGGTAAAACTCAAATTAAATTTGAAAACAAAATTTTATGAACGATGCGGGACTCGAACCCGCGACTTCCAACTGAGCTAACCGTTCGAGTGACGTATCGTTGATAAAATCTTGTATGCTTTGTTCAACTCTCAAATATTGCGGTTGAGCAGGTTGAGCAAAGTATGAGAGATATAGAGGAGTTACTCCTGGTGACCGTTTGGTTACGCAGCCAATTTAGTGGCGCGACCAGCTATGCACAGAATGTTACTGCTCGCGCCGCCACTAATTACTATAGGGCTATATTTCGCCGGGACACCACTGTCCGTGAGCTACAAAAGTAGACCCCATACAGACATCGTATGAAGCTGGCTCATTTTACTGATGATGCTTCGCGTCGAGGCGAAACAAGAGTCGAATTGGTTAAAAAAATCGTAACTGGATTAAACCTAAAGAAAACAACTAACATTTGGATAGCTTTTATTAGGCACTACTTTTCGGATTGTGATTTAAAGGTGAACCTAGCCACACCTACATTCTATGGCCAGATGAAATCCATAATTGCATATCATTTAATGTTCATAGCGGTTTTAATATGCATTTGTAAACGAGAAGCTTATTATCCAGTGATAGTTTTGAATGTCTACCAAGCAGACAACCTAGTTCTCTGAACGAAGACTACAATATAGAAACGATTTTTTAATACAATCAAAGAGTGGAATTGCTTTAATAATTTACTTTACTGCTGTTTTGGTGCAATTGCAATTTTAAAACGCATTTTTTTTTTGCATTGACTAGAAAAATATTCACCAACCTTATAACGCATAGACAGGTACAGATGCTATAAAAATCTACAGTAGCCAGTAGTGATTGTTTACAATAAATATAGCGATTGTTTACGATATGTTGTTCAAGTTCAAGTTGTTATTATTACCTGACCTGAATTATGTTGTGGTCATTAACTGGCCAATGAGCATTCAGCACTTTGGTTGGTTGACTGAATTGTTTGCAATGTGAATATTAAGGTATAAAGGGTCTACTAGGTAATAAAGTCAATAAACAGGGTTTAGGGGAAAAGTTTGACTTAGGGGATGTGTCACCCAATAAGAATGGGTCCCTCTCTTCAGTGGTGCCTCAAATATCTATTAGCAATTTACTGTACGAAGTTTCTGTAAACATACATACTCAGCATTTTTTAAATACTAATAACTTTCGGATTCTATCAGACTTACCTGTCCTCTCTTCAGACCGAAGTATCTGGCCACTGGATCTCCCGCTTGGATTCTCATCAACATGTTTTCTTTTAATTTGCTATGTGATAGGTTAAGTGAAAATATAAATTAAAATTGAACCGTTAAAAATATAACATAGCTAAAACTAGAAATTTTTTTTGATAAAAAAAATGTCGTTTTATATAAATAGATATATATCTAGAACTAGATGTAAATAGCAGATAAAGTGTATAATCATAATATACTGTTTTATTAATAAACGCGAAGTAAAGTTATTCCACGTTTAAAATTACTTCTCCCTGTCCTATCCTATATTATAGTACGTAGTATTTACATCCTAAAATACTACGTAACAAGAGGAGGCACTGCCTTCATAAAAATTAAAATTTAGTTTAGTATGAAACGTGCAGTGAGATTTGACATAGGTTTGAAGTAGTATTAATAACAGTATCGCGATTGGCGTCAAAGTAAAAACCCGCTAAGTTGTTAAGCGTATTTGAACAACACATAAGTGTTTTTCAAATACATATAAAGATGCACGCTTAAAAGGCATAAAAGGCATTTATTTTCATAAAATTCATTCCAATAGATTTTTTTTTATGTCATTTCTTATATTCTAGAGACTATAACCGCTTCCGAAACAAATGACGCTCTGAGAGAGAAGTGGCGCAAGAAACTCTCACAGCATTCAGCTTAAACCACAGACTTGTTATAACTCTTGTTTTTTTTATAATGTTGAACATTTCATATACTGTAAAAACCTATCAAAAGGATAACCAATACTAAAATTGCTATCTATAAAAAAAATGGTATATTTACTACAACTACAGTATTTAGAGTATTCTGATATTTTTTGTGCAATTGAAACATAGAATTTGTTTTGTAGTGAATTGTTATTGACAAAAATTCTATTTAAATGATGACTTCCCAAAGGATTAAAACACGCGTAATTGTAACTGTATTTGTAGCAGTCCCCATGAAGATGTGATCCTGCAAAGGTCACAAAATGTTGGGTTAAATAAATAAATTATAAAAAATGTAACTTTTATGGAGATACCTCATAAGGTATATTATAAATGTATTTTTTACATATAAAAAATACATTTATAATAACACATATCAATTCTTTAAAAAACATTTTATTGAAATGTGTAACACTCGCATTAATCAAAGAAATTACTTTAAATTATATGCTACACCATCTTTCTAGATAATTTAAAACCAAATTATTGTCACAAATACTATTGTTAATGAATGATTTCACAATAAATGCAACTCAATCGTGACTCATGCGTACTCATATACATATTCCATCAATAAATATAGTGTAGTAAAAAAATAATTGTTAAAAAGGATACTATCTAGCTAACAATTCTTGTTTTTCATCAGGTGTTAGTACAATGTGTTCCGGGACTAATTCATGTTCAGTTATATTTATAAGAAGTTCTGATTCCAAAAATTGTTCCAATATATATTTTGGGGCCATATCTACTAGAGACTGTTTGGCCGATGGTGTCATACCTGTAAAATAAATGAATACATTTAATTTAAAATGTTTTATAGTTCCTTATTTTCAAATCAAATAATTATCTGTATTATAAAGAAAATTAAATCACTATATTAAGCTGGTCAAACATTCATAATCTTATAATATTAGGGTCTGTTATCATAATATTTTAATCTAGGAACAAAAGTAGGCTGTACATTCTGGATGACAACTATACTTAATAATTTAATGGTATTCAAATGTTTGATAACACTATGAGGGATTTAAAGTTTTCTTTTGCCGTCAAAATCCATATTGTTGATCACTGATCAATTATTGTGAATATTATACACAATTATGTACTAGACAGTACATAATGAATCAAGGTTTTCAGAGAAGGGTAGTCTTGATTGTAGCTGACCCAATGATAGCTGGCTCATAGTTCTTAAGTTTCATTAAATATAAATATTACCTGCTTGAACAACAACAATAGCTCTATGTATATTTTCTTCTTGCATTCTAGTACAGTAAGTTTTTATTGTTTTGATACCAATCTTAGCTTCGTCTGGGAAAAATACAAACATCTGATCTGTCGGGTCATCATTGTGTGCCACAAGAACAATCAAATCACTGCGAGCTGGCCTTTTTTCACTAAAAATATAATAAATAACACATAAGTGGACTTAACTATATTTACAATACTATGATTACATTAAATTAAAACTATTGATAGGGGAAGTGTACCAAGAATACTGGTAGCATTTTCGTGTTGGATAGCTAGGCTGATCCATTGAAAGAATTAGCTGCCAGTGCTTGGGCCCAAAGATGTATGACTCATTGAGACCAATATATTTGCAATGTTTGCTGACTTAGCCTGTCAAAGCAGCAGCCTCAGGACCTACTGACGTAACTTGGACATGAGGAGGAGGCAGAATTTTGACACAAGTTGCATCCCACAACAGTCGTCCTTCTCCATGCCCAAGCTATCAGGGTCATTCCATCAGGAAATAAGTATGTAGATATTTTTGAATTGAGTAGCTTTTCTTGTATGTTGTTGAAGAAGGCAAAAGAATATAGAAATAATTTGCAGGAATAGCAAAGCTTAAAAAGTAATGTTTCACATTTTTTAAGGATACACAATACAAATAGTGACATGATTTCAACAGAGAATAAAAATTCCAAAATATATTTGATATGATAACCTCATGGTAATATATTTTTTTTGATAATCAAACTGCTACTATATAATTTTAATAAATACTCATTTAAATCATATAAAATAAATATTGATTTGACTGTCATTAATTGTTTACAGTATGTCAAAATTTTAATTCACTAAATAGAAGCTGTATTCAACTTTCTAAAGTAATTTTTTTTATTTAACAATACAAATTATTAGTAGTGATGGAAACATTAGAAGAAAAAGTGAAAAAGCACATATTGAACCACAATGTGTCTGCAACAACAAAATTACATATGGGTAAGTAAAATATACTTACACTATCCCCCTTATTCATAATAGTCTGATAACTTAAAGCATTGCTAATTCTCACTCTGTCTTCTTCTATTGACCTAAGTCAGAATGAGAAAAAACACTCCTTAGCGGCTGTTTTAAGTTAGCGGACCATTATGAATAACGGGGTTACCCCCTTAAGGGCTTTAAGGTTTTATTCAATTACTTACAACATTTAGGTTATTTTTAATTAATTAGCTGGCCTTTATATCCAACAACAAAAACTCTTTGTTTTGGTTTAATGTTATAATATATATAATATAATGAAAAAATTATATTTTTTTAGCACTTGGGTATTTACATACACTTGTACTTGTCAATAATTTTAAACAAATTGAAATCGAATTAAATTACTTATTATGTTATTGTGATATGTATTTCTTTTTGTGTTTTTTGCTAAGCAACCACACAAGCATTTAGACAAAATTTAACAATCTTTGCTGTTTGATAATGTGTATAAGTCATGTATACTATTAAACATATTATCATGTGTATACATGGCTTGAGTGTACAACACACTCATTGTCTTTAAGCAATTTCATGTTAAAAAATGTTTAATACCAAATTGAATTATCCTGGTTCACTAAACATATACTTTTAATTTAATTTAGGTGCAAATGTTATGAACAGTGGCAAGTCTATATAATTAAAAATATACATGCAAAATCAACAAGAATGATATATAAAATATCCACTAGATAAAAATAGTTGTAAATACCAATTCTAAACAAGACTTAGTAGTCATCCAAATAACTGGAAGGAAAGATAAGGTTAATAAAGAAACAAATAACAAAATTATAAAAAACCATGAAATTTTTATTTTATCTAAGCTACTGTTTTGTATATTATAATGTTTAGATAAGTTGGCACTATACTAATTAATATATATTAATAAAATAATGAATAATAGTATTACCAACATGCCATACCTTGCTCACACCAATATGGTCATTAATTTGATTACAATATTTTAAATACCTTGGCTTGTCACCAAATTGTTCCTTAAAGTGATCTAATGTTTGATCCAATTCATCCTGTGTTACAAGGTATCCTCGATCATGGCAAAGCTGGAATCAATACGTGGGTTTATCGAATTTGTTACTGTCGGCTAAGTTTGAGAGGTTATGTTGATGTTGTTAAGAAATCTACATCAAAGTTACATATTTATTTAAATAGTAAGGTGGAAAAGGGTTAAAAATTCTAAATTATGTTTCAAAGATTATCTATGCTTTAAAAAAGTATAAAAATACAAATTGTACCTGCATAACTGTTTTACGAATACGCCAAAGTTTGTATGTTTCCGCATCATCATCCATGGTGTAAATTAAATTTGTTACTATTTAACGTCCACTCCGCTGTATACATATACTAAGAAGTATGAACATATAATATTATTTATCTAGTTAATTTATATTTTGAAACTCAAAGCTCAAACTCTCATCGATGATAACTTTTCACATTATTTACCTACTATTCGCTAATGAGTATTGACATTGACAATTGAGCATTTTTATTTAACCTGTTGTGCATACAAAGTAAAAAGACTATACACTTACATCTTAGACTATGGATCATATTATACTCTATCTACAACTTACATCAAAAAAAAATATCAACTTATCCTTCCAGTAGGCCAATTCTAAACGATTATCACCTGAGGACACAGCAATACGGAGCTAGTTAATGTGTATGGCTAAGGTTTACTGAAATGAAGTTATTGCACTATGCTTGCATGTTACTATATGAGTCCTGCAATAACACTTCAGACTTTAGATACGTAAACATAATATAAGCCAGTCAAGCTATCTCGGGACCTGAGTCGAGAAGCGACTATTCTCCCTCTTCGCGTTACCCACCCCGCCGTCTTCCTGTTAGTAACGTTAGCAACTTAGCACACTGAACAGTCGTAGATTATTCATTAATATTGACACGGGAGTGGGTCAGGGATTGGAAATAATACTCCGCTTATAGGAACGAGTCTTTATTTGCGTTCACTTTTTCTGAACTTGCGATTCGCCAGTCTGCCGCTGTCCCTCTAGTGGGCGGCGGTACCTTCAACACGTCACACCGCACCGAACACTAAGTCTCTTCTATCATCTTCCTCTTGGAACACTTCCACTTTTCACTACTTCTTCTTTTCTTCCTCTTCCTCTTTACACTTTCGAGTCAGAACTAGAACTGCCGTAGGCAAAAAAAAATTCAAATTCAAAATTTCTATATTTGGTATTAAAATATATATACAACATTACTTAAATCTACTTATTAAAGCAATTTACAATTAAGCCTTATATATGTAGGTATCAGAAAACTTATTTCTACAACCCTATCTACGTATTAAGGGATAAAACTTTATTATGCTTAAAAACTAATACATGAGGTTTGTGGGGGGGAAATCCAGGAAACTGGGAAAACCTGGCTATTTGCTATTGATATAACGTAATATTAATCGTCACCTATCACTTAACCTAACTTACGACTAATGACTAGAACTTAAAACTAACTTAAAAACTAAGGTAAATAAATACATAGATATGTATACATACATATATAATATATAAATATAAGAGGGGTGTGGGGAGGGGGGGGGATCTTGGGAAGGGGAAGGAGGGAGAGGGAATAGGAGGCCAGTTTTCGCCGTTATTTAATTCTTATAACTAAACCAATTTACAATATATTGGTTGTACATTTATTCAGACCTAGCTAGAACTCTGTTTGCGTGAGTGTGTGTGTGTGTATACGCTAGTGTTCTGTGAGCTCTAACCAGTTGTGATGTGGTAATGCATGTTTATAACGTTTTATGCTGAGGCAGTACTCTGTGAGTGACTTACGACTACAAGTCGAACGGAGGGCGGGGTTTATTCCGTCCTTCAGTCGGCGTAGCCCTCTGTAGAAGCTATGAGATATCTCTTGTATGTGTTGTTCTAATGTTGGGATGTTTTTCTTTACATGAAGTCGTTTAAGATTTGTACGCGGGTGGGTCCGGTAGATGGTTTTAAGGGATCTATTTTGCACAGTTTGTAGTTTACGATAATTGTTTTGATTTGTGTTAATCCATACCGGACTTGCGTATGTCATAACCGTGCGTATGTAGGACTGGTATAGTAGACGCTTGTTACTAGTTGAGAGAGTGGAATTCCTATAGAAAATGGGTCTCAACAGGCTCAAGGCAGTAAGTGCCTTAGAGCGGGCGTAATTAATATGAGGCGTGAAGGAAAGTTTCCGGTCGAGGATAAGTCCTAGGTATTTAGCCTGTGACTGCCATTCGACTGGGTGGTTATTAATATGTGGCTCTATAGAGATATTGAGTTTACGGGAAGTTTTGTATGAGAAAAGAACCGCCTCGGTCTTTGTGTCATTGATTTTAAGCTTCCACTTAGAGAAGTAGTTGCTTACACAATGTAGGGCTGTATTAAGGTGGGAGACTATAGATTTGATGTTCTTACTGCTGCACAGATAAGCTGTGTCATCAGCGTACAGGGCGAGGACCGTGTTCGGAGGTTTTGGGATGTCTCTCATATAGAGTAAAAATGCCCTCGGTGAGATGATGGAGCCCTGTGGAACACCTGCTACTACTGGATTTGGGGGGGATAAACTATTTTTGACTCTAACTCTAAGAAATCTATTCGTAAGGAATGATTTTATTATTCTACAATATTCAAAGGGGACTTGTGCTTCGAATAATTTGTGAACTAAGGCATCATGCCAGACGGTATCGAAGGCTTTCTCAAGGTCGAGTAGAACCATACCAGTCTGGTGTCTCAAGTTAAATTGGTGTGTTATATGTTCGACTACGCGCGCCAGTTGGTGAGTAGTCGCGTGTGACCTTCGGAAACCGAATTGTTCCTCAGGTAGGTTTGATTCTATAAGTGAGTTTATTCTATTATTAATTAAAATTTCTAATATTTTACTTTGTGTGCAAAGTAAACTAATTGGTCTGTAGTTCGCGGGGGAGGTGGGGTCTTTTCCCGGTTTGTGTATCGCGGTGATTACTGCTATTTTCCAGGACGAGGGAAAATAGGTGAGACGGAGGCACGCATTAAATATATTAACTAAGGTGTCTATTGCTTTTGAAGTGAGGTGTTTTAGAAGTATGTTCTGTATGTCGTCGTGCCCGGGGGCTTTTCGCGGTTTACAGGTTTTTAAAATTAATTTGACTTCGCGAGGTACAACTGGCGTAGGTGCGGTCGGTCCGTTTATTTTGTAAAGGTGGTCTAGAGACCGC
Organism: Leptidea sinapis; assembly: GCF_905404315.1. NCBI lineage: Eukaryota > Metazoa > Arthropoda > Insecta > Lepidoptera > Pieridae > Leptidea > Leptidea sinapis. The sequence goes on along the minus strand of NC_066289.1, from coordinate 12,157,597 downwards.
GACACCTCGCGTTCGGTGTCGGGGTCGCTCAGATCCACGGTGAGTCTATGCTGTCGCTCAAAGTGTGTACCTAGGGCCTCGGCCTTTTCAGCGTCCGACCGGGTGGGGCCCGAGGGGGTGCTGAAGCAGGGTAGAGGGGTGTGTACGTTTTTAAGGCGTCTCGCGAACTGCCAGAGGGAATTGTCGTGGGTGTCAAGCGATTCGAGCTTTTTGTTCCATTCGTTGGAAGTGAGAGATTTTATTTTAAAAGATATTTGGTTTTGAAGTGACTTAATAATCGTGTTAAGCCGACGCGTATGAAGTCTCTGTGCGTGATGTCGGTATTGGTTTTTTAGGTTGATAAGTCTTGTTATGTCATGTGGAAGTTTGTTTGTTTGTTTCGGTGTGAACGTCAGGATGTTCGCGTTACGGGCTTTGATTATAGCGTCAGTCAGTGTTTGTATGGCGTTGTCCACTAATTCGGGTCGGTGTAATTTTAAGGAGCCGGGGGAGGGGAGGGCTTCGTTAATATGTTTTTTATAAGTGTCCCATTTAGCATTACCATATTTAAAGATAGGTCGCGAGATGCGCGGGATGAGGCTATTAATTTCGAAAATAATGGGACAATGGTCCGAGATAACGTCATAAGTCAGTGGGTCTGTAACGTTTGTGATATTTTTGGCAAAGGTGAGTTGTAATTTAGCGGCAGAGTGCCTAGGGTTGGAGGGGAGGTGGGTCGCTTTGTCCGGAATTAAAATATTATATTCGTGACCTGCAAAGTGATTAAAAAGACGCAATCCATTGGAATTTGCTCGATTGCAATCCCAGTGTCTATGGCGGGCGTTAAAATCTCCGGAACAGATAACGGTTTTGCCGAGTGAGAGAGCTTTTGCGATGGATGTCGTGATTCTACTGTCTTGCTTAGGGCAATAAAAGTTAACTATTGTTATGGGTGTCTGTCCGCGGTGAGACTCTAATCTAATTGCAATTATATCGCATATATCATGCTCCACCGGTGGAAGTGAATGATGCGATATATTTGACTTGACAAAAATTGCGAAGCCACCTCGGGTGCGGTTGTCTGTCTGTCCGTCACGTCTGTAACAGGTGTAACCGGGAATTGAAAAACGTCGTGTGGGAACGAGGTCTGTTTCTTGTATGAGTGTAATGTCGATGTTGTGTGTACCTAGGAAATGTATGAGTTCTCTTTTCCTACTCACAATACCGTTTATGTCAAGCGACGCTACTCGTAGAGGACGAGCAGTGCCAGTCGGGGGAGGGATCGCCGTCTCTTCATCCTTGGATGCTCAGGAACTCAAACACTGTGATGATTTGCTCCTTGTAGCTCATGCTGCGGCGGAGCAGAGGCTTCAGCTGACCTGCGATTTTAATTAGTTTTATAATTTCATTGGTTGACATTTCCTCAGAGTCTGGCTCTTCGGTTGTTTTAAAGGGGGCTGAGTCTGTCTCGACTCTTTTAAAGCCACCTGGCATAGGGCCAGTGGGCCTAAGGCCTGGGAAGATTTGTCTTCCGGACTGGGTGCCCGTGAGGGGCGGCGGTCCGGCAGTGGACCGCGTTGTGGGTGGCTGAAGGCCTGACAGTGACGGGGCGTTCCCTGTCATTACTGAGTTCCACCCGCGCCCGTTCGCCATGTTCGATTTGAACAGGCGGGGCTGGGGTGGTGCGCTTTGGCGGGTCTGGAAGCGCTCCTGGCGCTCCTTGACGGCCGCAAGGTAGATGCGGCGTTGGGGGCACTGGCGGTACGAGGCCGCGTGCTCTCCGCCGCAGTTGCAGCACCGGACTGGAGCCTCCTCCTTCCGGTCGCACTCTGCTGTGAGGTGGGCTCCCGTGCACTTGCACACGCAGCGGGCGGCCCGGTTGCAGTTCCGTTCTGCATGTCCGAAAGTCTGGCACCTGGAACACATGGTGCCGTATTTATTATTTGCTTTATATTTATAAATTCGCACTGATTGGTGCCAGATATATTTGATTTTCCTGAAGGCACCGATATCAGTGCTCTTCGGGAGCGTCACTTGGTACCAGTGCGTCGCCCTTGAAGGCGACAACTTTGGTGGGTTTGAACCCCAGTTCCAGAAGTGCACTACCTAGCTCCTCTGCGGAGCTATAGTACAGACCTTGGACGACAGAGATGTGGGCTCTGTCGTCCTTGTCAGTGTATGTGTGGAACTGCAAACGTTCCACACCTTTGAGCGCTGCAAGGGCCGATTCTTTATCGGCCTGCCGCTCGGCATCTTTCAAAATCAAAATTCTCCTTGGAGATAATAATTGGAGTCGGCCTCGCCTGTGAGGGCTTGGCCGTTACCTTGGCTCCCGGTGTCTCCTGTACCGGGAGCGGCTTAAACACGTAACACGTTGGCCGTCGCCAACGGCTTGGGGCGTCCGTTGTCCGGGCGCGGCTTGGCCGCACGCCGCCGCGTCACGGCGATCCAGTCCGGCAGGCCGCCGTGCAGCCGCTGGCCGGACTCCTGCTCCGGCGGCCAGGCCGGGCTGTCCACATCCATCTCGGCGATCACCTTCGCTGAGGGTTGCTCACCGGGGCTAGGGCAGCCCCTCTTCATGTCCTGCGACACAGAAGTAACACACTAATTAACTATCAACTGCTTCGAACCGTTAAAAAGCGCGCCAAAGGGGCGCGTGTAATTAATAATACAAGGAATTGCGATAGTAAGTTCCACGAAAACCAGCGCGCAAACACGTCTCGTCCGTTCAAGCGCAGGTAGCGGAATTGACGATAACTGCCGTAGGCCGCTTAGTACGGCTTATATACCCCGGGATCCGTTCTATTTTCAAAATGATTCTCCATTCTTTAAATTTAAATTGTACTAGAAAATTCTTTTAACTATTTTTATCCTGCTTACACATTTTCCATCCCTTTTTTTCTGTTCGATTTGATCCTGAACTTATTAGAAATTTCCTTTAACTTTACAAAACCCAAAAAAATCCATACACTGGTAGGTATATCGAACCCGGGTCTACAGCGTTTAAAGTAAACACTTTTCCGCTGAGCTACGAGTATTGCTGACGGAGCTGTTAAAATAAACAATGTCTTGAAGTCTGACAACTCTCGTCATATACTTCGAAGAGTTGCTACGCATCAATATACTGTTAACCTCTTTATCTTACATTTTATTCTAGCATCTGAACATAAATCAACTAACAAAATTGGTACGGAAAGGAATATAATATATAATCAAATATAAAAGTTCGTTACTATTGCAGAAAAGGAAATGAACTTTAAATTTTTCAAAACAAACAGTCGGGATATTATTAAAATTTTCTATAATCTAATATAAAAATTCTCGTGTCGCGGTGTTTGTTACCAAAGTCCTCCGAAACAGCTAAACCGATTTATATGAAAATTTATGTGCATATTGGATAGGTCTGAGAATCGGCCATCATCTATTTTTCATACCCCTAAATGATATGGGTGACCCCCTTATCATATATAGACTCTACCCCTAAATACTTATTTATATTTTTTGACAATTCATTTTATTTTTATTATGACTCAGAATTACAAATTACATATAATTTCAAATTTTCACCCTTCTAGGCTCAATACCTGTTTTTTAATCACGATATTTATATTATTCTGTTTCCACAGATTCACAATAGGGTTGCAAGATGGCAATCAAATATAATTGTTGTAGTAGGATACATTATATGTATGATATATATTTTGGTAGGTCTGAGAATCGGTCGTCATCCATTCTTTATACCCCAAAAATGCTTGTGTAAAACTTGTGTTAATGTTATTGTCCTCTATTGACCTACTTACAACTGTATTGTTGCGCAACGTCGCAACTTTAGCTTTCAGGTCCCTGATGGTGTTCTGAGATGCCTCTAATTTCAACACTAGATCTGCCAGGCTTGATTTGAGGAATGCAATTGGAAACATATAGAAGTTTTCGAAATGTTGGCATAAAGACGTATGTTGGCCATTATTTGGACTCACAAGGTCACAAATGTGGAGGATCTGCGACGCATCAATCAAAAATGCGAACACGTGGAAACCATCAAGATGAAGCAAATCTTATATTTGGGGCACGCGCTTAGGCAGGAGAGGTACAAACTCTTACAACTCATCATGGGAAAATTTTCCGGAAGAAGAGGCGTAGGTCACAGAAAAAAGTCTTGATTGCGCAACATCCGAGGGTGGACAGGAATCGCAAGAGTTCACCTAACCAAAAACAAAAAGTTGAATTTACAAAGCTCACTGCCAACCTTCGCTTGTCGGAGAGGCACGCGAAGGATAGGTAATCGGAATTTAAGTCTGCACAAACATAGAGAAGCATAAGACAAGTTAAGATAACTAAAATATGCGCTAGTTTTATAAAGATTTAATAATGTATTGATTAGGGTGATAATAATTTTTTTACATACTATTTATAAATTTGTGGAATTGTAACTATATCAGATATCTCTAGCAATCATATTTTTACAAATCATGTAATATTTCAACTTATAATCGTATGAAAGGCTTTTACAACTTATTAGAATATAACATTCAATATAATTAAGTACTGGTGGGAGCCTTCTTTGTACAGGATGCCAGCTAGGTAGGAATCGCAACGGTGGCTTTTCCGCCTTTATGAAGTAATATGCAAGCAGTATTGTCTTTCGGTTTGAAGGGCACTGTAGCTAGTGAAATTACTAGGCTAATGGTGAACGTAAATTGTGGTGCCACACAGAATTTTAGGCTCAATCAAGAAACCTGAACGGCACTGAATTATAGCTATGGCATAACACCAGTGGCGTGCATTGGTTTTCTAGCAAGGTAAGCACTGTAGATCTAACTAGTCGTAGAACCGCGCTCTAGTCCAACAGTACTAGGTTTTGAAATCTACATACTGGAGTTGTTTGTGTTTCGCATTAGTGACCGTCCCATATGGTCAATTTTAGTTTGTGTCATTCGAGGAACGAGAATACCTTAAACTGCTTTCTTATTTTATTTCAATAGCCTAAGGATGCTGCGTGTTTATTAACAAAAAATATTTGTTATTCAAATTCTAACATTACACAACTTTCATCTTCAACGCCATCTAGCGTAAACACCCATACTGCAATCATTGACTGTCAAACCTAAAATTTCATGCGTTTATGATAATATTTATTACCTATAATTACTATTGCCCTGCATAACACTTACGTAACTATCGCGTGTTGCTCGTCTAGTAATTTTTTTCTTAAAAAAACTATGTTCAGTAATACGCAGCCCTCAATAATAATTACCAGTTGACTTCACCACATAAATAAACCAATACTAATAGAGAAAACAGAATTTCAGACAACGTCGGATTTGTTTTTGGACGACGAACATCATTCCTTTTTCCATAAAAAAAGTTTTTGTACCTATATCGTGATCTCATTCATGCATTGGTATTATATTTGCTTATTTTTACTTTTCACATTCAGGCCTAAACTTCATTTTAGTATCTATTAGGTTGTCAGATCTGTATGTTGTTTTCCTGTGTTCATTAAATCTATTCGGACAGGCAAAGGTCGAAGACCATGCAGCCGAGTAAATCGAACTGAATATTCTGTGATTGTTTTTCTATGATTGTCATTGTCATTTGATAGATACCAAGAGTATTTAATATTTATTGCAAACTCTACATAATTTTTATTTACGATTTCACTTTTCTGTTTCTGAATATTCTGTTTAGTGTTTTGTAATGAAAATCTGAAGAGGTGTTGGAGTTAGATGTAATATTAGTATATTTACTGGTCAGTTAGTGCTAACTTCTAAGTAGTAAAGATAATCATAAAAACGATGGCTGGATTAAAAGGTGTGTATAATACTTGACGTAAAATTATGAATGATTATACCTAATTTTGAAACTATGTGGATAGAATTCATTGTGAGTCATATCTTGTAGTTATTATTTACCAATATTGATTACTCTAAAATGTGTATTATAAATATTGTTTTCTTTTCTTTTCATGTACCATTGTCTCTCCACAGGGTAAGTTAAATAGCATTTTGTTCTTATATATCTTGTCCTAAATTCTTCTACCAACAAAATACCTACTAATAAGTTGTCTTTTAAACTATGTTAAACATGTAAAGGATATCTTTCTAAAGCTCTATATCTTAAAAATCTGGCATTTCTTCACAACATCAACAAAGTATTAAAGTAGTAATTTACAAATTTGTAACATTAAAAAAAAAACAAATTGATTTTATATTCACTTAATCTCAAAAATATATTTTCAGATTAGTATCTCTTGCTTTTGCTGGTTCCATTGGCATGACTTTTGTCATACTAGCATGTGGCTTGCCCCAATACAAGTAAGTATTAAGTTATAATAACTATAATTATTTGTATTATTATATGTAGTGATGACATATGGAACATAGATGTAGCCTCTAACTGTGGGCTTTATAAGGACAATCAGAGGGCTATGCTCAGAGTTTCCCTGCGAGATTGAATCAGGAATGAGGAGATCTGTATGAGAACCATAGTCACTGACATAGCCCAAATAATTGCGAAACTGTGGACAGACCTATTCATTAGAGTAAGTCCTGTGAAAACTGGTCTAACCATTTTGAGATAAGCCAGAATATAGACAGCAATTTATATTGATTTTGTTCAATAGTACTGCTTTATAAGTACTAAATAAACATTATTTTTTTATGAAAATTGTGAAAAAACTTACTTGAAATAGCACTACTTACTTTGAGTACTATAAATACCAACAAATCAAGTTGTAACTCATAATTTTAATGCTACTGTTAAGACACATTTAAAAAAACACTTATGTACATAATAACACTTAGACATACCTGAATGAAATGCCCAAAAGGATTCAAATACAAAGAAAACACTGACCTAGTTTCTAGTTCTAAATCAGTGTGTGACCTATGTCATTCACGTTTCCTGAAGCATAAAAAAATAATTTTGTGTTGCCTAATATTACTAAATACCCATAATAGCATCTCTTGATTAATTTAAATTGTGTTCCATTGCCAATTAAATATTACACACTCATAGAAAAAAAGAAACAACAAAAGAATGAAATAGAGAAGCTTTCTTGTCCCCTGACGTTGTCAGATCATTTAAAACACCAAATATTGTATTTCTTTCTTCTCAATTGGTTTCCTCATCTGCATATTCTTAGTTTTCCTTTTTTACGTTTGTCATATTAAACATACCAAAAAAAAAATGGCATAGCTGTATGTTTATTTTGTGTCTTCTCTTATTAGTCTGTGCTGGCTTGTTGATGTCAGCCATAGGTCAGCCAATACAGATAGAATTGTCACACTCTCCTGCATCTTCTACCGTCTGTATATATTGGAGAGAGTGTAAGAGACAAAAGTCAAAGTCAAAGTTTTTATTTGCATAAACATGTTAGATTGATGTTACATAAATATTATTAAGTACATTTCTGAATCATTAGTTACAATAATATAAATTTAACAAAAGATTAGTAGCAGTATTATATAGTATATAGTCCAGTTTTTAGTTGAAACTATTCGTCTAATGAATATAAGCAGTTTTTACTATGGTATATTTTCAATTTAGATGAGAAATTCCTATTTGACAATACCTCTCTTATTATTTTTCAAATGTGATTAGATTTTTATGCACATACACAAACAGTTTCTCTGAAATAATGTAGTTCTACAGCAAGGTACTTGTAGTTTGGTGGGGTCCCTGGATGGGAAAAGAGAAGTGTTTTCATGTTTACTGAATTCACGAAATTTTTTTCGAACAAACATACAGCACTCAAATATGCATAATTCAACAATTGTTAATAAGTTATATTTTTTAAATACCGGTCTGCAGCTTTCAAGTCCTTTTCCCGCTGCAGCCCTCAAACATTTTTTTTGCGCTATTAAGACTCTATTTATTACTGTTGAGGTACCCCATATTTTGATCCCATACGTAATTATAGACTCCACGTAAACGCTTACGTGGAGTCTAGTAGTAGTAGGCCGTTAAAGCCGCTATTTCCGATATAGTTTTTTATTCTCCATATTGCAAAAACAAACTTATTAAGACGTTTGCATAGTGATTCAACGTGAGCTTTCCAATTACAATTATTATCCATTATTATGCCTAAGAATGTTATGTTTCTAAGGGGTGGATAAATGGTATTATAATTTTTAAATTGTGTAAGTTTTGTTTTTATTATATTAATATTGAAATCGTTACTTTCTAACCATTTGCCGATTTTAATGATTTCATCATTTATTACCGAGTCGTATGGTCTTTTTGAGTTTGTGTCAGGGATAATTATTGTATTGTCATCAGCATATAACACACACTTATTTTCTGTAATATTTGGTAGGTCGTTGATATATAGTAGAAATAATAATGGTCCAAGTACACTGCCCTGAGGTACCCCGGCTTTAGTTTGATTCCAACTTGATTCATATCGTACTATATTTGATCTTCCGTCAATCTTTTCAATCTGGACACACTGTTGCCTATTTTTAATATAACTTTCCAGCCATTTTGAAATGACACCACTAAGCTAATTTCGAAGTCGACACAGTCAAAAGCTTGGGTCATATCAAAGAATACTGCTGTTACTCTAATTTTTTGATCTATTTTTGTTATCAGATTTTTATCTAATGTATATGCGGCCAATATGGTAGATTTATTTTGTTGAAATGCGTATTGTTCCTCTGTAATGACGTTGAATTTCGTAAAAAATTCGGTTAATCGTTTATAAATTATTTTCTCAAAAAATTTTGATAGAATGGAAATAAGAGTTATTGGTCTATAATTAATAAGTTCCGTATGAGTACCTTTTTTGTGAAGTGGTTTTATAATAGATGACTTAAGAGTTGTGGGGAATTATCCTTGTTCAAATGATAAATTGATTAAATATGTCAGTACTGCAACTATTGCATTTTTGCATGTTTTTATAACATGGGTTGTTATGTTATCATAACCAACAGCCTTGGTGTTATTTAAAGAATATGGAGGAATTTACCGTATTTATTAATTTGTAGTCTAACTGTTAACTATCACATTGATATCAGATGTATCTGGAAACCTTGTATCAAATCTTGTCGTAAACAAAATTTCACCCAAATTTATTTTTAGAATTGTTTGAAATTATCACTTATCATTGCAGTCATGGATGTGTTATTCTAGTAATATTGTGTAAGAGTAGTACTAAATCATCAGCCTGGCTGAGTTGAACCACATAATATAGATAATATGGGCAAAGAAACTCACATGCCATTATTTAGAGAAGTTGTAGTAAATTTAAACAATTTTACCTGATAATTAATGTACACAATTAATAATTACTTTTCAGGTTATGGTGGCCATTTTTCGTCGTCATTTTCTATATCCTTTCCCCAATCCCAACAATGATTGCAAAACGGCACAATAATGGTGTTGATGGATCAAGCTCACCATGTATGGAGACAGCTGTGTTTTTAACTATGGTTATCTTAGTAAGCTCGTTTGCCTTGCCCATTGTGTTAGCACGGGCTGATGTGGTTCGTATTACAATTTATCTTATGTGTATAAAAATAAAGAGTAAAAATGTTTTGTATGGAAGGTGACAGTCATGGTATCTGACAGAGATTAATGAAATATCAAGATTGAAGGTTAAGGCTGCGCACACTTTGGACACTATTTCCTACTAGTTTTCTAGTGTACCCAACACAAACAAACGATCCCGACATTCCAAGCTACTATGGGAGCGACTTAGTCGTGTAGCGCTCCAACAAAAAAAAAATTTATTAATAAGTGTAAAGGATCGTGATCGTACGATATGCAGTCATGTCCAAAGTGCGCCCGGCCTTACACTGGTGGTGGTGGTTTAACAAATGAAATAGTTTGTATATATATATATGTAGTAGGAAGAAATGTTCAGGAGACTAGAATCATGGAACCTGGTTGTTTCACCATTTTGTGTGTTTATACCATTTCGACTTTACTCCTTTGAATGCTAGACAAATCGCTGAAAAATAATGAAAGCAGATGATTGGGAACCATGTACTGGCACCAGTATTATTTAGAGACTTTCAAGCCTGCTTTCTTACCTAACCCACCTTTCATACTGACACATGGTATTGTATATGTACCTACATGGGCGGCAGGTTATAAGGTAACAAATGGTCACTTGATGTTAAGTGATCACGAACACCCACATTCTATTGCAACACCACAGGAATCACAGGAGTGTTGCCGGCCTTTTAGAAAGGTGCTTTTTTTTAAGGTACCCATGTCGTATTATCATGGAAACTCCGCACAAGGAAGCTCATTCCACAGCTTGGTTTTACGGAAGAGAGTTACTTGAAAACCGCTCTGTGGAGTCTTTACTTATTTTGATTTTACATCAATGAATTAGTATTTTTTTTTGTATTGCCTGAAAAGTCTCAGTTGTCATAAGATGTTCCTATGTTTGACCCACGCAAGTCTGACAATACAAGTTGATTTGGATAGGATCGATAGGATAGAATTTCAATTATAAAATAAGTTGAGAAGTGAAATTTTTATGTTTCTAGTTTAGTGATTATCTTTACCATCCTGTATATTTTCTTCTATACCTAGGTAACACTGAAAATATTTAGAAAATGAAAAACGGCTTAATGTAGAAAGTTGCCAATACTTTTATTGTTATTCGAAGTAATCTCCGTTCCTCTCTATACATCGTCGCTCGATGGAACCACTGAGAAAAGCAGTGGGCCCATTCTTCCTTAGGGGTCTCGTCTACGGCATTTTCGTACGCTTTTACCGCATCTTCAGGGCTCGTAAATGGTATACCTCGAATTATGTCTTTAATTCTTCGGAATAAATAAAAGTCGCAGGGCGCCAGGTCAGGACTATATGGCAGATGACTCATTATCTCGACACCTGTCATAGTCAACAATCCGTTTTGCAGAGTGCGCTGAAGCCTTGTTGTGGTGAAGGAGGATCCTGCTTCGAGGGCGCTCTTGTCGAATTTTTTCCAAGACAACATGCAAACTCATCTTTTTTCCTTAACTTCTTCCTTTCTTTACCTTAGTTGGCCGATCCTCGAAAGGAAACACGTAGCTGACTGTCTTTTGGTTTCGGGTTCGTAGCAATATATCCAGCTTTCAGCTACCTGTGACGATGTCAAATACAGCATTTGAGTCACCGCCGTTGAACTTTTTTTTTTAATGGAAATAAGGACAAACGAGTGTACGGGTCCTGTTGTTAAGTGATCACCGCCGCCCACAATCTCTTGCAACACAGAACTTGCAGAGGAATCACAGGAGCGTTGCCGGCCTTTAAGGAAGGTGTACGCGCTTTTTTTGAAGGTACGCATGTCGTATTATCCCGGAAACACCGCACAAGGAAGTTCATTCCACAGCTTTGTAGTAGATACGTGGAATAAAAGCTCCTTGAAAACGGAAACTGTGGAGGACCGCCACACATCCAAATGGTGGGGATGATATCGTAACTTGTGGCGTGTCGTGCGAAGGTGGAATTCGGCGGCAGGAATCAGGTTAAACAGCTCATCGGAACACTCCCCGTGATAAATGCGGTAGAAGACACACAATGAAGCGACGTCTCTACGCAACGCCAAGTGATCCAGCCGTTCACAGAGCACTGGGTCCCCGACAATTCGAGCTGCTCTGCGTTGCACGCGGTCAAATGGATAGAGGTGATACTGGGGAGCCCCAGACCAGAGATGACAGCAATAATCTAACATATGAACTTATCTAACATTTGGCAACACCAGTCCATGCGAAGGTGTTTCTGGTCGTCGGTTAAAATATAGAGAATCCATCTGGTACAAAGCTTCCTGACGCCTAAATGTTCGTGTAATATTTTTTGAACTTGACTCATACCAATGCCTAAGCTTGCCCGTATCTGCTGATAGGTCACTCTCTTTTTTTCCTCTATCATGCGTCGCACAGCACTGATGTTATCTTCAGTAGTCGCTGTTAAAGGACGTCCCTCACGCGGATCATCATTGAGATTGCTACGTCCACGCTTAAACTCGTTAATCCAATTGCAAATAGTGGCACGAGATGGGGCTTCATTAAGAAATGCTAATCGCAGCCTATCATAGCTTTGTTGTTGAGTAAGCCCACATCGAAAGTCATAATAAATCATTGACGGAAAATTTTCTCCCGTTAATTTCATATTCATGTGTAACAAGAGTTTTAGATTTGCCGCGAATTCACAAAAACAAATGACAAATGAATGCAATATACTACATTAGGTTACCAAAGAGTTCTAAAATAGAAATTCAAAAAAGTTTTCATTAGCAATGTTTCTAACTGGCCAGTTCTAAAAAAAATCAGCGTTACCCACGTATTACATTATTTAATTTAAAATAAAAACATTTTTTTTTTAGTTCATACACATCATATTTAGTTTGGTTTTTTGCTAGTAAGTTTTAATTTTCAGATTCTGTGGGGAGCCTGCTATCTCACCCTAGCTGGCAATGTAATGGTGTATCTTACAATACTGGGTTTCTTCACAATCTTTGACATGGACGACTCTGATTACGCGATGTGGTGAGAAATCTAGAAACTTCTACGCTGTCATTGTTGCAGAGACATTTTCGAATTTCGTAAAAGGTGTTGTGTTTTATTGATGTAAGTGCGATATTATGATACTGATGTTAGTTAGTTCATTTTACTATAAATTATATAGATTTTTGTTGAATCCATTATTTATAATTGGATGGTGTTAATTTTTTTAAAAAATTATGTCACTTGATTAGATTCGTAAGAAATAATAATTACCAGTGTATTTTTTTATGAGCTAGTATAATACACAGAAATATTAATATTCATAGTTGATACATTTGATAGTAATATAATGTATAACCTTATATTTAATTATAAAATAGTGAATATACTATCTGTATTATTTCGACAGGGAAATGTTTGAATTGTTGTAATTATTACAAAATATCACCAGCTATTGCCTTTACATAAACCAGAAAGATTGATAAGTACTCTAGACTGCTGTTAATTGTCACTTGTAAATTAGGTACTGGATTATTTACAAATTATCTGTTTTATTTGTAAGGTACAGTATTTTATAAGGCTGATGTCTTATTCTGCTTGTATCTTTAATATAGAAAATTATTATTACTTCATTCGTATTTTTAAAGCAAGATTTTCATAATAATATTCAGTAAACAAAGACAGAATCCAAACTAAGCAATAGTACTGAAAATACTTTACATGCTGTAATTTTAATGAAAAATGTAAAAAGAAATATTAATTATTCAATATTATAAGAATTATAATAGCAATAAACAGAAAATTGTCATTTATAGGCTGATAATAATATTGTTTGTACCTACATTTCTGTTCTTATATCTATTTTTAAATCAAAGGAGATTTTTTATTTCTTTGTATAAAATGGTTTAGAAACGATTTAATTCACTAAAAACTTAATAACAGCCAATTTTATATGTTGTTAACATAATCATTACATTCCTGTGAAGATCATCTAAACTAGAAGTTGAATTCAGTATAATTTATAAAAGAACTAACTGTGAAAAAAAGCTAATCTAATAAATATATATATAAATTGGATAGTTGAACTACAGAACTTGTTCGCTTGTATCCCTCATTTCTGAGATTATACAAATTAAATTTTTTACCAAAATTTATGAAACCTGAGAGTTGAACGGTTTGCTCAGTTGGTAAGAGCGCTCGGACAGAACCCGAGAGGTCGCGGGTTCGAGTCCCACATCGTTCATAAATTTTGGTTACAAATTTAATTTGTATGGTTAACCTAAATTACCATATTTGTTTTTTCTATAAACTAAAGGTGGTTAATGTTTAATATCTTATAAATCATATTTCAAAATATAAGATTGATATAATGTGTTGTCTTGTGTGAGCTGATAGCCTTGTTGCCAATGCTCTTAATTAAAATGGAGGCTAACCTTACAGCTTCAATGTCAAACCTAGAATGTTATACAAGCTTGATTATACGTGTCTATAAGTTGGCGCTGGCTATGGATTCTGATTACTTAAATATATATGTTTATTAAAAAATGGTACTAATTCATAATCCATATGAGAGCTAAAAAGCTCATTATCTCTTATTAGCTTAGCATCTCTTATTAGCTTAGCTCAGTTAAGCTGGGGCCACATAAGGCTTAACACCAAAAGAATTTTTTTAATCGAAGCGAAAGTCTCAACTTATCAACTTCAATCTAGTTGTTTCAGCGGTCACTAAAACCTAAACAATATGTAAACCGAAGAATTGAACCTCGTAACACATGACCTACAAACATATTATTAATAACATAGGTAATTAGTTTCCTGCATAAATTTTACTTGTTTGCATTGTTTATATTTTTGACATTTGTGCTTTGTCTATTTTTAGAGACATACCCTTGATAAATAGATTATAATCAAGTTCTTTCCTCTGATATGGTAACATTTCTTACCTTCGATAGAGTCATTTAAGTTATCGGAGGTTAAACAAACGATTATAGGTAGGTACGTAAAGAATTTTATCGAACGTTCGATAGGCTTAAAAGACGTTTTCAGCAATATAGGTTTATACATTAGATAATTTATACGTCTAGATGGAGTGTGACAGCTGTAAACACGTCGAAAAAACCAGAGGCGAACAATTAGACTCTATTTTCAGCAACGCATGCACACCAAAAGAAGGTGACTGACGTATCGCGAGTGTAAGACGTAGCTGCCGTGCACGCTAAAGTTATAAATTTGATCTTGTCATGCGTTGCCAAGAGGCTGTTTCTAGTCGTTTAAATTATCCAAAGTTTACACCTTCGATAAGCTTTTTATTATGAATAAGGCGGTACATATTAAATATCTTTGAAGAGCTATGCTAGAGCCTTAAGCTTTACCATATAATTAAATGTAGTAATTTTATAGTATGGTAATAATTATAATAGACCTCTATATTGTTTTTTTTTTCACGTTTCAACTAATGCTTGACAAATTGTTTGGGGGAAAATAATTGTGACCAGTTCCATATTAAGAAAATATACAAGTTATAGTCTAATCTTGTTGAATCTTGATTTTTACTTGATAAAAACAACATGATAAATATGTTTTTACATATACTTATAATCCGAGCTTTATTTCACTGAATTAGCTCGCCTTAAGTTATTACTCTGTATTTAGAATTACATATTGTGTATTTGACAAAGGTGTATTTATTTATATGTAGAGGTAACAACATTTAAATTCTGTTTAGACGATCTAGGCTTCGTGTAAATATTATGTCACAATAAATAATTTATCAATGGTTTTTGTGGAGTATGTAATTTTGTCAAGTTTATTGATTGATTCTTGTTGAACAAATGTACGATATTTGAGGTACCATTATTTACTAATTTATTTGGGTATACTGTTATATAGACACATGTAATACAATCCCTATTTGGAAACAGGTTACAATGATAATGTGCTTGATATTGAGTGCATTAGTGCATCACTGTGGCGCAGTCAGTGTTCTATTGCTATTTTATCTAACTTTTAATTATATTTATATGTACCAATGTATTTTTTATATTATTTTATCTTTATTTTCGTGTACTATGTGTTTGTGTGTGTGTCTTACATTATGTATGTAGTGATGTTCAAAATTGCAACAAATATCAAATAGTTTGAGCGCGCAGTCTTGCGTAAGTTGAACATCTCGAAAGTCGACAAAGAAACCTTTGATTTATATTTTATGTTCATAGCTTAGCTAACAGGCACACGTGAACTTCTGAGACTTCTAAACACCTACCTACCTACACAACAGTAAACAATTTCATTTAAAAATCGCTTTGGCATTTGACTTACCTATTTGATATAACACGATATTAGCTAACTTGTGGTAAATCTTCCATAGAAGCCACAGTAGAAAGAATAGAATAGATATTATTCCATAAATTGAAATATACTCAAAGTATTATAAGAAAATAAATCTTTGTTTAATCTTAGCACCGATCATTACCGATTACCGAACTTAGAAAACACATACTCAAGCTATGCTCTACTTTAATGTTTCACTGGTAAATTTGTGGTGAGTCTTTCACAGAAGCCACAGTAGGAAGAGAAGAATAAAATTATAAATCAATTATTATTAAATTGAAATAAAAAACAACTCAGACGTGACTCAATTGCATTGCGAATGTGTAGGTTTTAGGAGTCTACTGTTTTCTGTTTCTGAGTTATATTCATAAGATAACAACATTTTACAATATATTTTACTTTAATAATCTGGTAAAATTTGTTCTGACTGATCGCAGTTTCCTCAGCAGACTCGAGCCGAGGTTACCTGCACGAGCGTGACAGTTAATTGTCATTCAATACTTTCATATGAAGTGCTCAACGGACGCAAAAAAATATAAACAAAACTCAAGCAATGTACAGTACAGTACAGTACATAAACAGTAATCCGCACACACATAAATAAAAGTATTGAGCGAAAATTTTATCATATTAATTAATTTTTAAGAAATATATGTAACATTAACTAACTTTATTTTTTTTATTACCAAAAAGAAGATTCTTCATGACAAGAACAAGCATGATGCATTGACCAGCCATTGGTCCATTTGTCCAGCCATCCTTCCCTATATTTTGATAACGACCCACCTCACGACGCGCCACAAGTGAAGGATTTTAGCGAGCATAACTAACCCTACTACGAGAAGTTAACCAAGTAACAAAATAATTTGTTAATTCAATGATTCGGGAATATCTCCCTCTAAAAGTTTTTTCATTTGAAATTTATTATATATTAAAAAAAAAACTTTGTAGTCCCAAATTGAATCAAGTTTGCTATCATTTAAAAAATCCACACAACCAATCCAACAAATGACTTGCCCTGTACTTTCCCCGGGGCGTAAAAAGAATAGGTGAGTCCCAGGCCCATGGGTGTCGTAAGCGGCCTAGTGCCGCTATGTTTCGCATAGGTTACTGAAGAGGACAGGAGGCCATGCCTCCCGCCCCAACCCCCAACAAAATATGAGAGCTGTCTTGATAAAGAAATTACCCCAGGAGGGTACCGGCTCTACCAGAGCCCGACAATTCCTCCCCGAGCACTCTCGCTCGGGCTGCCCTTCGTATTCTGGGGAGAGCACAGAACCACGCATGACCGAGGACAAACGAGGCAGTAACACCACGGCACCCCGCTCCACGCTCAACGTGGACCTTTGCAATATCAGGGGAATTCACTCCAATTTAAACGCCGTCCACCACCACCTTGAGACGGCGCAGCCGGCCTTGTGTTGCCTTACGGAGACGCAGATATCTCGACCTAGCGATACGTCATATTTAACGTACCCCGGGTACAAAATTGAGCACAATTTTTTGCCTCATGCCGGGGTATGTGTGTTCGTTAGGGAGGATATCTGCTGTCGCCGTCTCGGCAATTTTGAGGGTAGGGACCTGTCTACTCTCTGGCTGCGTGTAGATTTAGAGGACCGCGTCCGCATCTACGCGTGTGTCTACAGGTCCCATAGTGGTAACGCAGAAACCGATCAACTCATCGGCTGCGTTCAAGCGGCAATTGACGACGTGCTTGCACAGATCCCCTTCGCTGAAATCGTAGTCTTGGGTGATTTCAACGGGCACAATGCCGAATGGTTTGGATCACGCACCACAGACTACGCAGGGCTATCTGTGCATAATTTTGTATGGTCTGTCCCAATTGGTTGAGTCGCCAACGCGGCTCCCGGATGTGGATAGCGACATGCCGTCCTTATTAGATCTTCTGCTGACTACACATCCCGATTGTTATCAGGTCTTTGTCGACGCCCCTCTCAGAACGTCCGACCATTGCCTGGTCAGGAGTGTAGTGCCTTTCCGACGCCAACGTCGCAGACCACCAGCGACCCGCCGCGTTTGGCACTACAAGTCAGCAGATTGGGATAGGATGCGTTCCTTTTTTGCATCCTACCCTTGGGGCAAGGTTTTTTTCCCTTCTGATGATCCTAGCGCCTGCGCCGTTGCAGTAGCCGATGTGTTACTACAGGCCATGGATATTTTTATACCAAGCTCTGTAGTACCGACCGGTGGCAGATCACAGCCCTGGTCCGATGCGTCCGTTAAAGCAGCGTCTGACTGCAAGAAACAGGCGTATCGAACTTGGGTTGCGGCGCTGGGTACAAAGGATCTGAACTGCAAAGTTCTTAAGAGGAAATATAACCGTGCCTTCTGATTTTTTAAGCGGCAAATCGCCCGTGCGATATCGAAGCACGTCGTCAAAATTGGCGGGCAGCTTTCCAGTTACCCGACCGGAACACGCAAGTTCTGGTCGTTGTCGAAAGCTGCTCTTGGTAACTTCAACCAGCCGTCCATGCCGCCGTTGCACATGAGGAATGACACCCTGGTCCATACGGCAAAAGAGAAAGCCGATCTCCTGTGCACTCTTTTTGCCTCCAACGCGACTCTTGACGACAACGGAAAAACACCGCCGACAATCCCGCGGTGTCAGAGCTCCATGCCTGAAGTACAGTTCCGACAGAAAACTGTAAGGCGAGCTCTGTTTTCGTTGGACGTCAGGAAGTCGAGCGGGCCGAATGGCATTTCTCCAATCGTGCTTAGAACGTGTGCCCCTGAGTTGACGCCGGTGCTAACGCGTTTATTCCGGCACTCTTATTCTAAAGGCGTAGTCCCTGACTCATGGAAGTCAGCCCTTGTCCATCCGATCCAAAAAAAAGGAGACAGTTCGGATCCGGCAAACTACAGGCCTATTGCTATTACCTCCCTGCTCTCCAAAATCATGGAGAACATAATCAGACGCCAGCTCTTGGTATATCTAGAAGGTCACCAGTTGATCAACGACAGAGAGTACGGCTTTCACCATGGACGGCTGGCAGGATATCTTTTGGTATACCTAACACAGATGGGCGGCGGCTATTGAAAGCAAGGGGGAAGGCCTGGCAGTTAGCCTGGATATAGCGAAGGCCTTTGATCGTGTATGGCACAAGGCGCTCCTCTCAAAACTTCCAGCATTTGGGCTTCCCGACAGCTTGTGCAAGTGGACCTCCAGCTTCCTCACTAGGCGCAGCATACAGGTCGTTGTAGACGGATATTGCTCGAACCCGAAGCCCGTGAATGCTGGAGTGCCCCAAGGCTGTGTGCTATCTCTAACGCTGTTTCTTCCGCATATCATTGATATGTTGGACACCTCCAACATACATTGCTATGCAGACGAGTATTGGAATACTGGGTCTCGAAACCTCGAGCGATTGCCAATTTCGTGGCCATCTGGAGGGCAAAGCCAAATTGGCTTTGAAGAAGCTGGGCGTCATCAATAGAGCACGGCAATACTTCAAGCCGGCCCACATTCTAGCGCTCTACAAAGCGGAGGTCCGGCCACACATGGAGTATTGCTGTCATTCTGGTCTGGCGCACCCCAGTATCAGCTCGATCCATTTGACCGCGTGCAACGCAGAGCAGCTCGAATTGTCGGGGTCCCAGTGCTCTGCGAATTGTGTGTCTTCTACCGCATTTATCACGGGGAGTGTTCCGAAGAGCTGTTTAACCTGATTCCTGCTGCCGAATTCCACCTTCGCACGACACGCCACAAGTTAGGATGTCATCCCCACCATCTGGATGTGTGGCGGTCCTCCACAGTGCGGTTATCAAGGAGCTTTCTTCCTCGTACTACAACGCTGTGGAATGAGCTTCCTTGTGCGGTGTTTCCGGGACGATACGACATGGGTACCTTCAAAAAAGCGCGTACACCTTCCTTAAAGGCCGGCAACGCTCTTGTGATTCCTCTGGTGTCGCAAGAGAATGTGGGCGGCGGTGATCACCAGGTGACCCGTACGCTCGTTTGTCCTCCTATTCCATAAAAAAAAGATGAAGCATTTTGCAATATTTGTATTGGAATCCTTAAAAGTAAAATGTCAAACATTCGAAAGCAGCGCAGAGGAGTCAGAAAGGAGTAAGCTATCCTCTGCATATATACATTATTCAATTACATTGAACAGTGCATGAAAACGTAATGAAATAGCAATAAAATTATTAATCTCAGATAATATTGTTAAAGTTGGTATTGCATGAACTTATTTCTCTACCCTTGGCCTATACTCTGACGAGTTATAGGCCCTAGAATTGCATCCTATAATATAGGGGAAAGAGGTCACCATTCATACGCGGGGCATAATAGAAAAATAAACGGCACATAACATATCTTTGCTTGAATGCATAGATATTGTCAAAAGATCACATATACTGTAACTAAACCTGGATTTCATTAAATGATTGTAAAGCAAACTTTTGTTTTATTATATCCATTAACTAGGTGTACTCCTATTGTCCTACATAGAGAAAGTAGATAGATTAAATGAGATTAGGTTGGTAGGTATACGATTTGATATTTGAGATAAATTATATTAATTTTGCTTATAAATATGGATACCTAGCTACATATTTTATTTTTGTATACTTTATTTTATTATTATTAACATATTTATATAAAAAATAGCCGTGCTTTCTCCTAATTCTAAATGTCTACTTGTCTAGTCATTGATGACAATGTTTGTCAATGTCATCAATCTGGTGTGACATTGACAGTAAAATTAGATCCGTAATCCGAATTCCGATTTCTGAATTCTGATTCGTGCACTAAAAAGTGATTTCACCAGGCGCACCTTATTTCTGTTTACTTGTGCCTGTATTATTGAAATTTCAATAGAATTTTATATTTACCATGGGTGATCACTTACCAGCTTGTGTTATTGACGTGGGTACAGGATACACAAAGTTGGGCTTTGCTGGAAACAAGGAGCCGCAGTTTATCATTCCATCAGCCATAGCGATAAAGGAAACAGCTAAAGTAGGTGATCAAAGCACTAGGCGGATGACTAAGGCTGTTGAGGATCTCGATTTCTTTATCGGTGATGAGGCTTTTGAAGCAACTGGCTATTCTGTGAAGTACCCTGTGCGTCATGGCTTAGTTGAAGATTGGGACTTAATGGAGAGGTATATAGAACAGTGTATATTCAAATATTTAAGAGCAGAACCGGAAGATCACCATTTCCTAATCACTGAACCACCCCTGAACACTCCTGAAAACAGAGAGTACTTGGCTGAGATTATGTTCGAATCTTTTAATGTACCTGGTTTGTACATTGCTGTCCAAGCCGTATTGGCACTTGCTGCATCATGGAAGTCTCGTACTTCTGCAGGTCGCACTTTCACTGGCATAGTAGTAGATAGTGGCGATGGAGTCACACACATTGTTCCAGTTGCAGAAGGGTATGTTATTGGTTCGTGTATTAAACACATACCCATTGCTGGAAGAAATATCACATCATTCATTCAATCACTGCTTCGTGAACGTGAAGTTGGAATACCTCCTGAGCAAAGCTTAGAGACTGCAAAAGCAATCAAAGAAAGATACAGCTACATTTGCCCAGATATTGCTAAAGAGTTTGGCAAATATGATTCAGATCCTGCTAAATGGATGAAAAAGTATACTGGGGTTAATGCAATAACTAAAAATCCATTTGATGTTGATGTAGGCTATGAGAGGTTTTTAGGGCCTGAAATATTTTTTCATCCTGAGTTTTCTAATGCTGATTTTACTGTACCATTGAATGAGATGGTGGATGAAGTTATTCAAAGCTGTCCTATTGATGTAAGAAGAGGGTTGTATGGCAATATTGTATTGTCTGGTGGCTCAACAATGTTCAGAGACTTTGGCCGGAGATTACAGAGGGACATAAAGAGGTCTGTTGATGCAAGGCTGAAACTGTCCACAATGCTCTCTGAAGGTCGTATAACACCAAAGCCTATTGATGTGCAGGTTATTTCACATAACATGCAGCGTTATGCTGTATGGTTTGGTGGAAGCATGTTAGGCTCAACACCTGAATTTTACCAAGTTTGTCACAGTAAACAGGACTATATGGAATATGGTCCTAGCATCTGTCGACACAACCCTGTTTTTGGAACTATGACATAAAGTATTTAAATTCAGTATTTTATTATGTTAACTTTTAAATTTTATGAGATAAGACTTAATTCACATTTTATTTGAAAGACTTGTATGAAAATACTGCCAATATTAATATATCTGCAAAATATTACTAGTATTCACAATGTTTTGTTATCAACAATTATGTAAACATAACTTTTCAAACTATGGCTTGGAAAACAATGTTTAATGTAAATTTTATTCTAAATCACCTTTTCACAAATATTTGAAATATAAATAATAATATAATATTTTTTGATGTACCTAGTTTACTGACATATTCCTGTTTTTTTAATTTACAACATTAATTCCATATTCTTAGCCACTCTGTCTATTAAGATGTGGATCCTAGGCTCAACGAAAGGGGTTTGATTAATATAAACTTATATCATTTATGTGTTGGAAACATTAAAAATATGAGGTTAACAGTTAGCCTCCCATTTGAGCAAAGCACACACTAATACAAAGTGATATACAACAAGAAGTAGCTTGTCAGACAATTTAAGTATAATCCTGGCCTGTTTTCATCGCTTGTCTGGCAGCAAGAGGCTCTATTGACAGAATTTATCTAAAGATATAAATATTTGTGTCCTAATTCTGAGTCATAAATGCTTAAAATATTTATGTATAATATAAGTTTGAGTATGTCCATTGTATTAAATATATCTGTTAATATGGGTGATGATATTACTTGCTGAATTTTGGACCTCTTAATTTGTTAATTAATGTTTCAAGTATCATTAATATGTGTAAACCAGTTGTTCATTTATAATAATTTTTTGCAAATATATACATATTAAATTAGGCACATTCTTGATATTTTAATATTATGTATATTATTTTGCAAAATGTCTGTCATGTAATAATCAATGTAATTTAAGTTTTAAGTAGTGCTGGACTTTGATGGCATTTAATGTATTGCATTCCAGCTTTAACCAAATAAAGATGTTTTCTTATTTACAGCATTTTCTTAGTTTCACTATGTCTTGTTCAAAAATTATACTAATGAGCCATGTATTAAAATTAATGAATGTAATATATTTACATATACATGCTATTTTTGAACATGTAACTGTATAAGCAACTGTTATCGCGTAGCCCTAAACAACAGCCCATGGACACCAAGAGTCATGAGATGTGTTGCCGGTCTTTAAATTGGGAATATAAGTTTGAAGCTCCCTTATTCATATTGGTAGAGGAAAACTGCAGCCGGTAATTGATTTCACAAAGTGGTTTTTTTTAATGAAAATAAGGGACGAGACGAGCAGGACGTTCAGTTGATGGTAATTGATGCGCCCTGCCCATTACAATGCAGTGCTGGTCAGGATTTTGAAAAACCCCAAAAATTCTGAGCGGCACTTCAACTGCGCTCGTCATCTTGAGACATAAGATGTAAAGTCTCATTTGCCTAGTAATTTCACTAGCTACGGCGCCATTCAGAACGAAACTCATTAATGTTTACACATTACCGCTTCACGGCAGAAATAGGCGCCGTTGTGGTACCCATAAATAGTGGCATCCTGTGCAAAGGAGCCACCCACTGGTAAATGGAGCTCCCCTGGTTGTGCAAGGTAAGAAGTTCGTCGCAAAAGTCGGTTGTGGAATGCCAACATGATCCGGGTGAAATTTCGCATTTTGACGTAATGTTCGTTGGTTGAATTCGGCTGCTGGT
This sequence comes from Leptidea sinapis, assembly GCF_905404315.1. NCBI lineage: Eukaryota > Metazoa > Arthropoda > Insecta > Lepidoptera > Pieridae > Leptidea > Leptidea sinapis. The sequence continues at coordinate 12,134,049 of NC_066289.1, read as the reverse complement.
GTCAGGCCGAACTCGGCACTCCCCGTGATATATGCGGTAAAAGATGCAGAGAGAACCCACATATCTTCGAAACGCCAAAGAATCGAGCCGGTCGGAGATGACTTGATCGTCGATGATTTGAGCTGCTCTCCGTTGTATGCGCTCAAAGAAGGAGGTGGAAGAAGCTGTTACTGGAGAGATGAGAACCCATAATCAGAAATAATCTACCCATCAAGCACATACACACCTTTTTTCAATAAACTAAACTTTATTCGCTTCGGCACACAGTCAGTCCGTTATTTGAATCCCTTTGGGTGATTTGCCGCGGCTGTGAAAATTAATTTGGCGGCAATTTTCGGCTGTCTTGGCCCCGCCCGTTTTGATGGAAAAGCTGTTAGGCTACCGTTATAGGGGTGGTTTTTAGTCGGTAGGGGTGTCCGGGTATGACACCCGAGCCCGACATATGGGCTCTGCTTACGAAATCCGAATTTTATAAGATATGTAAGTAGTCCCTCGAAAAAACCGGTTCCCTGATTGCAACAAGTCCTATAGGTATACTAGGTATATACAAGTTACAAATAATGCAGTGACCTTTCTAACTGCTTGCTCTGACTACTATCTGCTTGTTCTGAGAATGTTTTGAATTGAATTATGTACGATAATATTATTCCTTCTGACTCCAACTACAACGAGTAGGTCGAGCATAAAAATTAATCATATTCCTATATTTTCAATGTCTGTAATTGGAAAGCATAATATTCGTCATATAAGTCATATCCATAGATAGGTTCATTTCTTCACCTAACTAGAGACTAGAGTTCAATAGAATTCTATTCAATCAATATCGGCTGCTCTTTTTATCATCACTAATTAACATCTGTGGCCGTAATTGGCATTCATCCATATGCATGGATGATTCGACAAATGTTACCGATTTTAGACTCGAACGTACGTAACAGTAAAACTTAGATATATATATGTTTAATAACGTATATGAAAATGAATTCAACAATAATTTTAAATATATATATTAATTTTAAACATATTTAGTCACCCGATAAGCCTTGGTAATTACCGTTTGGTAATAGTAACCTTAGGCGGCAGCCATGTTGGATATAGCTTAAGGTACAAATTATCGAAAATAGCGGTTTGTAAGTATTGAAAGATTTATGAGTATTTTAGTGGAAAGCGGGTGTACTCTCACGGACTCCCACTATCCATATTGTTGAAATAATAAGTTTGCGCTACGGCAAACTAGGATTTCAAGTGAAATCCCAAAGTCTCTCCACTACCTCAACCTTGAAATTGAAAATCGGTATTCATGTTGTTGAAATTACAATTTAGCGCGGCGGCTGTCTATTATTTAAAAAAAAAATCCCGGTTCGTTCTTTACTTGGAAACAATATTCATATTTTTGACATTATATTTTTGCGCATCCACCTTGGATATCAAAAGTGACCTCGAATTCATTCTGTGCAACTCTGAGAACCTTGAAAATGATATTTTAGATCTCAAAAAATACAACAATTTCGAAATAATTATAATAATGAATATAAATTATATATCCGCGCCGGCCGTCTTCGTATTCATAAGTTATCCCAAATTTGTTCTACGCCATTCCCAGAAACACGGCATGAAATCGTAACAAATATTCACTCTCATTTAGAATATTAGTAAAGGATAATCTGGGCTATACTCGATAATTATATTTATAAACTATTTCAATGGAAAATTATCATAAATGCCATTAAAGCCTTCCATCCTTTCTTTAAAAATTCAAAAGAAGACTCACTCGTGTTTAGAATATTAGTAAAACCACAGAGTAGGGAGGGATACTTACGTGTAAACTTAGAATATTTCTATAAATAATAATAAATAAATTTCGTTTATTTCAAAGATTACATATACATTTTTTAGTGGTTGAGACTTCCCAGTAAGTTGTCTTAGGACACTTGTATTGGGAATATCTCGCAACTTCCTTAGCAGATAACTTTTTATTTAGTAAACAATATAAAAATAAACAGAAATGATTAAAAACCAAATTTTACAATTTACAATTAATTGAGTGTGTGTGTGTGTGTGTGTGTGTGTGTGTGTGTGAGTGAGTGAGTGAGTGAGTGTGTGGATGTGGGTTTGAATTGGACCTTTGATTGGGTCCATCTATGCAATGCGTGTGTTTATCATGTCAGTCTGATCAGAAGATTTTCCACTTCATCATAAGCAAGACAAGTTAGCCAATTATTTAAAGCTTTTCTGCATAGATGTAATGTCATAGGATATATATTTATGACACGATTTATTTTATTATATAAGAACACTCATTGACAGCTAAACAGTCGTTCAGCAAAAGTAGTGCGAATAGTAATGGTATCTGCTACTTTATCATTTCTTCTACTTATCAATTTGGCGTGATCTAGCGGAAGTGACTTGTGTACGGCTGAAATGATGTTAAGAACATAAAGTTTCCTAATTGTCAAAAGATTACAAGTCAAATAGAGTGAATCAGTTGGAAATCTTAAAGGTTTGAAGTACATGACCTTGAGAAGTGATCTTTGAGCTCTTTCCAATTCTAAGAGGCTTATCTTAGTTGCACCGCCCCATACCGGGATGCAGTAGGTGATCACTGATTGAGCCAAAGCGATGTATATTTTATTAAGGACTGTGCTATTCATAACGTGCCGCAGAGTTTTAAAAATCCACATAAGTTTTCTCAACCTGGTTATGACCAGTTCGATTTGGGAATGCCAACTTAACCTTTGGTCAATCAGGATGCCGAGATATTTGGTACAATTCACCTTTTCTATGGAGGGACAATTACAATTAAAATCGTTTCAAATTTCTAACTATAGGTAAAGCTAAAAATTTTATGCATCAAATTTTGCGTTCACAAAAAAGGAAAAAAGGATGACAGTCCAAAAATTTCAATCATTTTGTAAGGTTTCTGGAAATTCGCTCATTAATTTGGTTGTACGTGGCTAAAACTATTTTGGTACGTACAGTAGGTACGTTATGTACCTACTACTGTTAAAAAAAATACAAATTCGTCAGGATTTTGTTTCATTTGTGATATCTAAAGAATAAGTTCAAGTTGATAAGTTACGATTAATATTTAACTTCCCAAAAAATTATGACATAAAATAATTAGTAGGTACGAGTAGTAGTAAAATAGATACTTCCACATTTATAATAGATACAGTTATGGATTGGTTCTACTTTTTGTTGACTGTATCAACAAAGAGAGTAATCATTCAAATGAGTCTACAAGTCAAATATACACATAAACAAAAATATTACTGGAAGCAATTAACGATAATGCCGCGCCGTACCGAAGGGTGTTTTTACAAAGCGCTCTAATTAGTCGCCGACTGCGCCCTTTTAACGGCTTATATGTCGCGAGAATTCGCACAAAAGAATATCATTTGCTATGCGATATTTACCTATCGATTTTACTGTGCGATTGTTTACTTACTTATTGATACATGAACTTATTTTATGGGGGAAGAGGACTAACGAGCGCGAATTATCAGTTTGTATGTGATCACCACTTCCTATACTCTGTTGAAATTTTTAGTCAAGGAACATCATGAAAACCGCACTGTGGAGGACCGCCACACATCCTGATGGTGGGGATGATATCGTAACTTGTGGCGTGTCGTGCGAAGGTGAAATTCGGCGGCAAGAATCAGGTTGAACAGTTCTTCGGAACACTCCCCGTGATAAATGCGGTAGAAGACACACAATGAAGCGACGTCTCTACGCAACGCCAAGTGATCCAGCCGTTCACAGAGCGCTAGGTCCCCGACAATTTGAGCTGCTCTGCGTTGCACGCGGTCAAATGGATCGAGCTGATACTGGGGTGCGCCAGACCAGAGATGACAGCAATACTCCATGTGAGGCCGGACCTGCGCTTTGTAGAGCGCTAGAATGTGGGCCGGCTTGAAGTATTGCCGTGCTCTATTTATGACGCCCAGTTTCTTCGAAGCCAATTTAGATTTGCCCTCCAGATGGCCACGGAATTGGCAATTGCTCGAGATTTCGAGACCCAGTATTCCGATACTAGGCGAGGCTTTAAGGGAAGTGTTCTCGAAGAGCGGTGATACGGCAAATGGGGTTTTTTTAGTGGTAAATGCGCAAACTTGAGTCTTCTGGGGGTTAAATTGGACAAGGTTCAACTTACCCCATTCCGCGACCTTCTCGAGAGAGGACTCGATAGAAGACACAAGTGTCTCCCGGCACTGCTCGACATTTTCCCGAGAGAGACCTGCATGGCCCGTGTATACGGCATCCCCAGTGCTGTCGTCTGCATAGCAATGCATGTTGGCGGTGTCCAACATATCATTGATATGCAGAAGAAACAGTGTGGAAGATAGCACACAGCCTTGGAGCACTCCACCGTTCACGGGCTTGGGATTCGAGCAATAACCGTCGACAACGACCTGTTTGCTGCGCCCTGTGAGGAAGCTGGAGGTCCACTTGCATAAGCTCTCGGGAAGCCCAAATGATGGAAGTTTTGCGAGGAGCGCCTTGTGCCATACACGATCAAAGGCCTTCGCTATATCCAGACCAACTGCCAGGCCTTCCCCCTTGCTTTCAATAGCCGCCGCCCATCTATGTGTTAGGTATACCAGAAGATCGCCAGTCGACCAACCATGGCGAAAGCCGTACTGCCGGTCATTGATCAACTGGTGACCCTCAAGGTATACCAAGAGCTGGCGGTTAATTATGCTCTCCATGATTTTGGAGAGTAGGGAGGTAATAGCAATAGGCCTGTAGTTTTCCGGATCCGAACTGTCTCCTTTTTTTGGGATCGGATGGACAAGGGCTGACTTCCATGAATCATACGCCTTTTGAATAAGAGTGCCGGAATAAACGCGTTAGCACCGGCGTCAACTCAGGGGCACACGTCCTAAGCACGATTGCAGAAATGCCATCCAGCCCTCTCGACTTCCTGACGTCCAACGAAAACAGAGCTCGCCTAACAGTCTTCTGTCGGAACTGTACTTCAGACATGGAGCTCTGACACCGCGGGATGGTCGGCGGTGTTTTTCCGTTGTCGTCAAGAGTCGAGTTGGAGGCAAAAAGAGTGCACAGGAGATCGGCTTTCTCTTTTGCCGTATGGGCCAGGGTGTCATTCCTCATGTGCAACGGCGGCATGGACGGCTGGTTGAAGTTACCAAGAGCAGCTTCCGACAATGATCAGAACTTGCGTGTTCCGGTCGGGTAGCTGGGAAGCTGCTCGCCAATTTTGACGACGTGCTTCAATTTCGCACGGGCGATTTGCCGCTTAAAAAATCTGGAGGCACGGTTATATTTCCTCTTCAGAACTTTGCAGTTCGGATCCTTTGAGCCCAGCGCCGCAACCCAAGTTCGATACGCCTGTTTTTTGCAGTCAGATGCTGCTTTAACTGACGCATCGAACCAGGGCTGTGATCTGCCACCGATCGGTACTACAGAGCTTGGTATAAAAATATCCATGCCCTGCAGTATCACATCGGCAACTTCAACGGCGCAGGCACTAGGATCATCCGAAGGGAAACAAACCCTGCCCCAAGGGTAGGATGCAAAAAAGGAAAGCATCCTATCCCAATATGCTGACTTGTAGTGCCAAACGCGGCGGGTCGCTTGTGGTCTGCGACGTTGGCGTCGGATAGGTACTACACTCCTGACCAGGCAATGGTCGGACGTTCCGAGAGGGGCGTCAACAGAGACCTGGTAACCGTCGGGATGTGTAGTCAGCAGAAGATCTAATAAAGACGGCATGTGGCTATCCACATCCGGGAGCCGCGTTGGCGACTCAACCAATTGGGACAGACCATACGCCAATGCAAAATTATACACAGATCGCCCTGCGTAGTCTGTCGTACGTGATCCAAGCCATTTGGAATTGTGCCCGTTGAAATCACCCAAGACTACGATTTCCGCGGAGGGGATCTGAGCAAGCACGTCATCAAATGCCGCTTGTGCGCAGCCCATGAGGTGGTCCCTTTATGCGTTACCACTATGGGACCTGTAGACACATGCATAGATGCGGACGCGGTCCTCTAAATCTATGCGGAGCCAGAGAGTAGACAGGTCCCTACCCTCAAAATTGCCGAGACGGCGACAGCAGATATCCTCCCTAATGTACACACATACCCCGGCATGAGGCATGAAATTATGCTCAATTTTGTACCCGGGGTACGTTAAATATGACGTATCGCTAGGTCGAGATATCTGCGTCTCCGTAAGGCAACACTAGGCCGGCTGCGCCGTCTCAAGGTGGTGGTGGACGGCGGTTAAGTTGGAGTGAATTCCCCGGATGTTACAAAAGTCCACGTTAAGCGTGGAGCGGGGTGCCGGTGGTGTTGCTGCCCTGTTTTTCCTGTGACATACGCGGTACTTTGCCCTCCCTAGAATACGAGGGGCAGCCCGAGCGCAAATGCTCGGGGAGGGATTCTCCGGCTCTACAAGATCCGGTACCCTCCTGGGGTAGTTTCTCTTTCAATACCGCTCTCATATTTTGTTGGGGTGGGAAGGACGGGGAGGGAATGGCCTCCGGTCCTCGACACTAACCTATGCGAAACATAGCGGCACTAGGCCGCTTCTTCACTCCGGTATTCTGTGCGAGTGTGGTAAGTAACCCGGACGAGTCTGGCCCGATTGTGCTGATGTCATAAGACGGCAGCGTGACTCTCCCACTTTCAAAAAGACCGTAGTCGCCTCTTACGACACCCTTGGACCTGGGGCTACCCTATTCTTTTAACGCCCCGGGGCAGCACAGGGCAAGTCTAGAAGTCAAGTCTAGAAGTATAAATTACATTCAAAAAAGATTGAAGCAGCATATACATTCAAAAAAGATTGAAGCAGTGTATGCGTAGATTTATTCAAATTCAAATATTTTCACACAAAATATGATATAACATCATAATTAATCATAACTCGAAAATTGATGCCTCGGATTTAAGAAGTATGAACGGGCGCAAGAAGCTCAGCGTGCTTATTTTTTTTAATTCTCGCACATAATACTTATTATTAAATAGACCGAGGGCTGTCACTCCATTCTCAATCTGTGCCATAATTTAGAAAGTTATTTATGTTAACCTTTACCACATAAAGGTTTTAACACTGAGTAAAAACTGAAATTTTCAACTACACCATACTTATATTGACTTCAGTTTAATTAATAACAAAAAAATCTCAGGTTTTGGTAAGTATAAGTAAGTATTATTTAAAAAAAAAACACATCTTATAACTATATTTACAATACTATGATTACTTACATAAAATTAAAACTATCATTACGTAGTAGTAGCTGCAGTAGCCTTATTGAGGCGTGAAGATAGTATTTTGTACATTCTCCGCGCCTCTAGGGCCCACGGGCCACGTTCTCGACACCAAACGGCACAAAGATGTATGACTCACTGAGACCGGCATATTTGCGACGCTTGCTGTCTTCGGCAGTCGAAGCAGCAGCCCCAGCACCAACTGACGAGAGTGTCGATGCAAGTCGCGTCCTACACCAGCGCCCTTCCCCGTGCCTAAGCCACCAGTGTCATTCCATCAGGACTTGCCATCGCGGCGATATAAATAAATTTAAATCATTTATTAAACGCAGACTCGTGTCGAAAACTTATTACAATATTAATGATTACGTAAATGATATTACAATAAGGAAGTAAATAATATCATAGTTGTTACTTTTTATAAATTTTTATGGATCATCCCTGTGTTATTTTTGTGAAATGAGCATGTATTTATAGTGTATTTTAAGTGAGTGACGTTGACGAGTAATCTGTTAATTTTATGTCAATAAAGTATTTTTGACTTTGACTTTAATAAGGATAACCTGATCAAAAGGAATAGTCACTTTAAATAAAGTAAATTCCGATGAAATGCTTCATCTACAAATAGAAAAAGTATTTTAAGCGTAACTCGTTACTTCAATTGACCACATGAAAACATCTACGTTAAAGTTAGTCCAATACTAGCAGTATATTGAAGCACACAAGATGTAGAAGTAAATAAAACAGCTGGTTTCTGTAGACTGAGCAAACTTTCGACCGAAGCATTGCGGCAATAGGAAATCTTGGCAAGTTTCGTAAGGTCGGGCGAATGTAGTTTTCTTCCCAGCTGAAGTTTATATTATTTACTTCAATTAGAAAGTGCATACGCTTGACTTTGGATATATTATTTAAGCATCCTCTTCTCATTTATACTATAAGGGCCTTACAAATATACTTGGTATAAACTTATAAGAATAAACCACGAATATGCAAAATGTTTACAAATAGACATTCTTTATTGGTATATTCTGGCGTATAACGTTGCCCGCGTTTGTTTGGAAGGCTGCTTGATGTTAGGAAAAAATCAGATTTATCATTGTACTCGTATTGACAGTGTTGTCAGCGATATAGTCAACATTTTGCATAATCTGGGGTTATTCTCGGGTATAACTCTATACCAAAGTTGTTTGTATGGCCGTAAAAGTTTAATCGGGGGAATATTTCCAAAATTCTGCGCTAAAATTGTACTTATGAAGTGGAAATTAAGGTTTGTAAATGTTCTAGAGTATGAAAATAAAACAACTCGACTAGATGACTAAAGGGCAACAGCATGACCGCTTATTTCGTGGTGCAACTCATATAAAAGCTGTCTTTCAAGTGGGAGATAATATTGTAATGGCTAGTGACATTAATATTGAAAAGATTTGTTCCACTCAGCTCCGAGCTGGCTAATTGCTAAGTGCGCTATTGTTTACGTGTTCTATGAGTTATACGAGTAGCTTAAGAGTTAGCTGTAAATACGACTGCTATTTTAACTAAGAGATATTTAATCAGTTGAACTGAAAATGTTTGGACTTATATTAACAAACAATCTGAATATGTGGCGTATTATAGGGAACTTTCAATCTATGTGAGATTTATATGAATGTTTTTGTACGTTTTACCCGCATATCGGGATGGCAAGCATTTTGATTTCACTTATATTTTTATTAAAAAATCGAAATTTAGAGAACGGGCACAATGCTCAGCAGGCTTCTCTTTTTTGCTTATAAAATATCGTAATAATAATTATAATTTAATAGCCCGCTGGTTGTCGCTCCATTCTCAATCTTGATATCATCGATAATATAGGGCCTCTCTCTCTATTTCTGTAGGGATTGATTAGGGGCATGTCCTGTATATCGATGATATGCACCAAGCTTCATTTCTCTTTTGATCATACATCACAGTCTTAACGGACATATTTCACAAAATTAACACCCTTTTTATTTCTAAGAGTACGTGGCATGTTTTGAAAATGACGGCTCCATACCCACTTTGTCCAACACAGTGTGTTTTCTTTTAACACCCTTTCATAATGTGATTTTAATAATGTGATTTAATATTTACCTCGAAAAACTATGTGAAATGGTGGTAAATTTATAACATTAAAATGTAAAACTTAGAAGTTTTAAAGTTATAAAAATATTTATGGCCAGACTATTTATATAAATATTGTAAATGTTTATAACTTTGAATGTTATTTATGAGAAAAGAACAAAAATATATTTTATTTTGTTTTATTAACTTCACCTTAATAACTACTACTACTATTACTTATGTTGAGTGGCCTCATGCACACACACGGTTTTGGAAGTTAAAAATAGTAGTTGTGTTTTTAAGGGGTGCTGATCACTTTTTTGTGGGAGATCAGAGATGTCCCACTTACAGTCCAACAACTTTGTGCGCGACCATCCCATGGGGTGACAGATGGTGGCGAGGACATCGTATAGCTATGTTAATCTCGTCCTGGCTACAATTGGCTTGAGTCTACAAAGGGTGTTCACATTCACGACAGAAAAAAGTGTGATTTCAATACTTGGGTGGATCGAGGCGAGCGTAGTATTGAGCCTCAGCGCACGGGTACGCTGTGACGCTGAGGGACTCGATAAGGCCTGGTAAAGCGCGTACCACTCGGCATTTTAGGTACAAAAATATACCTACGAGTGAGCGGAACTAGAGAGGTAGATATATAGTTAGTTATCAATATCTAACCGCGTTCCGCGTGCCTCTTTGATTCCAGTTATATGTAGGTACATAATATGTATGTATTTTCTTTTGTTTGTTTATTGGATCAGATCAAATGTCTTTGAAACACTGGATTTTTTTTTATGGAATAGGAGGACAAACGAGCGTACGGGTCACCTGTTGTTAAGTGATCACCGCCGCCCACAATCTCTTGTAACACCAGAGGAATCACAGGAGCGTTGCCGGCCTTTAAGGAAGGTGTACGCGCTTTTTTTGAAGGTACCCATGTCGTATCGTCACTGAAACACCGCACAACCACAGTTTTAGATAAACAAAACAAACGTAAGCACTTAAGTACTTAAATAGGCAAACTAAGCAGGTAATTTTTCTGCTATTGTGCATTATGGAAGGTATATTTGGCTTTGTTCAATCGGTCTTCGATATACAGCCACAAGAAAAGAGTTAAGAAGCGTAAAAATGACGCCTGATTCTATTTTCGCTTATGTCAGCCCTAAGAATTGCAAACAGATTGAACAGAGAACGTAGTGTGCGTAAGCTAATTTAGACACTATTATTATTTTTATTGTTGGGGAAATAAACACTTGAATTTGTACATCTATTGTGCCTCCTACCTGTGCTTGGATGCACGCTCTAGCGACGACTATGTTCATTGTAATGAGGCAGTTAACGGGCAACACTTAGAAAATCTTTCACTTGCATATTCGTAGTTCCATTTGTATCTAAATCACATCCTCCGGGCCTTAAGAGTCGCAGTATCCTGAGTGGACACAGGTCGAGGAGGTCCTCTGTCTGGAGATTGAGGGCCTTGAGGCAACCTGCCCTCATTGCGGAAATGGCCCCACATTCCAGAAGGATGTGTTTAGGATCCTCGTAGGCCTCTTGGCAATATATATATGGAGTGGATTCACCTAGGCCTATTTTTGACAAGTGTCCCTTGAGTTTGCAGTACCCAAAAAGAAAGCCTGTTAGGTTTTTGTAGCTGACTCCTGGTTAGGATTATGCAAAGCTGTACCCGCCTCCGATTGTAGCTACCTAACTAATAGCAGCTTAGCCTGCCAAAGGCCTGGTAACGAAAGACAATGATTGGCTGCTTCCTGATTTTTCAATACTCTACGCATTAGGGATTCTCCGATACCGCAGAAGGATTCAGTTCCAGTTAAGCTCCTGTCTTGGCCAGCTTATCAGCTATCTCATTACCCTCGATGTTCTTGTGTCCCGGTACCCACACCAAAAAGACCTTGTCACATTCGGATAATTGGTATAATTTTACCCTGCACTCCAACACCAGATTTGAGGTAATTGTGTAGGATGTTAATGCCATTAGTGCCGCTTGACTGTCTGACATTATTGCTATGTTCCTTGACCTATAATTCCTGTCAAGGATCATTTTCAGGTACGAGTCGATTGCGTATAGTTCCGCTTCATAGAGTTTGACTGTTGTTCCAAACACTCCAGCTCCATTACCGTTTCAGGTTCTGGATCCATCTCTAAACCATTTGATGGGGTGTTTTTCAAGGTCTTTGTGCATGTGATGAGTGAATTTAGCCACTATGAACATGTTCCATTCTTCTTCAAATCAAGTGCATTTTGACACTGTCTTCATAACTGTGGGAAAACGAGGCAGCAAAATACTTGATCATGGATTATGTATTAAGACAAAACTTACCAGAAAACGTGTCGTAGCGTACTTCAAAACTGTCACCCTAAGACTGAATGACTCATGTGTCCGTCATTACGCTGACACCAACATCCTCCGAACAGGAACACAAAACATCAGAGTAGAAAAGCACCATTATTTTATGGCAGAAATATATATGAAAGTACTGCACTACTGAAAATGCATTCAGTTTATTATAATATTGTTTCGTTGGTTCTGAAGTTGGCATGCGCACCTATTTATGCAAGTACAGAAATGCCCTAGACTACTTGTACTTTTTGTTGTTGCGTATTGCTATTAGCTGCTATTCGCAGCAACTTCTGGGTAAACTAGCATTTTAGCGAGGGAAATACCAGGGACCTCAATGTATAAATCAGTAGAACGGGCTCGAAAGTTACAACTAAGACATTTTAGACCATTACAAAACTACACACCATCTCTTCGACTATATGCATTGGAACTCACCTACTATTATTATTCATTATTTATAAAACTATAACTGCCATGTTAAAACTTCAGGGTTCTAAAAGTGTTATCAGAGTTTAAAGTGTTCAGCACAAGATAATAAGTTTCTTAGAAAACATATAGTCACCTTTTATTTTTCTGTTACTTGTTACTTATCATTATAATGTATCTATTAATATCTGTAGGCTTAACTTCAATTGAAACATTGCCCTGTGCTGCCCCGGGGCGTAAAAAGAATAGGGTAGTCCCAGGTCCAAGGGTGTCGTAAGAGGCGACTACGGGCTTTTTGAAAGTGGGAGAGTCACGCTGCCGTCTTGTGACGTCAGCAAAATCGGGCCAGACTGGTCCGGGTTACTTACCACACTCGCACAGAATACCGGCGTGAAGTAGCGGCCTAGTGACGCTATGTTTCGCATAGGTTAGTGTCCCTTCCCCCCCCCCATCAAAACTATGAGAGCGGTCCTTAAAAATATATTACCCCAGGGGGGTACCGGCTCTACCAGAGTCGGAGAATCCCTCCCCGAGCATTCTCGCTCGGGCTTCTGGGGAGGGCACAGTACCGCGCATATCTAAGGACAAACAGGGCAGCAACATCACGGCACCCCGCTCCACGCTTAATGTGGACTTCTGTAATATCAGGGGAATTCACTCCAATTTAAACGCCGTCCACCACCACCTTGAGACGGCGCAGCCGGCCTTGTGTTTCCTTACGGAGACGCAGATATCTCGACCTAGCGATACGTCATATTTAACGTACCCCGGGTACAAAATTGAGCATAATTTCATGCCTCATGCCGGGGTATGTGTGTACGTTAGGGAGGATATCTGCTGTCACCGTCTCGGCAATTTTGAGGGTAGGGACCTGTCTACTCTCTGGCTTCTCGTAGATTTAGAGGACCGCGTCCGCATCTATGCGTATGTCTACAGGTCCCATAGTGGTAACGCAGAAACGGATCACCTCATGAGCTGCGTTCAAGCGGCATTTGATGACGTGCTTGCTCAGATCCCCTCCGCTGAAATCGTAGTCTTGGGTGATTTCAACGGGCACAATGCCGAATCGCTTGGATCACGTACTTCAGACTACGCAGGGCGATGTGTACATAATTTTGCAATGGCGTATGGTCTGTCCCAATTGGTTGAGTCGCCAACGCGGCTCCCGGATGTGGATGCCACATGCCGTCCTTATTAGATCTTCTGCTGACTACACATCCAGATGGTTACCAGGTCTCTGTCGACGCCCCGCTCGGAACGTCCGACCATTGCCTGGTCAGGAGTGCTGTGCCTATCCGACGCCAACGTCGCAGACCACCAGCGACCCGCCGCGTTTGGCACTACAAGTCAGCAGATTGGGATAGGATGCGTTCCTTTTTTGCATCCTACCCTTGGGGCAGGGTTTATTTCCCTTCGGATGATCCCAGTGCCTGCGTTGTTGCAGTAGCCGATGTGTACTGCAGGGCATGGATATTTTTATACCAAGCTCTGTAGTACCGATCGGTGGCAGATCACAGCCCTCGTTCGATGCGTCAGTTAAAGCAGCAGCAGCGTGGTCCCTGATTCATGCAAGTCAGCCCTTGTCCATCCGATCCCAAAAAAAGGAGACAGTTCGGATCCGGAAAACTACAGGCCTATTGCTATTACCTCCCTACTCTCCAAAATCATGGAGAGCATAATTAACCGCCAGCTCTTGGTATACCTTGAGGGTCACCAGTTGATCAACGACCGGCAGTACGGCTTTCGCCATGGTCGGTCGACTGGCGATCTTCTGGTATACCTAACACATAGATGGGCGGCGGCTATTGAAAGCAAGGGGAAAGGCCTGGCAGTTAGCCTGGATATAGCGAAGGCCTTTGATGGTGAATGGCACAAGGCGCTCCTCGCAAAACTTCTATCATTTGGGCTTCCCGAGAGCTTATGCAAATGGACCTCCAGCTTCCTCACTGGGCGCAGCATACAGGTCGTTGTCGACGGTTATTGCTCGAATCCCAAGCCCGTGAACGCTGGAGTGCCCCAAGGCTGTGTGCTATCTCCCACGCTGTTTCTTCTGCATATCAATGATATGTTGGACACCGCCAACATGCATTGCTATGCAGACGACAGCACTGGTGATGCCGTATACACGGGCCATGCAGGTCTCTCTCGGGAAAACGCCGACCAGTGCCGGGAGAAACTTGTGTCTTCTATCGAGTCCTCTTTCGAGAAGGTCGCGGAATGGGGTAAGTTGAACCTTGTCCAATTTAACCCCCAGAAGACTCAAGTTTGCGCATTTACCACTAAAAAAACCCCATTTGCCGTATCACCGCTCTTCGAGAACACTTTCCTTAAAGCCTCGCCTAGTATCGGAATGCTGGGTCTCGAAATCTCGAGCGATTGCCAATTCCGTGGCCATCTGTAGGGCAAAGCCAAATTAGCTTCGAAAAAACTGGGCGTCATAAATAGAGCACGGCAATACTTCAAGCCGGCCCACATTCTATCGCTCTACAAAGCGCAGGTCCGGCCTCACATGGAGTATTGCTGTGATCTCTGGTCTGGCGCACTCCAGTATCAGCTCAATCCATTTGACCGCGTGCAACGCAGAGCAGCTCGAATTGTCGGGGACCTAGCGCTCTGTGAACGGCTGGATCACTTGGCGTTGCGTAGAGACGTCGCTTCACTGTGTGTCTTCTACCGCATTTATCACGGGGAGTGTTCCGAAGAGCTGTTTAACCTGATTCCTGCCGCCGAATTTCACCTTCGCACGACACGCCACAAGTTAGGATATCATTCTGACCATCTGGATGTGTGGCGGTCCTCCACAGTGCGATTTTCAAGGAGCTTTCTTCCTCGTACTACGAAGCAGTGTAATGAGCTTCCTTGTGCGGTGTTTCCGGGACGATACGACATGGGTACCTTCAAGAAAAGCGCCTACACCTTCCTTAAAGGCCGGCAACGCTCTTGTGATTCCTCTGGTGTTGCAAGATAGTGTGGGCGGCGGTGATCACTGAACACCAGGTGACCCGTACGCTCGTTTGTCCTCCTATTCTATAAAAATAACATTAAATAAAAACAGTTAAAAGAGATATATAATATCTCTGGTTCCGTGGGTATATCTGATATTTACGCATACCTAGGCACTTACTGTAAAAATGGACTATCAAATTAGTTCGTCAAGCTTACGGCTGGAAAGGAAGGTTTTTATAAGGAATAACTATTAAAGTTTGTATACCTAAGTGAATAAAATACATAAATTAAGTATTTAATTATTTCTCTACTTTATTATAGTAAATAATATTGGACTCAATCAATTGATTATTGAATTCAATATAAAACTATTATAGTGGTAGGCACAGATTTATAAAAGTATATTTTAATAATCTAAGGAGGTATATTTATTCTTCAAAAAAGATTTGATAAACCACAAAAAACATAAATAATTTGTGATAAATTATGATAAAATACAAGAATAAAATTTATTAAAAATTCACCCAGGATCCAACACAGATATTTCTTAAATCTATATTTTTAATTTGATATACACATGTATAGAAATAACTAGTTGACTTGCTTATTGTGTATACTATGACTTATACCAACAAATACCAAATAATTATGTCAATGAAATAATAGAGAGCAAATTTAAAATATCATATCATACCTTTACACTGACACTCTTTTGCTATTTAGGGCGCTATTCCACCGGGACACCACGGTGGCACACCATACAGACGCCAGAGTCATGACGCGTCCGCGCTGGTCGCGCCACCGGGTGTCCCAGTGAAATTTAGCCCTTATTTCTAAAAAGCAGTACCTACTGCATGCAAAACATCATATTGTTACGATGACGGGTTAAAGGAACCATTTTATCGAATATTCTAGAACTTCGAGGAGTTTTAGCAAGGTGAAACATGATTTCAAGCCGTTAAACATGATTTCAGGAGTCTGAAATAACACTTATTTCAGGCTCCTGACAAGAAGGGAGGAAACTGATAGGTATTCAGAAAGTTTCAGAGCAAGACTAGTTACTTGGTACAATGTTCAGGAAACCCTTTTTCAGGCATTTTTAGGACTGGTTATTGTGCTGCAAGTACGAAATGATGTCTGGAAAGAGATGTAAGATCGAACATCCTAGACTTATGTGTCAAAATAGAATATTGACCAAGCTTGCTCTAGGCAAGCTTGGTCAATATCATATCAATTGGTCAATAAATATCAAGTTCTCGAATATTCGTGTCCAGCATATGTTTTATAATTAATTTTCTATCCATGAACCTATACGTCTAGAGGCTCTTACTGTCAGACAACCGATAGAAACAGTACAGGAATATTAGTTTAGTGTGACAAGCTACGTCTTACACCCGCGATTTGTATGTCACTTTGTGTTAGTGTGCGTGCATTACTCAAAATAGAGGTTAGTTCTAAACTCATTTTATTTCGACGTTTTTACAACTATCATAGTCTATCTAGACGTATAAATGATCTAAGCTCGTAACAATATTAATGACATAAAAACATTAAACATATTCTAATAGACCATTAAGTAGAATTGTAGGCCAAAGCTAGTGTTACTTATTCTTTCTAACTATATTCCTGAAATTGCAACTAAAAGCTATATATTATCTTAGAATCTCTTCTCTAATTTGTTGTAGAAGTGTAGGTAAATAATCATTAACTATCAGAACTTTTATCCCAGCTTTATACTTTAATCCCTAAAATCCTGAGTGGACTCGTCGATGCAAAAAAACCTCGGCAAGTTTTCAGCCGGGGTTAAAAAGGTCGCATATAGAGGTATAATATATTATGTAGTAGCCTTTAACGACTATGAGCTACCTACTTATTTTCTTTTCAATGTCAACTCCAGACGAGAAACAAGGAGAGACACTAGATAAAGGGTTGCCAGAGTCTGCGAGTACCTTTGAAATGTTTTGGCTGCACCATCGTTTTTGTTTATTTGGAATTTACAATGTTCGCCGCAAAAACCTTTTAGACGGCATTATTCCAAAGCAAAGGATATCTCAAGCCTTTTGTATACCATACCTCGCTTTTCTTTAATCTTGTGCACAATTAATAGATTATAAACTTTATTATGTAAAGACTTAATATGATAATCTCTTACAATTAATTATAATAATATCGGAGATCGATAGCGGAAAATCTATAAGCATGTGAGGCATTATTAATGATTTTTCGGCCCTCCCCTTGGTGAGATGACGATGAAATTTTTCTCGAAGCACTCCCCCCAAATTTCACGCAAGTTTTATCAGAATGCGTATTTTTAATTTATGTTATTTTATCAATATTTAGATAGACCATTTTTTACTTAAATTAACCCAGATCTCTTACAATATTACACATTCTAGCTGTAGAAAATAACGAGATATTTGCCGAGATCCCTAATTCCTCCCCGTGAGGTTGGATGAAATTCGGCTCGACCTGCTCGCCCCCTAAATGCCTCAAGTGGACCTAATGCCCCACGAAGACTGAATAGAAAATTTAAGCCTCCTGAAACAATCACGTCTGCCTCTAAGATGTATTATAATTTTTAGCCACTTACCTGAGCCCGCTTTGCTTAGGTTATCATAATAAAATCTTTATTTTATGTTTCTTTCAATTAATAAAATTTTAGCATAAAATAGTAAGTAAGACTTTAATATAATATAGTGAACATAATATTGTGCCGCTGACCTTTTTTATATTTAATATTCATTGAACTTCATAATATAATGTATCAACTTTAATTCACCCGTTTAGTGTAAGCCTATAAATGCTGTGTCCAAATTGAAAATATCTACGATGGTTGTCCTATTCTGAGACGGCAAATTTAATAAAAAATTGTTAAAATGACGTTTGACCTCAAATGCAAATTTAATATTTAATTTGTCCTCAATTACCTCAAATATATTTATTTTTATAAAAACTTGTTAAAATATTTGAGTCAATCTGTACTTTAAGTTCTCTTGCTTGACAAACCGGATACCCGAATACATGCAGTTTAAATCGAATTTCAGCTGAGTTTATTTGTTCTAATTTAGAACTTGCACGAAGACGTACCTATCTCTTGTACGTGCTGGATAATGTTAGAAAGTTTATCTGGGTCACGAGGTGCAGCTGAAAATCCTTGTTTAATTATTGCAATTATTTCTCAAACACAGGCCCAAGTTTTGGGAGGCTGTCTTCTGGCAGCTGCCAGGTAGGATAAGAAGCATTTTTCTATTGTCATCATTACTTCATCAGTGTACTGAGATTGGTTATATTATACTTATACCTTCAGATTTGTACCAGTCTTTTCAGAATTCTTTAGGGAGTTTCAGTTATACCACCTGCCGCGTTGTTGGTTCCCAAAAATTCTATAGCACAGGATCATCAACTACCAACAATATGGCAAAAAGAACAAAATGGCACGTATATATTCAAATTATATGTAAAATATCTAGAGTTTCCATATAAAATTCGATGAAACGTTTTTTACAACATGTTATTGAAGTATTTTGTAAAAATCGAACTCTGCAATTGTATGGCGTTGTTAAATAATGGTAATAATGAATTGATATTTCTTCAAATTTAATTAAATTGATTTTCAACATCAGTTTCATCTATAGTTTCTACAATTCTCAGATTATTATAATTTTCATAATTATCTCATATGGATGTGTGGCGGTCCTCCACAGTGCGGTTTTCAAGGAGCTTTCTCCCTCGTACTACTGCTGTGGAATGAGCTTCCTTGTGCGGTGTTTCCGGGACGATACGACATGGGTACCTTTAAAAAAAAGCGCGTACACCTTCCTTAAAGGCCGGCAACGCTCTTGTGATTCGTCCGGTGTTGCAAGAGAATGTGGGCGGCGGTGATCACTTAACACCAGGTGACCCGTACGCTCGTTTGTCCTCCTATTCCATAAAAAAAACATTCATATCCAACAACCTTATGGATTTATTTTGAAAGAAACAAACAGTTGTTTACATATTAGAATTATAAAATTTTGCTTATATAAGGCCTACAGTTTACTCATTTTACATTAAATGCAGTCTGTATTTTTTCTTTACTATATATTCTATTTTTTGTATCTGTAAGTTTATATAATATTATGAATAAGGAAAACCGTAAGAAATATTATGACATGACAAAAAATGATTTGAGTGTGATAATTGAGCAGTTAAATAAATCTATTTTATCAAATTGTTCATCTTCATTAAAATAATTGCAAACACGTCTTATAAATATATTTACAGTATAATTAAATATGTATACAGTTTGTACTGTAAAAAAAGTCACTTCCAAGTCGCTAAATCATTACGCCAACCACACAGTCTTACTAAGAAAATATATATTCATTTACTTAAAAGTGGGCTAATGGGGCGAAGAAACCTTTCTTGTGTTTGAGTGCACCTTATGTCGTACAAAGCGAACATTCTTCTAACCTCTTATAATCCTTTAATCTCCTTTTCTTGTGTGTTCTCCGATGCGAGGAAAGCATATTCTTGCAATAATTAAAGAAAACTTCCGGTACAGTATTATTACGCCACTTTTAAAATTAACTCTAATCGAGAGTTGTAGTGGTCATCGCGTATTGGCCGCGTGATCTGAAACGGGTTTATAAATATTGTTTGTTTATTATGTAAGGGTACATTAAGTGTACTTTTAATTGGTTATTATTACATTATTTATATTGTATTTGTTACATTTTTGAATTTTTCCGCTACGTTTAACAATTAGGACGTACACAGCATTAATAACATATAATTTATTAATAATGATAATTCATATATGTATGATAAATAATACTAACGCATTCATAAGTACATACATTAGTATGGATCTTAAAAATGACTTATTAGACTAAAGACCACTATTTCGAAAAACGGGGTGAAGCGGTAAGTAATTGTTATTCTTGCCACATTGCTGAATATTCGTCCGTTTTCCTCTAATTTTATTTTTATTCCGCTCCAATTTATTACTTACAGGCTGTAAAAATATTAATAAATAATTAACAAGCAATGCCCGCCAGAAAAATAACCACTCTAACATACAGTTAGTTTAAGCATAAATGTACATAAAGTGGGCTCATTCAATCCGAATTCTAGAAAGCGCCAACTGATTATTTTATCTTTATCAACATCTGAGATAACATATTTTCCACATTATATAATAATCTGACAATTGTTGTATATCTACGTCCTGCAGCAGTGAACGACTTGAATTTGGACGTTGTTAATAAAATACCCCCTACATTATCTCTGTTCGATGACGTCACATCGTCGCTTTGTTACGGTGTTGAAAACAAGCACCACTAGGACATTATTATCAATAAATAAACTATTACTATTTTTTTCTGTATTATTGATTGGTGTAAAGGTGTTGTGTTGTGATGCTGCTTAATATTATTATAACGATGAAGAAACAATGTAAGAATTTGGTTTATGTAAAAAAAGGTTTTAATTTTTCTGTCAGAACTGCAACACAAAACAATAGAAATTACAGAACTATTTATAATAAAAGTCAAAACGTTACAATGAAAACTTCAAAAACAAAGCCGTGAATATCACGACATCTATCGGTGATGAAACTGCAAATCGTATTGATGCAACAGGACAAGTGCGAGGGTGTTATAGGGGAACGGGAGGGGGCTACACGTTCCAGCGAGTTCCAGAGATAATTTATATGTGTAGTAAATATTTTTTTTGTTATTTATAATAAATATATCAATAACTATTAATGAGACTCAACACAACTTAGGTTACTCTAGTAATATAAAAGAAATAGTCGTAAGGACATTGCTTGTCCTACATCGTGGGAATTATATAATACGAGAAACTAGTTGAGTTGAAAAATATATGTAAGTTCTAGATTTTAGCGAGGTGCAAACGAAGTGCTGAGATCCGTGTCATTCTTGCTCGTAGCGGCTGTATGTAGCTGTGCCTATGCCTAGACATAGACTGTGACCCCTCGCTCACCTGTGTGCCAGAGACGGAATGATCTAGGATTTATCTTTTTTGAACTAAAACTTCTTTACGCATTTGACTTGGGGAATGAGCTGGTAAAAGCGTGACGAGAGCGTTACAAACGAACTCTACCATTACGCGAACGGTGATTTCTTTATTATTTCGTAATTTCATTTCGTTCTTTAATATCTATGAAAATTATTAGTTTTTTACTTCAGTCGTGTGGTCTGTAGAGTGTGCAAGACAGGTGTGTTTTTATGTTATTTTATGTAAGTATGAAATATTTTTTATGCAGTAATTTTTACACTTATAATAGTGGTGGTAAAAAGTATCCTTTAATGTTCTCCAATAAGTTTTTCTGTCAATAGCAAACAAAATCACAAATATATTTGAGGTTTCATTCAATATCTTATTCTTATCTAGTTGTGCCCCGCGTATGGCAAATGTACGTATGTATTACCTATGTAGTAGAAATAGGCATATTATGTCATTGCGGACCTTTTTGTGGGTTAAATGTTACTTATCATTGTTTGCACAATAATTATATCATTGACGCTCCAACAACGAAATCTGATGACTATCAATTTTAATACCAATGATGTTTAGGCCGCGTCGCACGTGGGCGAGTCTACGCGAACGCGATTGCGAACTGACCCGATGCGAACTACCGCTTGCGGTGAGACGCGGCGAATCTGTCCTACGTGCGCGCGAAATGCGAATCTTCATTCACACCACCGCCATACCCCCAAAAAAAGTATGGCGGTGATGGAAGCGGCGGCATCGTTACGTCCAGTTCGTGCACAAAATATATCTCCTGTTTAATGTTTTCGCGCCACACCGCACCTTTTCGCGTTCGCGTCCAGGTCGCTCATGTAGGACGGTACATTACAAAAGATGGATTGATATGTCCATATTGATAAAAATAGAAAATGTTTTTTTCCCACTTATAATATAATTTAATTGTAATTATCTATTTTATTTTTTATTTGTAATTAGTATGAATGTTATTTTTATTTTATTAGAATGCTTTAACAGCGTTTTACAGCGCTTATTATTCCTGCCATACAAATCTAAATAGAAATGTTATACTCATACCGGGATGTTTCGGATATCGAGAGACTTATGCCAAGGAATCTCATAGTAAAATACCGTGAATAATATTGTAATAAAAAAACAGTTTAGTAAAGAGGACTTACCAATGAAAATAATATGATATATTTAGATTGTTATAAGTATTTGAAGGTTGCAGAAATTTCCGCAAGTAGATACTGAAATAATAGGTGTAGTTTCACGTCCACCGTTCCGATTAATACTTAATCACTACTTATATGCTGGAGGTGATATAACTATACCTGTGAGTACCTTTATATTTAGAGTTAAATGATTCCGACTTACTCATCAAAAACTTACAAATAAAATTTGGTATTAAGTTATACCTAAGAATAAACCGAGTAAATATGCAAAATTTTGGCTACATTGCTGACAACACTGTCAATACAATGATAATCCTGAAGTTATCCGCATGTCAAACAGCCTTGCAAATAAATTGGAAATAAACCAATCATAAGCAAAATTGGTAAACATTTAGCATATTCTAGATTTATTCAAAGGTATAACTTTATACCAAGTTTATTTCTTAGGCCGTTAATGTAAACTATTCAAATAGAATCTTTCAATTCAAACAAAAATATATAATACGTCGTGGTATTATATATTTTTGTAGTATAGTAACAGCGTGTGATTTGACTTAACTTATTATCTACACAAGATGGCCGACTATAAAGGTTCCCACCGCAATATAAGCACGTTTGATATCGGGTTTCAAAGCCTCATTGTACTAGTCCCTCCCTGTAAGTGGAACAACAAAGCAGCCCTTAGACAAAACCCCTAGTGTTTTGAGTTGTCGTCACAAATTTTAAGTTGAAATTTAGATGGGAGACCTTACTTAGCTCTAGCGTATTTATCTGGGAATAATTTATAACCTTATTTTAGAGCAACTATGAACACGAAATGTAATTTCTCCGCAAATTTTATTTTGCTTCTGACTTTAATGATAAACATGAGAAAGAACAATTAGAATTTTTTAATTTCTGAAAACGTAATCCGCTCGGAAGTTGAGCCGAAAATTCCGTCTCATTGTACGAGATCTTTGTGAATTTGCATTCTAATACTGGAATAATTAATTTAATTTCGCGTGGTGACCATTTTGGAATTATTTTTATTAAGTTGTTGTAGTAGCGTTTCAATAATAATAAGGAACGCAAAGTCAAAATTTTAGCAAAACATTTTTTGGCTTCGATTATTTATTTGTCTAGATAGACTGCGACAGCTGTGAAAACGTCAAAAATATTTGAGGTTGACTGCTAACCTCTATTACACACTAACACAAAATGACATACAAATCGCGAGTGTAAGACTAGTCACACACGCTAAAGTAATAAACTGGCCTGTTTTCATCGGTTGTTAGCAGCAGGCTCTATCTAGACGTATAAACTATCTAAGATCTTTTTATTTGGTACTAAGTAAAGGCCCATGACGCACTGACCGAACAACAGACAGCTGAAAAAATCCTTATATCGATAAGAATGACATAAGAAATATTATTATGCAGTAAAAATATTTCTGGTAGAAATTCTTGAAGAAGATTCCAAAAGGAGAAATAATGACACATTATATAAATTCATATATGCATTATATATTAAAACAAGGTAACTAAGCATAGACAATTTATATGTCCAGATAGAGCCACTTTCTGTTAGCAATTTGATACCCCATTTGTCGTATCACCGCTCTTCGATAACACTTCCCTTAAAGCCTCGCCTAGTATCGGAATACTGGGTCTCGAAATCTCGAGCGATTGCCAATTCAATTGCAAAGCCAAATTAGCTTCGAAGAAGCTGGGCGTCATTAATAGAGCACGGCAATACTTCAAGCCGGCCCACATTCTAGCGCACTACAAAGCGCAGGTCCGGGCACACATGGATATTGCTGACATCTCTGGTCTGTCGCACCCCAGTATCAGCTCGATCCATTTGACCGCGTCCAACGCAGAGCAGCTCGAATTATCGGGGACCCAGTGCTCTGTGAACGGCTGGATCACTTGGCGTTGCGTAGAGACGTCGCTTCATTGTTTGCCTTCTACCGCATTTATTCACGGGGAGTGTTCCGAAGAGCTGTTTAACCTGATTCCTGCCGCCAAATTCCACCTTCGTACGACACGCCACAAGTTAGGATATCATCCCCACCATCTGGATGTGTTGCGATCCTCCACAGTGCGGTTTTCAAGGAGCTTTCTGCCACGTACTATAAAGCTGTGGAATGAGCTTCCTTGTGCGGTGTTTCTGGGACGATACGACATGGGTACCTTCAAAAAAAGCGCGTACACCTTCCTTAAAGGTCGGCAACGCTCTTGTGATTCCTCTAGTGTTGCAAGAGAATGTGTGCGGCGGTGATCACTAAGCACCAGGTGACCCGTACGCTCGTTTGTCCTCCTATTTCATAAAAAAAAACAATGATAACAGGCAGGATTCGTGCGTTAGTGATAATAGAGGTCAACAATTCACCGCCATTTTTTCTACGTGTTCACAGTCTATCTAGACGTATCTAAGTTATAAAATATAAAAAAGTAAGTATTTTGAAATTGGTGCCAAGTTAAACACAAAAATTACGTCAATAAATACATTATATATATATATATAATATAAGCTTATGTAATGTCAATACGAAATACATATATTGCTATTAATTAGTAAATTACTAGCTGTTTCTGTCACCTTTTTACACATCGATCTTTTTATGAAAATAACGGACGAGACTCTAGTAATTGATACGCCCTGCCCATTACAATGCAGTGCCGCTTAGGATTCTTGAAAAACCCCAACAATTCTGAGCGGCACTACAACTGCGCTCGTCACATTGAGACATAAGATGTTAAGACTCATTTGCCCAGTAATTTCACTAGCTACGGCGCCCTTCACACCGAAACACAGTAATGCTTACACATTACTGCTTCACGGCAGAAAGAGGCGCCGTTGTGGTACCCACTATCTAACCGGCATCCTGTGCAAAGGAGCCTCCCACTGGTATTCCAATTATCATTGACCCGGAACCGACGAGCATGTATGAAAAGAGTAATAAATGTAATGATAGAAGCAAGTGGCATTTTGTTGACTCTGCCTACCCCGACGGGAAACAGGCGAGAGTGTGTGTCTGTGTGTGTGTGTCATAAAGGACATCTATAGATATAGTTGTAACCGATGTTTTTCTTGGAATGACGTTAAGTGCCAAACTCCAATGGGGCCCTCATATAGAATACTTATCGAGCAGACTTACTCTGAGATCTATAAAGCATACTTAGACTTTGCTCAGACTTTACTTACGTAAAACTTAGTTGAGTGTGATAAAATGAAAACTATTGATTGGGCTGTATTATCTTAAGCATAGTATAATTTCAGCTGTCAAATAGCTATAAAAGCGAACTAAAATTATGCTTAGCTCTTATAGTATATTATTATGGGGTAATGCTGCTGATATTGATTCTATTTTTGTGCTGCAGAAAAGTTAGTTAAAAAAACCTGTTAAAATTATTTCTAAGCCAAGTAAATGACTTGTCATTATCGGCAATTGCGTTGGATTCTACAATAAGTTTCCTGAAAACATAATGTAAATGTCCCGTAACAAGTTCCCAGCCACAGAAAGTTATAGAAAAATCTTATTACAATTTAAAAGATTATTTAGATGATAAGAAAGCTTGGGTATGAATTGCCGTAAAGGAATTGAGCTCTTATTGTCATCTGATTATAAGTGATCACCGCAGCTAACACCAGAGTAGTCACAGGAGCGTTGCTGGCCTTATAAAGTGTCGAATAAACGTTCATATGAGTTCCAAAACTGAAAATACAATGGTACGTGGCGGGCGAGGATCGAACCCGTTGCACCGTGGTGAAAGTCAACCTACTGCGCCCCCAATGCTTCCGTCTGAATCTGCTTCAGTTTTTATCTGCTGACAGAAACAGGAAACTGTATGGCGTCAAAATTTCTCTGAATTTTCATTGAAACACCATCAGCGAGAGTACATACTTTTGGTCAGCACCTTTCTTAAACATACACAAGAACTCGCATGAACTGGTATTAACCTACAGCAATATCTTTAGAATATAGACCAGTGTTGTTATCTTGTGAATTATTTTATCTTTTTATTCTTCACGAATCCCTTAATTCTCACTTGCCGGGGTATACTAGAGATATTGAAATTACACCATTAGATCCAATTAATTTTCTAAATTAAAAGGAACCTAACTTCTGTCTGTAAGTGTTGCGCTGCCAGGAGTGTGAAAATCGTTTAAACTATTCGGTGTTTAGACAGACACAAAAATTTTACGAACTGCTTTTCTAGTTTACGTTCAATGTAATTTTTTTCATTATTTAGTCCTAATATTCTATTAAATACTATACTATCATAATATTTTACTTTTTCCCCTCTTTTAGGTCCCAAATCTATAATTATACATTATTTAAGCGCTTTGTTACATTAATTTGCTTAGCAAAATACATTTTAAACTTTGAAATAAGTAAGGGTTTAAAAGCTAACTGGAACGTGGTTGAAAAAGGCAATAATTTTTCATTTATCGAGATAAACCCTGCCCGAACAAGGCTTATCGTGTCACGAAAAACAGATTAGGTAAATTTTGTATTGAGTTTCGTAGCGTTTTCTAATTACCTACTGATTTAATTTGTTTTTGGGATTTTAATCGTGTTATAATATGAATTTATTCTTTAAATTATGCATTGATATTTAATAGAACAATCTCGGTAATTTGACTTTGGTAAAACCATATTTAACAAAAATTATACACAAAAAATTAACGACTTTTAAAGTGTTTCAAGATATTTAAGTGGCTTCAACCAATCCGAATTAAAGGGTTTTAATGGAATTGGTGCCATGAAAGTAGAAACTGATCTGGTTATTAATTTGTAACGTAGGAATCGTAACTCCTTATGACCTTATTAGCGACCTTGAGATATTGGGGAGGACCGGCTTTACTCCCCGCTGTTATGAGTTTCTTGCCCCGCTTCTTCTCTCTCAGAGCGCCATTTGCTTCCGAAGCGATAGTATCTAGTATATTAGAAATGACATCAAAAAGAATTCTAAAGGAATCAATTATGAGAAAAATAAATGCCTTTTATGAGTAAAACCTATTCCTGCAATGAAACTCTATTTTGATTATAATATGCTATTTATACTTTCCATAGATGGTTCTATGATAAGTATTACGTTGGTTCAAATATGTTAATTCTTACATAATTTATACATACAGAGCCTATTTCTGTTACACAAGCGATTAAAACAGGCCAGGCTTCTTATTTTAGAGTGCGTGATAAGCTATGTCTTACACTCGCGATTTTTATATCACTTTATGTTGGTGTGTGCATTGCTCAAATTAGAAGTTAACTGTAAACATAAAAATTCTCTCTAGACTTTAGACGAATGATCTAAGCGTTACATCATTAATTATTAATTGAATGCCAATTTAAGGCGTCTCTTTTTTCTAAACCGAACATAGAGTTATTTCTGGTGCTAGTATACAACCCTATTTCATTAGTACAGTAACAACAAGATGTATTGTGCGTCTACGATGGTGGCGGTAGACGCGTTGCATTTTAAAAGATTGTTAAGCCCGCCACTTGACGTTTGATTAGTGCGCATGCGTCAAAGTAAGGGTTGCCACTAATTACATTTATTATCAACCGTCTGCGCTATTATTTTTTAAAAATTTTTAGTTTAAAGTCAGCTTTTGTAATAATTGTACCTTTAATTTACAATTTGAGAGTGAGCGTATGAAATTATTAATTTATCAACGTATAAATATTAATATTTAATTTAAATTACAGAAAATATAGTTAAACTATAGCTATTGATGGATGGAAGCAAAATTGATTGCCCAAGACTACTTGTTCTAGGCCAGTATAACATATACTTGTATGATGTATGAAAGCAAACCTTTTTACAATTTTCGTTTGGCAACCAGTGACAAGAAGCACTTTATGTGTGAATGAGTACTGAACGAGACTGACCTGTTGCGCTCGGCGATGAAACGCTCGTTCTGTTAAACTCGATTAAGTCGACGAGAAAAGACTAGAGTCAGCTTAGATAGGTAAAGTCAGTTAAATATGTTACCAAAGAAAAAACAACTATATCGGTTTTTCCACCCAAAAATCTGTGCAACAAAAATCTAAAATGAGATTTTTGAGATATTTGGATATATTATATTACAATATAATTACATTATAATATAATATCATATTATGAGTATAAGAATTTCTAAAATTTCACCAAAATCATTATAGTCGATTTCGATATACCTAATATATTGTATAAGAATGCTTTAAATATAGAAGAAATATTATGGTGGCGAACACTCTACATATATTTGACACTACATACAAGGAGACCATAAAGTTAACTTGTTTATTTAATAAGAATATTATTTGAGTACCCTGAATTTGCTTGCTTGCTAGTTATACAAATTCATTAATAAAAATTATGGGGTGGTTTGGTCTGGTAGTAAATGTGGATGAAAGTGATGGAAGGTAAACTGAAAAGAAGTCAGGCCAAAAATAGTTGAAGTGAGTTGAAGAAGAAATTAAAGAACTACTAGCTGACCCAGCAAACGTTGTACTGCCAATATTAAAAGTAACTGTTGATCGTAGATGGGTGAAAATTTGAAGTTGTATGTATTTTTAATGCTGACTCATTATCATACAAATTTAAAAAAAAATCGTGTGGACCATCCTTAACACTTAGGGGGATGAAAAATAGATGCTGTCCGACTCTCAGACCTACCCAATATGCACTCAAAATTTCATGAGAATCGGTCAAGCCGTTTCGGAGGAGTTCAATGTTTAACACCATGACACGAGAATTTTATATATTAGAAAGATAGAAATAAAGAATAAGTATACGTATGGGGTATACTGGGAAGCAGGCATTACTATGTGTATTTGTATGTGTTTATATTCATTCAATATTAGAAGAAAATATTACATGATGAAAATCCCTCCATTATCTAATTAAAAATTACAGGAAATCATAGCAACATCGAATAGCAAAGCTAATTCCATTATCATTCCGCTTATCTCCGCCATTCACCAATTATTATTCCTTTAAGACATCCCTTGGGATTTAATAAACTCTCTTAAACGGTGGTAGCTGTCGGGACTTCGGTCCCATTCAGCATCATCGCCTATCGAGGGGTTGCCGTCTCGCAATATTTGCTAATTTACAATCCACAAATGAATATTTAATATGAATGTGGCAACCCTTAAAATCTAGCGTCGCGTAGTATTCAGGCATTGAGTATTTTTGTGGAAAGTTAAGCACAGATGCGGCATAATTACGTCTTTTTCAAGCATTATGTTGTAAAAAACGACTGATTTTTTTAAAATTACTTGTGATTCTATCTGGTTTTTTTGAGTATGTTAAACGAGTGCCAGATAATTTACATTTATTTGACTTACAAAAATCTTGTGAAAATATAGATGCTTACTAAACTATATGTTTTACAACAAAGATATCCACAATATATTTATGTAATTGCAACTTGTTAAGAATTTATATATAAAGTTGTTGTGAGTATAAGGTAAATTAATAGCAAATTAATTATTAGTAACTCATTAATTGTCTTCCAAGCTATTTAATAATTGTATACAATATTTTTAGACTTTCTTCACTCTAGCTACGACTACCCATTTTATCTCATTGTACTTGTAATAAATCCTACAATAATATACACACACACACACATATAAATATATTTACATATATATAATCGTAGGTGGCATTTAGTTATATAACTTGTTATTATTCTTGTCTTACTCAGTAAGGAAAAAATACTTTTAATACTTTGCTCAAGAAGTAGACTTCAAATAGCTTTCAATTGAATGAAGAAGGTTTAAGCGAACACTTGTCGACTGTGGAGTGCCGAATGCTGATAAGGACAACTTTATACGATAGAGCAAGAACATTTGATTTAAACAGTATAATCCAGCACGGCACAAAAGTAAGTATTTTTAACAAATCTGTTTTATTAATTATAATTAACCCGATGTTCCTTTTCCTCTTTCGTTTTGTACAGTTTCGGTTTTCGTATAACTACCGGCTACCCACGTATCTAATTACGACATAAATAGAAGATAAGAAAATCTAATCTACTGAATCGGAACTTTTTTATTGCTTTATGTGTCTGATTTATCTGACAGGCGCTTGTGATGTTATCGGGGTCACATCATAACAGGTGGTTTAGTATTTTGTTACGACTCTGGTATGGGTTGGTAGAGCGCTGGGACGTCACTCGTGATGTGAGGGATATCATTTAATAGAAATAAAGAAACCGTATAGCAATAGGAGCTGATGATAAGCAGTGGTGCGTTGGTTGGTTGTTTACGAACTAATAAAACTAAATATTGAGACAGACACTTTTAGCAATGAATCACCCAGCGCACACTGTTGTTACTTATCTTAAAAAATATAGTGCCATTTATTTCGATTTATTTTTCTGTTTTAATTTAGTATTTCAAGATGTTTTTTTATTGATAAAATTATGCGTGGCTTTATGTTATATTGCTAATAAAGTTATTTCTATTCTATTCAATACATTACTTAATTATTCGTAGGCAAATACTGCGAAAGCCGCATACCTCTCCGTATCTGCGTAATATTCGCATAGGCTACGAGCTCGGGGGCGAGGGCGATGCGGGGCGGGCGGGGGAGGTCGACGCAGCCTCCCGTCCCGGCAACGATTACTGATTAGTGTGGCGCCGCGAACGGCAGGCCCCGCGCGGTACAATGTTGCCGCCACCGGCCGCAGATCGCAACAACTACAGACTATAAATAAACATTAACTTAAAACTGAATCATTGTTATCAGCCGGAAGTCCGAGTGATATCTGTGAGTCATGAGGGTGTAGGTGACAGCTTTGTGCTGCGACCGCGTGCGAGGTGACTGACTTCTCGAGAGTACTACAAGCAAACAGGTGACAATAATGTATATGTTTAATTAAATCATGTGTTTGCGTATCACAGAACTTTGTATGTGTAAGCTCAATCAATTTATTCTCTACTTAATCATCTTAATAGTCCAGGTATCTCAAAACATCTAGTTGATAAAGTCATAATCAAAATAAAAGTAATATTAAGCAAATATAAGTAATAAAGTTAAAATTTAAAAACAAATTCAATTAAAATAAGTTCATTAGGACAATTTGATTCCTCACTTTATATATTTATTAATTCGTAAGCTGCTTGTTTTGAAGTAGAAGAATCAAATAACTAAACACTTGCTCATTTAATTATATTAATATAACACAGTAAAAATATTCTTAATTATTACAACATAAAGTTCTGAGTATATATTCTCGTTAAAAACTCCTTTTAATTAAATTGAACGTATATCTAGAAAACTAAAATAATATATATATATTTTTTTCACACTTGAGGACTTGAGGACAAAAACTCAAAATGAAAATTTAATTATAAGTAAAAAATAAACGAAAATATTTTCCTTAAAATGTAGATTAATATAAATTTAATTAATTATTTAATTTAATATAAATTTATAATAACCTAGGCAGATTAATACCAGTATTAACAGTATAATAAAAATAGGCTTATGTGGTATTTTATGAAACCACGGTAAAAGTGAAACATTTTTTCACATTATAGACATTAACCTAAAAATAGCGTGGAACACTGGCATAAATGAGTAATAAATAGTCCATTCACTATACGGTCAGCTACTGCGAACTATAGGCGCCGCCGGACCGTCGCGCGACATGCAACACACAGACGAAAAAGTTCGAGACGATGTTATAAGAGTTTCACTTTAAAATATATAAAAAACACTCTATTTACTTATAAAAGCCCTATTTTGCGTATTTTGTGTGTTATTTCCGTCACTTTAAATTCCCTGGTAATAAATGGGAAGTTCATCGCAATCCCGGAAGCTGTCTTGCCAAACCTGGGAGTTAATCCAGTGAGTGCACGCCAACCTCAATTAACTGTGGCTCAGATAACTAATCCTTGCATCACTGTTTTATCCCTCCAATGTTTCAAACAGGAAACTTTGACTCATTATGTTCGCGCACTACAAATTATAATGTGAAGAGCCTTTGTTGATTATATTTTTTTTAAATTGTGTTCAACTTTCAAATCCATGACAGCTTGAAACATAACAATATACTAGCGTATAGATTGGATGCATTAAGGGACTGAAAGGTCAATATATATGTCAAAAACTATAACCTATAAAAATCGAAGAGTGTATCTGTCCTATATCCTCTATCTATCCTATGTCCTATATGACTCCAAAACGCCTGGACCAATTTTTATGACATTTTCATTCATTCATCTTTAGATTAGTGTGAGTGTGAATAGCTGATCGCCACCCGTGTATCCATTACACCTCGTTAATAAGTACAGTCTCCTGATCCTCTGAGATCACGACGTTTGAAAGTCTCCAAAATAGCAGAAACTTAAAAATTCTTAAATCATCGTAAATTATCTCATAAAAGGCATTTATTTTCTCAAAATTTATTCCTTTAGAATTCCTTTTGATGTCATTTCTAATATACATTGTTAGCATATCAACGAAGATTGCTTAAGGATATTTTTTTGAATATTTAATTTTACAGGATTATTGTCCAGCCGTTTTGGGAGTCCTTAAGGGGTATATATGTTGTTAATTATATGTGATAGTTTTATCGTTGTCCTATTGGAGATGTTGTATTAGCCGCTTGTATCCGGAAAACATTATAACATAAAAATCACTCGTGAGTAGCTACGCTAGGGCGTGCTACGGCGTGCTACAGTGTGCTACGGTAATCTATTTCTATAAAGTAAGACTTAAATTATCTTTTTTTTCATCACACGATTTCGTAACGTCACAATCCTATACTATTAATAACATTACTGGATAATTAGTGTTTTATGTTATGGAGAATTATTTTGCCTTGGTTACCTCATACCGAGTTATTTATATGTTTTTTGGCGAAACATTAGTTTTTTTACAGTATTTTTTATCAATAACAATCTTACTAAGGTTTTATTATGCATATGTTTACTTGAAATAATTGACTTTCTTAATTTATTAATTATTAATAAAAAAAAGACAGCTGAATTTGTTACGCCCGTTCTTCTCAGGACATGGTAGTTTTTGACTTTTGATAAGCGATATCACATCCTATTTTGAATAAAAATATGTGAATTTTAAACAACAATAATTGCAATTCCTTCATTTTTATAAAAATACTTCAACAACTCCACAATCTTATAGTGATTGTTGATTATTTTTATGTTTTTTTTTTTTTAAATTTGAATTAGATTTAAGTAAAGAAGGCCAGTTGTATTAGGATAAACGACACCCACAGGTAACTTGATAGTAGGTCATCATCGACCAAACTCACTTGCAATACCAGAATCACATATTGCCGACCTAATAGGTCGAGAGTTTTTGATGCCGCATCCACTAACTTGACATAGGTACTTTAAAAAGCGCGTACACCTCCCTTAAAGGCCGGCAACGCTTCTGGGATTCCTCTGGTGTTACAAGAGAATGTGGACGGCGGTGATCACTTAACCCCAGGTGACCCGTGCGTTACTTTGTCCTCCTTTTTCATAAAAAACCGCACAAGTAAGAATATACATATATAGTATATGTAAAAAGAAACTTATTTTAAATATAACACATATATACTTAAAGATCAAATAACGTAAAACAAAACGTAACTCTTCCCTTTCCATTTCCATGTATTTATATATATAATGATGTAGTATTCATATGAACAGATAAATAACTTTTCTTCGCAAGGATTTTCAATGATCTTTGAACGAATCTTTCCACGCACGTATTTGATTCACATGAGATCCCTTTTGCCGGTTAAGCCTGTGTCTCGAAACTAACAGAATACGTTGTTGAATTTACATATATCAGCGAGAATGGGACATGAATATGGTTTTTAACCAACTTCAAAAAAATAAGGTTATCATGTTGTGTGTATTTTATGTTTGTTAACTCTGATCTTAGTTATTTATAACCCATCTTTAAGTTTTTTTTTATTTGAGGATATATCTTTACAGATTGGCCATATTATTAATGAAAAATATTAAATATATGGGTTTTTGAGGGTACTTCTCGAATTTGACAGCTATATATATGTCATCTGCGACTGGTATCCCAGAAACTTAAAAAGGAAACCGAGGGTACAATACAGGAGATGGTCAGACGAACTTAGAGCGATAGCAGGCAAGACATGGTATAGGTTAGCTAAAGATAGAAAAAGAGTGGAAGAAGTTGGAAGAGGCCTTTGCCAATAGACAACCAGATAGTGATAGATACTTAGTTAAGGATAGTTTGTAAAGTATATATGTAAATGATACTATCTGAATAAAGGCTTATATTATTATCAAGCTCAGAAAAGAAGTAAAAGTTTACTAAATATTGGATTTTAAATAAGGAATTGATGTCTAATCAATTTAATATATGGAAAAAATTGATTCGCTGCCATATCGCTCATGCTGGCAGACATAAAGACGGACGGTCAGTAGAACCTTTCGCGTTCGATACCCAAACGAACATCAAAGTCAAATAAACATAGTTCAAATAACTTTATTAAAGTAGGCGTTATTGAATCGTCATTATTAATATATTATTTAAATTACTGAATCTACCATATGTTCGGAAAAAGTAGAGCTCGTGAGAAGAACATACAAGAAACTCAACGGCCACTCTTTTAAATCAATGCATATTTTTCAATAGCTGTAATACATAACAAATTAGTTTGTAAGGTACTGAAGCCAATATATGAATCGTGTTAGAAGTTAAAATGCGTTTTAAATATCAAATATGTCATAAAAAGTAATAGAAAATAAACTGTATAAATATAAATTATCGTATGTTGGATACATCAACCTTTACAGCTTTAATCCATTGTTTGTGTAAGGATGCTTCGTGAACACGATAGTCGTGATCGCCAAAGAGAATAAAAATAAATTATCGAGCTTTGACGTAACATTTTGTATAATGTATCAAACAATTTTAATTTGACTTTAACAAAGATCTACGAGAACAGTTTACCGAATTTCCTCATTGGAATAAAGGTCCGCTGCTATATCGGAATTCAATTAAGAATTTCCGCGATTATTTTTCCTACTGTTTTGTTTTAGCACGAAGATGTTTCATTAACGAATAATATTGAAAATCTTAAATAAAATTATATACAATTGGATTTTATATTTTAATTTATATATTAACCGGATTATGGTTGATTTTGAAATAGAAATGATAGGAATAGGTTCTATACCTTATAACTGTAAGGCATATATGCCTTGTATGTAATAATTATATTAATGCAATTTATGAAATTGATGCAAAAGACCCATCATTACTTTAATGTGCATTAGATACACTACTAATTTTACATTAATTATTAATTAATAATTCTAACCTTTAACAATAAAAATTTGTAATTTTAATAGAAAAAGCTGAAAAATACTAAAATGAAAATAAAACACATTATAGCTGTGAAGATGTTATATGGGTGTAATTACAAGAAATAAGCGTAATACGAAAGTAATTATAGTTTTATATAAGAAATGCTTTTAATAATTAATTAAAATAATTTATACTATTTTAGTTGTCACTAGCATTAAACTAGGGCAGGCCTGTATTTAAATACTAGTTACTAAGTTGTATTTAATTTATTGGTCATTATTATATATAGGTAAAAAATATTTTGGAAAGGATGTACATTTTCCGAAATATCAATTTCTGAAGATGTTGTGACGTCACAATACACTAATTATAAATTAAAACTCATTAGAGCGCATTTCGCAGCATATGAAATATGTTAAAAAGTGGAAATCAATATTATCATAATTTCAAAACTACTCTCTTCATTTTATGGAAACATAAGCTAGTGTATTTTAGGCATAAAGGTAAGCTGTACGCTCATAAAGTTTCAAGTGAACTGAAGGACTTAGCGATGTTCTCCAATATCGAAATTTGTTTGGGCAATGTCGCGAGCGGCTGTGTGTATCAAATTACATTGCTCTCATATATTATGGGAAGTACAACACAATCTCATACACGCACCTGTTATATTAGCTGTAGAAATGGCATTATTAAATATTAAAATTTTGCACGCACGACGCTGCGATGAAGATTGAAACGGAGATTGCAATGAACGTGAAATATGAAAGATGTGCTAAAAATACGACATCGTAAACGTGCATGGACTTATCTAAGTGTTTAATTTGGATTTCATCATTTTTGCGTTCTTTGCGTTCATCATTGCTCCTTTTGGTGAAAGGATAATACTGTCATAGAGAGACTTGCTATGGTTGTTTTTAAAGCTTTATTTTTATTAAATACTTCTAGTGTTTATAATATTTTAAAAGT
Organism: Leptidea sinapis; assembly: GCF_905404315.1. Taxonomy (NCBI): domain Eukaryota; kingdom Metazoa; phylum Arthropoda; class Insecta; order Lepidoptera; family Pieridae; genus Leptidea; species Leptidea sinapis. Next base: position 12,097,577 of record NC_066289.1, on the reverse strand, counting down.
TAAATTAATATTAAACTTACTGCGTGTGTGAATTGACGCATCTACTATAGGTATTCAACAATTCTTGTTTTTTTATGATTTACTTACTTTCATTGTTGTACTCGCGAAAGTTGAAAGTTAAGTGGAGGTTAGTGGCAATGATGTAGTTTTAATGATTTACGAAGTTTGATAGTGACAATAAGGGAGAAAGAGAAAACATTTTTTCAATTAGGTCAAAATGACACTTATGAATGTTACAGATTTTACCACCAGTTTGGAAAAGTCGAGCTTTAATAAGAGGAAGAGGCAAGAAACTCATTGCCACTCTTTTCAATATACAGGGTGTCCCAGAAAGAATGGATAATCCTTGAACACCGCACGGGACAGCTCTCCAGCGCTCAGAAAAAAATAATTCCAAGTGATACCCAAAATATGATTTTTTTTTTAGCAAAACATTCCTTTTATTTCCTTCACATTCATGTGCACAACGCCCACAAAGTAATGAAATTTGTGGCGTTTTTGGAGTCATCTAATTCCTGATAGACTATACTACTATGAATTTTTTTTCAAGAACAAAATAAGAACTTGAGTTTTTGACATGAAATTTGATACCAAAATAATTTTGGCATAGTTTGGGAGTGTTTCATGTAAAAAAAAAGTATGAAAACGTAAGTGGCTAGCTATTTTAAAAATATGCGCAGTTCATACAGTTTACAAAATGGTATAATACATCATTTTATTTAATACAATTACGAAGTTATTGCTATTAAGATGCAAAAAGAGTAAATACGTCTAAAGACAGAAAATTGTAAAATGATATTTTATCTTGTCTTAAACGGTAACATTGACAATAGCGTTCCACAAAAGGGGATATAATAGGGGGATACAACAGTTTTGGTTGTTAATCGCTGATACCTGTGGTAGGTAATAAAATACCTGTATTACTGGTCACCAATATTTATTATCACCAATTAAGGCAACAATATAATAAGATTATTGTATTAGAGAGCTCCTCTGAACAGGAAGTCATCTGTATGTATATAGCCTTATTCCGTCGCCAAGCTTTAATTATGTTTTAGTTTGAATGGCGCCGTTGCCATAGAAATTACTGAGGAACTCAGACTTAACATTCTATGTCTCAAGATGCTGAGCGGCATCGCGGTGACGCGACGCTGAGAGTTGTAGGTTTCCAAAAACCTTGAGTTTCAGATGAACGAGTTGGTCGTTTTGTTTCTTTATAAAAAATGCTCACAGGAATACCTTTATTTAGTTATGGTGTGTGTGGATTAATGGATCCACTGTACTTAATAACTTTAGTTTTTACGTATTAATTTACAATTACCTTTTTGACTTACTCGTGTAAGGCATTTCATTTAAGTATTTGACGTTTGAGTATTTTTGTTGCTTCACTTTACATAATATATTGTAGTTGAAATTATTTGTACAACGATAAAGCTGTAAATATTGATTTAAAAGAGGGGCAATGAGTTTCTTGCTACTTCTTCTCATTGCCGTCAGATCAGAGGTTTTGCGAAATGGCAATTAATTTAAATAAAAAGAAAAGAAAAGAAAACATGACATTCATAAGTGTCATTTCCTTGACATACATGAATAAAGTGATTTTGATTTGATTTGATTTGATTATACATATAATAAAATATTGTTATATATATACATCTATATATATCTTCCATAAAAAAATTACTGTTCTCTATAACCCTGTTATGATCTGTTATGGTTGGAATATTTTCGACGTTCAATAAGTGATTTAAAATGAAATATTATTATTAATACTTAAGTAACTTTGTTGCATCACTTGCTTCCTTTTTGATGAAGATGTAAATATTTATTAAGAAATGAGTCTATAAGTTTCTTGCCACTTCTGAATTAATAATAAAGTTCTCAACTTTTCCCAACTGGTTACTTGGTGGTACAAATAACTTTGATATAATTATGTGTATTTTTTTACTTAAGTAAATAAATGAATTTTGATGTTGATATTTTTTTTTCTTTTCTATATACACTTTTACACAAATTATCTTGCCCCAAAGTAGGTATAGCCTGTACTATGGGCAAAAGACAGCGATATATTTAATATACTTACTTAAACATACATAATAATCCTTGATTCGGAAATAAGATCCTATATGCATCATATAAATGTTTGCATCTACCAGGATTCAAACCTGGAACCTATAGCTCAGTAGACAGGGTTACTTATCACTGGGCTAAATGGGTCGTTATTGTTATCATCATCCAAAGGATTATTATTATCTAAAGGATTTGACCAGTCTCAGCCAAATTGGTCTCATAATATATATATATATATATTACTATATATATAGTATCTGCTCGTTTGGAATATAACGTCACGAACGTTGACACCCAGCCAGAGAACAGTTAAACTCTTTATTTAGTTATTATTTTACTTTTTCTACTCCATATACAACCACGATCACTAATATGTACATAATTTATTGTGTCCTTTACTCTATGACCTAAAAAAGCATAGTTTATCGTACTTTAATGTCGCCAAAAAAGCATATAATGATGGGAGGTTCATAAAAATATTTGGTAATACCTAGTACATACTGTATTACATACATAATATTTCTATGTGTACTCCTAATGTATTCTAATATAATATTATATATTCCTACCAAATTTTAAAATTATATTGACAAGCTTTTTTCTTAAGTTGTCATTGTTTAGTCTAATTATTTAAACGTAAAAATATTATGTAGGTATGGAATATAGTATCTACTAGGTATTACCTGATATTTATAATTATAAACCTACCATACTTAACTTTAAACTCTTTTAATTTTGAACACTATTCCTATATTGGATGCAGCACCTTTAAAATTAATTTTTACAGCCATTGTAAAATACTCTATTGATTGAAAAGAGTGGCCATTGTGTTTCTTGTATGTTATTCTCTTGAGCTGTACTTTTCCCGATATAAATATGGCAGATTCAGTAATTTATTAGAAATATTTATTGTCATGATTCAAGAGCAATAAGTTTAAACCTATTTTAATAATGTTTTAACTATTAACTTCGAGAACTCTGAGCTGCACCTCAATTGCGTTTGTCACGTAAGAGACATGAAATTTAAGTCATTATTCCAGTAATTTCACTAGCAACGGCGCCCTTCAAAACAAGACACAAACATTACATTACTGCTTGAAGACAGATAATAGAAGCCGCTGAGGTACCCACCGAGTGGTATTAGTAAACTTAAACCTTAATAAAGTAATTTGAACTAAGTACTAGACATACAATATAAAATATGACACGAAAAGATAATAATATTAAAAAAAAAAAAAAACTTAAAAAAAAAACAACTGACTTTAAAAACACTATTCCACAACAATAGATATAATATGCACTAAAAAGTATAAAAATAATTGCGTATTTTTATACAATCTAATTCTAGTTACGATTATTGTAATTTTTGGAATCGGTGTCCTTCCGCCGCCACCCGCTCTCGCCTCTCGCCTCCTCACGACTCAAGCACACCTCACCTATAACTATGTACATAGTTACAAGTCTATCTTGGATGACACTGACTCCAAAAATTGAGAACCTCCTCCTTTTTTGAAGTTGGTTAAAAACAAATCTACGCAAACAAAAATTAAAATAAACAGTAATTGAACTCGAGAACAACGAAAACAAAATAATAATAATATTAGAACAACACGTAATAATGGCTATTCTAAAAGTTTCGGCTAAGATGGTATAGGCACGAATAATAAAACCAATTAAAGAAAGTTGTTCGTTAGCCGGCCGTAAATTCGGATGAGTGGCCTTTACATAAGAAGGTCGCTTCGCCCTGTCAAGTACAGATGCCACTTGAGTTGCCGGATTTATTCGGGACTATTTGTTGCTTCATAAGATAGTGAATCTTGGTTTTATTAAGAGCAATTGCTGGTCCATTCGTCATGGTCGAAGACTGGTAAACTCTATCACCGTGGCCTCCATTTTTAATTCTACTTATATAAGTCAAAATTGTTGATTATTTTTATTTATTTATTTTGTGTATAGTAATCTGAAATTTGCAATTTTGTTTATTTTATACTATATAATATATCCGCTATGAAACTTTCAGAATCTTTGCACTTTAAGGATTATGAGAATTATGAAAATTCATATACAAGCAACTGAATATAAATATTATGCTACAAAATTTTTGGAAGTTCTAATTTTTTAAAGAAAAATCGGAGATTTTTATTTTAAGGTTAAATATTTTCATAAATTATATAGCTTTTCACCTTTTATGGATATTCAAACAAATAATAATAATAAATGTTTATTTCAGACACACATCCTTAATGCATAATTGAACAGTCACTCAGTCAGTTAAAGCTAGGTAAAAATGTTATTCGAAATACACCAGTCCAAGCCCTCTTTAATTGCAGACACGAGTATTTGTCGTCATCAGGTAAGATCTTGGAAATTCGGATAGTATATACTCATCTACAAAGAATATTCACAAATATAACAAAGAAGAATTTTACTGATATGTTTGTATGTGGCGGGTAACATCTACAACTATTGAAACGATTGAAATAACATGTTCACTAAAAGCTTCACTATTCCTATACATAGGCTAAATATTATTTTGATTTAAATAAAATTTTACTTTTTACAAATATATTAGAAAGCACAATATTGATATCTTTAAGGCTGTAAAAGTAGATTTATCGCTCATAACTGTATTTTTATTCGTTAACCATACTCATCTGCTATACATATACCTGTTTACTCTTAACGAATTTATTATACAAGGATACTGAACAATAAATTGCCTATGAATAAAATATGTACATTTAGTTCATTCAATAGTACAGTAAATCAATGTCGTAAGCTCGCACGTAACTTAATACGATCCAATTAACACACACAACACATATAAAATACAACTTAACTGGTAAACATGATACCTACATCAACTTTAGACTGAGTTACACGCCTACCATACATATTGTATTCTAGCAGTACGTGTAAAGTAGTTACATGTTGTATTCTAGAATTTTTTAGGTTAATTCTACATGCCACCAGTTCATGCAAGCTAACTTATTCTTGTTTATATTCTTTTTGCTTAGTTACATTTTCTTTATTCTTCTTCTTGCATTCAAAATTTTTCTATTTAATCCAAGTATTTTGAGCAGCATAGGAAAAATATGGTTGAGGAGTCATGTAATTCGGATAAGTCTAGATAATATTTATTAAAATAAAGTTCGGTTCGAAAAATTACCAATAAAATAGTTTCGGATTTGTGCAAATATCTCAAAAATTTATTATTATTTTTGAAATCTAAAAAAGAGTCAAATAGACGATGAAATTTCCTAAAAACAAAGTAACTCCCGGAACTGTAAGACTAATTTTTATAATTTTACCAAAGGGTTGAAATTACATCCGATAACGGGTATTTTCGCTTGTGCTATCCACGCCTACTTCGGGCATTTTCACAATAAATTTTAAAATATTAAACTAAACTAAATAAATATGAAAATTAAGATTAACATTTTCTAGCTCTTACTGGATTTAAATGCAATGCAAGACTAACCGAATCCTTGTTCTTTAAATAATATAGGTGTTATACGCGTCCATATTTTTTTCGAACGTTCCTTTGCCCAGCTTAATTCGAAACTGTAAGAAAGCAGGTGGTTAAAGTAAAAAAAATAAACAATACCTAAACAAATTCTATATTTATAGTTCTAAAATGAAAGAAACAGATAAATATATAAGATTAAAATGAGAAGCGGTGACGATAATTATTACAATATCATTGAATCGATTGCACGACGTGCTAAGATTTAATTGGCTTATGCGATTCGGATTATCCATATCGAATTGTAGCTACATATTGTATCCTTGTATTATAACTGGATTGCAGGAATAGCATTACACCTTTTCGTTTTAATTAAATTTATTACTCGTCGATTACAAACTATTAAACGGTAGATTTGGTTTTAATTACTTTAGAGTTTTATGCCATTAATCAACGGAGGCATACTTAAATTTAATATTTATTAATATTTTATCTAGCTTCTATTTAAATGGGAGGGGTGAGTAAGCCTTAGGTTACGGCTGTTTCATTTATACAATGGTGGTTCATTGCCCTATTGGAGTTTACCCTGTTTAGTTTAAATATACTTATATACTTATATACATATATATATAATCAATTTTCTAAATAATATTTTTAATGTAAAAAATGTATGGGACGTAAAATTTAAGATATTGAGTGTTAAAAAATACTAATAAATAAGGTTTATTTCCTAAATGTTTGTACAAGATTTTAGTATTCAAATGATTTTGTTGCACATCTAATAAATGCGTTCAAAGAAAACTTAGACATTTAATACAATAAACGGCAGTCGACGACACAGCTTCAAATCTACCGATTTGTTTCTATTTTTGAGCAATGTACAAATTATTTTCAAATGAGAGCAACGTCTTGCTATCAAAGTCAAAGTTAAAGTCAAATAAAATTTATTCAAATAGGCAAAGCGCTTTGGAGTAGTCCTTAGTAATATTTAATTTTAATTACTTAAGGGCTGATTCACAATGTCCAAGTAGAGTTCCTAATAGGCTTCATACTACTTACCTATCGAATAAAGATATCATATGCGTTTCACAATGTTCAGATAGTGTTATCTAGCAGGCAAGGGCAATTTAAATAGTAGGATGTATGTATTACAGTTATTATCCATCAGATAGACCTGACAGAGTGACAAGCATTTGACAAAATAATGTAAATTTGTATAATGGTAGGGGAGCCCAATAGACTTAATAGGGATTTACTCCAGCGTCGTGGGTGCCTATTGGATTGTGTAGGCTAGATGCTTAAACAAGAAAACTTTATATGATGTGTTACCTGTCACTGGTGGAGGGAGCGTATACAACAATGTAAAAAAGCAGTCATAAAGAAATACTGCCACACGTGTTTCTGATAACGGAAAAATATTAATCTGCCGATTTGCATAGTGGGGGTTTTCAAACGAAGGGGTAGGAAATAGTAAAAAAATCTTTTACACCGCATCATTGCGAGATGCTACGTGAGACCTATTGTAGCTCCTGGTCAAAAAACTTTCAAAAAACTGACGATTTGGACGTGACTAAAAGTTATGATTTTCGAAAATGTAAAAAAAAAATCGTGACCATCAAATACTCAAGCGCATCAGATCATTAATCATAATATCCTTATCGTCTTCCTGACCCATAATATGTCAATTGTGTGGAGGATTTCCCTTAACCTGACCGTTTGAAATTTTTGGTTTGAGACTTTGTAACGCTCAAATTGTTAGATTATTGAAATGCACACTTTACTGCATATAGTTAACTAACCTTACAATATCAATCTGATGCGATCGAGTTGTTCCAAGGATTGATTTTTTTACTTAACTGATCAGATGTTCTAGACGTTCACAAAGTGCGTCAAGTTTTGCGTGCGACAAGGTTTGTCCCTCTTATGTTATTCTGACGCACTCGAATAAATCCCAAGATCCCCGCTTGGGCTCCTCTACTATAGTATTTGCCACATGGTTTGTTTATGTTATGACTTATTGTCTAATTATGAAAGGCTAATGAATATTGATTAGTTGAAATTCTCAAATTTCGTTACGTGGAAGCGGAATACAGTTATGTGATAATTCATATTATTGTGAAAATAGAAGTAGAAGTTATATTTAGAAATATATACAAATAGAAAATGGTAAAATATGAAATAAAACTTTCAGTAAACGCCATTAAGCTTGTATTACGTTATTTCATATTAGAAACGATTTTTTTTTAATTTCTTGATTTCGTCAAACAGAACTATTGAGTGCGAAGTTGCCAGACCGATCTGCCAGATAACTAATATAGTAATTAAATATATATCTGGAACTTTTAGTCATTAATTTATCTAGCCTATGACAATCTGCTACTTTACTTGGATAATGTGAAACAGCCCCTAAGCATACTAAACATGAAATGCTATCTGAGAGATTATCTTTCCCGTCATGCGCTGTCTATAATATTTACAACAATATAATCTTCTCTATTTCGACTCCTCTGATATGCCAATTAAGACCAAAAATACGGTAAACTGAGGACATTGCAGATATTGCTGCGATTGACGGTTAAAAACTGTGCTGGGACGCTAACTCTAGAGGGGAGAAGAGGATCATTCTTACATTAAAAATAAAGTGCCGATAGAAGTGAAAACTTAGAACTTTAAGTATTAATATTTAAAATTTCATTATGTTTAAGAATAATTAAATAATTAATTTAAATTTATATTTGAAACTTTCAATGATATATTAATCAAACACAAACACTATTTCAACCATGCACAGTATATACACATTGAACTTTTCACTAAATACATTCAATTTCACTAATAAGATATACACATGTACCAGTTTAATAACAAAATATATAAACTGAAATAGGCGTGAAAATTAGAGGGATTTAATTTTACATTGAGTAATTCTTAGATCAAAAATCCCAATACTAATTCCCAATTTTAGGAACGGAATAAATTGTGGTCAAATTATTATGAGTTCTGGACAACAACTACTTGACAATGAAAATAATGAATTGAAAAAGCGCGTAATTATTGCTTGCCCTTCTTTTGTTTTGCTAAATGTCATCGTCAATGTTCTTGTTTTCGGTGTGTTGACGTTATTATTAAATAGAACAATGGATCGTTGAATAAATTATGTTTCCCATTAAATTTAAACGCCCAAAAATAAAAGAGCGAATATAATTGGTGAAACATCAACCGGAGTCGGGCATCACATTTCAAGATGGCGCCGATCCTTTTCGCGCCAAAAGCAGAAGAGCGACTAGCGTCGAGTTGAAACGCTTTTCCATAGTACATAATATTATATTGGAAAATAGTTGAATGAAAATGCATTTTATAAATAGAAATAAGTTTGAATTTATTGGTGCAAAATATTCCTGGTGAAATCTGTGCATAATATGTGATGTAACACACATTTAATTTCATAGTAAATAACCGGCATGCACCATATTTTGAACGAAGCATTTGATAGCGTTAAAAATATGATTATCACTTTAGTGAGATTCATATATCTTGCTTTGATTCTCTTTAAATTGTTGCAACCTAAGTTTTTTAAATTTATAAAAAGAAAATATTAGCATGAATTTGCACATTTTAGAATAATATTTTACGTTGCTTACGTACCTACATTACTTTTTGACGCTTGTAAACACTTTATTTTGTAATTGAAAGATTTTCTTATACTTTTATAAATTGATGTAAATAAAAAATAACTTTCATTTTCACATAGTAGGTATGTAAGTAGTCAATTTATAACAAAATTTTTACTTTTTTTTCCGCCAAACTCTTCGTGAATATTTTTTTAAAACAACCCAAATTCCTTCCGCGCTTCAACCCTCTTTAAATTATTCAGTGGATAAATATTATATTACTGTAAAAGTATAAATGTTATTACTATAGGTATATTTATAAATAAATATACCTATAGTAAGATTGTTCATGGCCCCACTATCATTATTATAGAACTATATAATATTAGAACAACTAGTAATAAGTAACATTGGTTGTATGATTGTTTGTTGTCCTAAATAAAATAAAATATTTGCATGCGTATAACTTAGATCATTTATACGTGTAGATAGACTATGACAGCTCTGCAAATGTCTAAAAAAATTTAATTTAGAACTAACCTCTATTTTGAGCAATGCACACTAACACAAAGTGTGATACAAATCGCGAGTGTAAGACGTAGCTTGTCGCGCACAATAAACTAATATTCTTGGTCTGTTTCTATCGGTTATCTAACAGTAAGAAACTCTATCAAGACTAATGTCGTGGGCATAATAATGCCCGCGACTGTTATGAGATAGAACAAAAATCTAAAAAAAAAAGTTTACTTGTCGTTATTTAAATCCCCCAGGCCAGTGCCCTGATAGTTGCAGTGATAGTACATTTGGTAGTAATAGGAGCACCTATGGTTGTGATACATGAAAAGCAATAATAACAAAGCCTTCGACGATTGAATATATTTTCCTTCGGGAATTCCCCATAACATTTCATGCTATCTATGTATTGGCTTATCACGTTTGCCTGAACGATATTAATGTTCCATGTATCGCCGTTATCTTATTATTATTAGTATTACACAGAAATTACAGCTTCAGGCATTTGCTGTAACATTAATCTCATCGACAAATTTATGGGTACACATTAATTATGGCTATGTAACACTTGGTAACGTGTTAGTGAGAAATGCTTCAGATAATTGTATGTATCGATTGTTAAGCGCTTGAGGATTATTTGTCTCCTTACCAAATAGTTGAATTGTTCAGTTTGATGGAATTTATAAATTTATATTTCATATATTAATATTATTACAGTAGTGACTTGATTTGACGTGAAATGATTTTCTCAATATATTCAGCATCAAATGTATTACCAACGGGAGGCTCTGTTACACAGTATGCCAGCTAGATTATGGGAACCACAACGGCGCCTTTTTCTGCCGTGAAGCAGTAATGTGTGAACATTATTGCGTTTCGGTCTAAAGGGCGCCGTACCTAGTGAAATTACGGGGAAAATAAGACTTAACTTTTTTGTCTCAAGATGACGAGCGCATTTATAGTGTCGTTAAGAATTTTCAGTTTCTCAAGAATCCTGTGCAGCACTGTCTTGTTATGGGCAGGGCATATTAATTATTATTAATTACTTACTTGAAAACATTCTTATTTAATTAACTAAATATTCTTATATTGTATGTACTTACAAATCTAAATGTGAGTGTACATATTGGTCTATGATACCGCGCAACTTTTCAAGTAGGTAAATAGGATCATCTCGAAGTGATTTTATATCACGTTGAAAGATTGCGATACAAATAATGCGAACCCAATAGATTGTAAAAACACAGTCATGCCTCAATTTGGCAAAATTCATTCCATCAGGACGCTTGCCATCGCGGAGGGTATTACGATTTGGCTCTAAAACAGCTGATATATTAAGAGCGGCAAATGCCCTGCGGATTAATGCTGGCGTGACGACTGATACGGCCTACCGATTTTAGGCAGGATAACCCGTGGCGTCCAAAGAGCATCTACCTGAACGCCACATCTACACTGATGTGGTTCACTCAGTTTTATACCTAGCCGGAGTGACACGCATATTGACAATGTCATATTGTCAAGTAGCGTTCCAATCGGCGCAGAAGGCAAGGCTTGTAACAGTTGTAACCAAAAGCCCGACTCATTGTACCTTTCTCTACTTCCATCTATCTACATCAGCAATATTTGCACAATTTAGTTCAATCCATCAGCTCGACACGACCAAACTACCGTAATTAACATATACCATAACCTTTATTTATGTTATGGAGGTTATGCCCCTCCGTGGGACGTAGGGTCTGCCCTGTTTTATCTTAATCAGGCCTTAGTCGACCATGCTCGCTGAGTGCAAGTTGTACAAATTCACACGTAACCTTTAGCAGTTAATGTCTATATCTAGCATGATAATATGAAGCCTATATTAGGTCCCGACCGCTTGTATTGATGCAGAATTTTAATTAAATCTGTTCAGTAGTTTTTAAAGTGAAACGTATATTATATTGTCTCTATTTTTTTTGTCCATCTATCGCTTTTCGCATTACAGCCGGCCGCGGAGTAGTGGTGAAGTTGAATGATTAATTATTTCAACACACTTTCTAATCAGATTGACCGAGTAAGGCCCCGGATTTAATTTTGGTTTTTTTCATTACATTACAATTTATTTTATGAATAACTAGGTATAATGTTTATATCTTTTTTTATCCTATCGTGTTTTGTGATATTTAAATCCATCATTATCATCAGCCAGAAAACGTCCACTGCTGGACAAAGGCCTCCCCCAAAAATTTCCACGACGATCTGTACTGCGCTGCCCTCATCCAACGTATTCCGGCGATCTTGACCAGATCGTCGATCCATCTAGTGGGGATTTAAATATTAATCCATATCACTCTTTAAATATTAATAAATAATTTTTGAATATTTGGGGTGCAAGGATTTATTCCAGAACCATTTTTATTTACAGCTAAATGGATTAATGTCAGTCTCCCTCGGTTCCCATTACGTAACGAAATTACGCAAATCGCTAACTCAATAAATAGGCTGCCCCTTAAGAGGGCTTACAGAGTTCAGAGTTCAGACTGTTAAGCGCTGTATACAATTTTATGAATATTTTTACTCAACTACTTAATTATGATTTTATCTATACTGTTGTATTGATAATAGAAATTTTGTATTTATTTTTATTTTTAGTGAATCTGAAGTACATTTACTAATTTGACTGAATATGTGTAGACCTACTAAACATGCTGTGCATATGAGACAGACAGCTGTTAAATGAAACAAACGTAATTCTCACCAGAGGAAATCTTCCTCGAGGACAATTTCAAAAGAACGCTTGCGTCATGTTGCTATGCAGCAACGAACGTAAGCACAGACAGTTAGAAATTCTGCCACTGATCGCACCCTAACTACAGTCGTTAAGGAGTTCCATTGATCATCATATTCGACTACGACAATTACTTGACCATAACGATGTTACAGTATGTGATTTAAATATCCGGATAGCATATAAAATATTCGGCCTAGTATTGATAAGTAGCTCCTAGGAATTGAAGAGTTCCGTTACTTTGTCATGGATCCCATAATCAGAACCAAACCAAACTCCCATCAAATTAACCTTTAAGTACATCCTTTCCAATTAAAAGGAATCATCGAAATCGATGGCGTGATATTGTGCTATTCGTCCATTTATAACGCACATACTTAATGAAAATTTTAGATTTATATGGGTTTTTTCATGGATGCCATTGTCAAAACTGGACCATTGAAATGTGACCACACGTGATGCATCAGCTTTCAAAAAAAAGAAAATCATCAAAATCAGTGTACCCAGTCGAAAGTTCTGAGGTAACAAACATAACAAAAATATATTCGAATTGAGAACCTCTTCTTTTACTTAAGTCGGTTAAATAGGCTCTTAAATAAATCAGAATTCACTGAAATCTCACCGATTATTTCACGTATCATAAACTCTTTCAATAAAGATATGACGCTTGGTGCTGATCGTCTTGTATCCAAGCACAAGCCTATCATATCACTAGACCATCTCCTTTCAAGCTCATCAAGTTGGTGATCTCTACGAAGTTGATCACTCCCGCTAATTAAATCATTTAATTTGTACTATTCCGAAAATATAAGAACTGATACAAAAAAGAACTATTACTATTATTAAGGCTTTCACGACTAGTGCATAAGCAGATGGTGCTATAGATTATATTATAGAGAAATTTTACTATCTGTTCACAAATATCTATCGAGTCCTCTCGAGAAGGAAGGTGAAAGAAGGTTGAACCTTGTTCAATATAAACCCCAGAAGACTCAAGTTTACGCGTTTACCACTAAAAAAAACCCCCATTTGTCGTATCACCGCTCTTCGACGATACTTCCCTTAAAGCCTCGTCTAGTATCGGAATACTGGGTCTTGAAATCTCGAGCGATTGCCAATTCTGTGGCCATCTGAAGGGCAAAGCCAAATTGTCTTCGAAGAAGCTGGGCGTCATTAATAGAGCACGGCAATACTTCAAGCTGGCCCACATTCTAGCGCTCTACAAAGCGCAGGTCCGGCCACACATGGAGTATTGCTGTCATCTCTGGTCTGGTGCACCCCAGTATCAGTTCGATCCATTTGACCGCGTACAACGCAGAGCAGCTCGAATTGTCAGGGATGCTCTGTGAATGGCTGGATCACTTGACGTTGCGTAGAGACGTCGCTTCATTGTGTGTCTTATTCCTGCCGCCAAATTCCACCTTCGCAGGACACGCCACAAGTTAGGATATCATTCCCACCATGTGGATGTGTGGCGGTCTTCCACAGTGCGGTTTTCAAGGAGTTTTCTTCCTTGTACTGCAAAGCGATGGATTGAGCTTCCTTGTGCGGTGTTTCCGGGACGATACGACATGGATACCTTCAAAAAAAGCGCATACATCTTCCTTCAAGGCCGGCAACGCTCTTGTGATTCCTCTGGTGTTGCAAGAGAATGTGGGCGGCGGTGATCACTTAACACCAGGTGACCCGTACGCTCATTTGTCCTCCTATTCCATAAAAAAAAAATTGTAAGAAAAATTTATGAACGATGCGGGACTCGTGCCCGCGACCTCTCGCGTTTGCGTTCTCGAGTAAATAATCCCAGAAGTGAGGGTTATCACTTTAAAAATATAACAAATTGTTAATAACCTGTGGTAAACATACACCTATGAAAACTCTGAACTTAAACGCCCTCATTCCGTTCCGGATGTTTTAATTCAAACAATTAGGGAAATGGTGCATCTCGCTTGAATAACACAATAAATAGAAACAATTGCTAGAGGTTTTTCATTCAAAATGAGGAATTTTGGTTACTTTTAACATCAATTTGTTCCTATAAAATAACTTTCAAATGAAAATGTGATTATATTTGAACTCATATTACTAAATATTATAAAACAAAGTCTTCCGCGGCGTCTGTCTGTCTGTTCGCGATAAACTCAAAAATTTGTAGTCAGGGCCAAATTCATGAAAATTGTTTTAGGGAGTAAGTATACCTTTTTTTGGTAACGGCTTTGGCGGTAATATATTTGACATGCTATATATAAGTTTGATTTATTTAGGACATTTAATATAGGAGAATCATACCCAAACTAAATATTTTTCTAAAATAAAGTATTTGTCACAAATTGGTCACACTTCAGTATGACGCTGATCTTCAGTGGAGCCAACACGGACACCATACGCAGATGCTATAAGAAGAACACGACTTAACATGTCAAACAAACTAAATTTTTACGCAGAAAATGGAACAATTTTGAGTGTAGCTAACTTCATACAATGTAGACAAATATGTATAGATAACAAGATGTATTACCAAATGCTAGCATATACTAGACTAGTAGAGTAGTTCTCATAGAGTTGATATCATATACAAAAATAAATATTCAAATTCGACTAGTACATTCAGATTCGACACACATTTTATCAACACTTTCGTTGAAAACAGAACCAGAAATGCTATGTAATAATAATCATTATGGATGGCTAGAAACAATCGGATTCATTAGAATTGCTATTTTAAGACCATTTTCATCGTCATCCAATTCTCTGTTTTAGTGTCAAGCTAAAAGAAATGAAGTAGTATAAAAATTAAATAATTTAAAACATATGTTGCAAGAAAGATAAGCCGTGCATTGTTCTAACAAATATATCTTTACAAGACGTATATACGTACGCTTATTTGGAAAATATAACATTAATTCAATATTAGTTTAGGCAACTAGAAAACTTCGACGGTCCAGTGGCCCAATTTAAGTCGGACTGTTTATAGGCCCTGGCTTTTGGCTTCTATCCATGCACAGACAAACTGTATTGTTTGAAATATTTCAATAATTTCTAATAAAAATCTCTAACATTTCTCATGAAATTGGCAAGCGTCAAGTGATTTTTATTTCTAAAAAAAGCTTTGATGTTTGAAATTAGTCAAGGATCCATTTTTTCAATATAGGTAATAGTGACACACTTTTACTCAAATTATCTTGCCCCAAACTAGGCATATCTTGTAATATACAAGACAACGATATATTTAATATAATATACATACTTTAACATACCTAAATACATGTAAACATTCATGACTAAGAAATAAAGTCCATATTAATAATCATAGAAATGTTTGCAACTGCCTACCTAATTATTTACCATATAGCCTCCGGATTAGCTGATGGAAAGTTAGGACTGGCGACAGAAATGAAGAAAAAACAGAAAATCACAGGAGCCTTGTCAGGTTCTAGAGGAATGGTGATACGTAATTTGGTGGTTAAGGTGTCAATAGAGTGAGCACCACACTTGTACCATTATTTGACAATCAACATCAAAAATAGGAGGACAGTCACAATTCGACGGTTTTTTTTTGTAGATTTTAAAATAATTTATTTTATGTTCACTTTATGAATAGTCCGAAATAACATACGTAGCATTAGCTAATTAATACGATACGAAACAATTTTTGTATAATACTTGTTAATAACATAACTAGTTTATCACGTCTTTCTTATATCCCGCAGTTTTTTCTTAACAGGAATAAAAGTATTTCTTCCACATGTCATAAATACAAAGAGCACGGCTCAAGCACGGGTGATATTTGTTATAAACAAGCGCCGAAATTACCGCCATTCTTTCCTCAAAGTTGACCACTAATAAAGCCCCTATACTAATCCAATTTCTTGTATACTTCAAGATGGTGTGGTATGTTTGAGGGGTCATGTAAGAGTGGTCGGTCGATTCAGATCCCTCAAATGGGTTAATCGCTCGAGTCGTTGGTGGCAGCTGCACCTGACGTACTGAGTTACGATATTACGCCTGTTATAGGCAGGGAGCGGGTGTAAAAAACATTTGGCACCATTTTGCCGGAATATGGACCTATTTCTTACATTTCTTAATTAACGATTCTGTAGTACCTTATCTGTAATATGAGGTACGAGTTATATGTTTTGTAGCTTAGTATATAATATATAATCTTTACTCGTCATTTACAACGATCTAGCGTGGCTGAGAAGTGTTCCAAAACTGAAAGAAAATGCAGTAATTTTTTTTTTTATTTGTATTCATTTTATTATAATCTGTCTCCTTCGCTGGGACATTCAATAATATGTGTGTCCTACTGGTATATATATTGGCTTGCTTGGAGAATGGCCTATGCCAAACCCAATTTCCATAATAAAGCATCTGGTTGGCTAGTTAGTAGATCTTGAGGTATTTTGCGTTTAGTAAAATTTAAAATTAAAATTACTAGTATTATTGAATAACTCTAACTAACTATTGTTCAATCCTACTCAACAATGATACTTAGTAATTTGTTTTAGTAATTAGTTTTTTTTTAGTTTTTAAGTAATTTTACTAATTAAGGATAGCTTAAGTATCGTTCTTTTTAGCCGTAGGTAATAGTTAAATTTAAAGTAAGTAGTAGTTAAGTATAAATGTTTTTAATGAGCAATAACTTGCCAACAAACTGTTAAAGTTTGGCTAGATAAACATTATTACGTAAAAAGTGTAATTACTAAATAAAAAAATCTAAATATTAGATTAAATTATATTATATTAGAGGGAGATTAGTTTGTAATTGAACAAATAAAAATTCTAAGGCAATTTTTTTTACCTATAGAAATCTACATATACAAGAGGTCCATACATTATGGGGTCACCTGATGGTACGTGATCGCCTGAATTGCAAAATATATATTATGAATTCAAAAACCGCAACCACTTTGATATGTGGTGGACGAGGATCGAACCGGGGGCATTGCTGTGAGTTCTGCCTATAATGTAATGATAATATTTTGCCTGTTTATTTCATTTTATCATCATCATGTTAGTAGGAAGTCGTTCACTGCTGGACAAAGGCCCCCCCCTAAATATTGTCAATCGGTCCTGCGCTGCCTCATTTAACCTATTCCGGTGGTCTTGACCAGATCGTCGGTCCATCTTGTGGGGAGCCTACCAACACTACGTCTTCAGGTACGTGGTCGCCATTCGAGGACTTTACTACCCCACCAGCCATCTGCCCGTCGAGCTATGTGCCCTGCCCACTGCCATTTCAGTTTCGTAACCATCTAGGATAACATCGGTAACTTTGGTTCCCCTGCGGATCTCCTCATTTCTGATTTGAAGTGTCTTGAAAATGACCGACGGCAAGACAACCAGTTGGTGCAAGACAATCACTGCACTTCGTAAAAAATATGTGAAATGACGCAAAATGATCGAAATTTCTGATATAATAAACACGCCTAGATAATTTATACGACTAGATAGAGCCTCTTGCTGCTAGACAACCGATGAAAACAGGCCAGATTTATTACTTTAGAGTGCGTGACAAGCTACGTCTTACACTCGCGATTTGTATGTCACTTACAAATAAATTTTTTTCGCTGTCAGTCATCTACACGTATAAATGATCTAAGTAAACTCGTTCCAATTTTAAATTTAAAACAATAAATTTTGAAGTTTTCTAAATTATTACAATATTTAAGGCCAGGCTAGTTAACCAGGCCTTAAATTAAAGCTCAATCACAGACAGGTATCAAGAGTAGAGAGACCGGACATTTATCCATAGTTCTATTTATAAATAGACACGATTTTTATCTTTTCTTATATTATGTATATTTATTTATTTATTAATTAGGAAGCCAACGTGCATACAACTATCTTAATCTATAGATACATTTAAAAATTCTTTTATAATGTTGTATACTCCACTTACAGGCTAACTCGACATGCTTAATAGTATTATATACATTTTTTGTTAAACTAAAACTTTTGAAAACAATTTTTGATAAAATTTTTACAAATTAAAGCCACAAGCAAAAGGCTGATAAAAAAATAAAATAACTATGTTCTTACTTAATAACCAAGAAAAAACTAAAGAATAAAACAATAACTACGAACAATGACTAACCATCTTGCAGTACTTTCATAATTTTTTTGACTTCTTTTTTGAAACATGGGGCTGAGTGCTGAAAAATATCTATACCAGCTCTTTTAAACAAGTTGTTGTAGGTGACAACTATTCTATACAAAGGGGCGGATCTGCCTAGGTTCGATCTAGTTAATCTAGGCCTGAACGTTAGTTTTTTGAGAACATGTGACCTAGGATTACGCTTTGGTACCGCCAATTGAACCCTCCATCTATAACATTTTTTAGGAAAGAGAGATCAATTAAGTCCCTGCGATCAGACAGTGACGACGCTTTATAAAATTTTAAAAGATCAGTGTAGGTGTTAACCTTTTTATGTATTTTATCCTTGTATGCTAGGTGCCGTAAGAACTTCTTCTGGACTCTCTCTACCCTATTTTTATGTATTTGATAATATGGGTTCCATGCAATAGAACAGTATTCAAGTCTGCTTCGAACAAGCGAATTAAAAAGTGCTAGTTTAGTAGAAGACTTTCTAAATGCCTGATGATGAATCCCAACAATTTTAGTGAATTTTTAACTATATTGTCAATATGAGGTATAAAGCTTAATTTATAATCTACGATCACGCCAAGATCTTTTATTTGATTTACTTTTTCTAAAATATTGTTTTTGATACTATAATCGAACTCAACATTTTAATTTTTCTGCTGAAGGTTATGCTTTTGCATTTCAAATGATTTAATTTTAAATTATTGAGATCGCACCAATCAGAGAGTCTATCCAAGTCCCTTTGAATATGAATTGAATCACATATGTCATTAATCTTACCGTATATCTTTAGGTCATCAGCATATATTTGGAACTGACAGTACTTGAAACATTCAATAATATCGTTTATGAATATTCCAAATAACAAGGGCCCAAGATTGGAGCCCTGTGGTACTCCTGACGTCGCAACAAATGTGTGGGACTGATATCCTCCTAAAACCACATTCATTTTGCGATTCGTTAAGTACGACTCAAACCAGCTAAGTAGAATCCTGCAGATACCGTATCTCCGGAGTTTCTCTAACAAAATATAGTGATCAACTACATCAAACGCCTTTGATAGGTCCGCGTATATAGTTTTATAACATCCATTTTAGTTATGTTGATATTGCCTAATTGTGAGTTATGTATGGAATTTGTATTAATAGATGGTTCTGTTTTTAATATTTTGTCTGACATTATGTACATATTTGAAAAGTGATTTGCGAATTGATTGCAAATATCCAAGCCATCAGTGAATGAGTAACCATTAAAAGACATAAGAGCAGGATAGTCACATTTATTATTACGCTTTTGTTTTAAGTATGAATGAAAAAATTTAGGAATTTAGCGGTGGAGGACAAGTGCTCTGAAATATAAAATGGTTTCTTGTCTCCAGATAATCCCAAATGTGATGTATTTAGCTTATCCTCCTTGTTAGATTTATTGAACTTTATTGCACCAGCCAAAAATTTGTCTCTTATCAAAGATGAGCTAAACTTAATAATAACGGATCTAGGCCTCGAAGAGTCCTTGTTAATTTTGCGACTCCTGTGCACTTAACTACACTCCCTTCAGGTATTGTAGTATTTATTACTCTTCCAATTTGTTCTACTATTTTAACTTAGTTCTCGCCTCTATGCTCTGGAATACAATTTACCTCAATATTGGTGGCTCTTGCCTCTCGATCCAATATATTAAGTGCGTTTGTATGACTATTTATGATATCTCGGAGTTCAATATTCTCTTTCTTTAAGGTTGAGATTTCCGCCTTTGCGTTTTCTAACTCTGCTTTTACTGTATCAAAAACTGCTGATAAATAGTCTATGGATGACTTTATACTTTGTAGACCGGTCAACTCCTCACTATTTTTTTTCAATTCGACACTTACGGTTTGAGAAATTATTTCCTGCACCTCTTTCCTTACAGCCGATAACAATTCGTTATTTGAAATAAGCGTACCATCAGTCGTTATGCCTCCCAGTGCTGATGTTGATGACAGAACTTTTGACGAGCTCTTACAGACTGTACAAGTCCATTGCCCCCGGGGCACAGGTGATTTACTCCCAGATGGCACAACACATTCAAGGTGGTACATTACTTGACATATTGTGCATTTTATTCTTTTTTGTGTAACCAACACATTCAATTTGCAATTTTTACATTCGTTTGTCATTTTTTGAAAATATAAAATTCGAAAATTTGTTCGGTGGTAAGATTCGAACCAATTTGTATCAAGCGCTGGAACTACTACACTGTATAATGGGAAAGTTACGAATTTTGCAATCTGTATCTTATAAACGACTTACCAAATTGCATTCACACTTGTATCACAATCGATATGAGGGTAGTACAAAAATACCACTTAAATACATGAGTTTTGTTTTAGTATTTATACACTATTTCGAAATAAAAACTTCATAATTCAAACTATAATAACTATAATCGTTCCCAATTATTACTGAAATTACTGTTTCACACGGCTTTATGAACTTTAAACTGCTAATAATATTTTTAAAAACGGAACAAAACAAAGAACGTTCTTACGTTAATTATGAATTGATGAGTTATGTATAAATAAATAAATATTAATAAATCCTTTATTTTGCCAGAAAACATATAACGATGGATGTAAATAATTTTTAAATATCAATGTAATCGGCCATTTCAGGCATGCCAAATTATTATTATGAAATAATTCATTTTACATTTCATTTCATTCATTACAAAATTCTGGTTATTATTATAATTGATTTAACATTTATACACAATATATTTAATCTAATCTAATGTCTACATGTCAACATTTCATTTATGGAATAAAAACATTTATCCATAAGCCGTGTCAAAAGATCCTCCTTAAATCGGTGGACGGGTAATACGCGTAAGCTTGGAGGGAGTTTATTAAATATTTTTATACATATGACATGCGACAAGTCATAGATGTATCTCGTTCTATAACGTTCTGTTGTTAGACTGACTCATACGTCATAGACAAATGATGCGAGCCATTTCTATCCCGCGCCGCCTTGTTGACAAGCAACAGACGTCTACTTATACCTGTGTACCTAAATTAGTCAGAGACGGATTTGGCATTTTATGTTGTATATGATTGGGACTAAATATAAAATGTGTTATTACAAACAAGTTAAACATTTGTCGAACACATGTTTTAAAAAAGTTCTATAACTAATCTGTGTCTTTCTGTTGTTTAGCGTTCAACATTCCTTAGAAATTGCTTATGTTTAAACACGAGTTGAAGTTTGTCTAAGGTGTGTTTACTGTTTAACGGATAGATCATATTCATATGGAAGATTATATGATGACAGATAGATGACAGCTGACAACAACAGCCTTCCGTTCCTTTAATTGTTCCTGTACACTTCAGTTAATGTTGTGCTTAACGACGTTTTAGTTAAACACAAGCTAAACACTGTTTTGTAATAGACAAAGATAAAATCAATTTTAGACGTAGTTATTATTAGGTCACTGACGTTGTTATTGTTAGGTCACTGTCTAACAAAACACGTGTCTGAGCCATGTTTAAATTATTTGTTTATAATAACACTGAAAAAGTTTAGTTAAGTATTTAGTTATCAACATGATCGTTGACGAATTAACTATTATAATGTACCTAATGATCAATTTTGATCGCTTAACCATTTTATTACTTCAGTAAAATATAACCAAAATATAAAAAGCGTGACATATCGTTTCAGCATAATATTACGTGATATTAAACATATTATGCTAAAACGGATTTGAATATATTTATGAAGCCCGCATACATAATAGATGAACTATTCAAATATGAAGCTAACATTTAATTTACAAGCACAAAAAGGGTCTCGTCGTTTATACGATCAAATATTTACCAATACCCTCATCTTACAACTCCTGACATTTACTCCGTTCTGTTGGTCATGAATTTCTTATGATATCATTGAATATACTCGAACTCACGTATGACACACAGTCAATATGGCTATGGTTTGTAAAGAGGCTTTACTACAGTCCAGTGCAGTCCTGTTTCACTGTGACCAATGTCATATAATGTGATAGCCACTTTTAACTAAAGCTCACGGATTAGATTGATTTTTTTCATATATTTTATAATGTATCTTGTAGTAAGCTGACATATCTCAAGTAATTGAGGAATTGGACTCCCAAAGAGATGCAACATTTACACATTAAATGACCACATTCAGAGAGGATGTGTAACCGGGTTTCATTTGCACTATTACAGAATCTACACGCTCTGCAATCTCTGAGCCCTAAGATTGAGAGGCGTTTGTTTCATCTGCAGTTCCCCATTTTTTGTCCTGGTCGGAATGCGTAAATTTTACCTACTTAACCCTTGTGCCTCATGCGCTGCCTTTTTGTTGGTGACTTGGATTAGAGTTTTGGTATGGGTTGAGCCCGGAGTGTTGCTCTAAAGTTTACTCTATCTTGTGAACATGATGTATCAAGGGTTGATAAACGCACACATTAGATTACTTGGGACAACATTTGCTTTGTGTGCTATTTGCACCAATTCTTGCAAGTTCGTCACCGTATTTGTAATTCAAATATTTTTATTCAAAATAGGATGTGACATCACTTATTGAAAGTCAAAAAACTACCACCCATTCCAAAATGAATGCCTCAGACCTGAGAAGAATGGGCGCAACAAACTCAGCGGGCTTTTTTTTTCATCGAATAAATATGTTTACAAAGTAATATTGTACAATTAAACTTATTATTTAATAGCCTGAGGGCGGTCACTCCATTCCCAATCTGTGGTATCATTAAGAAAGTCATTTATGTTATTATTATTTACCTTTACCATACAAACGTTTTTTAACAATTCTTTTGAATAACTTTTGTTTTGAACATTTTCTGGGATCTTGTTGTAAAAGCATATACATCGCCCCACAAAAGACTTACTAACTCGACTTAGCCGAGTAGTAGGCATCATAAGTTTATGTCTGTTCCTCGTGTTAACATTATGGTTATCACAGTTTCTGGCAAATTTACTTATGTGCCTATGAACATACATTACATTATCAAGAATATATTGAGAAGCAACAGCCAAGATGTTAATTTCTTTGAATCTTGCTCTCAATGATTCTTTAGGACCTAGGTTATAAATAACGCGAATAGCCCTCTTCTGCAGCACAAATATTGTATTAATATCGGCAGCGTTGCCCCATAACAATATACCATAGGACATAATACTATGGAAATAACTAAAGTATACTAGTCGCACCGTATCTATGTCAGTTAATTGTCTAATCTTTTTAATCGCGTATGCTGCAGAACTAAGTCTGTTCGCCAATCCTTCAATATGGGGGCACCATTGTAATTTGGAATCTAGAGTTATGCCAAGAAATATAGCAGATTCCACCGGTTCAATCACCTCTCCGTTTAACAAAACATTTGCATTTACATTTTTGACATTTGGTACGGTAAATTTAATGTATTTAGTTTTCTTGCTATTTAACAATAAGTTATTAGCGCTAAACCAGTACACGATGTCAGATAAAATATCGTTCACTTCGTCGTACATAGCTTGGTTTCTTTTCACTTATGCGGATGACACTTCACTGAAAATCAGTGAAGTGTCATCCGCAAATAATACTACCTTATGTTTTTTCTCTATAAGATTAGGAACATCATTTATATAGATAAGGAAAAGGAACGGTACAAGAATAGACCCTTGTGGTACCCCCATACTGAGAGGAGTCCCAGGAGATCTCCTGCCATTCACGTCGACCCTCTGAATTCTATTGTTTAGATAATTCATTGCCTTTCCCTGCATGTCTTGGAATCCATCGAAGTATAACTCTGTAAATGCTGTTTCAGTCTATAGCGGCTAGAGCCGCCTGACAATCTGTCAATAAGATTGCACTGAAAATGATAGCAGTTTGAATTTTAATGGAATACATCCTTACGAGAAATAGCAAGTGTTTTTTTTTATTTGAACAAAGGTCTGTAACATGTCCGTTACGTCCGTTACCCTTTCAATAAAAGCTTTACTTCATCTAATATTTCAATGAATGTTGTTTGTAGACTTCAGGCCTTATACTTGGATTACTAGCAATGGACAGATTGTGGAGGCTTACGGGGATCATATATGTAGAGGAAAAGGTCAATCTACTCTCATCTGTATTCTGTTCATGCTAATCCACACTAACATACTTTTTTTTCAATCTCTGTTACTGTTCGGAATTTACTTTTTGCTTAATATCTGTATTTTTGCTTATTCTCTCGGGAAATCGTCGACCAGTGCCGGGAGAAACTTGTGTCTTCTATCGAGTCCTCTCTTGAGAAGGTCACGGAATGGGGTAAATTGAACCTTGCCCAATTTAACCCCCAGAAGACTCAAGTTTGCGCGTTTACCACTAAAAAAACCCCATTTGTCGCATCATCGCTCTTCGACAACACTTCCCTAAAAGCCTCGCTTAGTATCGGAATACTGGGTCTCGAAATCTCGAGCGATTGCCAATTCCGTGGCCATCTGGAGGGCAAAGCCAAATTGGCTTCAAAGAAACTGGGCGTCATTAATAGAGCACGGCAATACTTCAAGCCGGCCCACATTCTAGCGCTGTACAAAGCGCAGGTCCGGCCACACATGGAGTATCGCTGTCATCTCTGGTCTGGCGCACCCCAGTATCAGCTCGATCCATTTGACCGCGTGCAACGCAGAGCAGCGCGAATTGTCGGGGACCCAGTACTCTGTGAACGGCTGGATCACTTGGCGTTGCGTAGAGACGTCGCTTCATTATGTGTCTTCTACCGCATTTATCACGGGGAGTGTTCCGAAGAGCTGTTTTACCTAATTCCTGCCGCCGAATTCCACCTTCGCACGACACGCCACAAGTTAGGATATCATCCTCACCATCTGGATGTGTGGCGGTCCTCCACAGTGCGGTTTACAAGGAGCTTTCGTCCACGTACTACAAAGCTGTGGAATGAACTTCCTTGTGCGGTGTTTCCGGGACGATACGACATGGGTACCTTCAAAAAAAGCGCGTACACCTTCCTTAAAGGCCGGCAACGCTCCTGTGATTCCTCTGGTGTTGCAAGAGAGTATGGGCGGCGGTGATCACTTAACAACAGGTGACCCGTACGCTCGTTTGTCCTCCTATTCCATAAAAAAAATATGAATTATCTTTTATCTTCAATACATATTATTTAAGATTATTACGTATTTCAACTAACCATAGATAGCTCTTAGTATAACAACATAGATAATATTACAGTTAGTAAAGTATAAAATGGTTATATTACTATAGTCACTCATTTATTCTGTGACTCGTGTTAGGGTTGACACAACAAAAAGAGTTCGTAATAAAACGTAGCGATGCTGAGTCACGTTCGTACCTTGTTAGGGGTGTGTCTGTTGCACCTTGAATATGCAACATATCCAACTTTCATAGAACATGCATTTAAAAGTAGCTTTCTGTACAGCTACTAAAAATTCGCGAAGCCAATTAGATTCACGTCAGACACAAATGTTGTTGAGTGTTGAGCTATCTATATTTTCTGAAGTATGTTTTTTTACAAAATGATTTTTACTGTCCGTATATTCCTGAGGGCGATTGAACCGTCTCATTGTTGATGACGTCGACAGCCCTCTAGTCTTGAGGTCCCGGGTTCGAATCCCAGGTGGTGATAAGTAAACACTTATATTATAATGAATATTATGGATACTTTTTTTGAGTCATGGATATTTATTTATAGCACGAATAGGCTGTGGGCTAGCATAGTTTGAGGTTAAATAATTTGTAGAAAGTGTATCATTATTATAAATATTGTTAAGAGAGATTAGAGTTGTTATCTGCCACATTGTCTAGCCCTTGTTCAAAGTAATCAAAGAATTTGTAAGGAATCAAATAATAATGGGAACACACTGCTTTTGGATATTTTGAGACAGGTAAATTTCCTTATACACTTGAGTACTTTTTGGAAGGAAAATACATGAAAGACCATGTCACTGACTTTAACGCGGATGTGGTCGCTCGATAAAGTTAGTTTTATGATAAATTACTCACGCACGGTAAATAACTAGTGAAGAACGTGTAAATCGCTTGTTCGTAAATGGTGAGTAACCATAATACTTATTAAACTTAAACCATATACTTTGAACGAATCCCTATTTAAGAAAGTATGCATTTATTAGATTTATTAACTTGGTTTGCGGGTTTTTGACTCTACAGATATTCCTGGTTCCAGTTCATTTAGTTAAATTTTATAAAATTACTGACAGAGTGAAAAAAGATGAAAGATATTTTATTGAATCAAGTTAGTTAGTGTTTGTGACTTTATATTTAGTGAGGAACATCTGTGACAGAAAGACACGCACTTCCTTATCAATATAACAAATTATTACATTTAATGAGTAGGTAGGTATATATAGTACAAAAATATATTTATTTAACAAGCACTCGCTCATGACTTCGTCGTTCCTTGATCAAGAATGGAAACAAAGAAAAATAAAAAGTGTGTAAACAAAAATATATGTATACATAATAATTATTAAAAAGTTTAAAGACAAGAAGCATTAATGTATATCGTCATAATATCAATGTATACCTTGTCCTGCCATAAATACTGAAACAAAGAAAATATTTTTTTTATTGCAAATAACATTTATTTCTTTCACAGTGTGTTAGTTTAATACATATATATAAAACAATTTAAAATATATCTTATGTATAAAATTCTCGTGTCACAATGTTAGTTACCTTACTCTTCCGAAACGGCTTTACTGATTTTTACCAAATTTTATATGCATATTCAGTAGGTCTGAGAATCGGCTACTATCTATTTTTCATCCCCCTCAATGTTAAGGGTGTGTCCACCCCTAAATTTATTAACACCCTTAATTTTATGTTTTTATTTTTTTATGATTACAACATTAAAAATTACATACAACCCTAAATTTTCAACCCTCTGCGATCAACTCTATTATACTCTATACTCTATTTTTGTATCGCGATTTTTATATTATTCTGTTCCATCCACCAAACCGACATAGGGTTGCAAGATGGCAATCGAATACAATAATTGTAGTACAATATATTTGGTAGGTCTGAGAATCAGTTGCATCAAAATTTTTATAATTGTTTTTTTTTTAAATATATTAGTTATATGGCAATACGACGTTTGCTGGGTCAGCTAGTTATATATATAAAAAGCTTATTCGAAGTGGTCTCCATTGGCTGCTATACAGTCCTTTAAACGTTGAGGCCAGTTATCAATAGAAGCACGCACTCTTTCCATGGGAAAATTCTTCACTGCCAATCGTACGGATTGTTTGAGGGACTCCAAATTATCATGGCGTTAAAAGCAAGCCATACTCTCTAAAATTGACCATAAATCATAATCCAGCGGATTAAGAACACTACGTGGACGGCCAGATCTTTTTCTGTCACAAGCAGAGCACGCAAACATTTTACTAATACCATAATAGAAAATCCAGGAATACCACTTTCACATTTTACAAACTTTCACTCATAAAATAATTAAGTATTGAAGGTAATATTAGCACATGTGAATATAAAATAAAAAAATGTAAATTTCAGAAAAAACAACATGGTGCGTAACTGATATATGTGACGACATTGCTATAAAATTTCTCTTATATGTCGATATAGAAGTTTCATTAAAAAATTCAAACATATTGCATTTCAAGGCACGATCTTTTCTATTCTGATTTTATGAAAGTGATATGTTGAAAGGTTTTTTTTAACAAATTACGTATCTATTTAGTGTATGGCGTACATTATGATTTTTGAGCGAGGAGTTACATGATCCTCGACAGCCATGAAGTCAAATTGACAAGGTGGTTGTTAAAGATAAAGTCGTACAGAATATTAAAGGACGTTATTCTCTGGGTCATTTCTGATTGATTTGATTTGATTTTTTATTATGCGTCGTAATACTTGTAGAAATATTATTCTGACGAGCAAATGCTCTTTATCTACTTAAATACAATAAGCTATTTTAACCCCATCGGCTTGCATATTGAACAATTCCATTTATCTCGTATATAGAATGGACAAAAAATTGATAAGTGCTCTTTCGTGATTCGATGTAAAATCACGTCCAATTTTCACCGCCTGTGCCATGCAATTCCGAATGATATATTCCTTTAATAAGAGTCGAAAGTGCTATGCATTTGCCATATATAAATTTTGAACTAATCTTGGTTCCATTTGTTAAAAACAATTTTGAAGCGACTATTGTCTGTGTAAATTTGGTGCTATTTGCTTTAATACAACATTGTATTTTGGGATAATAATAATAATAATAATACTTTTTATTTCATTTTCTTTTACACTCACTGCAAATAACTTAAATTACTAAATGTACAATATTTATTACATAATACCAATTAT
Organism: Leptidea sinapis; assembly: GCF_905404315.1. Taxonomy (NCBI): domain Eukaryota; kingdom Metazoa; phylum Arthropoda; class Insecta; order Lepidoptera; family Pieridae; genus Leptidea; species Leptidea sinapis. The sequence goes on along the minus strand of NC_066289.1, from coordinate 12,068,686 downwards.
TTTCATCTTTTTATCGCTAATTGTAACAATACATTGAACATTGAAAATTTGGTTTTGCAGTGATATTAAAAGACCTCTGACCCCGAAACTAGTTAAAACTGTATCTTCGGAGTCAGTGATTCCTCGACAAATGACAATGACAAACGAAACAAAAATTAAAAATTAAATGTGAATGTATGTGTGTGTGTGTGTGTGTGTGTGTGTGTGTGTGTGTGTGTGTAATTCTTAGTGAGTAGGTTACAGTAGACTTTCCGTTTCTGAATATGATAATTGTTTAAGATAAGTGGTGGTTTTCTTTTTTACCTCAAAATTGCTTAGTGTGTAGATAAAAGTCTTCTCATGAATCTTATTGTAAAGCTTAGAGGAGAGAGCATCATATTGACGTTTTGCGAAGGCCGTTTTACATTTTATTATGGGACATATATGGGTGCGGCGTCGTTCAAGAACAGTCACGTTGAGGGGTAGGGTCGCATGTTTTCTTAATACACTCCGAAGAATATATAGTTGCCGGACCGTTAAGACTTGGCATTCTGAGTAAAGGAGGTTGGTAGAGTATCGGATAGGTTTATAAAGCATTATCTTTAGAATAGCTCTTTGAGCTCTTTCCAGACTTAACATAATAGTTACGCGGGCTCCACCCCAAACAGGGATACAATAGGTCAAAAGTGATTGGCATAAGGCAAGGTATACAGTTTTCACCGTATTGGGATCAGTCAAGTGTCGTAACGTCTTAAATCTTAAAAAACCAGTTCAGAAGGTTGCGTGTTCAGATCACGTCGGGGTCACCAGTTATGGTCGTAGAGTGGCTATCAGTAGTGATATGGTGGTATTGATGGCGATTTAATAAACCTAATTCAATTCTAACACTATGACAGTTTAATATACTTTAACAATTCACACACACATTAAGTAGACTGATACACATGAAGTTAAACCATTACAATATAGAAAGAAGGAGAAAACACAGTAATTAGAGGTACAGATATTACGACACGACAGTTGCAAAGTAGGTAAATCTTATAGACAAGCGACACGGGCTTCGCGGAGAATGATCAAGACACGACTACTGTAATGGCGCGGGCGCGGGTCGTTGAACGATATTCGTTCTGCGCAGGCGCAATATTCACCGGTTACAAGCGGTGGATTTCCACTGCACAATACTGAATATTATATGTGGGATTATTGTTAATATTAATTTGTATGTTTGTGAATATTAATATTGTAGTTATTGTAGTGTAAGACAATATATATTATAGATAATAATAATTAGTAATAATAAATAGTAAATAGATAGTAATAACAGTTATGTGTTGTGTAAATGTATGTAGGTATAGTGTACGTGTTACTGTATGTATCGGCCACATCACTCCCCCCCAGAGACCGTCACTACGGGCGATAATAATCTGGAAATCGGACTGTGCGGCCTGAACGAGTCCTTTTGATGTCACCCTGAGCTGGGGCACTCTGCTCTATAGGGTCAGGGTGAAGTACAGGGCTAGGTTGGTGGTTGTTGATAGGAGTGGGAATAGGAATTAAATAGGATAAAATGCCGACAAAAGTATACGTAGAATATTTTATTGAAAGATGATATTGATAATATTGTTCTGTTTGACATCGACTGACAGTTTTAGTGCTTTTTCCCTAACGCTGTCATGGTGAAGTAGTTTTTTTGTTCTTATTTTTATAATAGATGAGGTTTACGGGTAAATGGCTCATTTGGTGGAAAGGGAAAGGGCACAGTCACTATGTGGAATTATCAGCGAGTGCAGTATTCCCGAACGAATTCGTATAAATCATGAAGTTTGTGTCTTTTTCTTTCTTCATCTCACATTGATACAAATGAAAATAATTAGTGCAACGAATAATCTCTAAATGTATGTAGCTTAAAAGAACGGCAATAAATAATTTGTAACTTCTTCTATAAGTCATCTTTTCCGGAGATGTGGTAATGGTAGAATGTATACCTTTTTACATTTATAGGTGACCAAATTCTATGACAAAAATTAATAGAGTGATTTAATAAGATCGATTTGATTTCTCTTTCATAATAGTTGTAAAATATTCAACCAACTCTATATTTGCTATATCATGCGTATAATGTAATAAACTTGAAGTTGTTAACAAGCAAAGGTATCCAGGTAACTCAGCCGAAGCACGACACGGGTGCTTGGAAGTTGGCAACTGTCGACAGCATATAGAACGCTTCACTTATCTTCAAAAAGTGCAACTATAAGTTCAAACTACCAATGAAATAGGCGCTTATCCATGAACGTAATGCGGAAATTTAGCTTAAAAGGTCGTTGCTATTTCTATGTTATCGATTGAATCTAAAATCAGACTTCCGACTTGTGCAGCTAGCTCGCAAGCTTAACCTTACATTGGCTTCCATTATAGTTTTGAATTATACAGGATGGCGCTACAAAAGCCACATTAAGTGAACTCATTGGTTGAACTGTAATCATGAAAAAATTATCTAAAAATTGTAGTAAATAATTAAACTGCTGTCAGCAGGCTAAATAAAGGTACTGACTCATTTGTGGGGTGCTATTCAAGAAGTCCCTTTGAACAAATTTAAGTAGACCATCAAACAAAAATTATGCAACAAAGACTACTTATACCATTCAAGACTTTTTCAATGACAAACAAGCGTGGATTTAAACTGTTCAGCCCGACATAGGCAACGAACAAAATTTGAATAAATACATTAAAATTAAGTTATACTATTGGTAAAGTCATTATATTATGTAAGTTTCGCTTTTTTTGTTTTTAACATACCCAAGTGGCACTTTGTGTCCTTCGGGAAAAAATAAAATATCTTTAAATCTTTGAAATTTTCAATTATTTTCAAACAAACATCATATCATCCTTGCGAGCGCGCTACTTACCGACATGTTCAGAACTACTACGTCAATCAGTGCCTACGCGAGCGCACGGCTACTAGATTATTTACAGGTTGATTCGAAATGATATTATTATAAATGGATTTTTTTAGGTAAAACATATTTTTAATTTTTTTTATGATTACTTCTTCCCCTGTGTTCATTTAATATCGCCATTATGGTATCACGCTGTGTATTATGACAATTTATTAAACAATACCTACTGTATTACATTAACAGAATTTAAATATAAATAAGAATTAATGTAACAACAATAATTTTAAGATGCTTTTGTTTATTTTCGTGAAATTTTAAAAGTGCATCTAAAATTTGCATTTGAAGACACATCATTAGCCAATCACGTTACATTCAATACACTTTTACACAAATTAGACATATTATTCATAGCCTGTACGAGTTCCATACATCGATATATATAATAGAGTATAATATTATTATAAACACAAACATCCATAAATACATCAAAATATCCATTACTCGGAAACACACATTCATGTTCATCATACGAGTGTTTGCATCTACGGAGATGGGGCCATATGGGTCGTGAGATATATCTATACAAACGTATTTTTAGTTATAATTCTTTCCTTTACTGTAAGTAGAAAATGCTAAGAAAAGCAGATCAGCACAATGGTTTTCAAATTCGCGTCATCAAAAACTAAAGTACTTTATTTCTGTTGATTTTTTATCCTTACTTTTTGTATAGAAGAGGAGGACAAACAAGCGTACTGGTTATCTGATGTAAAGTGATCACAGCCGCTCATAATCTCTTTGAACACCAAAGGAATTACAAGAACGGTTCCGACCTATTAGATCAGTGTACGACCTTTTCTGGCGTTTAATCCTGAATACCGGACTTAACACTAGACAAGTAAGAATAAATCTATAGAAATCAACAAAAATAATTTAAACACTAAATAGATCTGTAGTCTCTGTCTGATCATATTTGTAATAGATATTTATTTTACGACTCAGTACGGTCAGTCAGTCGTGTACAGAATATATGTAAAAATACTGCGATTATTGAAATTTTCGGTCTGTTCTTCTATAACTCAAGAATAGCCGGAACATGTTTAGTAAGCACATGTTATCTCCAAAAGCATAGTATATATGTACATGGAGCGAACTATCTGTCCGCGACGTTAAATTCATATCGCCTTCTAAAGAACTTAAAACATTCTGGATAAAATCTCAAACATCTCTGAATTATTTAAAGTTGAAAAGTTAAGCTATGTTTCAAATACAAATGCAGCAAGTATCTCGTAAAAGCAATAAATCCTGAGTATAATGTAAATCATTCATAAGGCTCTGAATTCAAACAAAAGGTGTAAGATCCTGTGCGCATTGATTCATAACAAAGATTAATATATAGACTGCATGCACACTTCGATACCTGTCTGAATATTGATGGAATATTGTTATAACTCAAGAATAGAAGCACCATTGATAACATACTTATACTAATTCTATATAAATGAAATGATAGAGGTTTCCATTTGTGCGTGTATCACGGAAAAGCCACTGGATAGATTTCAATTAAGTATTCTAACTTTTATTCCTTAGAGTCTTGGCCCTTAGCTAAAAAAAAATACAATATCTTATTTGTTTAGTGTTTCTATATATGTAAAGTTTAAGAAACAACGACTGCTCAGTCAAGTGTGTACGCGGACGAAGTCAGCTTGTTTATATAAAAAATTAAAAAAGTATTAATTAAAATTTATAGCGTTGTTTTTTAATTACATTAACCAATCTAATTTAATATAACATTTATTACTTGTGAAATACATTGTGTGTTTAATAAAAAGACACACTGTGTTTTCATGCGAATTTAATCTATTTATTCAAAACATAAAATATTAATAATATTATATGGTCACTGTAAGATGATGTTAGGTTAGCTAATTACGTTGAAACTTAAGACAGAAGGAACCTTAAGTAGAGACTAAATAAATTGACGGACTTGCTATTACATGATAGGACATGGATCTCACAACTTTTTACGGTGGAAGAACTGAGTTGCGAGACTTGTTTTTTTTTCAAGTTATATTTTTGATGGCATTTCTTTTTACCATATATAAATAAAATGTTTCTTCAAGGCCCTACAGATAGAACAAACATAACACAGATAAGACAGTAAAATGCTAATTTCTTTAGTTGAATATTTTTATTACTTTTGTTTATATCTTGTATTGTCACAGAAAATAAAAATGGCCATTTGTTTAGGATTTTATAAAAGATTCTGGCTGTTTTGCTTCAAAAGGCCGAACCTATCTGCCGCATTTTATTACAGTTCTGCACTAGTTTTCTCTTTAGCTTATTTGTTCAGGGGAATGTTGTTTACTAAATTCAACCAAAATGTAAAGCCATGTAAAAGATAAATATCGTGATACAACGTACTTTACTATCGTGAATTTAACAAATTAAGTAGTTATAATATTAGTATCATAACTGTTTAGATTTGAAAGAGCGCGACATCTCAAGTCATTTTCCTAATATGCAATTAATAATAATAAATTTCGTTTATTTCAAAGATTACATATACATTTTTAGTGGTTGAGACTTCCCAGTAAGTTGTCTTAGGACACTTGTATTGGGAATATCTCGCAACTTCCTTAGCAGATACATTTTATTTAATAAACAATATAGAAATAAACAGAAATGATTAAAAAACTGTGTGTGTGTGTTAGTGTGTGTGCATGTGGGTTTGAATTTGAACCTTAAATTGGGTCCATCTGTAGAATGCAATAAAGAATCTTAAGCGGTATTGTAATTGTAGTGGTATCACTTACCATGAGAATCACCGGCACCGATGTAAAACCTATAAATAGGTAGCACATACAAATAATAGTAAGTACTTATATATACTTTATTAATATTAATTAGGTTTGCATGAGAGATGCATATTAAATCTTATTGCTTTAAAGCTCATAAATATTGTTCACCAGAACATAGAAGGTATCTCAAGTAAGGAATTAGAAATTGAACTGTTTTTGAGCTGCTGTAACATAGATATATTATGTATTACAGAACATTGGCATAAAAGTCATCAGCTCCAGTTTAGTTTTAGAGAACATAAAGTAGTCAGTTCGTTTTGTAGAAGTAGCGCAATACGTGGAGGTTCCCTAATTATTATTAGTAACAGATTAAAATGTTAAAATAGAAGAGATATTGTTAATCTCTCTATAGAACAACTCATTGAGATAGCTTGTATAGAACTAGAGCAATTTATTATTTTAAGTGTATACCACCCCCCCCCACTGCATCATGAATGGAGGAGGTACTATCAAAATTTAGCAAAACCAGCAAGTCAATTATAGTGTGTGGAGATTTTAATATAAACTTGCTTGAACCTTCGGCCAATTGTACTAGCCTTAAAAATTTATTTCAAAGTTTTACTTTGTTCAATGTATTTTGGGAACCTACTAAAATCACTTCTACAACAGTAACCTGTCTAGATAATATTTTTACAAATGTCACTATTACTAGTAAACTCATAATTAATAATCTCCAGTCCGACCATAGTAGGCAACTTTTAAAAGTAAATACAAGATTGGACAATATCAGTCCAAAAAAGGTGACGATTATACAACAAACATTGTTTTAATGATTGGGCAACAATGGGTATCCTCAAAAGTCGTAAACGCTTATATGACCTTTATATTATTATAGAAACATTACAATAATAGCGGAGAATTTAAAATATATGTAAAAAAATACTCCAAGCTCTATAAAGTAATTTGTCATGAAGCTAAAACACGTTTCATTGCAGATAAAATAAAAAACTAAATAAAAATAAATAAACTACATAATAATTAAGTAATAAAAAAGTAAAAGCGACTTAGAGTGTAATTAACAATGAAACTGGTAGATCGAATTGCCGTAACACCTCTATCTGTTTAAATATTAATAATCGCGTTATAAATTCGGAAATATAAATTGCAAATGAATGTGATAAATACTTTTCCGAAATCCCGATTATCACGACCAAAGACCTTAACTCTTCACCAAAATCAGCACATGATATGCTTAAATTACACGTACCAGTATCTTCCACTGACTTGAAATTTAAATATGTTACAGGTAGCGATATAGTAAAAATCTTCAAATTAATTAACCTAAAAAATACAAAAGACCTATGGGGCTATTTGACTAATATTGTAAAATATATACTTGACATTATAGCACCTGAATTAGCAATAATATTTAATGAATGCATAGATGAGGGTGTGTTCCCTGACCTCATGAAATACATCAAAGTTATACCTTTGTTTAAATCGTTCTTTAGACCCTGCTTATTTCAGATCTATTTCAGAGCTGCCTCTTTTTAATAAAATATTTGAAAAACTTTAGCTTCAACAGCTACAAATGCATTTTTGTAAATTAATGAACAAAAATCAATTTGGTTTCACTAGGGGCTTATCAACAATTAATGCGGGTACTTGACGCTTGGAAAGAGTCACAGGATGCATTGGGCATTTTTTGTGATTTGTCCAAAGCATTTGACTGCGAAACTTTGACCATGAAACTTTACTCCTAAAACTAAAGCATTATGGAGTGAAAAATAGAGCCCTAAATCTGTTAAAATCATATTTAAGCGAATGAGTTCAGATAGTCGATGTAAATGGCAAACGGTCATCAGGTAAACCTTTGGGAATAGGTGTTCCACAGGGTTCTATTCTCGGTCCTTTCTTGTTTCTTATATATATTAACGATCTACAATTTGTGGTAGATGATAGCCATGAGATTGTATTGTTTGCTGATGATACTGTTTACTTATTTTTAAAGTGAAGCGATCTGCAGATATTGATGACGAGGTAAACAATGCACTCTCAAAGATAGTGCGTTGGTTTGAGACGAATAATCTGCACTTAAACAGTAAGTTAGAGTACTTCAGTTATTTTCACAGCATCATGACGTACGGTATTTTACTATGGGGTCATGCTGCTGACATTGATATAGTGTTTGCTCGGCAAAAGAGAGCTGTTCGTGCTATATATCAGCTTGGTTATAGACAGTCTCTCAAAGAAAATTTTAAAGAAATAAATATTATGACTGTTCATTGTCAGTTTATTCATAAAAATTTAATATACGTTCACAAAAATCGTCACCTTTTTGCGCTTAATTGTGATTTTCATTATTATAACACTAGAAATAAGGGATTGCTTGTAACTAATTCTAGTAGGCATCATAAGATACATAATAGCTTTAAGGGTAAATGTATATCTGTATGTAATCTATAATAAAGTCCCAGCCACTGTTCAGGCATTATCTATAAATAAATTTAAATGTTTTTTAAATAATAGCTCTGCCGTAAATCCTATTACTCCACTGCTGAATATCTAAATGATCGGACTACTAGCCTGGGACTAGATTGTGATTATTTTATAGCGATAGAAATGACTGTACAATATTGTATATTATTTTTATAGAAAAGAGCGCAAAAAAAGAATGCTTAGAGAGTTTCTTGCGCCGCTTCTTCTCTCTCAAAGCGCCATTTGTTTCCGAAGCTGTACTAGGATCTAGTATATTGGAAATGACATCAAAAAGAATTCTAAAGGAATCAATTTTGAGCAAATAAATGCCTGTTATGCCTTTTATTATGTTGTTTTATACTTCTAAATTTTTGATGTGGATTTTTTAAACGTAGTTTTTTTTTATATAACTATAAACGTGTTCTGTTATATTACAGGATTCAATATTGTGTATTATCTTGTATGATGGTGGTTGAGTGTTGGTGGTACTTTTTACTATTGAACAGAAGATACATTTTATCATTTTGTTTGATAAAGAAGTTATAAGCAAGGGTTTGTAGTTAATCTAGCAATTCGTGAATCTTTCCTCGTCTATCAGCGCTGACAAAGTTCTGACAAATCTCTTTCTAAATCGCTTTAACATTACCGCTTTACCAGAAGTCTGACGGAACGCGCCTCATATCAAACACAAAAAACATCATTAGGATCACGTTTACACAGCTGTTTACAACCTCATTACCTCTCGTGGGAACAAAGTTACCGGTTAGCCACATTCAGACTATCTTTTGCGTCATTTATGTGACAATATTACCAACTGCTCCAATTTTTGTCGTCGAATTACGGTGCGTATAAAGTCTGTGTTTCCAAACACCTGTGCAGTAACTTCGCAGCAAGTTTCCTCGTAAAATAATCGCTGTTTTACTTTGGAAAGATAATATTGGGAAATTATTTTCTTACTTTCGCTTTGTTCGAAATATATTACTCCTCATTCAAACTAACTCGAGTTAAAGAAGCAAAGTTATGTAAAGTATATGTCGATATATGGTATGTTATAGTTATCTTCGTAGGATATTAGTTATTTTGGGGTTTGCAGTATAATTACTGCATGTTGATAAAGGGTGTGTTCATGTTACTAATGTCATAGTGACGTTTTAGGAACTACTAATCAAAAGCACTGTTTTCACACTGATCAAGTCCTGCGTCCTCGTTCATGCATTTATTGGTGTAAATTTGATAATTGTCAAATCAAATTAATTTAAAATCACTTCATTAATTAAGGTCAATGGAATGTCAGTAATCAATTTCAAAAGTGATAGTTTTTACCATTTACCACAGTTTCGGAAAAGGTTGAGCTTTGATGAGATGAAGTGGCAAGAAACTTATCATCACTCTTTTAAATAAATATTTGAATATTCATCACTCTACTAATACTCAAAACTTATGCAAACCCATGCAAAGCAATGCTATAAATTACCTATTTAAATGAAAAAAAAGGTGTAAATAATTAAACGTAAATTAAAAACTCAAGTGTTATTTTGTTCAATGCATGAATCAATTCACACGCATTGTAATTTAAGAGAAATATGTGAACATTTTAAAATTTAAAGTAATTAAGGAAAATATAGTTTTAATTTTAATAACAAAAGCAGGGTCTCCCAGGAGCATCCAGCCACCAAAAGTACTGTTTGTTGACGATATGACATGGTGGGGATCCATGACTTGGAATGTTTAAAGTGACTATATGACTTACAAAATCAATTTTGAATTGATCTATAAAAAGTAATATAATAAAGAGGTATAGTTTGTTTATGAATATTTCTGGGAAATGGGCCAAAGTTTGGAATTAAAAGGAAAATGTTCACCATGTTCGATACTAGTAAAAAACATAAAGAAATACCATTACATATGTTAACGATATTTTGAGTACTTATGTAATGTTTTTAGTATGTTCTAGAGAGATGGGAACATCGCCTACTATCAATTGAATTAAATTTGTAAAACAACAACGTCACGGAAAGTTTCACTAAAACTTAAAGCAAATAGCTGAACAACTAATATAAAAATAAATTCTAACAATTCATTTCCGTGCTATCAAACTAGCTGCAATATAATTAGCCTACTTTGCTGTGAAAAATAGTCCCCGTTAACTTTTCCCCAAAAGTGGGTCAAGTAAATTAAAATTAACTTAATATTTATGCGTTTAGAACGATTGCGGAGTCCCGCTGCCAGGCCACGCCTAAATAAACTGTAATGGAAACAAATGCGGCATGTCATCCCCACACCGTGGCAGTATTTTAAAATGTGGGTTTGAGGTGCCTTGTATCTTCTATGTAACATGACAACATAGGCAGTTAATCGATAAAAATGATATTTTTTCTAAACTAGTAGGAACTATTTATAATTAAATTTTTGACGTGATAACTTCTTATAAATGTGTCGCTCATATAATGAGATAGCAAAATTAGACATAGATGTTTTCGATTCCAGACTTTCGTTATTTTCTAATAATAATAATAATAAATCTTTATTGCAGGCATAAAATCCCATATACAATATTGATTTTTATATTGATTTGACATTTATTTAACTCAGTCAGATAAAAGCAAAAAGAAAACAGCTTTGTGTCCAAAGATATTTTCTATTTGCTTCCCGATGTGTCGAGAGCCAATGGGCTATCATTGGACTGCGCAGGTCCTGGCCCACCACCTGGAGGATGCTGTTACCGCGGTAACTTCATAAGAATGCGATATGCATCCATTATATTGCACCCTTATGGTGCTGAAGGACGCCCTCTTGTATCGGTACCATAACTAGCAGGTATAGAAACACTGGCAGTATGCCCTGCAGAGGCTCGTTTAATAAACTAAGTAAAATAATTAAGTAGATTAGGAATTTTGTAGTTGGTTTAATTTTAAAATCTTATTCAAGCTGTGCGACCCTCTAGGTTTGCAATAAGATTTAAATGACATTTAATTAAGACTTTAGGTTAGAAATTATTGTAATCTATGTGGATATAGTACATTACGATACAAGTGCGCAAAGTAGGTCGTTCTCGTACGAGGAAAGCAGGTGCATGATGACCTACGCGTGACGAGACCGTTTATTAGAATCGACTGGCGTAGGATTTTTTTAATTATGTTTTTTGCGTTCTTATCTTTCAAACAAAACAATTATCAAATATCATTATGCTGTGAAAACGTAGAAAAAATAGACTTTAGAATTAACCTCTATTTTGATCAATTCACGCACACTAACACAAAGTGTTATACAAATGCGAGTGTAAGACGTGGCTGGTTACGCATACTAAACTAATATTCCTGGCCTGTTTTTAAGGTTGCCTAACAGCAATAGACTAGACGTATAAATTATCTAAGTATCAATGTCACACACCATTACGAGAACATTGGCAACGCTGTATACTGAGCTTCAAATTATGAATGATTGTACTTACCTACTTATCAATGAAAAATATTTCACTATCTTACTTTCATTGATTATTATGTCCTTTTATTAACTTTGTAAGTGTAAGTTTGGCAACGTCACTAAGATAAGAACTTGGCATACAGGTTAGAATCAAGACACCTGCAAGACACAATGTACATTTAACAACATTTTTTACACCCATAATATGCATTTTATAATACATGTTTCTTGGACTTTTCTATTTAGCTATAGATTATAACCCTAACGTTATGAGAATTCAATATAAATACGTTATTGTATACAGATATTAATTTTCTTTTAACCCTTCTTTTGTCTCTATTGAGTTATTGTTTCACACCTATTTTCATTTTTAATAAGTCTTTTCTCTACCCTTGAATCATATTTTATTTAAATTTTTTTTAAACGAAAATAGCATTTGTTTTTATATACTAGCATTCTTCGTATCGTATAATATCTGAATATTTTAAGTTATCTTCCATAGATAGTTTTAATCTTAGACCATGTTGACAACACGGACTAAAAAAAAAAGGAATCCGCGCCGTCATATTAGCAAGTGAAGCACCTTTATGCTAGTGTGTGTGCGGTTACGGGGTATACCAGCTACACAATTTTTTCTCCCTTAAATAATCATTTATTCACAAATACTTTTATATTATTGTTTTTACACATTTTCACAACGCACAACGGCATTTTTTTTTACACAAACTAATCTGTCACAGACGATGGCAAATCTCATAATTGCGGCCAATCGGCTTGTATGAGTAAGTGTATGCATGGGGCTATGAAATTTACACGTTCACCGGCTTGTTTTGGTGCCTCACTGTTATGGTAACACGGAGTCCTTACATTTTTACTCGTCCGTGGTTGAAAAGTTATTTGACTTATCTAAGTTTGAGTGAGGTATACCGCAAGCTGGCATTATACAACTACAAGAATATGACGTAGTAATTATCTTAACTCGAATGCAAAATGGTCTATATGAACTGTGACACAATAATTATGATTATTTTCGATTTTATGCTTATACTCAATTAAAACTCTTAATTATCATTATATATATTTATTATATACTCTACGCATAACTCGAGAACCGTTACACACGTGATGTCATCTCACGCGCGCCCGAAGGGCGCGTGGGGCATGATTTTCGGGGCTAATTTGCCCCCTGAATCAGGATTCAGGCGCTGGGCATGAATATGCCCAGGTCGTCGGGTGGGGGTGCGGGTGCACCCCTTTGAGGCCATCCTCTTCTTGAGATGTTGGGGGAGCGGATGCTCCCCTTTGCGGTCATCTTCTTCCTGAATTGGTAGGGGAGCGGATGCTCCCCATGCGGTCATCTTTTGGTTTTTGCGCCCAATATAAGGATAATTGGGCGCGGCGTCATATCCGGTAGTGTGGCGATCGTCGCCCCGGGTGGCCCAGCGATCAAGCCCCTATGAAGCGATCAGCCGAGCAGTGGGACGAGCACGTCGTCACTCCTCCTCTTCTTCGAACGCGACAGAAGATCTCGCGGGAAGCGGCGGCCGTCGGGTGGCCTCGCGTGCAAGGGCGCCAGGTCCCGCAAATGTGCGAAGTCCGACGCGTCTGCTCGCGAGAACATTGCGACGGCGAGGCGCCTAATGAAGGCGTCCAGGATCTCAACTCCCAAGTCCCTCTGGATCGTGGTGTTCCTCACGTACCATGGGGCGCCCGCGACACGGCGGAGAATCTTATTTTGTGTAATTTGTAAACGCTTTTTTGAGCCGCCTGTCACGAGCGCGTACCATGCTGGTGCTGCGTACGTGAGGCGGGATCGGATGTAGGTCTTGTAGACCCCCACCTTGTTCTTTAGAGGGAGGCTGGAGGAGAGCACCGGACGGAGGAGCGCTGTGGCGACGTTGGCCTTCGTCACAGTGTCTTCGACGTGCTGCGTCATGTTGAGGCGACGATCTATCGTGACTCCGAGGTACTTGACCATCGAAGACCACGGGATGTCCTCTCCGCAGAACTTCAGCTTTTGCAGGCTTATGGACTGCCTGTATAGGCAGATGGCCTGGGTTTTCCTGGCATTTGCCGAGAGTCGCCAGCTTTTCAGCCAGGCTGGTAGTTCATCCAGCTGGCGCTGCATCTTCAACGCGGCGTGTTTCGACGTGAGGGAAGTGGTGATGTACGCCGCGTCGTCTGCAAACAGCGCCAGTGTGGTGGAAGCTCCGAGTGGGATGTCGTTTGTATACAGGGCGTACAACAAGGGAGAAAGGCAACTGCCCTGTGGTACGCCCGCGCAGATCTTGTGCGGTTGCGTTATATGGTGATCGATCCGCACTCGGAATCGGCGATCTTCAAGAAAGCTGGCGACTATCTTTACCAGTCGTCTTGGAGCTGAAGTCTGGGAGAGCTTATAAGGCAGTCCTTGGTGCCAAACACGGTCGAACGCCTTCTCAATATCCAGAAATACTGCAACAGCACTCTCCCTTTTATTCCGGGCTGCTGTGAGTAGATGCAGTACTCTGGATAGCTGAAGCGTTGTGCTGTGTTCAGCGCGGAACCCGTATTGCTCTTCACGCAGTTGGATGTGTGGCGTGATGTGAGACAGCAGGAGCTTTTCGAACACCTTGGAGGCGGTGGGGAGCAGCGTGATGGGCCGATAGCTTCCGGCCTGCAGCGTGTCCTTCCCGGGCTTTGGAAGCACTATCACGAGGCCCTCCTTCCAGATGGACGGAAAGTGCCCCGTGCGTAGGATGCCATTATAGAGCCGCGTCATTGCCGCGATGGTTTGCCGCGGCAGATGCTGCAGTGCTGAGATTGTAATGCCATCCACGCCCGGGGCCTTTTTAGGCCTCGTGCGCCTGATGGCTTTGGCGACTTGGTTGGGCGAGAAGAACATCGCATCTTCTTCGCTAGCTATCGGTGTTCTGAAGTACTCCTCCAGGTGTTGCTCGACTGCTGTCAGATGAGCGGTGTCGTCCGTCGGGTTCGGCTGGAACTGGCGTTCGAGGTGTTTGGCGAAGATGTCGGCGCGGTCCTCCGCAGCGTACCGCATCGAGCCATCTTCGTGCCGCAGAGGTCTTACTGGGGGCGATGTGTTAGTGAATTGACGGCACAGCCTGTGCAATGATGCCCAGTCATCTATTGCGCCGTCAATCCGCTCCTCCCAGCTCTCTGCGGCTGCCTCATCCAACTCCCTCTTTATCTGAGCTGCCAGCCTGTTCAGTTCGGTCTTGAGCGGAGGATACCTGGTGTCTTGCCACCGGCGCCTCAGCTCTCTCTTGTGGGTAATGAGGCGCCGGATTTTGGCCGGCAGCTCTGGGAGTCGGTGAGACGACTTTTCTTTTGTCGCGGTGGCTAGCGCCCGCTGGGTACTCTCCGTGAGATCCACTGCGAGGGACTCCACGTCGGTACTGGACTCCGCCCTCCTCGTCGGGGTGGTCGACGCCATAATGTCGGCGAAGCACCGCCAGTCTATCACCTTGCGTGGTGGTGGTGGTGGAGTACGTGAGGATTCGTTTTCTAGTGTGATCAAGACTGGCAGGTGGTCCGATTGGAGCTCATCAATGAGCACCTCCTGAGACATCTGGCAGTCGAGGCCCTTAAGCACAGCGAAGTCTATTACATCCGGCTGGTAGCCATAATAATCTGGATAGTGTGTTGGAGTCTCCGGGCCGTGGACCTCACACCCTTGAAGTACGGCAACTCTCCATAGCCTAAGTCCGTCCGCTGTTGTCCGGCTTGAATTCCACGCTGGGTGTTTGCAATTCCAATCACCCGCCGCGAGAGTTGCTTTCGGAGAGTTAAGCAACTCTCGTACTTCTTCTATGTCTAGTCGATGTTTTGGCGGGTGATATATTGCGTAGATCCTGGTGTCTTTTTCGTTGATTCTGGTTTCAACACCCAGCGCGTAAAAGCTGGAGAGATGCAGGTGTGGCAGTGGTAGGTGAAGCAATCCCCTCCTCACGAGCACGGCGAGGCCCCGATAAACGCCGTACTCGCCGACTTCGTCCTTCCTATAGACGACGAAGCCGGGGACCCGAAAGGCGTCCGCGCTGGCCAGCAGTGTTTCACTGATGAGTGCGATGTCTATTTTTTGGTCGCGGAGGAGATGCTTCAATAATGTGGCCTTCTTCTTTAGGCCACGTGCGTTCCAGTGAACGATCCTCAGCGGGCTAGCCATTTGCGTTGTATTGTATCGTTCCGCCGAGGAACGTTCGTGCAAAAGTCTCTAGAAAGGCGCGCATTGCCTCCATCGTTAATGCTGTCCCGGGCATTGTGTTGGTGGGTACAGAATCGGCTCCTTCCTTTCTAGGCGCAGTCGGTGCCTTCTCTGGCGCCGCGAGCGGGGCGCTTTTCTTGGTTTTTGGCCTCCTCTTCTTTGCTTGGCCCTGGCTGTCGGGGTTTGGGCATATTTGCAGGGGCCATAAGGGTCGGGGCTTCCGGCGGCTGTTCAACTGCTGTTTGGTTTATATGCGTGGCGGCTATCCTTGCGCTTGTTGTGCGCGCCACTGTGCCGGCCTTCTTGTTTCGTGCCTCCTGTTTGAAGACGGGGCACGAAGAGTTGTTGGCCGGATGGGGGCCTCCGCAATTTGCGCATGTTGGAGGCTCTGAGAGTGGGCGCGGGCACTCCTTGGCAGTGTGTTCCTCGCCGCAGCGCACACATGCCAGTCTACGATGGCACCCATGCGAGGAGTGCCTAAATTCTTGGCACCTGTGGCACTGGGCGGGACCTTTTTTGGAGCGCCACAGCTCGATCTTTACCCCTGTCATATTAAGTAGTTGGTCTACTTCGTAGATGCCAGGGGTGAGGCCGGGGGTTTTCCTCAAAATAACGAAGAAAATACACCCCGGACGGCCTTTGCAAGCTTGTACTCGCCGGCAGTACTCCGGGCAGTACCCCAGCGAGCGCAGAGCCTCCTCGATTTCTGCTGGTTCCGACATCACCGGCAGTCCCCTGACCGCTACTTTAAGAGTGCGGTCTGCCGGCAATGAGTAACTGAACCAGGAGATCTTCTCCACCTTTTCCAGGTCCGTAAGGTACCTCTGAATGAGGCGGTACTCACCTTCATCGCTGGGGGTGAACCTGATCTCTTTGCCAAAGGGTCGGGCGCTGGGCGGGCGGCCTAGCTTCTCCCTCAGGACCCGGAAGTGGTGCGTCCAGTTGGGCAGGTCTTCACATATAAGCGGAGGGAGCTTGTTCCGGGCGGCAGGCTTTGTCGCGGTTACCGTCGTCGTTGCGGTCGGAGTCGCGGTCGCGGTCGTTTGTACCATGCGAGGCGCGCGGGCCGCGGGTGTGGGGGGGCCTATGGGAGCCGCTGCTCTTTGCGCGTAGGTCACAGGCGGGGAGGACGGCCCCGCCTGAGGCTCGAGTCGCTGAAGTCGCGGGTCCCTTTTGATGTAGGACGGTGGCGAGATTACGTCACACCGTCTCTTGTTAGTAAATTCGTCCTCGCTATTTGAGTCGGGACGACAGCGGCGCGAAGCGGATGCGACTTCTGGCACTTGAGAAGCGCCGCGGGGCTCCAACGTTTTGATGGTTTCAAAAACCATTTCAACGCTGACCGCGGGCGCCTCTCTTAGGCGATTTGTCGCCTCTTTCACCTTGCCTAGAACGAACCCCTCGGCGCGGCCTCTGAAGGGCGCGCTGGGAGCGGCGGTGGTTGACGCGGACGCGGGCGCGGCAGGCGTGCGGAACGCGGCGGGCGCAGACATAATAGTCGCGCTGTTCGCGGTCGCGGTCGCGGTCACGGTCGCGGTCACGGTCGCGGTCGCGGGCGCTAGCGGAGCGCGGGGCGCTTGCGGAGCGCGGGGCGCTAGCGGAGCGCTTGCGGCGGGCGTTTTGTGGCCCTCAGGAGGGCCTTTTGGGTGTTTATCCATGAATGCGGGTGTTTATCCGCGCAGCATGGGGCTGGGGAGCTCACGGCACTGTCCTAAGCCGGCCACAAGTTCCCCCCAAGCCACTTTTCACCGGGGGATCCCGCTGGTGGGAAGCCGGTTACTCGGCGGAATGAGGGTAGTTGTAAACTGGCTGGACTCAACGGATCCGGAGGTTCCCCGCAGTAGTTTTACAACTACCGGCGTTCTTGTGACGTTCTTCGCTTACGAAGAAAGCAACCAAGAACTGCTAAAGGTGCAGAGCACATAAAAATATTTGGTGGACACGAGTATTCTTCGGTGAGCGATGCCAATCCAAGCAAAGCATACCGGGCACCATATATTTATATATATAAAACTTCACTTCACTTAAAAAATTTCATATAATACAAAATTTCATCGATCCAAGGAAAGATTAATAATCATTGCCACCAGCGCCACCTATCCAGCACTAAAGTAACTACAGGAAGAATTCTATATATATAAATATATGTGTCATAATTTAAAAGGTTTTTTTTAGAGTTTATGAAAAAAGTGAAAAATCAGTTACTCTCGAACTCGATTTGAATTGGAACGTTCGAAACTTGAAAATCGCTTCCTTATGTCGCAAATCGACTTGACATAATACTACGCAAAGCTCTCATTACTATCGTATTACTACCGCTTTATTTGTTCTTCTGTATTATATACCGTAAATACAAAAGCATAATATAGAACATTTAATATCGTGTAGGTACTTCTTAATGGCCTCAGTGGTGCGATTATGTTTTGTTAATGCTCGGAATAATAACCGGACGTTCGTTTGTCACTTCCATGGAAATAAAATATAAAGCTTCGTAAATAAGTCTCATTTTTTTGTCAGTGACGCTACAATGATAATGCTGCCGCTTCTTTTATATCTATGTATACATATCTATCTATTTATTTACTTAAGTTTTAAGTTAGTTTTAAGTTCTAGTCATTAGTCTTAAGTTAGGTTAAGTGATAGCAAATGGCCAGGTTTCCCAGTTTCCTGGATTTTCCCCCACAAACCATATGTATTAGTTTTTTATACATACATATTACATAATAAAGTTTTATCCCTCAACACGATAGATAGATAGGGTTGTAGAAATAAGTTTTCTGATACCTACATATATAAGGCTTAATTGTGAATTGCTTTAATAAGTAGATTATAAGTAATTTTGTATATATATCTTAATATCAAATATAGAAATTTGGAATTTGATTTTTTTTTGGTGATTATTACTTCGTTCGTTGTCGGACTGTGAACATCTCACCGAAACTCTGTCGTTTCAATTTATTCTTAGAAGCTAAAAAACCCTTTTTGATCTTATTTCCTAATTATATAATAATAGCTCTCAGAGCTATAAATCAAGAAATACGTAATAATTCAACGTTGTAAAAAGTTATTGATATCATACAATCATAATCTTTATTCAGACAGTTTGTTAATATACATTTTCTTCAGTTGAGTACTAAGACAGACAGCACGTCATTCATTTAAACAGATCCTTTGAATTTATTGATAGATAACATCTTATACTTTACTTAGAAGTAGCATAGAACGTTCGAGTAGTCTTGATACTAATGTTCGTTACTTAGTATTGTAGTGAGTATTTTATCTCTTTTGTGCACAGTTACGAAGACAGACAGACTGTTACCAGTGAGAAGCTCTTTTGCACAGGAAGCCGGCGCCATGAAGCAGTAATGTATAAACATTACTGTGTTTCGGTCTAAAGGGCGCCAAGTAGCTAGTGAAATTATTGGGCAAATGAGACTTAACATTTATGTCTCAAGGTGACGAGAGCAGTTGTAGTCCCGCTCCGAATTTTTGGGTTTTTGAAGAATCCTGAGCGCCACTGCATTGTAAAGGGCAGGGCGTATCGATTGTCATTAGCTGAACGTGATGCTCGTCTCGTCCTTTATTGTTATAAAAAAAAACGAGATAAAAAATACTTGGTCATAGATTACGTATTGAGATACCTTCTGATATACAGACCTTATACTCAGTTGTGCGTGAGATCACTTATTTCTTGAGCGTTCTGTTACACAAAATATATTGCTGACTCACCTTTAAACCTCACTACTTATTGCTTGCTAATTTTAGTCAGCAGTATGTTAATTACTCCCTTGTTAGTATTTCCCTCATTCAAGGCTTTTTCTCTTGATCACTTTCAGCGACGTAACTACGAATCTTGCTCCAGTTGGCTTGCTGAGCAGCTTGTGAAAAATAATAAGGAACAGCATATGTAAGCCTGGTCCTTTGTGTATATGTATATAAAACTAGCTAATACCCGCAACGTCGTTCGCGTACATATTTTTACATCTTGGGTTACATTATTGGACTTTTAGTAGGGATCCCTAATTTTTTTGACAATTTAATGTACCCTATATCAACCGGGGATAATGTAGCTTCCCAACAGTGAAATAATTATTCAAATCGGTTCATTAGTTGCAGGAGCCTATTCAATACAAATAAACAAACAATCAAATATTTCCTCTTTGTAATATTAGTATAGATAATTTGTAAATATGTGTATGATTTCAGAATATTTATTATCTCAAAAAGAATACAAATTCACTTACTGAGATACTTAAACTAAAATGATACATATATTGAGCGGCAAATCGTTATATACTATACACAATTTAAGACGTTATATTTAAAGTTACAATAATGACACAGAGTTACAATAAATACTAATTAGGTACATTAATAACGAAATAGGTGGGTAACGTATAATATAAATGTTTACAGTAATTAATAAAATACCTACACT
The DNA here is from genome assembly GCF_905404315.1 of Leptidea sinapis. Lineage (NCBI taxonomy): Eukaryota > Metazoa > Arthropoda > Insecta > Lepidoptera > Pieridae > Leptidea > Leptidea sinapis. The sequence continues at coordinate 12,048,466 of NC_066289.1, read as the reverse complement.
ATTCTATTATTTGTTATAATGACAGCTATGAGGGTATTTGTTTATTAAGGTCTCGTTCATAGTCATAGCCGGAAGCGGTCTAAGAAAATAAGTTATGAGAAATCCTTCAAAATGTGGTGTTTTAACGTTTTTTTAAAAACATTTAATGATTGTAATTCTTTAATATCTTTTGGTAGGTTGTTATACAATTTTGCCCCTTCGTACATTATATTTCTTGTTCCATATTTTGTTTTAGGTTTTATTAAGCAAATATTGAGGGCTTGTCTTGTTAAAATTTTTTGAATGTTTATTCTTTTTGTAAATGTAATTTGTGTATGTAAATCCTTAGTTAAGATTTTTCTTATGAGAATGCATGTGTTATATTTATATATTTGATTTAAATTCATTAATTTTGTTTCCCGATATATTTGAACAGTAGGAGTTAGGTAGTAGAATAAACTTGTGTCATCAGCGTATAATGTTATATCTCCTTGTAAACCGATTTCATGAATATCATTTATGTAAATTAAAAATAATAACGGTCCAATAATTGAACCTTGTGGAACGCCATAAGTTACTAATTGGGGACTGCTCTGGGTATCTCCTAATTTCGTTATTTGGTATCGATTTGAGAGGTATGACTGAAAGATTTCATAGGCCGATCCAGTTATTCCTATGGATTTTAATTTAATTAAAAGTTTTTCATGGCTAACAGTGTCAAATGCCTTTTTTAAATCGATGAATATCTAATATCTATGCTGAGTTTTAATGATGTAATTAAATCCATTGCCGCAGTAAGAGTATTTGATTTAGGCCGGAAACCATATTGTTTTTTAAATAAGAAATTTTTAGATGAAAGGTACTCGTTTAAACGATTATGTAAAATTCTTTCAAATATTTTTGATAATATAGGTAGTACTGATATTGGTCTGTAGTTGTTCGGATTGGTTTTACTTCCTGCCTTATGTAACGGACTCACTTTGGCTATTTTTAAAGAATCGGGGAAATGGCCGTCAGTAAAGCACTTATTTATACAATGAGTGAGACTTTCTACTATTAAAGATTTAACGCATTTTATGGTTTTAGTTGTAATTTTTTCTATACCAGAACTTGTGTTTGAGTCCAAATTATTTATTATTTTTTCTACCTCGTTTACAGTGGCGAGTTTCAGTTTATGTAGGGCTGAGTCATTTTGTAAAGTATTATCAGCCGTTAAAATCTTTTGAGTTGTATGATATTTTTGAGGAATTTGGCCAGCTAGTTCAGCTCCAATATTAGAAAAAAATATATTAAAATATTCGCAAATATCCTTACTTTCTGTAATTTGGCCTGAAGGAGTATCTAGTTTTGCAGGTGTTATTAGTTTTTTTTTATTTTATTATGTGCTAAATTATTTATAAGTTGCCACATTTTTAATGGATTTTTCTCACACTTATTGAAAGCGTCATAGTAGTACTGATTTTTCGTAGTTTGTATAGCAACATGTACCGAGCTCCTTTCAATATCGATATTCGATTATTTCTAATATTGACAAAAACATTATTTTTAGAGGACAGATTAGTATAAACACAGATTAGGGATCAATACTTTCGTACTAAGGACAAATATAAACGACATTTGAGAATCAGTTTGCCAAATGGGTTTCATTTCCGTGACGTGTACTTTTTACGCACATTTTTTTTTATTTTTTAAAGCATATAGATATAGAACCATACAATAAACAGTTCATTACAACGTTAACTCAATACACAAATAAAATTAGAAAAACAAAAATTTATGAACGATGCGGGACTCGAACCCACGACCGTGCCACTTCCGTGCCAGTGCTCTAACCAACTGAGCCAACCGTTCAAGTAACGTATCGTTATAAAATCTTGTTTGCTTTGTTCAACTCTCGGGTTGTGGCTTCATCTACAAGTCCTACTTTACAGTTGATAACCTGCTCAACCCCAATATTTGCATATTAGGAAATTGACTTGAGATGTCGCTCTTGTAAATCTAAACTGTAAGTTATGTTTTAAAGCGATAACCGTCACTTCCAGGATTAATACACAAATAAAAATTGAAAAACAAAATTTAATGAACGGTGCGGGACTCGAACCCACGACCTACGGCGTTCCGTGCCGGTTGCTCTAACCAACTGAGCCAGCCGTTCGAGTGACGTATCGTCATAAAATCTTTAATACTTTGTTCAACTCTCAGGTTGTGGCTTCATCTACAGGATGTACTTTACAGTTGATAACCTGCTCAACCCCAATATTTGCATATTAGGAAATTGACTTGAGATGTCGCTCTTGTAAATCTAAACTATATGTTAACTCAATAGCTCGTAAACAGAGTGTACAACTGGTCGCAACTATTTAGTCGAGTGCTCCCAATCTTCAGTCGCAATTTGACGGAAAATACGCTTTCCGGTAAGAATGAGTATTCAGTTTGGTCGGAAGAGCTTAAATACTCTCTCTCTTTTACTTTCCAACGGCAGAACGTTAACCTTAACTATATTTAGATTATTAAAGTTATAACGAGTTGCGTGTACATGACATAATTCATAGGGAGTTTTCTTATATAGGTTAGTAAGTAGGCTTTTTCTTTCTTACTAATTGCTTTACGATCTTAAATATTTTTCAAAATACCTCGTTAATTTTAAAATGTTTCATTTAACACTTCGTAGAACAAAATATAACTTTCCACATGTCCTGTTTTTTCTAAGATGTTGGAATTTATGATTACGATAGTGGGCGTAGCTCTCTATTCTTTATTTGTTGTTTGGAGGTTGTTTTTATAAAACAAAAACAATAAAAGTACAAAATAAAATATTTAATATTAAAAAGGATTCGTATGTATATTTATTATGCTGTCACGCCTTAACTATCAGCCAATCGTAAAATTTTACACACACCTAGGTTGGGAAAGTACACAGAGAACATTTTGAACAGACTTTTTTTTGGAGGATGCACGTATTTAAGTTAAGACAAAGTCATTACATATTGCCTATCCATTAGCCAGTCACACGATCTAAGTACACATCAATTTTGAGACAGACAGTTATCGTAGAATTGGTATCATAAAACATTCATTTATCACAAAGGTTCACAAAAACAATGTAATAACAGACAGAGGCTAGACTAGAGATTTATATACTAGAATAGATTGTGTAAAGTAAATCATAAAAGTGGTCCTTTGTTTATTATAATAAATGAGCTCTTCAACTTTAAGAAATCATTTATTATTTTAACACAATAACCAAAAATAAATATAAAGATTTTACTGCTACCTATATACTAATGAAATAAACTGGTCGTCATAAGTAGGGCACGCGCAGGTCCGGCCACACATAGAGTAGTGCTGTCATCTCTGGTCAGGCGCACCCCAGTATTAGCTTGAACCATTTGACAGCGTGCAACGCAGAGTAGCTCGGATTGTCGGAGACCCAGTGCTCTGAGAATGGCTCGATCACCTGGCGTTGTGTAGAGACGTCGCTTCATTATGTGTGTTCTATCACATCTATCACCGAGAGTGTTCTGAAGAGCTGTTTGATCTGATTCCTGCCGCTGTATTCCACCTTCAAATGACATGCCACAAAGTAGTTATCATCCCCACTATCTTGATGTCTGATGTTCCTCCACAGTGCTGTTTTGGAATTAGCTTCCTTGTGCGGTGACGGTTCAATGATGATACGACATGGGTACCTTCAAAAAAAGCGCGTCCACATTTGAAAAAGGGGTGCCAACTCTCTCGCGATTCTTCTATTGTTGTAGGAAAGTGTGGGCGGTGGTGATCACTTAACATCAGGTGACCCGTACCCTCTTTTGTCTTCCTCTTCGATACAACAAACTTAAGTGAATATTTTATTTTGAAAGGATAGTTCAACTATTTTAAAAGTCACTGCATTTTTGAACTTACCTGCTTTCCTTGCGGCCCAGCTTACATACATGTTACTTACGTACATTATAGATACATAATGAAGTATGTTATAACAATATTGACAACATAAACGGTGTATATAATTCAGCATAATTAATGTAATTGGATACAGAGAGATACATTATCTTTGTCTTAAAATAAGCGACAACGTTAGCTTCAAGCGTTGTGAATGTGATAATGTTTCATGGAAAATTCGGCATCAGGAAATTGTTTTAGCAACAGAAAAAATACAATCTATATATTCACTGCTACATATATAATATAATAGGTGAGCTTTTTTGATTGGTGACCGTACATAATTTGTTCTCCTTGATAATAATGATTTAAATAACTTCACTGGTTTATAATAATTCACTAAATTCTCAAATGCGTGCTTCTTTTTTCAAAATAGCTTCAAAAGTATATTCAAATAGTACAAGGAGGTCATATATTTGATACATCTACAAAGTGGCTAAAAAGTGAATTATACTGGTCCTTCGCATGTAAGGAAGTTTTCAAGTTTGTGTTGAAGTTAATAAAATTATGTTGAAACATTCGATACCATAGATATAGGCCAAGCTATGATAAAACTTTTAAACATAAACCCACTTTGATACTGTTTACAACATTTCCAAAATGCAATAGAAACTTTATGTTCAAACATTTCAAGCTTTAAATTTTAATGAACACTAACAATGGAATCGACTTAATTATAACTTAGTTAAGAACCTCTTAATTTGTAAGTGGAACGCCTTTGTTCATACAATTTTATAAACTTATTTATGCTTCTTGTGCGTTAATTCAGCGACCGTGCAACAGCACAGAATTTATTCATTTTGTCTACAAACTAAAGAATTATTAAGTTCAAAACACGTCCAAATGCAACGAACTTTCCGGGAGTAAATAGAATTAAAATTCTCTTTTTCTTTTACAGGGAAATTGGAAAGATGAGGCTCTGTACATATTTGCTGCTGAGTTACTTGGGTAAGTTGATATTTGTGTTTGGAAACCGCCTTTTTACATTCCGAGCTTATTCCACTCTATATCCTTGACTCAACATTGTTATTTACGAAACAAGGAATAATTTTTTCTTTTGCCAAGGCGGATCACGTTTGCAAATGTATTTTCGCTGGCGTCAGGAAAACATTTTTAGCAATTTCAATTTTCAGGTTTTAAATAGATTACTCTGTTGTTTTGTATTATCTAATTTTCCTATTCAACACGAGATTATATAAAACTGCTGCTCACCCGACTAGTAATATCACTACATAGTATAAAACAAAGTCGCTTTCTCTGTCCCTATATCCCTATGTATGCTTAAATCTTTAAAACTACGCAACTGATTTTGATGCAGTTTTTTTTTAATAGATAGAGTGATTGAAGAGGAAGGTTTATATGTATAATTACATCCATTAAATAGTGGATAAATAATGTTATTTTTGAGGTATCTAATGTGATGTCGTAAATAATTACATTTTTTCCGCTTACATTGCAAACACAGGCTGGACCCTACGAGATTTATCACAATAATGTACTTAGTATTGTACACATTGAAAAGGTCTACAGAAAACTCCACTATGCTATATATCTATCTCTTATGGATATCCCACAATAAAATATTTTTGTCATTTACTTTTTACGCCAATAATGGCTAATTTTTGAAGTGATTTTAACCAATACAGCATTAATCCTTATCTAATTAAATACCTTAGATACATACCCTTTACAAAATATTATTTAAATGAATATTTTCAAAGATATTACAGATTTAAAAATTGCGGGACGTAGCGTTTGCGGCGGTTCCGGCCGGACCACGAGCAGTAATGAATAAATCAAAAGTACTGGATCGGTTTTAATCATTTTTTCAGTGAATGACATAGGCTATTTTATACCCGTGCGAAGGCAGAGCGGGCCGCTAGTTATATTATAAACAAAATTTTGTCAGACGATAATAAACCTCCTTTAGGTTTACCGGAAAAAGAAATTTTGTAATTAGTCTTCCATTACCCTGTGGGAGGCTGCTTTGCACCGGATGCCCGCTAGCTTATGGGCACCACAACGACGCCTATTTCTGCAGTGAAGCAGTGTAAGCATTACTGTGTTTCGGTCTGAAAGGCGCTGTAGCTATGAAATTACTGGTATGAGACTTGACATCTTATGTCTCAAGGTGACGAGCGTATTTGTAGTGCCTCTCAGAATTTTTGGGTTTTTCAATAATCATCAGCAGCAATGCTTTGTAATGGGCAGGGCGTATCAATTACCATCAGCTGAACGTCCAGCTCGTCTCGTCCCTGATTTTCATAAAAAATAAATTATATATTCTGATGATAGTCATGTCAGTTTGCAATTATTAAAAAAAAAACAGATGTCTTATATTATCTAGTCTATATAAAGCTGAATGATACAAAATTGTACTGAAATATGGCTTACTTTTCCATTTACTCGGTAGAAGTAGGTATCTCAGAAGACTTGTAAATCTCAGGTTATATTCTTGTGCAGTCTCTGGGGTGCAAGGACTTCGCAAGTTTTCTAACTATTGTATGGCATAGCTTTTCATTTATATTTCATCTAAGATTTGCTCTGCAACATTTTGTACTGTTAACATTTTCTTATAACATATTTATTTGTAGTTGCACATAGCTCTTTATTTTCCCAAGGCGTTAAGATGATAGTGAACTCCCAGGCACAAGATTGTTTGATCGTTTTTGTAGTAAAATAACCCAAAATAATTGATGAATTAACAAAACCATTACAAACAAACGTCAGAGTGGAACACAGTAACGTTTATATGTATGTGAATCGTAACTAGAATTAGATTAATTAATTAGATTGTACAAAAATACGCAATTTGTTTTATACTTTTTAGTGCATGTTATATCTAATATGCCATTATTTGGACAATTTTTCACTGAACACATTGTCATTGCGTGGCGTTGTATTCAAAGCGCGGTCAAAACGCTCTTAGAGCCTGTCCAGATGAAGCGTTTTACGCGCGAGTTCACTCGCGCGTTTTGATTTGTATTGCGTCCAGATGCGGCGTATCACGCGCGTTCTCGCGCGCATGTGTTGGAGACGGATTTGAGCAGTTATAAACATGGACTCGGATACAGCGGTTGTGTTGTGGCTTGCATACCGTCGATGGAGACGTCGTAAACAAAGAGAAAGTCGACGATTTAACGTACATCCCATTCTACGTGATAGAATGACGCATAGTATGTTTATAACTTTATACCCAAAACTCAGAGAACATAGTGAAAAGTTTTTCAACTACTTTCGGATGTCAATAGCATCGTTTGATAATTTACTAGAAATTATCAAAGAAGATTTGTCTCCATGTCAAAATTATATGGTACGGGATACTGTTTCTGCAGAAGAAAAACTCGTGATTACTTTGAGGTAATATTTTTTATTGCTTTAGTAATACCTTAAGTAATTAATTCAGATTCATTGGAATCTTGTGTAGATGCCGGTGAAGGGTGTTTGTAGCTAGACGTCGTTGGTGGTCGTGACGCAGTGCAATAACCTCGATTGTAAGTCGAAAAGGTTTCAGGTGGAAACGAAGATGTTGAAGGGTCTGTTGTGGTATATCCTGTTTCTCCAAAATAATCTCTCTGTCCACGTTGTGTCATTCCTGTTTGGTAATGATATTGTGTCGAAGGTTGGTAGTCGGAACGAGCTGCTGCAGGTCTAAGACACAGAGCTTGTTGAGCTTGAAGTACTTTCATTAATTCAATTTTTGTTTGAAGTCTGTTTTCCTCTGGTACTTTAAGAAGCTCTTTGTGTGAGGACAAACAAAATAGTTTGTCATCATCTGACTCTATTTGGTTTGTTGCCTGTGGCTGATTCCCAGATGCTAAATTTGTTTTTATGATTGAGAGGAATTCTTCGTCAGCCGCATTTAGTTTTTTCTTCTTTTTTGCCTGACTACGTGGAGGTCTCATCACATCTTCCCCATCGCCAGAAAACTCCTGTTCTTCAGTTGCAACACACGCGGTGTTGATGTTGCTCTCAGTTATTTTATTCCGTGTCGATCTTTCGAGAAACATCAAACGTTCAAAATAAATATATTTGGCTTTGCCGGAGGCTCCTGATCCAGACGGTGTGGTTTTCTTCTTCTTCATTTCTCTCACAAAGCCATCACGCAACCCTTTCCACTTCTTCTGCAATAAAGTACCTGTAAATAATAAAAAGATCGAAATAAAATAATAATAATTATTTTACTTTCTTTTCAGATATTTGGCCACAGGATGTTATTTTGCGGATCTGCATTATGCCTACAGATTAGGAAAGTCTACAGTTATCGAAATAGTACAGAAAACCTGTTACATCATGTGGAACAAACTGCTAAACATAGTAATGAGACAACCAACGAAAGCTAAATGGAAAGAAATTTCGAAACAATTTCAAAAATACACAAATTTTCCAAACTGCATCGGTGCCATTGACGGCAAGCATATCCGTATTATAAAACCTAACGATTCTGGGTCTCTTTACTATAACTATAAGAGTTATTTTTCAACTGTTTTGTTGGCCGTATGTGATGCAAATTATTGTTTTATTGCAGTGGACATAGGCGCATATGGAAAAAGTAATGACTCCACAATTTTTAAAGACTCTATTTTATATAAAAAACTTGTCGAGAAAACTTTAGATATTCCAGATCCAAAGCCAATATCGCAAACAGATGCAACCCCCTTACCTCATGTCATAGTAGGAGATGAGGCGTTTAGTCTGTCTGAAAATATAATGCGCCCTTACTGCGGTAGATCTCTAACAACCAAAAAAAAAATTTTCAACTATCGCTTATCCAGGGCCCGGCGTTACATTGAATGTTGCTTTGGCATCTTGGTAAATAAATGGAGAATATTTCATAGACCGTTGAATGTGGATATAGAATTTGCAATAAACATAATTAAGGCTTGTTGTGTTCTCCATAACTACGTAAGGTTAAGGGATGGCTATAGGTATGATCACACTCTCTACGAAACATCTCTGAATAATTTGAACAATGAGGCAGTGAGGCCTAATGCGAGATCATTGAATATAAGAGATAGATTTGCTGATTATTTTGTAAACGAAGACAAACTCCCTTGGCAAGATAAAATGATATAGTTTAACAATGTAAAATCTATGCAAATAATAATATTATTTAATAAAGTATTATTTACTTACCTAAAGTTTTTTTTTTCTCTTCGGAATCACCAACTTCACAAAAAATTTCCACTATTTCTTCCCAGTTCCTACGTTTAATGGTTCTATTAGAATAATCTGATGATTCCATGTCCCATAGAGCTACCCTTTTCTCAATTTCGTCGATAAAAAGTTCCGTGTCAAAGTTATCACGCTCCATTTTGAACCAAATACGTCCACTCGCCACGGACACGCGCGTAGTACTGGACGCAGCACAGGCCCCCGAGTACCTCGACTCGCGCGGCGCTCGCGCATGGGACGCGCGAGTCGAGAGTCCCGCTCATTGCACGCGTTTTACGCGCGAGTGAGGAAACGCGCGTAGGCATCTGGACGGGATGTACGTAGCTCTAGTACCTCGGTTACGCGCGAGTGTCAACGCGCGAGTGAACTCGCGCGTAAAACGCTTCATCTGGACAGGCTCTAAAAGAACACTCTGCGTAATAGACGCGTAGGCAGAGTTTTGCTTCAAACAATTGAACCTGATTGTGAGTCTAGTTGTTTATTGTACATCAATATTTTTCTATCATGTGAATTATTTTCAGCCTATAATAGTAGTAATTGTAACACTGAACGATATGATCGAAAATTATTTTAAAATGTTATTCTTGAGCACATCACTCAAATGTTACTTCATCATAACGATGTTAACTTGTGTGAGAAATACATGTAATATTATTTTTTATTCTATATTCATAAAGTGATTTCATTGAAAGTATATACAGGATGTACAACAACTACATCCTATAAGTGGGGGTTTACAATTGGACCATGATGCTGAATATATTGCACTGTAAATAACACAACTACAAAATTATGTGTTTCAGATTATTTTATTATTTTGAAAAAAAAAAAAAAAACAAGAAGCAGAAATGTATTTCACCGCAACAGCTGACAGAAACAGAAACATTGTACAAGTTATATTGACCCTTATTACATAGGAACTCTACATTGCATTAAATTGCTGGCTAAAAAAGTTTAGAATAATAATATTTGCAAATTTTTTTTTCCGCAATTACAGAACTTTCTTGCTAATTGAAGCTCTGTGATACCCTTTCGTGTTGTCTGGTTACACCCGATAATATAATTGTGTATAAATTACTCTAGTAAATTCTGCTCTGGCTAAACGGGGTCCCCTGTATGAGTCGAACCGACCTTACCGAAAAGAGCGTACGCCGAGCGTGGCTGAATAATCTAACGTTATTGAAACACGGTGAACGGAAATTTATTCGACAGTTTTGTTTACCACGAAGTAAACTTTCTTGTAAATCGCACGGAGTATAAACTAACATCCTGCCAGTAATACAGTCTATAATCAATTATGACTCCATGATATAACTCTTTGATATAACTTCCAAATTGATTCTATCGACCTTAATACTTGAGACTCTAGCTTGAAATTAGCTTCGCTTGGCTTGCGTTGCCTCGCTTTGAGAGCTCTAGGAAACAATTAATCTTAATTAAGTAAGTAAGAGTTAGTGAAACAAATTTGGTTTCTTCGGAGATGTTGTTTAATTAATTTAATTACTTACTAAGATATAAATTTGTTACATTTTGAAAACAATTTAACTTTATTATAGAAAGCCTTCTGTTAATTTACCTGGGATATTGTTAGACTATTGTATAAATCCGGACATCCCAAACGATAATAGTTTATCGAATAGTAAAATTTTCGTTATTTATTGTAATTTAAGTCCACCCATAGTCGATATTCGGAAGAATATTTAACAGTTTTTGGTATGGATGACAGTTTCGAAAACTATTTATATTAAAAACTGTCTAATTTTGAATACCTAAAGAATCTAATACCTTGGAACTATTTATATTTTTTCACGTAGCTGTTAAAGTTATATTGATACTTAAGAAATTTGTATTTTGTTCACGCATCGCAAAATTTATATTAAAACACTCCTACCGAGATATATCAAATGCTAACGGTGGTTCATTGCCGCGACGGAATTTATTGGTTAAACTTTTCTATCACCCGAAATAATATAGGTAAGTTTCTTTAATTATCTAAAACAACCGAATGTAGTTATAATAAGACTACACAATACTCGAATAACATAAAAAATCAGACACATAAAGATAAGGGCAATACAAAAGTACAAAATACAAAAAAAATACAAAATACAATTTATTTTATTTTATTTATCAAGTATTGTACATAAATCAAAACTCATGATTGGAGCCACCTTTTATGCACTATAGGACCTGTGTTAAAAGAGCTTATTAATACTTATAACATTACTAGCTGACCCGGCAAACGTTGTTTGCCATATAAAGTATAATTCACGCGATAGTTTTATAAGTAATTAAATATTGCCTATATTATAGCCTGTACATCATTTTGTTCTATTGTCAATAGTTTTTGCAGCGCACGCAATAATAGGTTTTCGATTTTACACCTTGTGTTACAAAATAGCAATTTTATTACGGATCCCTAATTTTGAAAAAAAAAACATAGCCTATAGCCTTCCTCGATAAATGGACTTCCCAACACTGAAAGAATCATTCATATCGGACCAGTAGTACCAGAGATTAGCGCGTTCAAACAAACAAACAAACACTGCAGCTTTATAATATTAGTATAGATTTACAGACAATCAAACATATTCTAATTACTAAGAAGTATATCTAAGAAGTATGTATACTTAGAAATAAGATGTATGTGTGCATTGGGTTTGTTGTGAGTGATATCTAAGTAAGGTGTGAGAGGTATAATGAAGTGTGTGTGAGTCAGTGTGTAAAAGTAGATTAAATTTTCTTACTTCCCATTCGCTTATATTAACCTCGTAATTAAATGTATAGGTAAACTGTAAAAATAATCATCGTTTAATACGTACTCGGAACCCGAAACTGTAAAAAACTAAAAATGAGAACATCGGGTCGATTCGGTCAAATAAATAATTTTGTTAAAATACCTAGAGGTAATTTTGTACAGTATCACGGTATACAGTTTTTAAAGCTATTTAATAAAGGTATTTTTTTAAGAATGTAAAATCGTAAAGAGCGATTTTATGAAATGGTTGATTTAATAGCCTGTTTCCATCAATGAAAACTAAAAAATATTACATAATAAAGTGTAAGAAATATTTTCAAATCGGCACATGAATTGTGATTTTTTAAATTCGTTTGAAAATCGTCGTCCGCCGGAGTCGTTCGGAGACAGGCGGGTAGTTTGTAACAACCATACAATCTTCAGTCTCGAACACATCATAAAAACGAACAAAGGCTATACGCAATGAAGGGTTTATCTTATTTCGTTACTCGGCCTTCATCACAAATGTATTGCTTACAACGAACACATTTCGCTGACCGTTCGTTGTTGCTCATATTCAGCGAGGCTAAAATTACGTACTTTTATGCTATGCCACTTATACTTACAACTATTGAAGTTGAAATGTCTTTTGAAGTAAAAACTTATTAAGACCTTTATATGTGCAACGTTACGCCCAGTTATTACGCTCGATTGAATAAAGTCGGCTAACTCAGAGTTCAGACTCGCTTAGTGAGTAAATGTATTTCGTAATACTAACTTACAGGAGATGGATGATATGAACCCCAAAGTGTTCGATAGAAAAATGTATTTCAAATAACCATTTAAAGAAAGTTAAGGATTTTAGAAATGTATTTATTCACTATAACAGATTTTGAAAAAAAGTCTTAATAAATAGTTTCTTTCTGATTTCACCCGTAAGGTGTAACCTCAACGTTGCCATTACATAATATTAACAAAAAACAGAACATATAGTATAGGTACATAATACATATAATATGAGAGAGTATGGGCTGAGGTGATCACTTACCATAAGGTGACCTCTATGCTCGTTTATCTTCTTCTACAAGCAAACCTCGCCTTTATCTGTTGTGCGATCCTATTTATTAAATAAAATATTTTTTTACTAAATACATAACAAGTCCCCGACCAGTTTTTTTAACAGTTTTCCGTATTTTCATGATATTTGGAGAACACATGAGCTGGACCGACTATCTGTTGACATGTTTCACATTACGCAACATAATATTAAAGTTTTATTCTCAACACGAGGAAATTCTTCACAATGCCCTATTCGAGGAACATTCTTCCACGCAAAATCATGATTCATGCATCAACATACCGTTGTGTCTTGGGTGGTATTTCCAGAAGATTCGCTAAGCCACAATCTAATAATTAATGCTTATTACCAATATTGCCACTTCATTCAAAACTATTTCTTTCATCCTTTTGACGTACGGTTTTTTTGGAGTGGAGGGAAATACATTTACATATTGAAGACCCCGAAACGGACTCATATGACGGGCTCAAGTGCACACTCCCTACCGACTTAAAACCTCCTCTATGCTGTCAGTCCACGGAGGCCACAAATACTATGTAACAAAGTCTTTTCACACCCTGCGTGGAGGCACCTATACAGTGGCACTCTTTCTCCCAATACGTCAGGTGAATCTTTGGGTTATTTTAGCTTTGTGGTTATTTCGCTATGGACACTTCTGTTTTCTTCAACATAATTTTCTATGCAACAACAGTCGCAGGGCGTCTCTTAAGGATCTCGGAACGGCTGCTTGGGGCTAAGAAAGAAGATTGCTTACAATCTGATGATGATATCAATGATCTGATAGTCCAAAAGACGTACGAAACACTTTAAAATATCAGCATTTGATCTACTATGCACCTTTATTGACACTAACTAAGTAACCAACATCAGGCGTTGATAAGTTTAGCTAAACTTGTTCTAACTCAGGCTATAAGTGCTTTAAAATTTAAGTCAATTTCGTCGCCGGCTCTTGGGGCACGGGCGCTGTCGTAATATCATCTGTTTACATCACCTTCAAACAATGTATTTTGTATGACATTAAATTACACATCTAAGAGCTTTGTGGTCACATTATCATAAATGGAATTACAGAAACTGTTTTGAGTAATAAAATTACACTGTTGAACTACAAAATAAATTCTATATATTGCAATAAAAAAAACATTGCGTGCGTACAAAGTACACATGTCAGAAGTGAAACCTGCATGGTGCATGAACCTCTAAACTGCATATGAATTCCTGGTACGTGTTGCTAGGATGACACATGATTTTAACCGCTATGAAAGACATTCCTACCACCACTAATATATATAATAATATGTTCTCCTGGTGTCTATGTAGTAATACGTCGTGCGCTTGGAGTCAGAATATATTAAGGTATACTCGCGCCATACTTAAGACAATCTCTTCTTTAACTATGATCGCCTGGTACCAAAACATTGTTTTATGCTTCCTATCTCATTATCTCCCATGTTAAATATTATTAATTGATGTGACTGCTTTTTTTACCGTCGCTTTTTCGTTTCATCGATTTTCAAATCACAACGATGATAAAGAAGTTTCCACTTCAATAGTATGCATATTTCTGTCTCATTCTTTGCCGGCTTCATCCTACACATTTTTGTATTTCTGCCTCTTACCTGTCGTTTTTCCGTTGTATCCGGTTTGAAATCACAACGATTCTAAAGAAGTTTCACTTCAACATTTGATAAGATTTTAGAATATTTATTATATCAAACACAATAGAGATAATACACAAAATATTGTATCGTGAATCATAGTGGTATAACAGTGTTTATATATAGTTATTATTATTGTAAGTATTTAAAGTAAAATATAATTTATTCTAATTTATTTCATACATTTATAATGATACAATCTTCAAGTTCACAGAAAAAAATCAATTCACAGCTACATTCACATTCATATCATTATTTAATCACGAAGAAATTATTAGTCTTTGGCGTTTGTAGGACAAGAGATTGGATGAAAGAAAGTTTAAAGAATATCAATAGCTCATAGGTGGAACCGGTCTCATATTATATTTACATACCTTGACAGGCGGACAGACAGACTGAAACACGGGTGATCCAATAATGGTTGACATAAGATGTTAAGTCTCATTTGTCCAGTATTTTCACTAGCTACGGCGCCCTTCAGATTGAAACACCGTAATGCTTACACATTACTGCTTCACGACGGAAATAGGCGCCGTTGTGGTACCCATAATCTAGCCGGCATCCTGTGCAAAGGTACTTAAACGATGTACCTCACTGGTACGTATGTATAATTCATTAAAATTTTTTTTTAAAATTTGCCAAAATTGTCAAATTGTTAACTTAAAAAAAAAACATGTTTATATTTGTGAAATAAAAATGGTACTGGTACTTGAGACACCAGTCCGAGTCATACTTGACCTTTTTATATTTCAAGATCGTAGGCGTCTCAGATCACTTACCATTCAACCTACACATCCATTACTTCTCCATTATAAACCGTTAGAATATACATTATCCTAAAACATGTTCTTGGTAAGACAGAGATTATAAGTCTGTAACAATTATCATTTGGCCTCAAGGAATGGCTATTAAGAAAGAGCAATTTCAGGATGAAATAATTTGGGTACGTGAGTGAAATACCAAAGCGAAAAATTTAATTAACGTTTCCTTCGTCTTACCTAAATGTAAGATTATTAAAATATTCCTGCTATTTACAAAACTAATTAGAATTATGTTCCAAATGGTACTAACGGGACTATTGTTAAGGCCTCGCAGCATATTATATTCTGTTTGTATATCTGTCAGCGAGGTGAATGTATAGATAATCCGAATAGATGTTTAAATATACACTTATTATTATTTTTTTATTACTTTTGTTGAATTTAGTGTAAGAAATTATAATATGTAATTTTTGTTTCTATTTATATTATTTTTGTATGGCAATCATTGAATGTATCTTCATCATCATCGTCATAATAACTGGAAGACGTCCACTGCTGGACAAAGGCCTCCCTCAAAGATCTCCATGACAATCGGTCATGCACTACTCTCTTACAACGTATTCCGGCGATCTTGACGAGATCGTCGGTTCAACCTTATGGGGGCCTACCAACACTGCGTCTTCCGGTACGTGGTCGCCATTCAAGGACTTTACTGCCTCACCGGCCATTTGCCCGTCGGACTGGATGCCCTGTCATTTGGGCTACTTCGGTGACACGTAGTTTTCCACCTCATTTTTGATTCGATCTCGCAGAGAAACTCCGAGCATAACCCTCTGAGCGACTCTCCATTGCCTTCTGAGCGACCACGAGATTTCTCATCAGGCCCATAGTTAGCGACCATGTCTGCGTACTGTAAGTCATCACTGGCAAAACACTCTGGTTGAAAAATATTTGCAACACCTTCCATAAGCCTGACCTAAATCCGATTTGGTACTTTGACAGCTGGTCCAGAAGCCGAAGAATATGCTATACAGCAGAAGCGCACTAAAGCGTTGATTAAGACATGGGACCGAATTCGACTAGAAGATATTCGGAGGATCATACGAAGCACCGCGTCGTTGTCAAGCTGTGATTAGGGCTGATGAAGGCCATGTACACGTTACTAAAAGGCAATAAAGACGTTTAATCGATATAGTAATATTTTATTGACTAACCTTTTTTTTTATCACCAAAGAGTTTAGAGTTTTTAGCCAACAATGTACATATTTTCTTAATAATAAATGAGTTTATTAGATATTTATAATTTTAATATAATGGTAGTTTAAACAAGAGTTTAGAATGGACCAAATAGTTGTTCCCCAAGATTCAGATCCAGTAATGTTTTGAGGAGATATTTAATTTAAAAATATTATTTAAAATCATTATAATTTTTTAATTCATGCGGTACGTTATAATATGCGGCTGTGCACTCATAACGTATTCGGCCACGCGGAGACCTTTTAGTCGGCGTTGATTTAAAATTGAAAATAATACATGTACAGTTCCGAGAGCCGAGAATTTTTTATTGGAAATTTCCTCCTCTTTAAGGTTTTTTTATATATGCTTCTTATTTAATTTATTTTCTCTACTGTTTGAGTCATTAACGAGATACAAAATACAATGTCTTATTAATTGGTTAATAAAGATGGTTTATGTGATTTTGAATACTTCATTTCGAGAAGAATTCCTTTATAATTAATTATTATAATAATAATATTGACACACTTTTACACAAATTATTTGAACATATAGCTTGCCTATGCCTACGTTGCACCCATAGCTTGTACTATGGGTGCAGCGATATATTTAATACGATATACTTATACATACATTAATACTTATTATATAAATGTTTGCACCTACCGGGATTCACCCAGGACCTCTAGCTCAGTAGCTGGGTAACTAACCACTGCGCTATATGGGTCGTGAATATTAATCAATTATATGAAGAATTACCTAGTTTTTGACCTTATTGAATAGCCTTTTAGACACAACTTACAATTCAAAAAGCAATTTTATAAGAAAACGCAAAATAAAAGCACACACGTCTAACTGCGGTCCCAGCTAGTTTGAAATAATAAGTTTGCGTCGTAATTTAACATTCTTATCACAAAGATGCAGTTTCGCTTCGCTGTGGGACAGTTTGTCTTTGTGTAACAGTTATGTTGTCACAAGAGTTATGTGCAAAAGTATCATAACATTATTTCAAATGTTTTTGTAATACACGACAAATTCAAATATTAATATTCAAATTGGATGTGATATTACTTATTGAAAGTCAAAAACTAACCACTCATACCAAAAAGTATGCCTCAGACCTGAGAAGAAGAACCTGCAACAAACTTAACCGGCTTCTTTTTTTAATAAAAATATGGTAACAAAGTAATATCGTACAATTAAACTTATTTTTTAATAGCCTGAGGGTGGTCGCTCATTTATTACCAATTCAGAAAGTGATTTATGCTATAGTAACCTTTACCACATAAACTTTTTTTAATACTTCTTTTAAATTTACGTTTTGAACATTCTCATGGATCTTGTTGTAAAAACAAATCACAAAAAAAATTACTACTTAGCCGAATTGAAGGTGGTATAAGTTTATATCTGTTCCTCATGCTATGAAACTTTTTAGCAAATTCACTTATATAAATATCAATATAACATTATCAAGAATATATTGAGAAGCAACATTCAAGATGTTAATTTCTTTAAATTTCTCTCTTAATTATTTTTAAGGACCTAGGTTATAAACAGTGGGAATAGCCGCCTTCAGCAGCACAAATATTGTATTATTATCGGCAGCGTTGCCCCATAGCAATATACCATAGGACATAATACTAATGAAATAACTAAAGTAAACTAGTCACGCCGTATCTATGTCAGTTAATTGTCTAATATTTTTAACAGAGTATGCTGCAGAACCGCTGACCTGTATAAATACCATTGGACAGGCTGTTCCATATGTTTGACAGCAAATTTTTTGTGCCTCAATAGGCAATAGGCTTCCAATGAAGCGCCTGACTCATGGTAGTCAGCCCTTGTCCATCCGATCCAAAAAAAGGAGACAGTTCGGATCCGGCAAACTACAGGCCTATTGCTGTTACCTCCCTGCACTCCAAAATCATGGAGAGCATAATCAGCCGCCAGCTCTTGGTATATCTAGAGGGTCACCAGTTGATCAACGACCGGCAGTACGGCTTTCGCCATGGTCGGTCGGCTGGTGATCTTCTGGTATACCTAACACATAGATGGGCGGCGGCTATTGAAAGCAAGGGGGTAGGCCTGGCAGTTAGCCTAGATATAGCGAAGGCCTTTGATCGTGTATGGCACAAGGCGCTCCTCTCAAAACTTTCATCATTTGGGCTTCCCGAGAGCTTGTGCAAGTGGACCTCCAGTTTCCTCACTGGGCGCAGCATACAGGTCGTTGTCGACGGATATTGCTCGAACCCGAAGCCCGTGAACGCTGGAGTGCCCCAAGGCTGTGTGCTATCTCCCACGCTGTTTCTTCTGCATATCAATGATATGTTGGATACCTCCAGCATACGTTGCTATGCAGACGACAGCACTGGTGATGCCGTATACACGGGCCATGCAGGTCTCTCTCGGGAAACCATCGACCAGTGCCGGGAGAAACTTAGGTCTTCTATCGAGTGCTCTCTTGAGAAGGTCGCGGAATGGGGTAAATTGAACCTTGAGAAATTTAACCCCCAGAAGACTCAAGTTTGCGCGTTTACCACTAAAAAACCCCATTTGTCGTATCACCGCTCTTCGACAGCACTTCCCTCAAAGCCTCGCCTAGTATCGGAATACTGGGTCTCGAAATCTCGTAGAGCAGCTCGAATTATCGGGGTTCCAGTGCTCTGTGAACGGCTGGATCACATGGCGTTGCGTAGAGATATCGCTTCATTGTGTGTCTTCTACTGCATTTAGAATTTTGAATTAATTTCGTTCGTTTTCCGTGTTATTTATACTCCCACCATCTATCGATGTTTGCTGAGGTTGCCATCACTAGTTTTAGTACCACAGGCTCTCGCTACACAGCAGACAAAATGGCGAATATCAAACAGGCACAAAAGCACTTGAACAGCCGGCAGTCCAGTGGTATATAGTAGAGGTCGGTGTGCAGAGCTAAGTCTGTTCGCGAATCCTTCAATATACAGTAGGTAGGTACATTATTGATGTATTTATGATATTGACACGAGAGTGGGTCAGAGATTGGAAAATAAGAGACAACTTAAAAGAATGAGTCTTTATTTGTGTTCACTTTTCGAACTTGCACTTCGCGGGTCTGCCGCTGTTCCTCCTGCAGTGCTTCAGCAGATCACACCACACCGAACACTCGTTCTCTTCTATCTTCTCCTCACTGGATTACTTTCGAATACTTTTCACTACTTATTTTGCTCTTACTTCTTTTCCTTTTCACTTTCGAGTCTGAACTAGAACTGCCGTAGGCCACGCTTAGTACGGTTTATATACCCCCGGATCTGTTCTATTTTCACAATGATTCTCTTCCATTACATCTTTAAATTTAAATTGTACTAGAAATTTAATTATTTTTATCCTGCTTATATATTTTCCATCCTTTTTTCTCTGGTCGATTCGATCCTGAACTCATTTTTTTTTCTAATAAAATCTAATTAAATTTCCTTTAATTTTTCAAAACGAAAAAATATCTTACACGGGTTGGTATCGAACCCGGTTCTACAGCGTATGAACAATTTTCTGCTGAGCTACGAGTATTGTTGACGGAGCTACTACATATTACCAATGCCTTGAAGTTTGACAAATCTGGTCATGTCCGTCGAAGCGTTGCTACGCGGCACTATATTTTGTATGTTCAATAATCAATAAGTTATGGTATTGAATCGTCCACATTCATTGCTTATTTTTGGTTGCGACTTTAAAGTAAGAAATACAATACTTTGGCTATAAAATATAACTTATGTTTCTTCTTTTTATTCATTGACAATCTCCTATAACTTAAATTACCAAGCAACACAGTACTTTTGCTATAAAATCAAAGTTAAAATACATAAAAACCGGTGTTTTTTGGCACATGACTTTAACATAGATTATTTCGTATTTTTCGTGGCGTGGATACCTAGTGTTGCTAGCAGATAGTACTAAATATTAACAGATTTATTTAAAAAAATACGCTTGAATCCATTTTCATAAATTCTTACTAGTAAGGTTTGTATTAAATCTGTTTGATGTCCCTTGGCATCCCGCAATTCCAAACTCAAACGCAAGAGATGAATAATAATTGTGTTGCTATGAATTTTCAAACTATGGTAACTTGATGGAAAACTGTGGTAAATTGTAAAATATCATTAAACTTTACGAATGTGCTATAACACAAAATAAAACAGGACCGTTATGAATTACTTAAAAGCAAAAGCTACAAAGAGCCATATTAATGGCAGCTAATTAACAAATATATGTAATATAATAAATGAACAACACGTATTGACACTCACATTCAGCAACACGAAGGCGCATTTAACATTTTGACGGGCAATTTGGCAACGGCACACGTGTGTAGAACCACTGATATATTACCCCCGTATTATTAAGCTTTGACCCTTATTTCATTCACGTTACAGCGACTGAAGGAAGTAACAGGGCTCTAGTTAATCTGGCCTAACCTTATTTGTTTACGACAGGTTTGTTTAGAATTGCCAAAAATTTTGCCTCCGCTCACCAATCGAGTCGGTTGTTTTACGCTCGACGTTTATAGGTCAGATGGCCCGGGATGAAATGAATTTGTATTTTTTGTAAACCGACAGTTGTCAGCCAATGATAAATGTCCTCATCCACGGGAGACGTTCGGAGGGATCAATCAATCATCGCGTTGCGTTTCTTTTCTAAATCATCGTTTATAGCAATAAATTGAGACGTGTTTAATGGGATTCCTAATGGATTCCCGCTGGAGGCGTAAATTTGTATCACAACTTGTTATATTCTGACAAGATTTATTTTTGGTTTTGGTGTGTTTTCTCACGCGATGGCATCATTATTTGTTTATTTAGCGGATTTATTATTCAAGTGAAACTTTTATTTCATCGTCTCAAACATTTTCGTCTGTGTGTTGCATGTCGCGTGACGTTCGGGCGGCGCCTATATTTCCCATTATAATTCCAAATTTTCAAGTATAAAATTAAGATTGATAAAGCGATTTTTATACCCTTTATGGAATATTATTCCAAAAATTTTTTAGTTAAATGTCTATAATGTGAAAAAAAGTTTCACTTTTACCGTGGTTTCATAGCTCATCTAGCTTATGTCATACGTTGTTAAAATTGTTTGTTAACGGAACAGGGGTATGAAGTTACGGGGGTACGGGCGTATAGAAGGTACGGGGGTATGGGTTACCGTATGTTACTCAGTGACGCCATTTTAAATGCTAATCGTTTGGGGTTTCCTCTGAAAGTTGTCACCGAGGCTGACATGTCTATGATTTTTTCCCTTTTCAGTTTTGACTCTCGAAGGTTTATGTACTTTTGGTTGCTATACTCTCTTGCAAGACCAGATCACATGAGTGCTACCGGCCTTTTAATCTGATTTTTGAAACTGCTCAACTAATTTGGAATGAATTATTTAAATCAAACTTGTAAATGATATAGAATTGCACTCACAGAAAACAAAACCGAATGAAGCTGGGAACAAAACGGATGCAATTCAGAGGTGGCCACGTAAATGAAATATAATATATACTATATAATTTATACAGTAAAAGAAGTGACTACCATAATTTAAACACTAGGGGGCTACCCCCTTATTCATAATGATCCGCTAAATTTAAACAGCCGCTAAGGAGTGTTTTTTCTCATTCTGACTTAGGTCAATAGAAGAAGACAGAGTGAGAATTAGCAATGCTTTAAGTTAGCAGACTATTATGAATAAGGGGGTAGAAATAACAAGAAGCTTATAGTGCCTCCTACTAGGCTGTGTAAAATAAACAATTGAAAATGAAAATGAATTTATTTCGGAAGAAAAACTGACACATTCACAAAAAAAAGTTAAAGAGAACAAAATATATGCTTAATCTAATACTAAACTTACTTAACTTAATACAAAAGAAACAAAAGCAAAACTTGATGTGGCAGTGGTCTTCCAAAACTGGAGTCCACTCAGTTATAGTTGTGTCCATACACTATGAGCACAACACTGATTTTCAGTGACCCCATTGTGTGAAGTTTGGAGCTGAACTGACATATTTTTAAAAGTAAAATATAATTAATTGTGGCACTAAAATAATTATTATGAGAAAAAAAAATATGATTAACAAAAAAAATGTTACTAAAAATAAATAATGACAATAACAAAAATAATAAAAAACGTATGTATGTAAATATATAAGGAAGAAAAAATAATAATAAATACGAGAAGCTATTTTATATAATACAATGAAATTTAAACAGTGTTCACCAAGGCAGGAGATGTAGGGAGGTATTGGTCAATTCTGTTGCATGCAATGGTATTAAATTAAATTTGACTGTACATTACCTAAAAGTGTATCTGTACTATCAATAAATAGATTTAAATCTTTTATTCAACTCAGAATTATGGCAACGAAGGCTTATTACAGTATTGAAGATTACGTAAACGATAGTACAGTTGTGAATTGAATAGTTTTATATTTTTTATGGATTTGATGGTTCAGCCTTGTGTTTTACTGGATTGTATTATTTTAAAAATTTGTATGTTTAAACTTTTGTTTAATTAAGATGTATTTGAACTGTATTTTTGGTGATTGACTTTCACGAGCAACCTGTTAATTTTATGACAGTAAAATATTTTTGACTTTGAATTTGACCTTAATATTATGTTAATTTGAAAGTTATTTTCTGCATTATCTCTTTGTTAAACACTTAACGAGGAAGATATTTATATAGAGATGTGGGATTGGGGTCACTAGCCCACAACTCCACATAACCTCAAACCGCGCCAGATGAGTGGTATGCAGTTGTTTCGCAATTAAAACCCCCCCTTGAAGGAAGGATTCTTTTCAATCGCGATAGTAATCTAGGCTGCATGGGGTTGTAATTAGGGTTCCCTTCATCGCTACATTCATTAAGGCTGGCACACACTGTCATGTCAACTTGACTTAAATATTTTCAAATGAATCTTTACTATTGCTATGTATAAGGCAAGCAATGAGAATACTCTTAAATAGCTTAGATATATGAATTATGTTTGAGTTGATTATTGTCCGACAGAAGTGAACTTAAGCTAATCTAAGTTGAACTATTTAATATTGAAATGATATAACTTGAGAAAAGCTTAGGTTATTACTTAAACTTTATGTATGATAATGCAAGGAAAGATTATTTATTAATAAAATTGTTTATTATAGTTAAGATTCTTGAATATGTATAATAATAATAACAATCTTTATAACAATAAGAAAACAACTGTTATGCAGTTTCTTAATCTATACAATTTAACGAAACAGAATATAACTTAATATTATTCAAAGTAAGCATTCATTATTATAGGTAACTAAGTGGCTGACATTAAACTGATTTACCCTACTCCTTTCGTACTAGTAAAATAAGACTGTATCACAAAATAATTTATCGTCCTTAGATCAGCGATACTTTAGGTGCATGTAGGTGAAATTAACAAAATATACAAGAACTGAAGGTACAAGATAGGTAGAAGGTAGGTACAAGATTGTTTTCAAATTCGATGAAGTGTGTCATACTCACGTTATGCCCTAAAAATAGAATTTTGTATAATATTAGTATCATTATTCAATCCTATAAAAGAAACAATGGGTTAGAGTGAGTGAGGAGCCTGTCTACCGCTGCCGTATGCGTGAGAAAAAGGGAAGCGTCTGGCTTGAAGATTGGCGCCGTAACGCGTTACGTTACGAAGCGGTTTACCCTCCCATAAGAAGTTATCACATCAATAATTATAATCAATATGTGCATGTGTATATGTTACCCATGCAAAACGATGAACCATTATTTTTGATAATTTAGGCTTTTAGATTTTTTTTTTATTATAATAAGGGACGAGATGAGCAGGTAATTGATACGCCCTGGCCATTACAATGTGGTGCCGCTTGGAATTCTTGAAAAACCCCAAGAACTCTGAGTGGCACTACAGTTGAGCTCGTCACCTTCAGACATAAGATGTTACGTCTCATTTGCCTTGTAATTTCACTAGCTACGGCGTCCTTCAGACTGAAATACAATAATGTTTACACATTACTGCTTCACGGTAGAAATAGACTCCGTTGCACCTATAATCTATCCGGCATACTTTGCAAAGGACTCTTCCACTGGATTAGCTGCTAAGTTTGATAGTTAAATTACAAATTTAACGTCTACACTGTTAACGGTTTGTTTGATCATCATCATAATATATATTTATATATATATATATATAAGGCAACACCAATCTTCTTTTTATTTAACTTCAAGTTCAGGGAGCATTCTCTTAGTAAGGCGACACATAGAATATGCATTCCACAGGTTCTAATATTTTCGAATGATTGTTCGGTAGGTTCGTCATCATGTTGGAATTTCGGAACAAAACCCACAGCTGTTAAAAAACAAATGATCCCATTCTCAGCGAGCCTGAGTGAAATTTATGTAAAATTACAAAAAGATCTGTTTTTAATAGGATTTAGAGGACACAGGAACGTCCGAGTGACCTGATGAATGACAGAAGCGTTTGTATAAAGTGGACACACTTTTATGAAGTTATCAATGTCGCGTTTGAAGTAAATTAAACTATTATAAAACTTGAAAAATTGAAATAACAGCAGTTCAAAATAAGAGTCCCCCTGAAAATGAAATCTGGAAACGTATTGAAACGTCGGGTTAAATAAAACAAAAATTTAACTTTTACGCAAAAATCTATTGAAAAAACAGTTACAATTTCGTTTTAATCCTTTAAAGGTGTTTTGTTCAAATTGAAAGGACCCTAACTATTCTAATTAAAAACATTCTGATTTAACTAATCATTTGTAAATCACGAATCAAAATTTAGAATTTCTCTGAAATGCAACCTCACATAAAGCAAACGGGTAAATTTTGGGTAAGTTCGCATACCTTGCTTGAAATTCCTTAAATATCTTGTGAATCTTGAATGTGGAGAGTAACGTAAAAGCCTTAAACTTACGAGGAATGAACTATCTTTACCGAATGTTATTTTTGTACTGTTTATTTACTGTTAATTGTAAGTACAGCACTGTTAGTTGATATGTATGATAAGCCATCACTACAAAAAAAAGGTGAAAAGTCTAGAAATTATTATTAATACTTCAATAAATAAATAAATATAAATACATTTTAATAAGATTTATGTAACGTTACATAAAATAATTTTATTTGTTACTAAACAGATAAACTATATTAACAACAGATGGATAGATTATTAAAACCATTCACGTATTTTGATATCCTGTAAAAATTTCAAAATGGTCGGTAAAAAACAAGTCATTCAAATACAAATATTTTTATTCAAATTAGGATTTAAAATCACTTATTGAACGTCAAAAACTACCACCCATTCAAAAGAGACTGCCTCAGACCTGAGAAGAATGGGCGCAAGAAACTCAGCGGGCTTTTTTTTAATATAAAATATGGATTACAATGTGATATCGTACAATAAACATTTATAATTAAAGAGCCTGAGGGTGTTCGCTTTATTCCCATTCCGTGGTGTCATTAAGAAAATAGTTTATGCTATAGTAACCTTTCCCATACAAACGTTTTTAACAATTCTTTTAAATTTCGTAACACATTTGTTTTGTACATTTTCTTTTACATTGGAAACTAATTTTCGGTGATTTTCGTTTTGAATAAACGATCATTACATTTATACATTATAAAGGTTATTCTATTAGTTAGACGGATAAACACAATTATTTTCATATATTATTTTAATACAAGTGTATACATACATATAAATAAATAAATAAATTTCGTTTATTTCCATAGTTCCATTTTACACAAACTGTTCCCGTCCGGACCTGTAGCATATTAATAAGCCTTATTCTGTGTTACTCTCTGACTGCACATAAAATGGAATACAAAATGAGCTCGCTATTGTTTTAAATTTAAACAAACAATATTGCATTGTGATTGAATGTTCTAGAAACAACGCATAGGCAAATATTGTAAGAAAATACAACATTTGTGTCTGTAAACTGTTGCTGTACTCTCAACCAGTTTAATTTAATACAATTGGAGAAGCACTACCAAAACTTTGTAATTAAAATACTGAACAAAGACAGTTTTTTCTACAAAAAACTGTATTCGTGTTTATGTCGAAATTCTCATTATATAACTTTTATTTCGACACTGCTCAGCACTAACAAAGAAAATATTTCTAAAGCCTAAACTTAAATATTATGGCACAAGTTTTTGTTTTTTCATATTTTAATATTTCAAATTCTATTATTTAATTTAAAAATATTATGTGTGTGCTTATATGCACGCCTCATAAATTATAACTTTTTTTTGCGCGAGACAAAAACTTAAGAGTAGCTAAAATGATAAAATTTTCTTTTTTACAGTATTATAATATAACAAAAATATATTTACAGTTACTCAGACATCAAATTTAACATTATACTTAATAAACATGTTTTTAATAGAAGTATATAATGTAATCAAATAAAAATTTACTAACAATTAACTTCAAATGTATAATTACACTTAAAATTGAAAATATAAAAACAATTTTTTTAATAGATAGATTTATCACGAAATACATTATCATTTAAGTCCATATATAATTAAATATCAAACTAAAACATGTATTATTTTATTTTTATCCTCATTTAATACAAAACGATAACGGACGGGTAAAAAAAGAAGGACTCTGCGCCGTGATATTAGCAAGTGAAGCACAAGTGTGTGCGCTTACGGGGGAGACTAGTTACACAATTTTTTCTCCCTTAAATAATTCTATATGAACACAAATACTTATATAGTATCGTTTTTACACTTTTTCACAATACACAACGGCATTCTTAAAGTATTTTATTGAGACGCAAACTGATCTGTCACAGAGGATGACAATTCTTATAATGGCCGCCTATAAGCCTGTAGTACTGTAAGTATGTGCGTGGGGCTATGTATTTTCACGTTAATGGGCTTGTTTTGGTGCTACACTGTTATGTAAGGGGACACGGAGTCTTTATTTTTTACTAGTCCGTGAAAACGATGTGTTTTAAATATAGTTAGTATGGAGACTACAATAGTACAGTCTTCGTAATGGTTACAATAATTTAAGAGACATTTAGAAACCAACTTCATTCTGTTGTTTTTAGATGTCGGTGTGCGCTCTCAACTAAAATTCACTCTTATCATTTTTTCCCAACGCGCCAAAAAGTATACCAGTGGGAGGCTCCTCTGCACAAGGATGCTGGCTAGATTATGGGTGCCATTGTAGTGCCGCTTTGAATTTTTGGGTTTTTCAAGAATACTGAGCGGCAGTGCATTTTAATGGGCAGGCCGTATCAATTCACCTTCCACCAAACCTTCAGCTGAACGTCCTGCTCGTCTCGTCTCTTATTGTCATAAAAAAAGAAATTGGTTATAAATATCCAAAAAATGTAATTCAATAACTCATGCTGACTTCGAATAATAGCAGGAGATAAACCACCCGGGTAAGTAAAGAATAATTGAAACAACACACAATATATACACGCTTGTAGTAGATATCCAGTTAAGTTTAATTTGCACTTTCTTAATTCGGCTGCGCACTTGAGATAACTCCATTAGCCTCTAGCATTTGTAGCGGTTTTTCTACAATCTCTCACAGAGCTCTGAAAGTTTTCCTATTACGAGGAAAATTTCATCTCCTTCGAGATTATTTGTCGACAAAAATACTAGTAGTTTCAGGATTTCTACATTAAATTATCTCTAAAAAGTTCTTTTTGGAATTAAAGAATTTGATGTTTTTAAAATACCTACCTCTAATTTTGTTAACCCTTTACCGCATAGTGACGTCATGAGCCGAAATTAACTTGCTCCTGTAAATTTTAATATATACAATAAGTTTGTCGTTTCTTGGATCACATTAAAAGCCATGAAACACCTATATTGCCATCTGTGATCAATGTTGAGTACTAAGATCGGAGTTTTCATATCTGTGTTGAAACTTTTATGAAAAACAATAAATAAAGACCCGATTATATGCTGCAAAAAATGCCCAAAATATGCACGCAAATATGCAAGTAAAATAACTAAAATATGCACGACATCCATAAAAAGGGCCAAAATATGCATAAAATTAAACAGGAAAAAATAAATAGTCATATTTTTATTTCATTTTATAAAGGTTTGTACTGACAATCGTATTTGTGAAAGAAACTAATACAAGATATACCTACTTAGGTAACAATGAAATTAAAGATTTACCTTTAAAAACATGTACTTAATACTAAGTGCTGATCTAAATGTTCTGTAGACAAATTGTATCTACGATCGCTTAGTAAATTTTTGTAAGCGGAAAAGGAGCGTTCTACGTCCACTGAGGTTACTGGTTACTGTTACATGTTTTGAGTGCATTGTTTGGGCGTCCTATGAAAAGCATCGAACGATAGGCGAGATCGTGCGTAAATATGCATAATAATTATTTTTTTTCTAAAATATCCAACTACCGCTGAAAAGGTACTAGATATGCAAAGCATATGCAATATGCATTTGCATATAATCCGGTCTCTAACAATAAACAATGATGTGTGCTTAAGATAACAGGAAAACTTTATTGAGACAAGACACAAGAATACAAAAATAAAAGATTACGTAAGTAACATACTATGTGGCGATATATCACATATTGAGAAAAATAATTAAACAATACGAAAATGCAATACCGAACATAATTGCACTTCTAGTAATTGCTTCATAATTCAAATACCTGCTGAATTTGATGCAATCCGCATTCCTATGTATGATGAGAACTTAGAACGTGTTGGAATTTAATTTAAAATGAAACTAATTTCCACTCTCGTTTAACTTAAACAGTCGAAGGTGTGAGCTCAAAAAGCGATTTTCAATTAAAATTTGTACTTCCAAAGCGCTGACAGACATTTCATTAACCTGCTTCCACTTCGCTCAGTTTTGGTGACGTCATTTCCACACTGTTTCAGCTTTGATGCCACAATATAGTCCGGTACAGCGTTTCAAATATATTTTTGACGGGACACAATTCAATTAACAAAAAGGAGTTTTATTTTAGTAATGGCAAAAACTTAACAATACTAATATTATAAATAGGTAAAGTTTGTGAGGTTATAGTGGGTAATCTCTGAATCTACTGAACTGAATTTGAAAATTATGTTACTAGTAGAAAGCTACTTTATTTGTGAGTATTATTGATTAAAAATGGTAATCGTATTTGTAAAGTAAGTCGGAGAAAAAATGGTCCAACGAAAACGTTTCTTACGAAAGTTGTCTTAACGATGAGGGATATACTATTAGGTTTGTTTGATAAATATGCAAGTGATTGGAACTCAAAATAATATGGTAACAGAACGAAGTCACGGGTTCAAGCAGCTAGTTCTACATACACACTTATACTTCTAAGTCACATGTTTCCATACAATCTTTCTAAATGATTTGAACTTTATTGGCTTTTCTAAACTTAATTCCATCACTTGAAATATTTGATTGCTTGCTTTTGATTGCTATTAGCATCATAATCATACAAACAATGCCTGTCCTGATTACAAGCCCTTATTTTTTATGGCCACGAAATACTTCTCTGGCTTTTTGCCACTCGCATCAATCGTTCAACACGGAAGAATCCAATACTTTTCCAGGCTCATCAATATCAGTTGCTCTATTAATTCTCATATCAATCAAGATACCATAACACATCAGAGACCTATAGCTATAATAAGGACTCCAATGGATTATGGAGAAGCAATAATAATAATAATATTGACACACTTTTACCCAAATCATCTTGCCCCAAACTGGGCATAGCCTGTACTATGGGAGCAAGGCAACGATATATTTAATACGATATATTTACTTAAACATACATAAATATATATAAACATCCATAGTCTCGGAAACAAACATACAATCATATTCATCATATAAATGATTGCACCTACTGAGATTCGAACCTGGGAGCTCTATGCCAGTAGGCAGGGTCACTAACCACTGGGCTATAGGGGTCGAACAATAACATCACAAAAGCCACAGATACCACAACCGCGCGTTTTGAGTGGAATTTCTTAGCTCGTAGTCACTTTGTGGACTCAATTACCGCCTGCAGATTTCCCGAACCATTACGACTTAGAGACCTTCAAGATTGGAGCATACTCAACACTTCCCATCATTTAAAAAAAAACTCGGTTCATGGGGACGCTAATCTTACCCATACTTTTTATACTGCCAACCGTGGACTTTTCCAGACGTTCAAAAGAAAAAGATAGACGCTCTGGAAATATTGTGCTGTAGAAGGCTGCGAGTTTCCTGGATTAAATTTTGCTCAAACGTGTCGTAAATTCAGGAACTTGGTAGCAAGCAGCGTTCATCTGCAATAGTGCACTCCCGCATACTCATAATAATCCAATATACTTTCTTTGGACTCGTATTGGGTAGGGGAGTAAGTTCATAAAATCCTTGTCGTCCAGGGTAAAGTGAAAGGCATTAGACTGCGCCGTCGGTAGTCCCACATTATTTATTTTATTGATGATTACATCTGCCCGTAATAACAAGACTACTTTACAACCACGACCGCGCTGTCAAAAGCGTATCCACCGAGGAGGAATATACCACTTAGAAAACAGTATGCTTAATAAATAAGATGTCATAACATAGACATAATAAAAACAAAGGAATTCACTAGAAAACACTAATTAAGTTAACGTTTCTAATAATAGATGTGTGCGAAACGGGCACATGTCAGTTTGTTTTGAAGGCGACATGCCGCCATATTAAGATCCAAGGGTCGCCAACCCCTCGATGTGGGAAATAAAAGAGAAATTAATTAGAAAAACATTACAGGCCGTTACGTTAAGAAGGGGTAGATTACGACGCCATTACAAATTGATAGCTTTTCCATTGAACGCGTAAATCGTAGATTAGCAAACCGTACATTATTAGTCTGTGGATTGTATTTTATAGGAATGTCACAACCGAATGTTTGGCGTATTTCCTAGATTATGTCAACTACCACAAGTGTGCCTTATAATTACTCGAATTTGATAA
Organism: Leptidea sinapis; assembly: GCF_905404315.1. Classification (NCBI taxonomy): domain Eukaryota; kingdom Metazoa; phylum Arthropoda; class Insecta; order Lepidoptera; family Pieridae; genus Leptidea; species Leptidea sinapis. The sequence goes on along the minus strand of NC_066289.1, from coordinate 12,016,907 downwards.
GGTTGACAAAAGCATCATTTATAATTTTAGCTTCCTTTTGCTTCATATTTTTTTACCATTCAATTAACTGATTGTATCGGATGATGATAAATAGCATTATCAGCTCATTTAATGTCAATTTCCATTTCAAAAAGCTTTTATTTAGAATCATAATAACGTACAAGCTGACCGGAAAGACTGTGTTCCAACCATAATAAAAAAAAAGTGTATGTGCCAGCTCCGACGCACGACTGGAGTTTATTCCTCAAGAACGATTGTCTTTGAACAGGTACTAAACAAAATCAAGTCCAATGGAGTCTATTTATTGAATAAGGCGTTACTTTGCGGAAATCCATAATTATACAAATTATTTAAGTTTTCTTTAGTGTTAATTCCGCCAATATTTGTCTTTAAAACAATTCGACACGTGTTTCGCCTCTACACGAGGCATCCTCAGGACGTGTTGTCTCGCCAAAATCTGGCACGAGACTGAATCAAATGAGCCGGAAGCCGCTCTTTTATACCCTCGCCCCATGAAATGACGCGCTGTGATTGGTCGGCTGTTGTGACGTATTACCCCCGGAAGAGACACGTAACAAAGGTGATGGGACTAAATTTGTTTGTTCATTCAACAATGTAAACATATTGTTATTTTTGTGTTTTATTATTTCTAATTGCTCTAACACATTTAAGCGAAATCCTTTTTCACATGTATGCAAAATATTAAAATTATTATTGTTTCCGAGTGAGTGACCTGTATCAATTAAATGTTTCGCGAAGTTTGATTTTTCGGGATGATTATTCGTAAATGCGGCAATATGTTCCTTTAATCTAATTTCGAAATTTGACACTTGTAACGGGGTATATATAGGTCAAACAGGTCGAAATTTCGAAATTAGATTAAAGGAACATATTGCCGCATTTACGAATAATCATCCCGAAAAATCAAACTTCGCGAAACATCTAATTGATACAGGTCACTCACTCGGAAACAATAATAATTTTAATATTTTGCATACATGTGAAAAAGGATTTCGCTTAAATGTGTTAGAGCAATTAGAAATAATAAAACACAAAAATAACAATATGTTTACATTGTTGAATGAACAAACAAATTTAGTCCCATCACCTTTGTTACGTGTCTCTTCCGGGGGTAATACGTCACAACAGCCGACCAATCACAGCGCGTCATTTCATGGGGCGAGGGTATAAAAGAGCGGCTTCCGGCTCATTTGATTCAGTCTCGTGCCAGATTTTGGCGAGACAACACGTCCTGAGGATGCCTCGTGTAGAGGCGAAACACGTGTCGAATTGTTTTAAAGACAAATATTGGCGGAATTAACACTAAAGAAAACTTAAATAATTTGTATCCAATGGAGTCGGTTTCAAACAGACATAGAGCAGAAGCTAATAAAAGCGTATTAATTAAATAAAAGTTTCACGCCAACTGAAAAATGAAACGAGTGCGAGAAATGATGCGCACCAAAAATGTTACTATTCCATTCTCCACTCTCCATATTTTTCTTATACCAGGCGCCTTATATGAAAATCGAATCTTAAGGAGTAAAGTCGAAAAACTCTTACGGTTTTTTTTTTGTAAAATCCATTGTTACCTCACCTCTATTCGGCGAAAGGAATATTCCTAAGCAGTTAGTTATTTTTAAGTGACTCTTCTGGGATTAAATATACAAATTTTATTTTATATCAAAATTCATGGACGATTCGGGACTTGAACCCGCGGCTCTCGGGTTCCGTACGAACGCTCTTACCAATCGTCCGAGTGACGCATCGACCGAAATTTTTGTATGTCTTGTTCCCTCTGTAATGTCCCTCTTATCAATTCGGCATCTGTGTGCCTTTATTTTTTATATTACTGTCAAATTTATCACAATGTATATCCACTCCCTTCGGTATAAGCTATTTCTTCGACTAAGGTAATTTGATTAAATGATTAAAGTATGTATATAAATGTGAAAAGTAAATAAAAAACGAGGTTAATTCATTAGTTAATTTTTTTCTAAGCTTGTAACGCTACAGTTTACTAACCTATATCCCTTTCTCCCTTTTTTATTTGCGCTAAAAGCTATATTAAATAGAATTATTGAAAAAAAAAAAAAACTTGTTCCTTATTTTTTTTGGTTTCATATTGTTCAGATCACCACTGCCCACAATCCACATACTCCTGCAATACCAAAAGACACGCAGAAGACGCAGAATGTTATGAGTTATGTGTTCATTCCGCCAACACTTGTCAGTCTACATGCAGACTGCATCAAACGGCCGCCTTCAGGAATCAGGGCCAGCAGCTCTTCGTAACATTCTTCTGTTCGTAATTATCTTCGTAGTTAGTTCGTATTTAGTGCTCGACCGAAGGTGAACGCTAAATCCAGCGTACCTCAGTCCGCTGACGCGCTATGACGATACATATTATTATGTCCATTCAGTGCCACACTAGTACATACAAAGGTACTCTGTGAGTGCGACGCTGACCGAGCAACCGACCGTAAGCGCGCGGATCCATTTTTCTTCGCAATTATACATGTCCAATCAAGTTTGCTGTCAGTTGAGAACACACCGTGGTCAACTCGTACGGGTACGCGCTACCCTCGACCGAAGCGACGTGAGCGCTCGGTCGAGCACTAAATCCAGACTAAGCCCTGACGTTAGTTAAGAGTACGCCTGGTTCGATCTTTCTGGACACTTTCATCCAAATGCGTTCTATAAAGTGCAGTCAATCTATTTTTATCCATCCTCTATGTATATGTTGTATCTATATTAATATAATATTATGACGCTTTTCTTATAATAATTTGAATTTCACTGTTTCAAACTCAAATTTTAAAACCATCAAATAATTCCTAATCAAGTAAAATTCTATAAAATGAATAAATTATAAAGCAGTGACAAAGAACTCGCGATGGCCTGAAGTGTTTTCACCTTAACCTAAATGTTCTGCAGCATAAAAGGGTTTTTATTCTATTATCACTTTCTATTTGAGTGCAATAAAGTGTGAATATATTATGTGCAAATGCGCTACTGGTTTTGTTGCCCTGTTTATGTGAATAGGTATATTTTTGTGGCAAAACGAGCTGATTCTACTAATTTTAATCAGCATTATAATATGCTCTTGCTGATAACACATAACAAAAGGCCGTAGTACTTCCTGAGACAAACATTGCGCATATATTATTATTTATTCCATTGGAATTAAAATCGATGCTAACGGTATGTTTAGATCACCCATAAAATAATATTTGATTGTATACATTGCATTAAATCACATTGTGTGGTTGTTAAATAGTTATAATAATTATATTCCCTGACTGAATAGGAAATGGAACGTGACATGCGTCGATTTTCTGGCTCCTTCTCACGATCAAGCTTCTTCTACTTCGATTTGTGTTGGGACTGCTGCTTCGACTGCCGAAGACAGCAAAATATGTCGCTAATATGTACGTCTCAGCGGGTCTTACATGTTTGTGCCGTTTGGTGTTGAGACACTTGGCTCGTGGGGCCCAGAGGAGCGAAGAATGTACAAAGTACGTAAGGAGTATCTACGACCTTCAATAAGGCTACTGGAAACCTAAGCGCTGGCTGTTATTTCGGTCATCGGATCAGCCTGGCTATCCCGAGCAGAAATGCTGCCAATATTCTCAGTAAACTATCTCGTAGTGATAACTTTAAATTCATGTAATCATTTTCTGTGTTATTTATAACCGCGAAGTAAAGTTATTCCAAATTTAAAACTTTTTTGTCTTTAGCTTACCTACCTTTGTCACTACAAAAGTACATGACAGGGAGAATAAACTTTAAAGTTGGAGTAAATTTACAATTTGCCAATAGGAGAGATAAAGTATTGTAAATATAGTTATCAGTATTCCAAGTTACGTCAGTTGGTGCTGGGGCTGCCGAAGACAGCAAGCGTCGCAAATATGTTGGTCTCAGTGAGTCATACATCTTTATGCCGTTTGGTGTCGACACACTTGGCCCGTGGGGCCCAGAGGCGCGGAGAATGTTCAAAATACTATCTTCGCGCCTCAATAAGGCTACTGGAAACCCAAGCGCTGGCAGCTATTTCGGTCAACGGATCAGCCTTGCTATCCAACGCGGTAATGCTGCCAGTATTCTTGGTACGCTTCCACGTAATGATAGTTTTAATTTTATGTAGTCGTAGTATTGTAAATATAGTTATAAGATTTGTTTTGATTAAATATAAAGCTGTTATCAGTATTGTTTTGCTTATTGTAATAAATATATATACCTAATTTAATAGTTTGTGAGGCATTGAGTTTAGAAAACATTAATTAAGTATAACAGTGTTAGAATTGTGGTGCTACATGATCATTCAAAGATTTTCGGGCGTTATGAAAATGTAAAATAAATTTTTGTATGGGTACAAAATAAGAAATTACTTCGAATGAAAAATTTATTGTTAAATAGTTTTAAAAAAAAATATAAAGTTTGATCGTAATAGCGTTGTTTCCGAGATACAGATACAGTGTAGCGTCCATCCACAGTGCAATTTTCTATGAACTACGATACGATAGGACATAGGTACATTCAAAAAAAGCGCGTACACCTTTCTTAAAAGCCGTCAACGTTCCTGTGTTTCCTTTAATGTTGCAAGAGAATGTGGGCGGCGGTGATCACTTAACACCAGGTGACCCGTACGCTCGTGTGTCTTCCTTTTCCATAAAAAAACAGATGAAAAAATGTTTTTTATGAAAATGAGGGTCGAGACGAGCAGGACGTTCCACTGATAATAATTACCCTTTACGCCCCACCCATTACAATGCAGTGCTGCTCAGGATTCTTGGAAAATCCAAAACTTTGTGCAGCACTACAATAATTGCGTTCATCACCTTGAGACATAAGATGTTAAGTCTCATTTGCCCAGTAATTTCACGACGCCCTTCAGACCAAAACACAATAATGCTTATACATTACTGCTTCACGGTAGAAAGAGGCGCTGTTGTGGTACCCATAATCTAGCTGCCATCCTGTGCAAAGAAGCCTCCCACTGGTTACTCGTAATTACTCGTCTAGTAGTATAAGAAATATAAACTGTCATAATTTAAAATGGACAGCATTGCCCCGTGATTTCTAAGATGTAGATACATTATGTTATCAAGACGTGGTAACTTAATGTGTAAAGGTGTGCGCGGTCGTTTTTCACGTTTACGAGCAAAGAGTCGTTTTAACGAGTTACTGAGAACGCAATCTCGGCTCAGTTTTAGATTTATTTATGTGCTGGAAACACGATTATTTTTAAAGTTAAGATGTATGAAGGCTTTTGGGCGTTAAAAGGATAACATTCGTTAGAGAAACCAAAGTGATGAATGCCATCCGTTCTACGTCTTTCTTTTATGAAGTTCGTGTAGTCTTCAGGTTCTGAATATAAATATTATATTTAGGGGCATGTGGGGACATTTATTTAAACAAAGATATTATTTTTTTTCTTATTGATATATATTTCCAAAATTGATGTCATCTTTAAGACAGCTTATATAATCTTCATTGATTTTTAAACTAGTAGTGTTTATGTTCTTCTTAGAGTCTTCAATTTTCTCTCCTTACGCCGTTCTGCACTACGATTTCTCTCCTCGCTGCTTTGAGATGTTTTCTTCTAATGTCTTTTCTGTTGTGTACTCCCGATCATTCTACTGCTTTTTGGGTTCGTTTTAGAGTATCTTCTGTTGTAGAATCAAGTTTGAGATAGTTTTAATAGTTTTTTGGTCATTCAGTAATTCTTTATTGGAGTCTTTTTTTTGTGAAAATAAATGATGAGACAAGCAGGACGTTCAGCTGATGGTAATTGATACACTCTGCCCATTTTAATGCAGTGCCGCTCAAGCAGGCACAACAATTGTGTTGGTCACCTTGAGACATACGATGCCAAGTCTCATTTGCCCAGTAATTTCACTAGCTACGGCGCCCTTCAGACTGAAATACAGAAATGCTTACACATTATTGCTTCACGGCAGAAATGAAATAGGCGCCGTTGTGGTATTCATAATCTAGCCGGCATCCGGTGCAAAGGAGCCTCCCACTGGTAAAAAAGTCTATGAGATTCGTGATAGAGGCCCACATTTTGGCTTTCAACGGTGTACCACCATGTGATGATCGTTTTTTAGTCCGATTTGCTTCACACTATAACTTTATTTGGGTTTGATCCTTCTCAAATATTTTCTTCCATTCTGTCACTGGATATAGGATCCATGATGTTTTCTTCCCCAGTCTCTACAGGTCTGTTAAGACAGATCTTAATATTTATAATAAAGATAATATCCCCAAATTCCTAGGTATGCCTTGGGATTTCTCCGGTGTGAATATTTTTCGTGTTTTGAAATCAAATTCAAATTCAAAATAGAAAATAATACCACTTATTGAAAGTCAAAACTACCAAAAGTCCTGTCTTCTTATTCGGATGTTAAATACATAAGAATTCATTTACGAGTTTTAGTACCTTTATCTTAAGTATCTTAGCTAAAAAACGCGTATTTTTATTAACTATTAAACTTAATTCCATAATGTTAATAGTTTAAGATATTCATCAAAGTATTTATATTAATATATAAGTATTTTGATAGCATCATTCGCAAGAGGATAATTAATGAATTTATTTAATGTTGGTAAATTAATAAATTAACTATAATTCATCAAATTATATTAATTAAGGCCCATATGATTGCCATTAAAGAAAATAATTCATAAAGCAATGTGAAAGTTTACTGGGTTCAAAGAATAGAAACAAATTTTAATTTTATTCGGCAGGGGTAACTTCTCAAAAGTTCTAGGACCAAATATTTACCGAAATTGTTTTAAACTTTACTGTTTATATTATCCCTTAATAGACCCGTCTGAAATTTAATTAAAATTTACAATTGTGGGTACAATAATTAATATTCTATTCATAGGAACACTAAATTAGTTCAACATACATAAAGTATTTACATTTCTAATTTATATTCAGTATCTGCTAATTTATAATGATGCAATTATTATATGCGTAATATAATAATGGTTTTATACAAAATATCAACTAAATAAAATTTGAAATTAATTCAAAACTCTGCTTTAGTGAAATACCACTTGTTCACGCCCTTTAGCTGTTGTCCATGACCGATGTGAAGTTGGTCGTGGAGTCGCCGTGCGTCGTGCGTCAACTGTCAACTAACTTCATAAACGTCAACTAGCGAGCTTCATTGCATTACCAAAGAGGAATTACAATCAAGACTTCTCATATTCGACTTGTAATACGAATGATAATTAGAAGGAAAAATAAACAAACTTCAATATTCCAAATAAAATGTATTCATTGAAGAGGACCACCCGCTCATACAATTCAGAAAAAAGATTAGGCAGGAAATAATCGATAGAACCCCACCTGAGCTATTAATTCTAATTTGTGGAGTATCGTGCGATTATTATCATGTAAGTATATGTCACCGGCAATGGGTATAACCCCCCCAGTGGCTCTGGTTCGATAATCGCCCACCACAAATATGTTTTCGGTTTCTGAATTATTCATATGGCCGCGGTCTCACATACCATCAGATGACACGTATTGCTCGTTTGTTCGCTTCTTCTTTTAAATTAATTCAGATAAGTTAAGTAAAATGTAAATGTAAGTAAAAGTTAACTTAAATGGTTGATGGTTGATTCGAAAAATAATAGTACAACGCAGCTCCATTAAATATCTTCATGTTTTAATTAAATTTGTTACCAAAATTGATGAATGATGACGAACTTAAACCTGCGACCTCTCGGGTTCCGTCCGAGCGCTCTTCCAACTGAGCCAACTGTTCGAGTGACGTACGGTTTGTAAATCTTAGTATATCTTGTTCATCTCTCAGGATGTAGCTTCATCTACAGGATCTACTTCACAGTTGATAACCTGTTCAACCCCAAATATTTGCTTATTAGGAAATTGACAATGTGTTTTTGACAATGAGGGTGCCACAATCTGAGTTGAGTTGAACAAGACATACCAAAATTTACAAACCATAGGTCACTCGAAAGGTTGCCTCAGTTCAAAAAGCGCTCAGACGGAACCCGAGAGGTCACGGTCGGCTTGAGTCCCACTGCATAGTTCATTAATTTTGGTTACAAGATTATTTAATTAATCCCAGCAGTGAGGGACACTACTTTAAAAATAACAAATTGTCTTCATCGTCTCTCAAAAAATCCTTATAGATTTTGCTTAAGGTACAAGTGTCTAACTTTAGAACGCTTGTTTTGAAGGTCGGCTGGATAGTGGGTCAGGGTTAAGGAACACATGTATACTTCCCGAAACAAAGAGATATTCGTCTCTTTACTTAGCTGAGCCACCCTTTGTTAGTGTGTATGTTTTTAATTAAACATTTATAACATGTGTTACCTTCAATTTGTCGTTTTTGTTTCATTCTTCGTATTAATATCTATAGAGTGAATACATAGAACGTGAAATACCTTCGATAATTTATACGTCTAGTCTATTATAGAGCCTCTTGCTGTTATGCAACGCATCACACAAGGCCAGGTTTATTACTTTAGTGTGCGTGACAGGCTACGTCTTACATGTGTGTTACGTTGGCCACTTTGTTTTAGTGTGCGTGCGTTTGCTGAAACCTTTTTCTCCCGTGACCAACTTGGCTCTAGAAGTTTTCACTTCTAAAAACATTCAAAATAGTCTCGGACACTAACCCGATATCAATGTACTTAACTCTTTTATGTATATTAGTATACTATGATTATTAACTCTTTTATTTTTTATCAATTTACTTTTATTTTTCGTAGAAAGTTGAGAATCAATAATTATTAAAAAGAATTAGTGTCATAGCAATACTAAAATAGCGTTTCTTATCTTTTATATATCTTTCTACCGGTTTTGTAACCAATATTGCATAAAACACCTTTACAAATTATAAAATGACTGAATTTAACTCAAAATTTGAAGATTTCTTTACAAAGCCTAGGTACTGTACAAAATACCGGACTATACACATTACCGTCTACATATAAATACTCTTATGGGTTTATTTTTTTATGGAGTTTGAGGTCAAAGGTTCTATGTATGATGCCACCGACACTTTGGGCTTGAGAGCTGGGTCAACGTATATATTATTGACAATTTTATAGAGGTCAGTACTAATATGTTAAATACATTTTGTATATATAGTACAAACACTGTAAATAACTTTGATTATTCGCTAAAAGCGGTAATGCCAAAGACATCCCATTTGCACCTGTTGATATTGACACGGGAGTGGGTCAGGGGTTGGAAATAATACTCCGCTTATAGGAACGAGTCTTTATTTGCGTTCACTTTTTGTGAACTTGCACTTCGCCGGTCTGCCGCTGTTCCTCTTGTGGGCGGCGGTAACTTCAACGCGTCACACCGCACAGAACACTAAGTCTCTTCTATCTTCTTCCTCTTGGAACACTTCCACTTTTCACTACTTCTTCTTTTCTTCTTCTTCTTCTTTACACTTTCGAGGCAGAACTAGAACTGCCGTAGGCCACGCTTAGTACGGCTTATATACCCCCGGATCCGTTCTATTTTCAAAATGATTCTCCCATTCCATCTTTAAATTTAAATTGTACTAGAAAATTCTTTTAACTATTTTTATCCTGCTTACACATTTTCCATCCCTTTTTTTCTGTTCGATTTGATCCTGAACTAACTAGAAATTTCCTTTAACTTCACAAAACCCAAAATAATCCATACACTGGTAGGTGTATCGAACCCGGGTCTACAGCGTCTAAAGTAAACACGTTTCCGATGAGCTCCGAGTAATGCTGACGCAGCTGTTGAAATTAACAATGTCTTGAAGTTTGACAACTCTCGTCATATACTTCGAAGGGTTGCTACGCAACACTGCCCCCTCCCAAGACATGATCGTCCCGATCATCGTTGCTTCCGTAGTACTTAGCCACCCGATCGACATGTACGATTTTCGGGGGACTTCGAGGGGTACGCTGGATCCTGAGAGTCACATCATTTATCCTTGTGATTACTTTGTATGGTCCCTCCCAACTTGGTTGGAGCTTCGGAGACTTCCCCTTTCGCCTTACAGGATTGTGTAACCAAATCAGGGTTCCCTCTTCAAAACCAGGAATATTAGCTCTTCGATCGTAGCGGGTCTTCATCCGTTCACTTGCCTTAAGCCCAGTTGTTCTAATTTCCTCGTAGATGTCAACCATCTTTTTCCGTAACTCATCCACATATTCTGTTATACTTTTCTGAGAGTAAATCAGCTGGCAATTTCAATTCCCTTCCAAAATTGGCGTACGCAGGAGTCACCGTTGTCGTCTCGTGTATTGCGCTTCTATACGACATAAGAAACAGTGGAATGTACTCATCCCAGTTATCCTGATGACTGTCCACTACTTTTGCCAGATGTCGCTCCAATGATTGGTTAAACCTCTCCACCATCCCGTCCGACTGTGGATGATATGGCGTAGTTCTGGTCTTATGGATTCCCAAGATCTTGCAAACTTCTTGAAATACTTGTGATTCGAAGTTCCGCCCTTGGTCACTGTGCAACTGCAAAGGCACACCGAATCTGCAGAAAACTTCATTCACCAGATTCGTCGCAACGGTAATTGCTTCTTGATTCGGTAGAGCAAATGCTTCCAGCCACTTCGTGAAATAATCCATCACCACCATTATGTAACGGTTTCCAGATTTGGTGACTGGGAACGGTCCGGCCATATCCAGAGCTACTCTTTCCCAAGGAGCCCCAACATTGTACAACTTCATAGCTCCTCTGCTTCTGGTCTGAGGTCCTTTGACAGCAGCACAACTCTTGCATTTTCGGCACCAGTCTTCCACATCATCACGGCAATGCAACCAGTAAAATCGTTCTTTAATTTTTGTGAGAGTTCTTCTTATTCCCAAATGTCCACCTGAAGAACCATCGTGATAAGCTCTCAGGATCTCGTTCACCTTCTCCCTGGGAACGACCAGTTGCAGATGGCAATCCTTTCCTTGCGGGGTTTCCCATTTACGGCAGAGCAACCCGTCATGCATCACCAAACTGTTCCATTGTGCCCAGAGACTTTTGGTTGCCGTACTGTGTCTAGCCACTTCAGACCATTTTGGTTTAAGTGATCCACTTGCTAGCCAATGTAAAAGTGGTTGAAGATCCGTATCATTTTCCTGAGCTCTCCTCATTGCATCGTTGCTCCAGTTCTCGTCGATCGAATCTGTTCTGATCAGCCGGATCATAAAATTCTCTTTCTCCTCCTGACGAATGCAATGTTTGCATTCCATCGGACAAGGTCTTCTAGATAACGCATCTGCATTTCCATGACTTTTTCCTCCTCGATGCTCGATTTCAAAGTCATACTCTTGAAGTTGCTCAATCCATCTGGCCACTTGTCCTTCCGGATTCTTGAATTCTAGTAACCACTTCAAGGCGGTATGATCAGTCCTTACGAGGAATTTGCGGCCCATCAAGTACTTTTTGAAATGTTGTAATGTCTTCACCACGGCCAGTAACTCCCTACGAGTTACACAGTAGTTTCTCTCCGGCTTTGATAAAGATTTGCTAAAGTATGCCATTACAACTTCTTGATCTCCTCTCTTCTGAGATAGTACTCCACCAATTCCAGTGTTGCTAGCATCAGCATTCACTATGAATCTTCCCTCTGTGTCAGGATATCCGAGGATAGGTGATTCACATAGTCTTCAACTCTAAGAAAGCTTGTTCGCATTCTTGATCCCAGGAAAAGGCTCTTTTCTCCTCCGTCAGTCGATGTAAGGGCTTAGCAACATCGGAAAACCCTTTCACAAAGCGTCGATAATAAGAGCATAGTCCTAGAAATGCTCTCACATGTGTCTTTTCTGTTGGCGTCGGCCAGTCTTTGACAGCACTTATCTTGGCAGGATCCGTCGCAACGCCTTGCTCCGAGATAACGTGCCCCAAGTAATTCACCTGACGTTGAAAGAAGGAACATTTCTTTGGACTCAACTTCAAGTTGGCACCCTGCAGTTTTGTGAAGACTTTTTCGAGCTTCTTAAGATGATCTTCAAAACTTCGTCCCATAATGATTATGTCATCCAAGTAGACAAGGCAGGTTTCTCCCAACATACCTGCCAGCACATGTTCCATCAACCTTTCGAAAGTAGCTGGGGCGTTGCATAACCCGAAGGGCATTGTTTTGAACTGCCATAACCCTTTTCTGGTTGAAAAAGCCGTCTTCTCCTTGTCTTTAGGGTCCAGATCGACTTGCCAGTAGCCACTTTTCAAATCAAGAGTAGAGAACCACGTCATGCCACAAAGTGAATCTAATGTGTCATCGATTCTTGGCAATGGATAACTGTCTTTCTTAGCTACATCGTTCAAACGCCGGTAGTCCACACAAAATCTAGTTGATCCATCCTTCTTCTTCACCAGAACCAATGGAGAACACCATGGACTCGATGACGGTTCTATCACACCATTTTCTTTCATATCCCGAATCATGTCTTCCACTTCTTGTTCACGTGCAAACGGAATACGTCTTGGTCTTTGCCTTATCGGAACAGTGTCTCCTGTGTCGATCTTGTGTTTCACCAAACCAGTTCTTCCGATGTCCCCGTCGTTCTTCGAGAACATCCCGGCGTAGCGTAGCAGGAAATTTCTCGCTTTTATTAACTGTAGCTTGGTAAGATTGTCCTTACAGCCATCCAGAAGTTTCTGTATGTTCACATCCTGGCTTGCAGCTACGGTCTTCCTCCCTTCTTCACACTTTCTTAACCAAGCTATCTCCTCACAACCTCCTATCACTGTTCCTTTCCTAATGATTTGCTTGCGTTATGCTCTCACGCCTGGGGCAAGTGCTCCTAATGTATCCTCGCTCCCCACACCCATAGCATACTGGGCTATATGCTTGCCTTCGGCTGGAATCTGCTGGTACAATTTTGCGGAGTCTCAACCCCCGAGAATTGTGGCGAACTGCTTCCACTTCCAACGCATGTGCCACCGCTTTCTTCAAGCTAGTATGATGACTCAGTCGTACGGCTGCTCTTACTTCGGCGTCCCGTATTCCATCGATGAACACTTGGAGCAACATTTCTTCTATTGCAGTTGGCGACGACTGATATGCTTTACGCACTAGCTTCTCAGCTTCGAGGGACCACTGCTGCAGAGTTTCGTTGGCCCTTTGACTGCGGTCTTTAAGCTGCGCCCGATACACATGCTCAAGGTGTTTATCGCCATAACGTGCCTCCAACGCGTTAAGAAGGTCCGTATAGGTTACTTCCTCCTTCCCAGCGCCGAGTGCTTCCAATACGGAAAGTGCTTCATCACGGAGCGCTAGTGTGAGGGCAGAGTGTGCTTCTAGGTTACTCCAACCACTTGCTCTTCTGACCGTCTCTAATTGTAGCTTGAAGGCGGCCCAGGAAGACTTGCCGTCGTAGGGGGGTGCTTTCAAACTTCTGGTCGATGTGATTCCGCAGGTGACTCCTGGGTTGGCTGAAGGACCCCCACACACGACCTTCCTATTGAGCTGATGAATAGTTGTTTCCATCTCCCCCATCTTCCTTTCCACAGTGTCAATCCGGGCGATCTCCTTTTCTACAGTGTCAATCCTGGCGATCTCCTTTTCTACAGCGTCAATCCGGGCGGAGTTTTTCTGCACCACTGATAAAATTTCCTTGGTGAGGCCTTCATGCAGACCTCGCAGCTGCTCCTCCTGTCGACGTGCTTGCTCTTCCTGCAAGGCTCGCAGCTGCTCCTCCTGTCGACGCACTTGCTCCTCCTGTCGGAGCGCTTGTTCCTCTTGCAAGCCCCGCAGCTGCTCCTCCTGTCGGCGCACTTGCTCCTCCTGTCGGCGCGCTTGCTCTTCCTGTCGGCGCGCTTGCTCCTCCTGTCGGCGCGCTTGTTCCTCTTGCAAGCTCCGCAGCTGCTCCTCCTGTCGGCGCGCTTGCTCTTGCATCATGGCGGCCATCTGCTGCATGAGCGCGCTGATGTCTACGGCAGGAGCCTGCGGTGCTGACACGGTCGCACTGAGTCCAGAGCCGGATGCTTGTTGGGACTCGTCCTCTTTCACTGCAGCTGCTCCCGCTCGCGTGGTCACTCCCTTCTCGTTCCTGGGCACTAATGGCATCTTTCCAATCCCACTTCTAACACCAATCGACACGGGAGTGGGTCAGGGGTTGGAAATAATACTCCGCTTATAGGAACGAGTCATTGTTTGCGTTCACTTTTTCTGAACTTGCACTTCGCCGGTCTGCCGCTGTTCCTCTTGTGTACCGGATATTTTAATTATGCTCTCATACTTTATATTTAAATAAGGAATCTTATTGTGTGAAGCGTGATTCGGTTCTGTTCATGCTGTGTATGCTACGATGTTTTACTTATTGTTCTAGGGGTTGGTGACCAACTGTGACTACTCACTTATCTTATTATTGTGTTGTCATATTATTTCGTTATATTGTAAAGGAGTTGGTGATAGGAAATGTCCACCTATTAGATATTAGTGAACTTTTTTATTACTTTTATTATTCGTTTGCTCCTTACGTAAGTTACTTACTTTTTACTTTTAAGTGAAATGTTCATTCATATGAGAAATAATAATTATTGAACGATAAATAATAAGAAATAATTTTAACTAATTATTCGCTAAAGTTTTTACAAACCCACATAAGTATGTCACATATGTAGTTATAGTGCCATATAAATACAAAATCTCATTTTTGTGTATGCACTGTACACTGTAAAAGCAACTAGGTCGAATTCAAAACACTCTAAGTGTATTTTATAAAAATATGTTCTGCTTTTTTGTTCTCAGTATATTTTTCATATTAAGTACTGTTTGTTAACTCGTAAATTTAATTATTAATAGGCCACTTCATATAATTGTAGCTCTTTAGAGATGTGTAAACGTTTATTTTGCAGTTCTAGATTTATTTAAATTGGCGTATTGTGGAATGTACACATTTTTATTATTAACACTATAAAATTTTATAATTGTATGTAAGAAACATCTCATTTCTGACAGGGAAATGGTGAAAGAACAAAGAGCATACTTTCTAAAATTTACTAAATAATATAATATAATATCAATCATTTAAATAGCTGAATGTTATTATGTTCGGAAAAAGTAGAGCTCATGAGAAGACCATACAGAAAACTCAACGGCTACTATTTAAATCAAATAGGGTATTTTGCAATAGTTATAATTATACATACATTATATTAACAAATTAGTTTGTAAGGTGCTGCATCCGATATATGAGTTATGAATCATGTTCAAAGTTTAAAAACGACACTTAATGACACAAACACCATTTTAGAGCTAATGTTTGCTGCAAAGGAAGAAGTGAGTAGATAAATGTTTTAAAATTACGAATTTTCCAGGTAAATAAAAAACCATTGCTACAAACGTTGCGAGAGCTTACCTACATACCCAGTTTTTTTTTTTTGTATACAAAGTTTTGTACTAGCAGAACAAAGCTGGTATTAATATCGACTGCACTGCCCCGTAACAACATACCATAGGATATAATACTATGAAAATAACTGAACTATACTAGTCGCAACGTATCTATGTCAGTTAACTGTCTAACTTGTTTAACCGCAATATGCTGCAGAACTAAGCCTATTCGCGAATCCTTCAATATGGAGATTGCAATTTGGAATCAAGAGTAATGCCAAAAATATAGTAGATTCCAATGGTTTTACCACCTCGCCGTTTACTTAAATATTTGCATCTACTTTATTGACACGTGGCGCAATAAATTTAATATATTTAGTTTTATGACTATTTAACAATAACTTTTTGACGCTAAACCATTACACGATGTCAGATTATAATTTCATATAAGACTAGGCTTTTTTTCACTTTGAATATGAGTGCAGTGTCATTCGAAAACAGTACTCCTTGTGTTTTTTTCTACAGGGTTAGGTAGATCATTTATATAAATTAAGTAGAGGAACGGTCCAAGAATAGACCCTTGTGGTACACCAACACTGAGAGGAGTCCCAGGAGATCTCCTGCCATTCACATCGACCCTTTTGAATTGTATTATTTAAAAATGAGATCAGAAGATCAAGCGCAGATCCTTTTATACCATAGTAACATAGCTTACTGATCAGCGATGAATTTTCAACACATTCAAAAGCCTTAGATAAATCACAGAAGATACCAAGTGCATTCTGTGATTCCTCCAAGGTCTCAAAAATATTCCTGATGAGTTCAACACCTGCATCCGTAGTCGAGCGTCCCCTAGTAAAGCCAAATTGTTTTATATGACATAACTTAGAAGTAGTAGTAGTTAGTAACATTAAAGTGAGTAAGCATTTGCCTTAAAATAATTTTTCAAAAATATTAGTGCTCAGCAACACCGAAACAGGACGATATTTATAGAGGTCAGAAGTGAGTCCCGATTTAAATACCGGTGTAATTTTACTATACTCGTATTTTAGAAGGTCAGGAAACACGCCATGTTCAATACAGCTAATGTACCCATAGTACAGGCTATGCCTAGTTTGGGGCAAGATAATTTGATGAGAGATCTCTCACTATATAGCCGTTGTGTGCTCCTATGAATATCAACTGTTGCCCAGTTATTAAATGACAAGACACGGTGGTCTCTCTCAAACTCTGTTTTAATTATTTTAAATAACATACCACACATGTTATTTGGGGTACTGTTATAATCCAAATACAAATTTGAGAGTTTCTTTCGAAACATTGTCTCTATATTTCTTCATTCGCCTTTCATTTACCAGAAAAACATAAACTTTTTAATTGAAGTACATTTGTTAACTTCAATATTAAAAGATGATAACTGACCAAAGTGGTCTGAGCTCAGTTTACTAATTATTAACTGAGAAATAGGTTTAAAATTAGTAAAGATAATATCAATACAGCTTTTAGAGGTGCTTGTATTATCGAGTGTATTGTCTCCATAGTAGTCAATTTTAAACAAATTGGTAATTCAAATATTTACGTATCATTAACATACGTGTTTTATATCTATAAATAAATAAAATAAATACATACGTCAGTCTACATGTATGTGTGTGATTATAATAAAATGTGTTTCTTCGATCATTTTCTCATTTTTGCTACATTTAAACAGTTTTTTTACCGCCAAAGTAGTATAACTTGTAACGCGTGTACATACATACGTACACATAATTTTTAAATGTATGCAAACAAAATCGTACAAAAATTATATTATATTAATATTATTTTATATCTCGCAATACACAATCGTTAATTTCCATGTTATTAGCACTGAAGCAAATTTTCCATTTTCTATTCAAATCCGATTCAGTTATTCCGTTTGTTGTTAATAGTTCGGTCAATTTTGCATATTGAATAGAAAATTCAATTATAATATTCAGAAGAATACTGATCAGTAACTATTTTCATAATTATTGTATGAAGTATGATAGGTGATCACTCAGATTTGACAGATTTATTTCTGAACTGAAAACTTCTTTAGTCGCGTTGGGGATTTTTTGGTAGGTGAAAATCGGGGTTCGCGTCACAAATAAAAAATTCAAAAAACATATAGTTAGACACTTTTTGGTTAGGTGAAATCTCGTGAGTTCACGTCACCGAAATGTTTATAGCACTACATCTGTAGCTATACGGCTGACGTATTGTGCAACATTAGAGCTCAATGTAAAAAAAATAATGTGTATATACTGTGCATTGTTGAAATTGTGTTTTTTTTGATTACTTAATATATTATTGAAAAAAGTTTAACAGATTTTTTTAGTTAATAATTTTATTGTTTTTAAATATTATTGATATATGACTGAGTGAACCGATTTTGATAATTCTCATATTCTTCTTCTTTCTATTATTGTTCTATACATAGTTACTTGAGAGGTACTTGAGTCGTACGTGCGATGGAGGCGAGAGGCGAGAGCGGGTCGCGGCGGGAGGACACCGATTCCAAAAATATGAATAATCGATACTAGAATTAGATTCTAATTATTTATTATATTGTAAAATCATACGCAATTATTTTTATACTTATTAGTGCATATTATATCTATAGTTTTGGAATATTTTTTTTGTTTTTGAAGAATAGTCTACATACATACATATCAGCTGGAAATGCCTCCCCCAAAGATCGTCATGACGATCGATCCGGCGCCACCCCCACCTAACGTATCAAAATCTTGACTAGATCATCATTCCATCATGTGGCCATCCTACCAACACTGCGTCTTCCGGTACGTGGTTGCTATTCGAGGGCTTAGGGCCATCTGTCCGTCGAGCTATGTGCCCAAAACGTACGTATAAAAAAAACGTCAACGTACGTATCAATTCGATAACCAAAAACACATTGTTACGTAGCGGTGAGGATCGAACTGGCAGCTCCGTTGTGAGAGTCAACTGTTCAAACTATTGCGCCATCGAAGATTTTTTATATATCATTAAAATAAAGTAAATAGTTCTCATCAATTTGTTCTTTTAAGGTGATATCCCTCACTTCAAATCAAATCAAATCAAATCAAAATATTTTATTGCAAGTCACATTTTACAGTAGGATGGTTGGTACATTAATGGGTAGACAATATGTGACGCCCTGCAAGGGCACAGCAACGTTATACATAAAATAAATAAGTCTTATACATTTTTTACATTCTTATACTATATTGTAACTAATTCTCACACTTGTAATTAAAAAATTCGGGTAAATCGTAGAAGCATTTTGAAACTAAAAAATTTTTAAGATGTCTTTTAAATAGAGAAGGCTTCTCTTTATTTTTAATTTCGTTTGGGATGTGATTATAAATTTTTATTGCCATGTGGTGAGGGCTCGATGACACTAATGACATACTTGTTTGGGGAATTTTTAATTTGTTTAAATTTCTATTATTTCGCTTGTTATTTGGTAGTGTTGAGTATAAGTCCGAATGTTTTTTAACAAATTTACATGCTTCTAGGATGTAAATTGAAGTAAGGGTTAAAATTTTGTGTTTAATAAAATATGGTCTACATGAATCCATCTGCTGAATATTTTCTAAAATTCTGATACATTTTTTCTGTTGAATAAATATATCTTTTATTTCACTACAGTTTCCCCATATTAATGTTCCATATGATAATCTAGAATGTGCATATGCAAAATAAGCAGCAAGGGCAGATTTGAAATCTGTTACGCGTTTTAGTTGGTAAAGAGCATAAGTAAAAGATGACATTTTGCTTTTTAATTTCTGTAGATATGACTTCCATGTCAAGTGTGAGTCTAAATCAATTCCCAGTAGTGTAGCTGTGTCAACTGTTTCAAGTTGTGAATTTTTGTAAGAATAAGATATATTTAAGGGGAATTTTTGATAAGGTTTAAAAGGTATAATTTTAGTTTCATTAATATTAAGTTCAAGATTATTATTATTTAGCCAATAAAAGATTTTGTCCATTGTAATATTTAATTTTTCTTCTAGTTGTTTTAAATTAGAGCATGGGATCAAAATAGAAATGTCATCAGCAAAAAGAGTACAATCATCATCTATTAAGTTAGGAAGATCATTTATGTATATGAGAAACAATATACAACCCAACACACTGCCCTGTGGAATCGATCCTGATAAGTGAGCTTTATTAGATCTTATGTGGTCTATCTTTCCAGTCTCGAAGTTAGTATTTTCTATTTCCACATATTGAAAACGATTATTAAGGTAAGATTTGAACCATTTATGGGCAATTCCTCGAATTCCTGAGAGAAATAATTTTTCTAGTAAGATATCATAAGAGACTCTATCGTATGCTTTGCCCATGTCAAGCAGTAGGCCAACTGAATATTTTTTATTATTAAGTGAATCAAATATTTTTTGTATGTATTTGTATATCGCTAAAGTTGTGGAATGGTTTTTCCTGAAACCATGTTGGCTTTCATTTAGGATATAATATTTTTCCAGAAAACTACTTAGGCGTATAGCCATTGCAGTTTCAAATATCTTCGCTGATGTAGGTAGAAGGGCAATAGGTCGGTAATTATTTACATCAGATGTGTTTCCTTTCTTATATACCGGTTTTATTATGGATATCTTTAGATCGTCCGGAAATAATCCTTCACAGAATGATTGATTAATAAGTTTAGTGTAGGGGTAGGTTAAAATATCAGCACATTTTTTTATTAAAAAAGGGGGGATTTCATCTATTCCGAAAGAGTTTTTATTCTTAAGATTTTTTATTATGTTAAAGATGTCTTTGGGTTCAAACGAATTTAGAAATAACGAATTAATTAATTTATTAGAATTTATACCTATATTGTCGTTTTTTACTTTAGGGCTTGATGAGATGGATAAATAGAAACTATTAAATGTATTAGCAATAATTTTCGGATCTACTATAATATAATTCTCTGAAGATTTAAGACTTATGTTTTGCTTTATTCTTATAGTACTTTTATTTGTTTCATTTTTTATTATTTTCCACATGGATCGTGTTTTATTATCAGCTGAGCTGAATTTACGGATATTTATAATTTTCTTAGATTTATTTATACAACTTTTTAAAACTTTGCAATATCTCTTATAAAAATTTGTTAATACTTTATTTTTGGTTTGTGATACAAGGCGTTTTAATAATCTTTTATTTTGACATGATTTTTTAATTCCTAGTGTTAAATAAGGTTTATTTTGGTTTAGAGTAAATTTTGTTAGTAATTTAGGTATGCATTTATTAAGGCAGTAACAATTATATTTAGGAATATCTTATAGTTTTCGTTAACGTTATTGTTAGGCTTAAGTTGATCATCCCAGTTGATATTCGCGAGTTCGTTTTTAAATTTATTTATATTAAAGTCATTAAATTTACGTTTTAATTTAATGAAAGACTGTTTATTGTGGAAGGTAAAAGGTAATGTGAAAATGATGCCCTTGTGATCTGATAATCCAAAATCATATACTTCAATTTTTGAGCCTTCTAGATAGAAATTTGTAAAAATTAGGTCTATGCACCTTTTAGTTGTAGAAGTTATTCTAGTAGGCTTTGAGACTTTTTGGTGGAAGTTATAACACAACAAGAGGTTATTGAGTCTGCTTTTCTCCTTTGCATCTAGAAAATTAACATTCATATAATAATAATGTTTTTATTCATTTCTTTTTTATTAATGTTAATGAGGAGATTTTCTAATAAGTTGTACAACAATTCTACTTCTCTACTACTATTAGGCCAGTACAGATTAATCAGTAGTAGATTATTTTTAGGTATCTCTATTGCACATACTTCGAATACCATTTCGTTAGAGATAACTGACATATCAACACGTTCTAAATATTCTAAATTATTTTTAACAAATATGCAAACACCGCCGCCATCATGATGTACACGACAGAAGGAAGCTGCCATGATATAATTATTTATGTGTAATGTTTTTTGTTTTTCTATAGACAACCAGGTTTCCGAGATACACATAACTTGTAGATTAGGTAATTCAACAGTTAAATGGTCAAGTAGATGTATTTTATTGCAGATGCTTTGCATATTTTGATAAAAGATATTTAACTGTTTTGACGATCTGTTTGTAATATTTTGTGTGTTCATGTCTGAACTAGGTCCGAAAGTTATATCTATTTACCATTTTACGCTCATTTCTTAATTCACGATCAGTTCGGCGTTGTACATTACTTATATTTTCACCTATATTTGTAGCGGGACGACGTCGAGTTGAATGCTCGCCCGGCGATTTATTGAAGGTAGATTTAGATTTCACGCCATCGGTAATATTGCATTTCTTATTGTTTATATTAATATGCTGTACGTTCTCTAGCGATGAAGTGCTGTGTTCTAAGTCTGTTGAAGTGTTGATTATAGGTTGTGGTGTATTTGTTGAATTGTGCAATTTAGTGGATTCTGGGATTAATTGTTCAAATGAAATTTGTCACTAAAATTTATGAACGTTCAAGTCCCGCATCGTTCATTAATTTTAGTTACAAATTTAATTTATTTAAATAGTACTCAATTCAAGTCCAAGGTGAGATTTCGACGTAAATAAATCCATGCGGACATAGTCACAGGCGATCGCTTGTATTGAATAAGGATACTCGTCTGAAGGATCGATTGAATTAAAATTCGCGTCGCCAGCTGTCTGATGGTGGCGATGGAACCGATAAAGCACGATACTTGCTTCATTTCCTTCTCGCTATTAAATTATTCCTTTTTATACATTTTTAAGACCGCTATTAACCAAAGAGAAATTCAAGTGATTTTGTCCCTACGTCGGCGTTTTTAGCAAAAGTGTGAAATTAAATGCTGCTTGATGCATAAAAATATTGAATTTCGTAGAACTTTAAGCATTTTATATGGTAGGTGTAGCGATACTAATCCTTGCGTAACCCTAATTCATTCGCTACTATTCTTTCTGTGTGTTGCTCCTTATAACATAAGCAGTCTGTCACTTAAAATCACATCAAATCTGAGTCACTCGTATTTTAAAATATTATTATTGTTTATATACAAAACTAGCTGACTCATAACGATATCTCTGGACAGTTAGCTATGCTAAGTTATGCACCAGTGGGAGACTTCTTGCACCAGCTAGAATAAGGGTATCCCTTATTTTCATAAATAAAATATTATATGTGATAGAATCTATTTTAACATATCAAGGATATTGAATCGATTTAAACCCCGTTTCGCCGGAAATCGATATAAACCGTTTATTACCCTTAAACACCCTTTTCCACTTCCCGACCTCGGATCTCCCATAATTTATTTTTTCTTTCATTTTTGTTATATTCTCTTCCTTTTCCAATAGGTTTCGTCCTAATATTTTATTTTCACTTTTTATCATTATGAAAGGCTTCACCACTGGTCTATTGGTGTTTTATTGTATCGAGAAATTTTATTTTATTCCTTTAGTTCAAGAATACGATTTCAGCGGAGGGGGATCTCGGGAAAGCACGTCAATTACGGTTTGAACGCAGCCCATGAGATGATCCGTTTCTGCTTTAGCACTATGGGACCTGTAGACACACGCGTAGATGTGTGTGCCTACAGGTCCCATAAAATCTTCATGAAGCCAGAGAGTAGACAGGTCCCTCCCTACCCTTAAAATTGCCGAGACGACGACAGCGGATATCCTCCCTGACGTACACACATACCCCGACATGACGCAAAAAATTATGCTCAAATTTGTACGTATCGCTAGGTCGAGATATCTGCGTCTCCGTAAGGAAACACAAGGCCGGCTGCGCCGTCTCAAGGTGGTGGTGGACGGCATTTAAATTGGAGTGAATTCCCCTGATGTTGCAAAAGTCTACATTAAGCGTGGAGTGGGCTGCCGTGGTGTTACTGCCTCGTTTGTCTCGGACACGCGCGGTTCTGTGCTCTCCCCAGAATGCAATGGGTAGCCCGAGCGAGAATGCTCAGGGAGGGATTCTCCGACTCCTGCGAAGCTGGTACCCTCCTGGGGTAGAATCTCTTTTAAGACCGCTGACATATTCTGGTGAATATATAAAAAAATATATATGAAGCAACCAATGCGAGGCTTCGAAGAGTTCGGGGCTAGTTGAGCCTTTTGTTTCATCGAGCTATGTGCAAAAATTATTGTGTTTCAGTTTAAAGTTAGTGAAATGACTAGGATAATGAGACTTAACACCTTGTCTCATAGTGACTAACCCAACAACGAGTCGGCCCAGAATGGGAGGGACGTACCACTTACTATCTCCCCAAAAAACAAAACTGAGACTAAAAAGTGTGAATTGCAAATCATTAAGCCGCACCTTAAGCCTACCTTGGTTTTACTTCAAACATATTAAAATAGTGTTTTGCTTAAGAGTCAATTAAGTTGAAGCACTAATGTTTTAATGCATTGGCGTAATAATTATACTCACTTGATTAAAACTACATACATAAAGTGTTATAATGTAATATTGGGTAAGACTGTGTTCAAATGAATTTATATGCTCAAGTTTAGTACACGTTTCTCATTAGGATACAAATAGAAGCGGAGCACCTGTCACGTCTACACACTTTACGTGCTTCGTGTTGTATACTTGCGAGTTGGGACTGTTTATCGAAACTCTAATAGAACTGAAACTCGTGTAAGACTTAATTGCGTTATGAAAATAACAATAGATTAGATGTAGATTATATCTAGTTATTATTATTTTAAGATTATAGTTTTGGTTTATATTAGTATTTGTTTAAATTATGTATTAGTATCTATAAGAGGCTTTAAAGGAAGTGTTGTCGAAGAGCGGTGATACGACAAAATATGGAGTCATTTTAAGTAGTTAACGCACAAACTACAATTTTTTCGAATTTTCTCTTAAAAATTTACTCTTACTAAAATTATTAATTAAAATTAATTCTGAATATAATTTTTTTATTTATATGGAACAAATAAAAGTTTTATTTCGTATTATTCATTAGCCACGCTTTAATGAAGTTTTTACTTTTATCGTGTGGTCTTAAAGCATAAGTTGTTTATTTATCGTATTTTAATTTATTTTCTAAAATTTAAATTAATGAAAGATTTTATCAGAAAGGGTTTTACTTGAGTTGTCAAACTCTATCACCATTTTTAACTTTTAATGTAAAACGGATACGTGAAACTGTTTTGAAATTATCGCGTAGTGAGTGGTCGGAACTCAATGGTACTTGTGCGTCGATCGACAGAGCTAGAGACTGACAATAGCTTCTATGCGTAATTAAAATGGCCGACGAACAAAGACTCGACCGTCGATCATTAAAACTTTCAAAGCAACTTAAATGACAAAATGTATATTATATTGCTACTTATGTTGGTTGTAAAAGGGAACTATTTGATGCTTTAGGGGTTTTTTTAATTCTTCTTTTGCTTCGTATGCGGTCTTCTCAGCGGAAGTTGCCTATTAAATTCAAATAATATAAAAAGCACTAATTTTCTCTAAATTGATTCCTTTACAAATCTTTTTTATGTCACTTCAAGCACTATCACCGCTTCAGAAAATAATGGCGCTCTGCGAAAGAAACTCTCCCAGCATTATTTCTTTTTTCGCTCTCTTTAATAAAATATACAATTCTCACATTGTTATCATCATATTAAAAAATAGGTAAAAGACTAAGGAATAGTAAGAGAAAAGTTATTAAAATGAGAAACGAATAATTTTTATCTAATTATCAAATTCCAAATTTCAAATGATGCCAAAGAGATTTGAGTAGGTATATAGATCCGCCATTGGCATATATTTCATTTCATTAATTTTCCGCGTTGCCTGCTCTATTCTATATATACCTACACATTAATCTTTTTGGCGTGACTAAAATGCAAGTTTGCATGTTAAATGCATTCACCTTACCTTAAATGGCGAACGTGCCTAAACAGTATTCATTTAAATTGCAGGACGATTCTACAAAGAAATTTGGAAGTTGAATGTCTCGTAGGTATAAGTGCTGTATGAACATTTAAATATTATTATTATAAGACAGCTTTTAATTAGTTTTATATTACGAACGAACACTGCAATTGAAGTTATATGAATGAACATTAATATGTAGGAATCTAAATACATTCAATATGACAAGCGGTACAACACAATACCTCAGCATTAGCACTATGAACAGTTACGTCAGTGATTGGATCGATACAGCTCGCTAAGTACTGCTTCATTTCCCATCTTCAAAGCCTTAATCACTTTTCTCATCATTTTCCATTCCTGCAAAAATAAAAGCTAAGAGCAAGTCATTTTTAGATCGACGAGACGATCTAATCCAAGAGATAAATTATAATATGTTTGAAGTGAACGGTTCAGTTTCGAGATTTTAGAGACCAGAAATTGAAACGAACTATTTTTGTTGTTCCACTTCTAATATAAATTTTAATAACAATGTTTTTAGTACAATATACATATTTGTGTGTGTCTTTCAATCTGCAAAACGTTTTTGCTTACTTGTAATTTGCACCTATATAAGTTGACGCTTTTTTAAAAATTTTCACGCCTCTATTAATAATTAATATGTTGTAATAAAATAATAGATTTTTATTGAAAAAAGCGCAAAAAAAGAATGCTGGGAGAGTTTCTTGCACCGCTTCTTCTCTCTCAGAGGGCCATTTGTTTCCGAAGCGGTAGTAGTATCTAGTAGTATAAGAAATGACATTAAAAAGAATTCTAAAGGAATCAATTTTGAGAAAATAAATGCCTTTTTATGACAGTAGTACATTCTATATTTCTTCTTGTTCTGGTACCATATCCCTCTCAGGTATTCTGGCGATTATTTCTCTATACGCTTCTCAATCTTCAGCCCTTCTTTTCAGCTCGTCAGGTTTCAGAATTACAATCAGGATTTAATGCTGTCGTACCATGTAATAATATACTCTCTATTTTGCTCTCAATGATCCTCTTAGTAATATCATATTTATTATTTCTGTAGATGTAACCATAGTAGGTATGCAGCTTTCCTTCTCTTTAAGGTTTTGACAACTTCCATCTTCTTTCTCATTCTTCTAAGCGCTTCTTCATTCGTTTTTATATTTGATATTACTATATTGTGCTTTACTTATTCATAAAAAATAATATAATGTAAAACAAACCTTTTATATGTGTGGGGTTCGAACCTACGCTTCCCTTCGGGAACCAGAGCTTAACCCTGGTGCTTTAGACTTCTCGGCAAATCTGGCTTGAAAGCAGCAGTAGTTAATAAAAGTAAATGCTTAAATTTCACCTCTACTCTGAGTCATGCGATAGATGGACGAAAAAATATGAGGCGACAATAAAAGTTTTACTTTAATAATGTTGTCGTTGGTACCTAATGCAGGGAACATGGTATCATTTTGATTATTTTGGTATTATTAATAATTAGTAATACACAATCAATTCATTTATCAAAAATAAAAATACTCGTCTGTCTCCTAGGCTGAGATCTATAATCTGTAAACATAAAAGTACAACATATATAAATTCCATGTTGCCTCAATTATATTTTTCAAAAATAATATTTAAAAAAATATATTTTTAAAAATTTAGGGGTTTATTTAGCCCCGCTACTCACCAGCCAGGTCTGCTGTTCCGAGTTGGGGTATATCAGGAGAGGTATAGACCAAATTTTCAGCTTGCCTCAAATACCTTCCCAAAAATTGGTGCCAGCTCTCCTACTATTTAACGTTTTAAAATTTCTGTACCATACACGGTCTGCTGTCACGCAACTGAAATGCGTTCCGTTTCTTATACCAAATAAGTTAACAAGTCCGAATTTCGCAAAAATCATTAATTGATTTCCACTTATTTCAATAAAAGTAATAATGAAATAATTTTTCATACAGTTATAATGTAGTATAATTTCTATTGTAAAACTTTGTTAAATATCTAATAATCGACAATGTACAGTGTATAATGAACCGCGCGCTTGACCTTTCTACTGGGCTGTCTTAGATTAGGCTCAGCAACAGCATTATCTCAGCTGTCAAATTACAAAATCAAAGATTGCGCTAAGCTTGAATTCAGCTAAGTTTTCCGTAAGTAAAGTCTGAGCAAAGTCTGAGTACGCTCTATAGATCTCAGCCCATTTGCCAAAAGATATCCTGGCGTTCTTGCCTGCCTTCTTCGATTAGCATCAAATCTGTCGTGCTTTGCCCTTTCTTCAATACATCTCCAACGTTATCGTGGAATGTACGCTAGGTCAACCTTTCCCAACATTTAGGTACCTACATTCACATTAGCTTTGGAATGTAGTGCATTCAATTTAATATCATCCATTCCCTATACATGAACAATCTTAATCATAATCTGTCTTTCAAATTAACACCACATATAGCACTCATATTTACTGCATTCATTTTCGGCCAGTTGGCTTAGTTGATAAGAGCGCTGAACCGCGGGGTTCGAATCTCACATCGTCATATATTGTACCAAAATTTATGGACGATGTGGGACTAGATTTGTATACTAATTACAAGAAATGTGGAATATCACTTTAAAATAATAAATTGCTTACATTTATTCTCCTTTCTTAACGTAAAATAAAGAATGTTGTAACTGATCTAAAATTTTTGTGTCTTGGCTATTAACGTCTTCCTAAACTTAGATAAACAAATAAAAATTGTTTTAGCCACAGAAAGTAAGATGCCAGACTATGTCAGAAAAGTAAATAAGAAATATTTCATACATCCCAAAATTCCCTAAATTACGAAGTTCATGTTGAATTTTCAGGAGGGTCATTTAATAACGTACTAGCCCAAGGGAATATCAATCTCAACTGTCGAACATTATGGTCGAATATTACATAACTTGCAGTTACATAAATAACCCAATTAATTGTTTATTCTTTCTTGTTTATCATTTACTGCATTTTTTGATATCATTCGAGAATAATCCTTAGGGCATTATAGAGGCGATATTAACTGCCAAACTAATCTAAGGTATTAGTGTGTAACGAGTAATTGGTAATTAAAAGTGTATGACTCATATTTGGAACGTGTAATAATTAATCTACAAATTTATGCCAGTGTTTTCCGAACCCCATAATTCTGATATACCATAGCAATGGTATGAAACCAATACAGCGTTTAATTTCATTACTGAATATACACCTTATTAGTAAACGTGTAATACATTAAGTAATATATAATAATTAGGACTATGTAATTCACTTAGACGTGACATGCACAATATTGAACGTATTAATTATCAATTTGTAACCGATAATCATATTCTTTTATCAATCAAAGCTGTAATTCAATATGTATGGAAGTTGGTACTCACAACATAATAAGAACCTACATAATGATAATAAAATTAAACGTTCTTAAAACTAATATCTAGATTAATAATTAATTAATAGAAATGAATAGAACATAACAAAGATAATGTATTTTATTTGTGATTTAATTTATCATAAAATATGATAAATTTAAGGCAAAAATAATGCCACAAGAATGTAGATGAGGATCGAATCGGGGTTACGGTGGTGAGAGTCAACGATCCTACCTACTGCGCCATTGACACTTTTTTTACCTTTACTAATGTATATACTATAAGCTTGACCATGCACCATATTTTAAAGTAAATTATATCTTTTTTTGGGTCTACATTTGCAAATTTTTCAATCGCATAAAATAATGAATGTATTCATTTTAATTTTTTTTTTATGAAAATAAGGGACAAGACGAGCAGGATGTTCAGCTGATGGTAATTGATACGCCCTGCCCATTACAATGCAGTGCCGCTCAGGATTCTTGAAACCCACAAAAATTCTGAGCGGCACAACAACTGCGCTCGTCACCATGAGACAAGATATTAAGTCTCATTTGCCCAGTAATTTCACTAGCTACGGCGCTCTTCAGACCGAAATACAGTAATGCTTACACATTACTGCTTCACGGCAGAAATAGGTGCCGTTGTGGTACCTATAATCTAGCCGGCATCCTGTGCAAAGGAGCCTCCCACTGGTAGTAATAGTATCTAGCCTCAAAGTTGTCTTTAATAAAAGTGTGTTTTGTTTCCAACAGCCGAATAAAAAGCCGAGTATTATCACAAAGTTCGCAACATCGTTCCCTCAAACGAAAAATTGTGATGCAGTCTACTAGAGTTTGATTATGTTTGGGATTTGTGGCAAAGCGAACCGTACATCAATTTGTCCTCAATTTTTATAATTAAGTTTATTTTTGTCTTCTATGCTGTTCATCCAGCCACTTCCACCAGGATAATTAATAAAATGATATTTGTTAAAAATATACCTTTTAAATACGTTTTTTCAATGAGAAGATAAAAAAAAAAAACAGTTTTTTTAGTTATTTAAGCGTGTTTGATCCTTTGCTTGAATGAAAAGCATTTTGTAGGACGTGCAGTCAGTTAATGAATATCTACTTTTCAAAATCATCATCATTATCAACCTGAGTTAGTCCACTAGATATAGGCATCTCCTCGTGAACGCCAGCTATTCTTCCTATCTCGTCTCTCCGATCAGTCCTACACTACCGAGTAAAACCACGTAAAAACTAGGTTAAATAAAAAAAAAATTTTTATTTACCTATGAATTGAAATTTTCTCTGTTTTGTACTGGAAATAAGTCGTTTTAAAATATTTCTATAGTCAT
This sequence comes from Leptidea sinapis, assembly GCF_905404315.1. Taxonomy (NCBI): domain Eukaryota; kingdom Metazoa; phylum Arthropoda; class Insecta; order Lepidoptera; family Pieridae; genus Leptidea; species Leptidea sinapis. The sequence continues at coordinate 11,986,970 of NC_066289.1, read as the reverse complement.
TTACTTATGTAGTCCTTGTATACTAACAGGACAAAGTACTTCGTTTTACTTCACAGAAAGGCTTATCGTTGTAGGTTCTCCCCTATAATCAATCATATCGCTTTTTATAGGAGAATAAAAAAGCAATTTATCGCAGTACTATTTTTATGTAAAACAAATCTTAAAATGAAGGCCAGAGCTACAAGCCAGCAATGAATCGGGGATTTGCCAGTTATCAGAGAGGGTGGATGGCAAAAAGCTATGAATTAGCCAATAAAACCGAATTGAATCAAATAAATTTCTCCGTTATGGTCGATTTTCTGTTTAGTATCTGCCTCTTGGCGCATTCAATGTATTTATTGATTCAAATTACCCTTTAAACTAATTATATTACCCAATAAATTTTGCTAATAGTAGTTTTTTCATTATTTTTCAGTTTCAGCTTTCTCGGCTCAATAGGTCGGTCGTTCTTTTTCTGTGGGAAGAGAAGAGCGATGGATGGTCTATGCGTTAGGCACTTGTACCACCTATTAGCTATAAACTATTTTCTCGCAGAAGATATCTGCAGCAGATACAGAAAATACTCACTGAGTGCTGGCTGAGCAGTCAGAAATAGTACACTCGCTGTAGTTGAGCTACAAAACAATATAACTACACTAGCTTCCCGTTTCTCGCTATGTTATGATTGTGGTTTGTAAAGCAGTTTTAGTACAGTTCAGTGCAGCCCTATTTCACTCCGACCAATGTGTTCTATTGTGATAGCCCCTGCTAACTATAGCTCACTGTTAAGATTGATTCTTTCCATGAATTGTATAATATCGTTTGCAGTTACGTGACGTATCTCAAGTGTTTAAAGAATCGGTCTTCCCAAAGAGATGCTACGTTTACGCATTAAAGGACCACATTCAGAGAAGATTTGTAAAGGGGTTTCATCTGCATTGTTACAGAATCTGCACACTCTTCAATCTCTGGGACCTAGGATTGCGAGGTGTTTGTCTAATCTGCAGTATCCCGTTAATGTCCTGGTTAGCCCTAGTGCCTGGATTGGATTAGGATTTAGGAATGGATTAAGCCCGGTGTGCTCCAGAGTTTATTACACTCTTGTGAACATGATGTATCAAGGATTGATTTAAAAAGCTAAGAGTAACTTAACAAACGATTGTAGATTAAATACATAAATTTATCTTATTACAAACGTTTTAACCCAAGGCATATATATTTATGAAAAAAAAGCATAAAAAATATTACAAATATAGCTATTGAAAATAGGGAGAAAAATAAATATGTCATTTATTAATATTAATATATTATATCAATATCATATCATATTATTATCATTATGAATTGTACGAATAATGCTCTTCTACAGCAAAATGATTCTTATTGCTTGTCCTTATGTACTAATAAGGTTCTTTAACAACTAAAAATATTCGCTTGCGTTAAAGTGCACGCGGTTGACTGTGGGATACTTTGTTTTCCAACTTTCACTATCCGGTTCGAAGGACCACGTGTTCTCACTAATAAGGTCCAGAAATACTTTTATACTTAGGGAATTAAAGACACGTTTTCCTTCGATATTTGGTTATTACGAAATAGTTTTAAATACTACGGTTATTTACCTAAATAGCATAACATAGGGTATGTTCCGATATGCACTGCGAGCTCTGCACAGTGCTATCACTGTAGAAAAATTCGTTCCGTTATGGACTGCCAGTATACTGCCGCAGTACCCTAGGGAAATATATGACGTCATAAATCGCCGCCATATTCTACTGTGAGCACTTGCGTTTTCGAGGTAAGGAACTCGCAGTACTTTGATCACGTGGTCAGTCAAAACCACTCGAGTGCCTAAAATATTAATTAAAATATTTTTAATTTTACAGTACTCCAACAAAAGTTTTTTTAATGAACTAGAAAACTTTAATACACCCATTGAATGCTGCGTCTAAAAATGCGGCTGACAGTATACGGCTTTGCGTTCCGTTTTAAATAGTAACCAATATAACTAACTATAAAGGAACGGCTTCACAGTTATACTAAATAGACGGCACACTGTACAGTGGTCGCAGTGCATATCGGAACATACCCTTAGTAGTGTGCGTGAAAATATACGTGACAGTTGCTAACTAATACCTTCTTATAGAAATTTAGTTCAAACATTGCTATCAATTGCAATGTCACATTATAATGCTAAATGACATAATATTTCTACGAAAATAAGTAAATAAAGCGAGCCGTGTTAGTTTGCGAGTCTTTTCAGTTCTCAAAATCGTAATTAAAGTTCAAACTCAATTAATGACTATTCATTGCGTAATGGTGGTAATCATCTACTATCAAGGGAGCCCTGTTCTCATCTGTTAGTTACAGACATAAAAATATATTTTTTCACAATAAGTAATCAATAAACGTATCAGAAATATAAATAAATTCCATAATATTGAAAGTCAGTCTTTTAACTTATAATCTTCAAAAGAAAAGTAGGTACATCAGACTGGTTGAAAAAGTAATCTCAAAAAGGTGCATTGGTACAAGTTTGTTTAACGACTTGAGAAGCAAGAGTCTTTGTATCCAAATAGCTTTTCCACCTAAACTCAAAGTTGAAAGCCGTAAATGGATACCTTTGATAACGTCAAAAACAAAAGAGGCCAGTGGTTCTTTGTGAACAGTATATGATAAGATTGTTTAATTTAGGAGCAGGGATATTAAGTTTCTTAAGCCTTTTGGAAAAACTCGAGTGAACCTTCATTTAGTGAAAATAATGGAGGGCCGGTTTATTCGCTCGATTATACAGCGAAAACTACTGAACCTTATGTCGTATGTAGGTCTTATGAGATGCAGCGTGTTTCGGAGGAGGTTTTAGTAATAGTTGGTGATTACTTATCCGGATCCTATATTTTTTGACTTAGAAATACCGACTATTCATCACATATGACAATTCATACGTCATGACATCAATACGGAGCGGACGTGGAGAACTTATTTTATATGGCATAACAACGTTTGCCGGATCAGCACTTGTTTTGTTTAAATGAAACTATAATATATTTTGAGCCTGTTACTCTATACTACCTGTGTGTGTGCCTCGCTATTCTTCTATCTCGCTACAACCGACATGTACATTACAACACTTCCTTCAAAGCCTCGCCTAGTATCGGAATTCTGGGTCTCGAAATCTCGAGCGATTGCCGATTCCTTGTCCATCTGGAGGGCAAAGCCAAATTGGCTTCAAAAAAGCTGGGTATCATTAATAGAGCACGGCAATACTTCAAGCCGGTCCTTCCCAAGCTTCATTCTAGCGCTCTACAAAGTGCAGGTCTGGCCACACTTGGAGTATTGATGTCATCTCTGGTCTGGAGCACCCCAGTATCAGCTCGACCCATTTGACCACGTGCAACGTAGAGCAGCTCGAATTGACGGGGACCCAGTGCTCTCTGAACGGCTGGATCACTTGGCGTTGCGTAGAGATGTCGCTTCATTGTGTGTCATCTACCGCATTTCTCACGGGGAGTGTTCCGAAGAGCTGTTTAACCTGATTCCTGCCGCCGTATTCCACTTTCGCACGACACGCCACAAGTAAGGATATCATCCCCATCATCTGGATCATGGCGATCCTCCACAGTGCGGTTTTTAAGGAGCTTTCTTCCAAGTACTACAAAGCTGTGGAATGAGTTGTGCGGTGTTTCCGGGACGATACGACATGGGTACCTTCAAAAACAGCGCGTACTCCTTCCTTAAAGGTCGGCAACGCTCCTGTGATTCCTCTGGTGTTGCAAAAGATTGTGGGCGGCGGTGATCACTCAACACCAGGTGACCCGTACGCTCGTTTGTCCTCCTATTCGCAAAAAAAAAACGTACGGCTCATGATTTTGACTCTAGTGAGTTCTGATACTTATCTTCATTACCTGAGCCAATTTAATAACTTCAATCTTAACGTATCAATCCACTTACCTCAAGATTACATGACTATGATTTATCACTTGGACTGTTCCGAAGAGCTGTTTCACCTATTTCCTGCCGCCGAATTCCGCCTTCACACAACACGCCACAAATAAGGATATCATACCTACCATGCGCATGTGTGGAATTCCTCTACAGTGCGGTTTTTCAGGAACTTCCACGTACAACTAAGCTGCGGAATGATCTTCCTTGAGCTTTGTTTCAGGGGCGATACGAAATGAATGCCTTCAAAAATCGTGTACCTTTCTTAAAAGGCTGGAGACGCTCCTGTGATTCCTCTGATGTTGCAAGAAAATCTGGGCGACGTTGATCACTTAACATAGGTACGCTCCTTTGTTCTCCTAATAGGTAATAAATAAAATCTTGTAGAGTTAATACTAGTTTAGGTAAGACATTTTTTAAGATAAGCCTATTTGATTTATTCTTGAAGATAGATAATATTCCCTGTAGCTCCTAATCACTTTGATAGCAGCCACAACAAAGTGAAAGGTATCCATAATCTCACAGAAATGATGAAAACGTATATCGTCTGTCAGTCATAGTAAACGCTAACTAAAACATGGGCCTTATCTACAAAGCTCTTCTTGACTAAAGTGAACATTTTATCAAAGGCTTTGTGTGGTATTCAAATTAAATTTTGTTCGATAGAAAGTTACAAGACGTTTATTAATTTACAAACTTTGTGAAGTGTTCTAATGCATAAGTATTGATTGAAATAAATTTAGAATGTAGAACCAAATTTTATAAATAAGTAATTATTATTTTGTATTTACAGCTTCTGGTTTTCTTCAGGTCTCGTGTGTTTTTTATGTATATTACCTCAAAACCCCGTTTATGGATTGGACCTATTTGGAATTTTTGACGTAACGTCTCTAATTTTGCTTATTTGAAAATATCCAGAAAAATATCGATTACAAAAAAAATTACCTAAAAAACAACCGACTTTAAAATCACTATTCCAAAACAATAGATATAATATGCACTAAAAAATATAAAAATAGTTATGTATTTTTATACAATCTAATTCTAGTTACGATTATTGTTATTTTTGTAAACAGTGTCCTCCCGTCGCGGCCCCGCTCTCGCCTCTCGCCTCCTCACGTCGCGTGTGCGACTCCAGCACATCTCACCTATAGCTTTGAATGAAGTTACAAACCTACCTTGGCTGACACCGACTCCAAAAATAACAATAATCGTAACGAGACTTAGATTAATTAACTATATTGTATAAGAATAAGCAATTATCTTAATACTTGTTAGTGCATATTACATCTACTGGTTTGGAATAGTGCTTTTGAAGTCCGTTGTATTATTGTAAAGTTTTTTTTTATTGAATCTGAAGTACACTTACTAATAATTTGTCTAAATATGTGTAGATCTGCTAAATTTTGCAATGCAGTGTGGAAGCTGGAGGTCCACTTGCACAAGCTCTCGGGAAGCCCAGATGATGGAAGTTTTGAGAGGAGCGCCTTGTGCCATACACGATCAAAGGCCTTCACTATATCCAGGCTAAGTGCCAGGCCTTCCCCCTTGGTTTCAATAGCCGCAGCCCATCTATGTATTAGGTATACCAGAAGATCACCTGCCGACCGACCATGACGAAAGCCGTATTGTCGGTCGTTAATCAACTGGTGACCCTCTAGGTATACCAAGAGCTGGTGGTTAATTATGCTCTCCATGATCTGGGAGAGCAGGGAGGTAATATAGGTAGTATAGGCCTGTAGTTTGCCGGATCCGAACTGTCTCCTTTTTTTGAATCGGATGGACAAGGGCTGACTTCCATGAGTCAGGGACTACGCCTTTGGAATATGAGTGCCGGATTAAACGCGTAAGCACCGGCGTCAACTCAGGGGCACAGGTTCTAAGCACGATTGGAGAAATGCTATCCGGCCCACTCGACTTCCTGACGTCCAACGAAAACAGAGCTCGCCTAACAGTTTTCTGTCTGAACTTTACTGCAGGCATAGAGCTCTGACACTCTGATTTGCCGCTTAAAAAATCTGGAGGCACGGTTGTATTTCCTCTTAACAACTATGCAGTTCGGATCCTTTGTGCCCAGCGCCGCGACCAAGTTCGATACGCCTGTTTTTTGCAATCAATCCATGCCCTGTAGTATCACATCGGCTACTGCAACGGCGGAGGCACTAGCATCATCCGAAGGGTAACAAACCCTGCCCCACGGGTAGGATGCAAAAAAGGAACGCATCCTATCCCAATCTGCTGACTTGTAGTGCCAAACGCGGCGGGTCGCTGGTGGTCTGCGACGTGGGCGTTGGATAGGCACTACACTCCTGACCAGGCGATGGTCGGACGTTCCGAGAGGGGCGTCGACAAAGACCTGGTAACCATCGGGATGTGTAGTCAGCAGAAGATCAAATAAGGACAGTATGTGGCTATCCACATCCGGGAGGCGCGTTGGCGACTCAACCAATTGGGACAGACCATACGCCAATGCAAAATTATGCACAGATCGCCCTGCGTAGTCTGTGGTACGTGATCCAAGCCATTCGGCATTATGCCCGTTGAAGTCACCCAAGACTACGATTTCAGCGGAGTGGATCTGTGCAAGCACGTCGTCAATTGCCGCTTGAACGCAGCCCATGAGATGATCGGTTTCTGCGTTACCACTGTGGGACCTGTAGACACACGCATAGATGCGGACGCGGTCCTCTAAATCTACGCGGAGCCAGAGTGGACAGGTCCCCACCTCAAAATTGCCGAGACGGCGACAGCAGATATCCTCCCTAACGTATACACATACCCCGGCATGAGGCAAAAAATTATGCTCAATTTTGTACCCGGGGTACGTTAAATCGCTAGGTCCAGATATCTGCGTCTCCGTAAGGAAACACAAGGCCGGCTTCGCCGTCTGAAGGTGGTGGTGGACGGCGTTGAAGTTGGAGTGAATACCCCTGATATTCCAAAAGTCCACGTTGAGGGTGGAGCGGGGTGCCGTGGTGTTACTGCCTCGTTTGTCCTTGGTCATGCGCGGTTCTGTGCCGTGCCCTACGAAGGGCAGCCCGAGCTAGAGTGCTCGGGGAGGGATTCTCCGACTCTGGTAGAGCCGGTACCCTCCTGGGGTACTATCTCTTTAAGGACCGCTTTCATAATCTTTGTTGGGGAAGGGGGGAAGGGGTGGCCACCGGTCCTCGACACTAACCTATGCGAAACATAGCGGCACTAGGCCGCTACTTCACGCCGGTATTCTGTGCACAACCCGGACGTGTCTGGCCCGATTGTGCTGACGTCAAAAGACGGTAGCGTGACTCTCCCACTTCTAAAAAGCCCTTAGTCGCCTCTTACGACACCCATGGGCCTGGGACTCCTCTATTATTTTTATGCCCCGGGGAAAGTACAGGGCAAAACTCTTCTACTTAAAAATAGAAAGAAATAGGTTGGCGTTATATTGAGTTATTCGTAAATATTTGTCGCGCACATACTTACTCGTATACAAAATTTAAGACTTTTATGGTTTTTTCCTGGATGCATTGTCAGATCTGGACCAATGGGAAACCACACTGGAAGCACCAGCTTTCAAATAAAAAATACATTATCAAAATCAGTTCTCCCATTCGAAAGTTCTGAGGTAACAAACATAAAAATCATACCGACGAATTGAGTACCTCCGGTTAAAAATCGGGGGATACTAGGGCTCACTGAGCAGAAATTCAAGAAATATATTAAAGCTTCTTTCACCAAGAAGGCTTACTAAAGTTTAGCAGATTATATACATAATAATAATACATGATTATTCTCTGGTTCTGCGCAGGTCACTTAAAATTGTACAATATTATTTTAAATAGGCTATGTTGTTATATTATTTAAAAGATGGGAGTTTCCTATCACTTATTCTCCCCATGTCATAGCCCCTATGTAGTATGACGTTATCCAAGTATTGTTGCAATATGTTATGGTATGGTCACTTTATGTTTTGGCAAATAAATATATTTCTATTTAATATATAAGTTGGGTTGTATAATAATAAGTTGGGTTGTATAATGCAGGCTCTCTAGGCACAAATCAAGATAACCTTGTTGCAAAAGTTAATATGCTTGACCTGGATATACTAGCTGTGAATGAGACATGGTTAAGATTAGGGGAACAATCCCGAGCCCCAAATATCATGGGATACAAACTGTGCCACAAGCCACGGCTTCCAGATATACGTTCACGTGGTGGAGGAGTTGGGTATTATATTCGTAATGGCATAGTTACAAACACCCTGTCACCGCCCACTGATCCACTTCATAGATCTGTTGAGCATATGTGGCTCAAGCTATCTATAAATGGCAAGAAGCTAGTAATTGGCACAGCTTATCGGCCCCCATGGCAGGACATAGACACATTTTTTGATGCTCTTACAGATGTAATTAATGCAATACCCAGTCATGACTATTTAATCTTGACAGGTGATTTTAATATAAATCTTCTTTGTCCTGACGAATCAAAGTCAAGGAAGCTAATAACTTTTCTAATGTGCCTAGGCTTAAATCAATTGATTACATCACCAACTCACTTCACAGAGTCTACACAAACATTGATCGACATTATTAGTTCAGATCTTACAGCAAAAAATATATTTATTGAACATGTTGCTTCCTTGTATGGTCATTATTTGGTTGGATGCGAGTTTAATATCAAAAAAAAAAGATTGAACCCTATACTATTATATATAGACCTATTAAATACATTAACATAGACAACTTTAACACTGACTCACAGGCTATAAACTGGGATAACATGTTAACACTAAATAATGTCAATGATATGGTTAATTTTTTTATTCACAAATCCTTGCACTTTTTAATCTACACGCACCAATTAGAATAACTCAAATAAAAAAAAAATCCCATCCTTGGATCACAGACTCCATTAAATTAATGATGAGACTGCGTGACAGAGCATTAGCAGATTATCATAGAACAAAGTGTGACAGTAAAAAAGAATATTATAAAAGCTTAAAAACATTAGTAAACAAGGCACTATACAATGAAAAAGTAGCATTTTTAAAATATAATATTAATAGTAAAATCAAACAACCTAAACATTTATGGAAGAATATAAAAAAAAGTAATTTTTCCTAAAACTGGAAGTGAACTCCCTTCGCACTTTAATGACCCTAATATAATTAATAAACATTTCTTGAAAACACCTTCTGTTCCAAACACACAGCTTTCTTACATTACTTTTTTTGAATATCATAAATTTAATGATGCTATTTTTCACCTTCAGTCTATATCCATGAACAATTTAATGAGAACTTTAAAATCATTGAAATCCAAAGCTGTGGGATGTGATGGCATCAGTTTAGATATGATTTTATTGTCTTTACCAAATTCTTTAGATGCAATTAAATGTATTATAAATACTTTCATAACAACTGGTGCTTATCCCGATAGCTGGAAGCAGGCTTTAGTGAGGCCTCTGCCTAAAGTTCCTAACCCTGCAGAGGTGAAGGATCTCAGACCTATAAGTATCTTGCCATGTCTCTCAAAGGTGCTAGAGAAAGTGGTGTGTGAGCAGATTACAGACTACCTGGAGAAAAATGATATGTTACCAGAGACACAATCAGGTTTTAGGAAATGTCGGAGCACAATGACTGCCTTGCTTGATGTCACTGACAATATACTTAGTTTGCAAGACAGTGGTCATTGAAACTATAAATATAGATATAATGCTATCAAAATTAAATTACTATGGATTTGACTTTGGTGCATTAAAATGGTTCAATAGCTACCTTCGTGAGCGTCACCAATTTGTACAGGTCTCCCACAACAGTTGTTCTACCTTGACATCTGAGAATTTACCGGTTGCAAATGGAGTACTACAAGGTTCTATTTTGGGTCTCATATTATTTATTTTATTCACAGCAGACATCAAAAACCACATTAGGCATTGCAAGTATCACTTTTATGCTGATGACACCCAAATTTATATATCTTGTAAGCCAAATGAAATAGATAACGCGGTCCAGTTGCTTAACGATGACCTTAATAGTATTATGTTGTGGGCCCAGAAAAACAGCTTATGTCTTAATCCGGTAAAATCAAAATACATAATTTGTGGCACCAAAAAACAACTAACTCGCTCAAGGTCTTCACCTAACATAATCTTGATGGGTGAACCCATTGAACGTACATACGTAGTGCGTAATCTTGGTCTTCTTCTCGACTGTAAACTGCGATTCCATGATCACATCACTAACCTAGTCAGTAACTCCTTTTACAGGCTGAAAGTATTATACAGGATGAGACCTTATCTGTCGAAGGAAATGCGTATCCGCCTCGTTGAAAGTCTAGTTCTCTCAAAGCTGAATTATACAGATGTCGTCTTTGGCCCGCGTTTAGTTTCCGTATCAAAGAAACTGAGACTACAGAGAGTCCAGAATGCATGCGCCCGTTATTGTTTCAATATTTCACATAGAGACCACGTAACCCCTTTCTTGAATGAGCATTCAATGTTAAAAATGACACACCGGCGAAAACTACATTTGACTTGCCTTCTATTTGGTGTATTAAAATTCGAGAAGCCAAAATACCTTTATGATAAACTATCAAGAACGGCTAGTCTTAGGTCCTGTGGGTCACGGCAATGTTCTGTTCAGATGATCATTGAGATACATCGATCGGCGTCATTTAGGGGTAGCTTTCGTTACTCGGCATCCAAATGTTGGAATAACATCCCGCCGCCCATTAGAATTTAAAAAGTCTGCCTTTATTTAAAACGAAATTACGACAATTTCTTCTACAAGAGCAAAGAGCGCAAGAAAGCTTGGCTCAAGATATGAGTGTATTATAGGGTATGTTCAGGTTTGGTCTTAATATATTTATTAATTTGTGAATTGATTAGCATCCGAACTAAGTAGTTATTTGTAATCATAGTAGTTTTTTATATTTAGTAGGTATTTTATGTCTGGTGCTGGGTAGTCCTATTTCATTTTACCTTGTTTTAAATTGTAATAATATTCTAATAATTGTAATATGTTGTAGAAATGTTTTAAATTCAAAGTTTTTCCCATTGCTTGTGTTTAGTTTAATGTTCGTATTAAATTTGTATATTTATAGCGTATAAGTGTTGGGACAGTTACGAAGACACAATGGCTCAAGCGGAAGATCGGCGCTGAGCATGCATAATATGTGTGCCAGCATATGCCGAGCTTGAGCTTATTTGCGGCTAAGGTTCCTAGTCTTTTAATAAGTATGGAGTGTTTTATTGTTTAATTTCAAATTTAATTTAATTTAAGAATTGTTTTATTTTTTGTGTGTTTTCTAGCTGCAAATAAAATATTTTAATATTATTATTTTACATCCAGTAATTAATAGCCATTAAACGCTTCAGTGTTTATGTATAAACGATTTTCTTAATGACACCACGGACTGGGAATAAAGCGAACACCCTCAGGCTCTTTAATTATAAATGTTTATTGTACGATATCACATTGTAATCCATACTTTATATAAAAAAAAGCCCGCTGAGTTTCTTGCGCCCATTCTTCTCAGGTCTGAGGAAGTCTCTTTTGAATGGGTGGTAGTTTTTGACGTTCAATAAGTGATTTTAAATCTAATTTAAAATAAATATATTTGAATTTGAATTTATAGGTATGTGGTGTGTGTAGTGAACTAGAATTAATGAAGAAGACCTTTCAACGAAGTATTTTACGAGTGGCAACAAGATGGTTAATTGTCTATAACCAACCAAATTTAAGGGTAAATTTAATAATACCAGTGAACTTATCATGTGATGAAACATGAAGATAGGTAACGGAAATGCTTATTAAAACCATGTACCGCATGTCCGCATGTTCAGGCCTATTGGAGTTGTCATGGTATGTGAACCCATACGTGTAAATAAAAATCATGAAATAAAAACTATTTACAAAATATAAATAAAGAGCAACTAAAATATAAATTTTACTTATACATATTCAGGAAAATATATATTATATAAAAGGAGTATAGTTCCGTTTATTTAAAAATTATTCACGTACATATATCGGTATTAGTTCAATACATAGAAAACAATTTTTAAAACCTTGGTATAATATTATTTCTATTTACAATATTTCAAGTTGTTATATTTTTAATATCAAATACGTCGCGCAATTACGGCAAATTGCTGTCGGAATTCAATACCATAATTTGGTACTCAATGTCAATACAATTATAATTTTATACTCGACTACCAGTAAAAGAGTAGCTTATTTTTATTTTTTATTAAGAATTCTATAACTTCGAATAAGAAACAATTAAGTTAACAAGCGTCGAATAAATAAAAAACGTAAAATTTATGTAACCAAATTTATGAAGGATGCGGGACTTAGCCCGCGCCTCTTAGGCACCGTCCGAGCGCTCTCACCGACTGAGCCAACCGTTCTAGTACGTGAGGCGCGGGTTCGAGTCCCGCATCGTTCATAAATTTGGTTACAAATTTAATTTGTATAATTAATCCCAGAAGTGAAGGATATCACTTTAAAATAAAAAAAAGTTTTAAAAACGTAAAGGTTTTTTTATCAATAATAATAACTACCTACGAGTTTCATTTGTTATAAAAAAAATTGGTTTTAACAAATTCTCCATAATAAATAGTGGCAAGAACCTCCTTTTAAGCATATAAATAATGCTTGTGCTTCGCTCTTTCTTAGCCTTAAAATAACATACTTAGAAAACATAATAATATTATAAAACGTGTGTGTGTGTGTGTGTGTGTGTGTTTGCGTATGTCACGTAAGAGCAACTCAGTATTATCATAATTTAGTGGTAGTATCCATGCGATCAATGCAATTTTACATTCATGGGCGTTTCTATTATATATATGTAACTGTTTTTTTATTTTACTATAAAGACATGCCGCACGACATTTATACTGCATGCTAGATAACTCCGTCCTAAAACGTGTAACAAACGCAACATTGTCTTTCCTTCGTTTGTGTTCAATATTAGGATCGTATCTTTTTGATTTATGCAATTTTAGAACACGTTGTACAATATACATTTAACTTTCTGACTCTTAATAAGTCACAAAGCTGATACAAGCGTTCTGTAGAAAAACGTTGTCGCTTAAAGTGAAAAATATAATTCTGGGCTCACGATAATATTTGTATTTAAATAGGGTTCTATAAAGCAAATAATATAATTATTATTACTACAGTCACTAATTTTGAAGGCTAAGCGAATCGGAGCTCTCTGAACGGCACTGTGTAGATTTCTGCGCCTATTTCTGCCGTGAAGCAGTAATGTGTAAGCATTACTGTATTTCGTTCTAAAGGGCGCCGCTAGTGAAATTACTGGGCAAATGAGAACATCTTATGTCTCAAGGTGATGAGCGCAGTTGTAGTGCCACTCAGAATTTTTGGGGTTTTTCAAGAATCCTGAGCGGCACTGCATTGTAATGAGCAGGATGCATCAATTACCATCAGCTGACCGTCTTGCTCGTCTCGTCCCTTATTTTCATTAAAAAAAAAAGATTGACGCGATTTTGTCGCTCGCTCGTTCTCTCAATGCGTATTATTTCACGTGTACCAATAGATTGCTTATAATTAGGATGATTTAAATGAGTGTATCTGAAAGCTATTGAAACAAGCTATAAGACCATGTAATATAAACAATCTTATAAACAAAATAAGGGTGAGAACTTGGAGAGGGAGTAGGGTGCCGTAAGGCACACTCTGTTTTGGTGTATCTAAAAAATCTAGTTCATGTTCTGAATAACCAGCAAAAATTCAACAATTACTCTTATATCTTCATTTCTTTTATATTTTGATAATTTAATACACTTTACCATCTGTGTGGAAATTCAATAAGTACGTTAGTTTTACTTTCTTCATGAAAATAGTCTCTTAAAAGAACCGCTGAATGTAAAATGGCAAGTTGTTTCACTGACGAGTCTGGTACAGACGTAATGAAAATATTATAATATTTGGCTTTGAATAAAACGAAAATATAATAATATATCCAGTGAAAACACGAGAGTATAACGATAGCATAGCAGTTCATTGTAGATTCCCGGAGTCATTACAATAACCAAATGTTATTTCATCTCTTCTCCAAGTGAACATCTGGCATCCGAACAGTTTTGAAAGTCATGTTGCTCTGTATATAGTAATTATTGTACTAATTGGATTGAAGTAGAGTTTATCTATATTTGGTTATACATTTCCATAATATATACGCAGACACGAATATGTTTATTTTATACGAACGCTTTATATTAGCTTTACTTGTATGTGTCAAATTTAATTTTTTATTTTAAATTTAGAAATCAAAAAAATGAAAAAAATATATTTATTACCATTATTTTAAACAAACATTAACATAATTTGGGATAGTGTTCTGTCCTCCGGTAAGGAATTAATGCCTCTATTGTAAAACATCGCTCTTCCTCATTTCAATTCGTATAGTATACACATAATTCTTAAATGAATTAACAAAACAGCGAACATAATCTTTTTTCACATTACATTCAGGTGTACACCTGTGTGTGTATTTGTGTTGTTGTGCGTGTATACACGTGTGTATGTGTGTATACCTTGTCGTATCTTTACATAAATACATTTTTTTTTTATTTATATTAGGGGGGCTGACAGCCATAATGCAGAGTTAAATGTTTATGTTAATATGTAAAGGCCATTTATGAGCCTCCACAAGTAAAAATAATAATTTTTAATTAATTAAATTTCTATATCTTTATTATTTCTTCAGTTCTTATTATATGCCTTTATAGCTGTCCTACAGTGAAATATTGATGAGGTGAAAATGATATTTAAATTGTTCATTGTCTTGTTTATTATTCCTGAATGGTATTTGTATTATCTTCTAGCGGTTTGAGTTCCACATTTATTGGCCTTATAATATAATATTGATTGGTTCTATCTAAAATAAGAGAGCTCCAAATATTCTATATTATTAGAATCGCTTACATTAAAAAAAATACATTTCAAACTAAACTTCGATTTATCGAAATTAATAACTTGAGAGTTCCTTTGAATTCTATTATGAAAGTTCTGTGATTCAAAAGAAAATCGAGTGAAATCGAGGGACTTATCTGACTTCGACCTCGTACGTAATAACTGGAACATTTCCAATACTTGACTTTTGTCTTAAACCCGCTATTTTGTGACTATATAAAATGACAAGTAAGTATTAATATTTCACCAATTTTCACGAGCAATAAGGATGACACTTATAGAAAATATACATCAATTTTTTTTAATAAATATTTGTAAAGTTTTTCTAGTTTGTATGTTCCAAGTTCACACTTGTAACAGTCGATTGCACAGTTTAAAGCTATCATTAATGTGAATACTCTGTAATAAGTTTCAGGTCCAAAAATACTTATTTTCGTTTTCATTCAAAGTAATGAAATATTTATCAGTTAATCTTAAAATTATATTTATCGAAAATCTATAGTCAGATTATCAGATATGATTTTTATTTTATTTATACATTGGGTAATCTTACATACGAAACATTTGAATTATATAAAAATCATAGTTGGTAATACGTAAAAAAGTGGATACTATATTTAAAATATTGTGACTTTAAGGCAAGGCAAATCTGTTTCTGTGTTGTGTTGTGTGTGTGCGTGCGTGCGTGTATGTGTGTGTGTATGTCTATTGTATTCTGTCTTTTTTTCTAATTTCAGAGTTTAAATTATATTTCAACATATAAATAAGATCTTATTTAAAATAGACCTTGTTATATTATCATGCATAGTATACGGCATAGTCTTGAGCTTCAAGCATAATTCGTCCTTGAAGTATTTGAAATAATTTTATATTTAGTGTCAGCTAGGGTGGTATTGTTGTATGTAGGTGGTTGTGGTTGTGTGAAAACTCACTAAGAGCTCAAAAATTACTGCGTCTGTGAATCTTGTTTGTACAATACTAATCATCCATATCTTTCTTTTAATTGCCGAAAAATTAAAAGTTTTTCATATTATGTGTGATGAAAAAAAAACCTAGAAGCAACCTCTTGCAACCGCCTCAGCTTGCCGAGAAAGAACCTATTATGTATTCAAATAATTTTAAAAACGACAACGCAAAACTGTGTCGCTGTGTCTCAGCACACGCTCGTGGCCTTTGTCTGCGTCACCTGCCCTGCCCTGTAACATCTGTACTGTGCTGTGCTGTCGTCACCTGCGTCTCAGGATACGCTTATGTTAATGAATTAGACATTATTATAAATGCCATCATATTAATGGATCTAATCGTCCACCGCTCACGACCCTGGGACCATTCATCAGAAAAACGTTAAGGAATTAATTTTCAAAATAGAGATAGAAGAAAATACATATATTTTTTTTAATAATATTGACACAATTGAAAGATCATTTCTCTATAATTTCCTAAAATTGAATTGTAGGTTTCAGATGAATACAATTTGACTAAAGTGTTATGCTGCAAAACCGAATAAGAAAACGAATTTAAGAAACAATCCCGAAGATAGAAAGAAACTTCATAATATTTATTGTTCGCTGGACACTTTTGTAATAAATAATATCTTTATTATAATAGAATACGACATGTATGTGACACACAATTAAAGATAAGAAAGATGACTTGGTTGGAATAATTGTTTATACTTTATAAGAATTATTCTGTAACGAGTTTTGTCTAATGATAATTAAAATTCGAACATGCCATTTTAACGTTTTATGGAAAAAGGAGAACACACGAGCGTACGGGTAACCTGGTGTTAAGTGATCACCGCCGTCCACATTCTCTTGCAATACCAGAGGAATCACAGGAGCGCTGCCGGCTCGCTTTGCAACGAATTGTTTGTATTATATGTCGCAGGTATATTGTCAAAGCCGTGATATTATAATTTCACTAGTGATATTATAATTATTAACCGGTTGATTGTCAATCGACTTCATTTCTTGCAATTTAACGGCCTGGTCTTAGTGACATCATATTGTCGGTACATACAAAGATAAAATATACAAATAATAAAATTATCAACTTTCAATATACATAGTTTTATATTAAATCTGATCATTCTGATCAATTGTTCATTTAATTACATACGCAACAAATTATGTATTGAGCTGGAAAAGCCGTCAAAGGAATTCTGTTCCATATTTTGATTTTAGACTATTCGAACAATTTAAGCAGTTATTTTCATTTAAAATTATAGTAATATTTAAGTAGGTCAAACGAATATTGCTGTTCATTTATTATGGAAAAACCGAAATCGACACATAGTATAGAGTTGTCGTAAGAGTTCGGACTTACTCGTCCCAGGAAAACTAAGCTAATAAGTCTGACAATAAGATCTATGTAACACCAATATATTTACACCTTTTAAAACAGTTTTTCAAATGAAACCATTTTGAGGCGCTCTGAGCACTTTATTTTGTGTGTATTGAATGAGACTGAGTTGTCACGCTCGGCTATAGAACACTCGTTTGGATACAGTCGGGTAAGGAAGTGCGATCAATGCGAAAAATATTGTACTATTTAATTTGATATAGATGTTACAATATTCTACGCTTTAGCTTTCTGCATTTCTTATTTCTTCTCTATGTTAACTTATACAAAATACGTATTTATGTATACAAAATATTCTAAATAATAATGTGTGACTTCAATCTCTACTCTTATTAATGAAAATAAACCCTAAAAATTTATGATTAAACTAGCTGACCCGGCAAACGTTGTTTTGTCATATAAAGTATAATTCACGAGATAGTTTTATAAGTAATAAAATATTGTCTATATTATATACATCATTTTGTTCTATTGTCAATAGTTTTTGCAGCGCACGCAAAAATAGGTTTTCGATTTTACACCTTGTGTTACAAAATAGCAATTTTATTACGGATCCCTAATTTTGATAACATACACAAAACATAGCCTATAGCCTTCCTCGATAAATGGACTACCCAACACTGAAAGAATCATTCAAATCGGACCAGTAATACCAGAGATTAGCGCGTTCAAACAAACAAACAAACAAACAAACAAACACTGCAGCTTTATAATATTAGTATAGATTTATTCTATAAGCTGTATTCATAACTAAAATAATAATTAATTGCGATGGAAAAATAAGGATTTCCCCTCAAAGAGTTCATGACCCGATTACTATGAATAAAGAAAACGTTTTCCTTTAAAAATAAGTATAATATTGACGTCATCAGACTCAATGCGGAAAAGTTCTCGTTTATATTTGAAATAGGTCAACAGGCTCTTAGGTAATTGCCGATAAAGAACGCTTAAATATAAGTCTGAGGCTCTGAACTCGACATCCGATACTCCAGAAAACGTGGCCATATTCTTGAACCTTAGCATTTAGTAAAAGTAGAAGTTTAATAGCTTGGAAACTGTGCGAGTAGTTGATTTCATACAAATAATGATATTATTTAAACTAAGGCAAAAAATATTTTTTTAAATATGAACAGTGTTTGTTTTAGCTGAGAATTTCTTTACTTTATAATAACCAAATCTCCATATTGTTGTTTTCTTCTTTGGGTCACACAACAACATCAAAAGTACTAGTAATAAAATTTTTGGCTTAATTTCTACTTATAACCTAAGTGTGTCTGTGTGATCCTGTATAGAATGGTGATGATCATCATTATCATCATCGCGAAGTAGAAGCAGAAATGTGTAAGTATAATTAATTTTGAAAAATTGTTTGTTGTTGAAAAAATAGAAACGCTGTTTCACCCATAAAATTTTAGAAGTTTTCTGAATTTAACACTATAATAATAAATTAGAATTATCATCAATTCTAAATTTTTTGCAATGAAACCAATCTGGATGTACATGCACAAGTGAAGTGAGAAAAAGTTTCATACTACCCACAAATTAAAATAAGATATAAGTTTCAAATGAAACAAAAAACATTAAATACACATGCATTTTGACCTTTTCAACAATATTCTCCTTATTGAAGTTAGTTGAGAAAGAAAATATTCATAATTTGGAAATAACATGAAAAACCAATGCTAAAGTTAAAGTTAAGTTATATAGTTGTTACTTTCCCTAGAATGTTCACTAAACTACCAACCAATCCATCAAGCTGGAAAGTTTCTAACTAAAAATAATATTACCCTTAGTAAGTTTTGATACAAATTATGATAGAGTTTTTTATCTCTTTATCTTATTATTCTGGTTCCAAGTCTGCTTCTATTGATTTTATAATTCAGAATATTAAAACAAATATTATTTACCCCATTGCCCATTAATATTTACTCCCTTATTCATAATAGTCTGCTATCTTCAAGCATTGCTAATTCTCACTGTCTTCTTCTATTGACCTAAGTCAGAATGAAAAGTAATACTCTGTAGCAGCTGTTTTAAGTTACCGGACCATTATGAATAAGGGGGTTAATGTTTTACTTCTATCTAAGAAGATGAATAATAGTTTTCATTCCAATATTCTGAGCGATTCTTGAGGGGAGTTTGAGTATACTTATTACTTTTTACAAAAGCATGCAACGGTCAGAAAAATCATAAAATATTTGATGATAACTATATATTTTTTTTTTGTGACAATAAGGGACGAGACGAGTAGGACGTTCAGCTCATGGTAATTAATAAGCCCTGCCCATTACAATGCAGTCCCGCTCAGGATTCTTTAAAATCCGAAAAATTCTGAGCGGCACTACAACTGCGCTCGTCACATTGAGACATAAGATATTGCCCAGTAATTTCACTAGCTACGGTGCCCTTCAGACCGAAACATAATAAGTCTAATACATTATCAAGCCGGCACCCTGTGCAAAGGAGCCTCTCACTGGTAAATTATAAGCTAAACGGTATACACTTAGCAACAGATTAAGAAATAATATAGCTTGTATTAATTTAAACAAAACAAATCTTATAACTATATTAACAAATACTTTGATTATATAAAATTAAAACTAGAGTTACGGGGATGTGTTCCAAGAATACTGGCAGCGTTTCCACGTTGGATACCTAGGCTGATCAAAATACCTACAAATATTTTATATGTGAATGTAAATTTGTTTGTTACGTGCAATCACATCTAAACCACTGAAACGATTTTGATGAAATTTAGTACTCAAATAGAACTAGAACTTGGAAAAGGAAATAGGCTACCTTTTATCTTGAATAAGAGGTTTGGAGGGGTTGA
This sequence comes from Leptidea sinapis, assembly GCF_905404315.1. Lineage (NCBI taxonomy): Eukaryota > Metazoa > Arthropoda > Insecta > Lepidoptera > Pieridae > Leptidea > Leptidea sinapis. The sequence goes on along the minus strand of NC_066289.1, from coordinate 11,966,934 downwards.
AATAGGGGTTGGAACTTGGTATGGAAATTCGTCAATATCAAAAATGCCACCATCAATTTATATTTAGGTACTTGATAACAATTAAATAAATATTTGTTCTAGTATTTTTGAAATTTCGACCTGTGTAGGGATGAAATAAGGAATGAAAGTAAAAAATAGAACGCTTAAAAGTATCTAACAGGAGACTTTAAGAAAAAAATAGTTTTCACATGTGAAACTTTATGCGGCTCACGAGTATCAAACCCGCAATTTTTTTTTTGTATTATCAAAGGATGGAAAAACAAAATAAATATTAGTTTATACAAATGTATTAAAATTAGCAATTTATAGTTAGCCGCGAATTATATGTGTATTATTTGCAAAGTATTCTAAAAAATAAAATTTGTTGCTCAATTAAATTGGAATTGTTATAATTCCACACTGGTAAAAGCTAGTATTATATATTTATTATCAGCAAAGGTGCCTGCAAAAACCGATATTAAGTTCTACAACGATATACTTGTAGGTATCTAAAATCTATTACTTACAGTAATCATACATTGTACCAATGACACAAAGGATCGAACATTCTAGTTATCTTGATATAATGTGAAACAAACATATTGAAATACCTTTTTGGCAACAATACGAAGGTATAATACATTACTCAATCCCTTACAACAATGCGTCGTATAAAATTACAAGGACGTAAATCTGATATAATAAATAATAATAATATTGACACACTTTTACACAAACTATCTTGCCCTAAACAAAGGCATAGCCTGTACAAGGTGTGCAAGACAACGACATATTTAATACAATATACTTACTTAAACATACATAAATACATATAAACATCCATGACTCGGAAACAAACATCCATATTCATCATATTAATGAATGCACCTACCGGGATTCGAATCCGGGACCTCTAGCTTAGTAGTCAGGGTCACTAACCATTCGGCTATATGGGTCGTCAAATCTGAAATGCGTCGCACTAGAACACAATGTTAATATATCCCTTAATTACCTAACTAATGTTATGGTCTATTATTTATCAAAGCTGATTATTTTGTGGCACGCCTCAGCTTTCATAAACTTTCATCAAATTTAATGATTCAAGCTAATGTTTTTCTTCAAATATATGTCATATAGGAAAAAAAGCCTAAATATGTGATTTGTATTATGCGCGGTAACATTATATAGATAGTGCAATCTGTTGACAGTACATTCATCTATAATTTAATATTGGAGTGGGAGGCTATTTTGCACAGGGTGTCAGCTAGATTATGAGTATCACAACGGCGCCTATTACTGTCGTGAAGCAGTCATGTGTAAACATTATTGTGGTTCGTATTGTGACAATAAGGAACAACATGAGCAGGACGTTCAGCTGATGTTAGTTGATACGTCCTGCCCTTTACAATGCAGTGCCTGCCGCTCAGGATTCTTGAAAAATTCAAAAATTCTGAGTGACACTACAATTGTGCTCGTCTCCTTGATATAAGATGTTAAGTCTCGTTTGCCCAGTAATTACACTAGTAACGGCGCCCTTCTGAAATAAACACAGTAATGTGTACACATTACTGCTTCACGGCAGATATAGGCACCGTTGTAGTACACCTATAATCTAGCCGACATCCTGCGCAAAGGAACTGGTAAAGTGAAGCCCTACAAGAAATCTTAACCGTTTCTGTTAATTACACTTAATATTTAGTACACCCCAAACATTACCAGTTCAATATATGGTAACAGTCTGTTTTCTCGTAACTCAACGCCTATTCTCTTAGGCGTTCCCGGCTACCCAGATGCTTTCACTGCGCTAATAAACTCCCTCCGAATTACTTCCAACGATACAAAACAACTCGTGAAAAAGCCATTAGGCAGCAGGCGTTTAACTTATTTACAATCTTCTCCCTCGCCTTACGCATCCAAACATGCTTTATCCCCCTTTGTTTATATATTACTAATAAAATAGGATTTGTGTGGTATTTGTGGTACAATTAATGTGATGTGTTTATTTTAAATGTATGCTAATGCATACAGCGGTTATCCGTATTTATTCAAATTAGCTTTAACTAACTCTACCAACATTCTTAAACTTATCACTTAAGTTCTTCATTAACGTATAAAGTTTCGATTTTTTCATGTTATTGATAAACTCAGTAAAGTGTTGCTAAAATGTAATGTGTTAGTGAGGATATTCAAAGAAATATCGTTAAATATCGTTAGATATATTTATCACCGAAAAACAAAACATAAGGTCAACATAGTTTTGTTAATATATCAAAGTATACTATGTCTTCGTCAGGCCTTTTAGCGCAAACAGAGAATGGTGTTGCAAGAGAATGTGGGCGGCGGTGATCACCTAACATCTGATACGCTCGTTTGTTCTCCTCATATATAAAAAAGCAGGTAGGTGACATTTCTGACAAGCATGCTTCACCAGTGGGAAGTGGCTCCTTTACACAGGATGCCGGCTAGATTATGGGTACCAAAACGGTGCCTTGCAGCCGTGAAGCAGTAATGTGTAAGCATTTCTGTGTTTCGGTCTGAAGGGCGCCGTAGCTAGTGTAAATACTGGGCAAATGAGACTTAACATCTTATGTCTCAGGGTAACTAGCGCAGTTGTAGTGCCGCTCAGAGCTTTTGGGTTTTTCAAGAATCTTCAGCGGCACTGCATTATAATGGGCAGGACGTATCATTTACCATCAGTTGAACGTCCTCCTCGTCTCATTCCTTTTTGGCATAAAAAAAGCCAATTCTCACATTTACCTTGTTCCTCCATAAAACGTTAACACCCTCAATAGATATTTAAAACGGATAACTTGATAATTATAATTAAATATAATTAAGTAAAACAAATTGTGAACAAATCATTTTGCTGAATTAAATGGGTAATTTAGAAATTAAAAACAAAGTTTGTGCCTTAATAAGGTCTAGTCGGTAATAATTAAGTTCTTCATTACAATTATGGGCAAAGTTTAATTATAAAAGCCTTTTGGGGAGGCTTAGGACCAGAATACACGATGTGTTTTAATCACACTGAAAACATAACCGACGCCCTACCATTTTGCTTGATATATTTAAATACACAAATTTTCATGACGCCGTGCTCATTTTTAATTAAAAGCTTACTTAACAAATTCTGCGCGTATTCATTTTTATTTTTTTTAATTTTCTAGCTGATTACGGATGCTAATATTACTGAGTAACTGAGATCAATGCTAACACTCATATATATACAAAAATAGTAATCGAAGACTTAAAGTTTATTGCCAACAAAACAATGCATAATAGTTATATTATGATAACATACAGTTAAAACTATAGCTTCGGGGAAGTATACCAAGACTGCTCTTAATTGTAAATAAATGATATATACTTATTAAATAGGTACGTAAATAAAAAACAATGATATAATGAAGTAAAAAATAATACATGTAATGGAATTACAAACAATATAATATATAATCCTTAAAATCGTTTACTTGGAAGAATATGAATTCATTCATTCAGCATTCTACGATTTATAAAAATTTTAACTGTCTGGACTGGGCAAATTCACAGACTGAAGCCGGATTGTATGAATCCGTATTTCTCGATACACATCATTCTACCCTAAACTAGGCATTGACTGTGCTATAGGTAACACACGACGATATATTTAATACAATATAATATATACTTAAACATACATAAATACATATTATCATCCATGACTTGGAAACAAACATTCATATTATTCATCATGCAAAAGTTAACAGCTACAGTGATTAGGACTCGGTACCATTTGCCCAGGGGTCAAGGCTACTAACTACTAGACTTTTAAGTAGTCAAACATTTACATCGTCAAAAAATTATAAAGGTCATTAATATAAATAAGGAATAGTAAAGGTCCTAAAATGTAACCATGTATTACCAAATTTTAGAGATTAATCCAGAAGACTGCTTTTCATTGAGACCAACGTTTTATAATCTAAATTTAGAAGGAAGTCATCACGTCTAATGCTATATTTCTAAAATTGATATGTTTGAAGCGTTAAAAGCTTAAAGCAATTATAATATATCGTAAACTGCATAATATAATGGCGAATGTGATCGTTCATCACAATCGAAAGCCTTGGATTAATCACAAGATACGCCAAACGCATCCCGAAACTCCTTCCAGGCCTGACATATATAGTATGGATTATATCAGCTTGGTTGGTTATATATAGTCACTTAAAGAAAAAATTAAATAAATAAATATTATGACTGTTCATACATTTATGAAATTTTTAATATACGTTCACAAATATCGTCATCTTTTTGCTCTAAGTAGTGATATTCGTTAATATAATACTAGAAATAACGAACATAGTATTGCTTGTAACTTATTCTAGTAGGCATTATAAGATACATAATAACTTTAATGATAAATGTACATTTTTATAATAAAGGCCCACGCGCTGTTCAGGCATTATCTGTAAATAAAATTAAGTTTTATTAAAAAGTGGCTTTGTCATAAATCCTACTACTCCACAGCTAAATATGGAAGCGATCAGACAGCCTGGGACTAGATTATGATAATTGTATAGCAATAAAAATACAATGTCGTATATTTTATTTTATTAAAACGGTAAAAAGATTGCAGGGAGAGTTTCTTACGCCGGTTGTTCTCTCTCATAGCGCAATTTGTTTCCAAAGCGGTGGTAGTGTTTGAATTTTGAGAAAATGAATGCCTTTTATACCTTTTTTATGCCAATGCCAGCATATAAATGATATTTATGTGAGTAGTTCAGATCGATATTTATATTTAGTAGATACTACCCGAATTTTAGCAATTTACTACTACTTTACTTTGTTTCTTTAGATTTGGAAATTTAACATAGTCTATACAATTATTAAATAATGTCATTTATAATTCGGGTTCAACAATATCAATTAAAGACTTAACAACAATAACAGGTTTATAAGAAAAAAAAGACAAAACTTTAAGGTCACAATTACGCTTTTTTGTTACAAGTCAAAATCACAATGTCAAAGATCTTGCCACCAATTCGGAAAAGTTGATCTTTAATGCGAATAAGTGCCAAGAAACTCATTGCCACTCTTTTAACTCTATATAAACAGTGTGGTCCATATAAATCATTTGTATTCCTACTGTTAAAGTCACGTTAACATGATTCATAAGCCTTTTTGAAAGCCTTTGCCAGATAAAAAATTTCATATGTAAAACATTACTTTTTAAATTTTCAACTTTCTTACTGAAAATAGATTTTAAGAAAAATATGAAATAAAAGACACGTACTAAGCGAGCAGTTCTCTATAAATGCAATATTGAATGCGCTTTCAGAAAATATAAACAGACAATATTTCCTTGAAGCTATCTCAGATGCACCTGCGGTACACTGCGTTTTAGTTATGATTATAAATATTTTAGTGTCCTGGGTTAAATTGTAAAGGAAATTAGCTTAATTATGTTTATAATATATTGTACCTTAATACGCGAGTTATTATTGGATAATCATTTAAGTACTTTCTCGCAGTAAGCAGCTGTAGAAGTTAGTACAGTAAATTCTTCTGTTATTCATAATTATACGGAATTTTAATTTTTCTTTAATTTTTTCGTCAATGGACACCAACTTAAACATTAATTACTAGCGATAACAAAATATATTAAAGTTTTTGTTTACTTATTAGGTACTACGTATTAAAGGATAAATGGGCTTTTTGCGTTCTGAAGATTTGAGAACTGTTTTTTCCCCAAAAATCAACAAATCATAATGACATGTACTGACGCAGTGAAGATCGTCCAGGAACAAGTTAGTATGCTCTACACTGAAATAACCACGCGTCGACACTCAAGATTGACCTTATGAAAAGAACGGCTATCGGTCCGTCGAGCTTGTGCCCTGGTTCTACTATGAATTTCCTCATTTCTGATTCGATCTCACAGGAAAATTCCAAGCAAACACCTCTCCAATGCCCTCTGAGGGACCATGACCCATAGTAACACCCGTAATGAAAATATAAAATTGGCGGCAAATGACTGCGTCATAAATTAAAGAAAATATAAATTCATAGACAATGGAGCAAAACAGAAGCAAATAATTTGCAGTTTTCTAAAGATACACATATGGTATCTACGATTATTATTAATGCAAGTCTTTTGTGCTGAAGTCCATTGTGCCACTAATGAGCGATCCGAGCCACGCATCGTAATATTAACTCGTCTTCAGTGAACTCTGAAAACATGTTACCATCATAATTACTGCGCATTCAATGTTGCAATTTTATTAACGGCCATATTTTTTATTTGCAAAATAAAATATGTGTTAGAAGGTAGCCTTTTTTCTCTGTGAGTAAGGAATAGTATAAAAAAAAAATAATTTTCTTCTTTAGTACATCGATAGTGACAAAAGTAAAAATATAATTTTGGTACAAGGACATAAATCTTTAAATTTATAGCACACGGAGTATTATGATATTTTCGATTGAGATTAAATAAATAAAAAATGTAGAAAGCAAATACTCTAGAAATACTCAAAATGTGTTTAAATTATGTATACGGGCATGTATTACATTAAATAAATCATATATTGTTTTTACATCTTTACAGATAACACTTTTAAATCTAGAGGGCTTATCTAGTGATTCTCGTCAATGAATTCTCACAAATAACTAAACCTAGTGGTTTTGTGACATGAGAAGATGCTAAGCCCTGCCCACATTGTACTTCAATACCAGAGGAATCATAGAAGTACCTGCGGTGATTTAAGAATGTGTACGGTTTTTTTAAGGAACCCATACAGTATCGTGCTGGAAACACCGCAATTCCTTGAAAACCGCAATGAGAAACACCACGTATTTATAGATGGTGTGAATGATATCCAAGATTGTGATATGTGTTATGTAGTAAAGTGGTAAGAATTGAGTCAGCCAGGTCTTTGAAACACCTCCGTGATCATGCGGTAAAAGACACCCAATAAAGTGAAATCTCTACGCAACGCCAAGTGACCTAGCCGTTCATAGAGCACTAGATCCCGACAGATCGAGTAGCTCTGCGTTTCACGCGGTGAATTGGTTCAGGCTGATGTCACTCTCGGAGATATTTATGGATTAATATTAACACACAAACATTCTCTCAAGTTAATTCATATTTGTTTTCTATTTGAAGTAATCAAAGCACTAGGAACAAATTGTTTTTAAGATAACAAAAACTGAACATAAACAATGAAAGATTGAGTTCACCTTCCTATATTTTATAATGTATTTATGTATTCCTATTGTTTTTGCTCCTCGTTTTTGAACTTTCTGTAGAATGAACTGATTTTTCCAATAATAAGGCGCAAGTCCCAAGCAACGCTCTGGCCGCCCGGGTCCGTTGCTAAGTAAAAATCTATTAGTAGAACATCTTGACGATAAATAGGTGAAACAAACAATGCTTTATTTATTTGTTATCTAATATATAAAATTCTCGTGTCGCGGTGTTTGTAGTTAGACTCCTCCGAAACGGTTTAACCGATTCTCATGAAATTTTGTGTGCAGATTGGGTAGCTCTGAGAATCGAACAACATCTGTTTTTCATCCCCCTAAATGTGAAGATGAAGACATTTTTTTATTTTATTATGATTCAGCATTGAAAAATACATACAAATTCAAATTTTCGCCCTTCTACGATCTACAACTATTTTTGTATCGCGATTATTATATTATTCTGTTCCATCCAAATCAAAACAAAACCGCTATAGGGTTGCAAGATGGCAATCGAATACAATAATTGTAGTAAGTACGATATATTTGGTATGTCTGAGAATCGGTTGTATTCATTTTTTTATACCCCAACAATTATTGAATTTTTTTGAAAGTTTTTCTGAAGTGTAATATGTTTGTCTTAAAAATGAATAGGAAAAAATAAAAAGACATATAAGTTTACGTGTGTCTTGTAGATTTGATGTAAGTGAAGCTACGAACTTGCTACGAACACAAAATTCCGATCGAAGATTGTTTCGTAGATCTATGTCGTCATTCCAACACGAGATGTTCTACCTCTCGATGTCACGCGCTCTAGTACTTCGCTTTAGGCTCAATTTCTGTATAGGATAACAATAATTTAAATTTTGAATAATGTTCGGAAATATCGCATAGTAATAAAAAATATCCAATACAAACACTTAATACAATGTCATACAAGCAAATCGCAGAGTGAGGTAGTAAGAAGCGGGGCGCGCAAGTAGCAAGAGGGGCGGGGAGCGCACGGATCTATCGCCACTTGCGCTTAACTAAGGAATTAGGCAATGCGGTAGTGTATTACCTCTTCATTTATTTTAAGGGTATTTTTTTTAAATTAAGTACCTAATTGCAATAAATAAATGGAACCAGAATGTCTTTACATATCGTTAGTGTGTTATCAGTCATACTATATTATAAATTATAGATTGAAATTCTAAAAAATAGTAACCAATTATAAGCCGCTAAACCACATCCAATAGTATAATTAATTTTTGTGATTTTTTCTACAGAATCATCTGATTATAACTACCCTGTTTTAGAAAGTAATTGCAACTAACATATAATTTAAATGATTTGCATGTATTTTTATTTAGACTACAATAACAAATCCATATAAAGGCTCCAGATATATGAAGGACAGTAAAGAATAGACCGCTATAACTCGCCAGCAGCATCTAAATCCCAATTAATATGTAAAAGTACACACATCATAAAAGTCTAAGCAACATGCATGATATTACAATTTTACCATTTATATTAATTAATTTCTAAGTCTTTATTCACTCAAAGTGCTTAGGTATGTAAACTTTTTTGTTATTGATGACATACTGGCTGGTTGTAAAAAAAATATATTAAATTAATGAAAGGGAATTTGTTTGAATTTAAGTGCGTGTTTATTGTTACGTTCATTTATTTATTTATTTAATTTATTTAGTCTTGATTTTATAATTTTACCAACCATTTATATAAAGTTAGCGACAAAATTGAATTGTTAGATATTCTTTACGTCATGGAGCGACGTCATTTGACGGCAAATGAAATGCAAAGAGCTGTAGTCGGCATTTTGGCATTCATAGAAGTGTTATTTGTCGTCTTTGGCAGCGCTACAATAATACCAGGGAACCCGCTGAACAGCATTCAGGCCGTAAAAGGAGTACAACCACTAGGCAAGACCAATACATACAACTGACTGCCAGACGCCAGCCGATGAAAACCGCTCGAGAGATAAGTTTGAGGCTACAAAATTTAAGTGGAGTTGATTTAAGTCCCCAAACTGTGCGAAATCGACTGCAGGAGTTTGGCTTACGAGCTCGTCGCCCATTTAGGTGCCCACCGATACGTCACGGGAATCGCGCTCGTCGAAATGAATGGTGTAGAGAACGCAGAACATGGACCCAGGAACAATGGGATAAAATTATGTTTTCCGATGAGTCGCGATTCGGGTTTAGGCCTGATACAAGAAGGGTGCGAGTGTACCGTCGGCCCGGAAATACTGAAAGGCTCAGGTGCATTCAGGAAGTTCATTCATACAGCGGCTCAACAGTTATGGTATGGGCGGGTATTATGAAGAACAGGTGAACTGAGCTCGTTTTTGTAAATGGAAACATGAACGCTGAAAATTACGTTGAGGATATTCTCAGACCTTATGTCCATCCATTTGCACAAACCTTTGGCTCCGATTTTACGTTAATTCATCACAATGCGCGTTAACATACAGCTCGGCGAACCAGTCAATACTTGGCAACGGAGATCGTCCGGGTATTGCCCTGGCATGCACAATCGCCAGACCTCAACCCCATCGCGCACGCATGGGACATGCTCCAGAGACGTGACTTGAAGGACTTGGACGACAATCCAATAGCTGAAGCTAATACCGTTCCATTGGGAGCGAATACCGTAAGATGACTTAAACAGTCTCATTAATTCAATGAATAATGGTTGCCGACAAGTTCTGAATAGCAGAGGAGGCCATACTTTGTATTAAATTATCCTATTCTTTTACAATAACTTCATTTTCTTTAGAAATTTCATTTTGAAAAAAAAATCTTAAGTTGCTTATGTACCTTAGTTTCTGCTTTATATTCTAATATTGTTAATTTCTGTTATTAAAAGAACTTATAAAGACAACAGCTATTATTTTTACATCATAGGACCCTAAAAATATTATTTAAAAAAAAATATACAACGTTATAATGTGAAAAACCATCCTAAAATTTAAATTAGTACATGTTGCTTAGACTTTTTTGATGTGTGTATAAAGGTTTTATCCAAAGGCTGGCAACGCATCTCTTGGCCTCTGGTATAGGTGTTATTCACATCGCCTAGTTCCATACTTTCCATCACTTGAGCTTCGTGCCCGTTTTAAAACAAAAATACCAAGAAAATACTTAAATGTTTTTTTGGGAATAGAAGAACAAAGTCTTGCGTGCACCACCATATTGCATTTCATATATTCGGCAAATTATGTAAATTTACAAATATATTATGTAAGTATATCAAATATGGTTTTAGGAAAAACCATTCCACAACTTTACCGATATACAAATACATACAAAAAATATTTGACTGAATTAATAATAAAAAATATTCAGTTGGCCTACTGCTTGACATGAGCAAAGCATACGATAGAATCTCTTATGATATCATATTAGAAAAATTATTTCTCTCGAGAATTTGAGGAATTGCCCACAAATGGTTCAAATCTTACCTTAATAATCGTTTTCAATATGTGGAAATAGAAAATACTAACTTCGAGACTGGAAAGATAGAACACATAAGATCTAATAAGGCTCACTTATCAGGATCGATTCCACAGGGCAGTGTGTTGGGTTGTATATTGTTTCTCATATACATAAATGATCTTCCTAACTTAATAGACGATGATTGTACTCTTTTTGCTGATGACATTTATATTTTGATCCCATGCTCTAATTTAAAACAACTAGAAGAAACATTTAATATTACAATGGACAAAATCTTTTGTTGGCTAAATAATAATAATCTTGAACTTAATATTATTAAAACTACAATTATACCTTTTAAACAAACAATTATACTTTTTAAATATATCATATTCTTACAAAAATTCACAACTTGAAACAGTTGACACAGCTACACTACTGGGAATAGATTTAGACTCACACTTGACATGGAAGCCATTTCTACAGAAATTAAAAGCAAAATGTCTTCTTTTACTTATGCTCTTTACCAACTAAAACGCGTATCGTTTGCGATTTCAAATCTGCCCTTGCTGCTTATTATGCATATGCCCATTCTATATTATCATATGGAATATTAATATGGGGAAACTGTAGTGAAATAAAAGATATATTTATGCAACAGAAAAAATGTATCAGAATTTTAGAAAATATTCAGCAGATAGATTCATGTAGACCATATTTTATTAAACACAAAATTTTAACTCTTACTTCAATTTACATCCTAGAAGCATGTAAATTTGTTTAAAAAACATTCGGACTTATACTCAACATTACCAAATAACAAGCGAAATAATAGAAATTTAAACAAATTAAAAATTCCCCAAACAAGTATGTCATTAGTGTCATCGAGCCCTCACCACATGGCAATAAAAATTTATAATCACATCCCAAACGATATTAAAAATAAAGAAGAAGCCTTCTCTATTTAAGAAGACATCTTAAAAATTTTTTAGTTTCAAAATGCTTCTACGATTTACCCGAATTTTTAATTACACTAAGTGTGAGAATTAGTTACAATATAGTATAAGAATGTAAAAAATGTATAAGACTTATTTATTTTATGTATAACGTTGCTGTGCCCTTGCAGGACGTCACATATTGTCTACCCATTAATGTACCACCCTACTGTAAAATGTGACTTGCAATAAAATATTTTGATTTGATTTGAAAAGTATATTAAAATTAAAATTTTGTTTATATTGCCTTATGACCTGATTTTAAATGCACCTTATTATTACTTCATACTTGACTTCAATAATATGATAGATATATCCTAAGATCATTTATACATCTAGATAGAGCCTCTTGCTGCTAGACAACCGATGAAAACAGGCCAGGTTTATTACTTTAGTGTGCGTGACAAGCTACGTCTTACACTCACGATTTAATGTCACGTCGCGTTTGTGTGCATGTGCATTCCCCATAATTGATGTAAGTGATTTATGGATATATCCACCATATTATATGATTCACAATCTATTTTGCATTTATTTGCAAGTGGCATAAAATTGTTTTTATTTTCATGGTTTTCGCCATTTTTATTAGTATTTTGAATTAAAAATAAACTATAGTGTACAATAGATCATCAATGTAGAATAGTACATCGATAAACTAATCGTACAGATAACCAAAACGTATTCCGCTTGTAGGTACTCGTATGTGCAAACGGAATAGCGGTTGCTGCGAAATTGAACGGAAATCGAAAACTGTGGCTTGCGGCCTGAATAAATATCAGTAGAAGATGCCACCTGAGCTGCACAAATACAGATTCCATCTTGTTTTAGATGATATTACATTTTTATAATAACGTGACTGATGAACCAGAATAATGTCAAATACATTTGGTTAAAAAATATGTTACAATAATACGGAGAAACTTGATAAATCTTATTATTTCTACGCACGCCTGTTCCTGTAGATGTGTGGATTGTTATGGTTTTTGAATATTTTCAGAGTACATAAACTTGTAGGGCTACCAAAGAAAAGCCTATACTGTCATAAATAGGGTTGCCAGGTGATAACTTTATTAAGATGTGCAGAGGGGTTTAAAAATAAGGATTTTCGTTAAAACAGGAGGACAATTAAGCCAGCTACCAAATTTTGCAAGAAGATTTTGGTTTTTCAACATATAATTATGAATATTCATATGTCATGTTTTTGAAGTTGTACTGAGTATGAATTAAAGATTTAATCAAGTTTATATTGTTTCGTCCACTGAGGTTGAATCAGTGAAGAAATTCTATCACATTTGAGTAATTTGCGCTGCTACAACAATATATTTAGCATTTTATTAGTAGATTGTCTAGTGTTTGTGCGTTTTCAAATCATGCAGAATAAGGAGGAGGGGGTTATCATGTTTTGATTACTAAAAGTAAATTAGTTTACAGAATCAATCAAATTAAAAAAGCTTGCCAAATATTCGAGAAGGTGCAACTTGTTCATCATCCTGCATTAGTCATGGTTTGGTGGACAGTGTCTTAGTAGGAAGTCAAAATGACGCAACAAAATAACAAACAATAAAATACAGTCGAATTGAGAAACGCCTTCTTTTTTGAAGTCGGTTAAAAAGTTCAATCGAGTGGTATAAATGAAAAAGTAGCAGGTCATATTATATGAAGTTTTCTTTTCAGCCGTGCAAGTATCACCAGAGCCCAGAAAGCTGTCCATCATCGAGCCACCTCACCACGTGGAGTTCACAAACGACACCGGAACCATCCTGTCTTGTTCCACCAGACTGCCAGGCGAATACCAGGTATTTAGTACATTACTGACGGCTGATTTCTATATTCAATAGCTATACTAGAATGACTATCCGAGACTATCATTTTCATCTTCTGCTTTTGGCATTTCAATCACATATCCGTGGAATGTTTACGTTATCTCTTTTTCCAATATATTTTGTATTGAATGACGTATATTGGTATTTATGTGAATGATAGATAAGTGTTTCCTATACGAATTAAGATTGACATATTGAAATGCGGATTCAAAATCGATCGACGGATGGCGTAAAATCTAAATAGATATTTACTAGAGAATCGATGTTGGAAGCAACCATAAGACTTATGTATAATATTAGTCATCTCAGTGTCTGTATGAGCTTGGGGTTATTTGATGAAAGATTATAGAGTTTATTTAAACAAATAAAAAATAGACATAAAAAAATAATAAACATAATAGATCACTGATATGATTGTACTCTATGATTTAGATGTACATTAACAGGCAGACATAAAGGCTAACAGGCAAGATACATGAGTGATCCTAAATTGGTTCCAGATTTTTTCATTCTGATGTACGAAACCCTTAAACTTATGTATGTATGTAGATATATATGATGCATATGGAATAAAAAAAATACTCTATGATAATTTTGAGTTTGATCACAGCCACATCCAGAGCCAAAAAAGAAATCGATATCCAAACAATGATAACTTACGCAGCGGCCATCTTGAATTGCACAAATGATGCCCAATTCGTTTTCTACTGCCCTGAGAACCTTGGAAACGATATACTAGATATACGTTGTTATAATAATTTTGAGTAGCGACTATTTGGATTTCAATAGTTACTATATCGTATGTAGCAGTTATCTGGAGAACAATGGAAATCATTCTCTTCTTATCCATCTTTCTTTCGCCGTAATTCGTTAAATGTGGACCTGACCAAAGATTCTTAAAGCAATCCAAACTTCTAAAAATTTTGGACTGAAAAGTTCTCCTTGTCCTTAACCTTCCAGGGGTATAACCCTGACGAAGTATGTGCGAAATTTCATGTTGATCGCTCGAGTAAGGCGTCAAAGTGTGATAAACAAACGAACAAACCCACAATCACATTTATAATATTAATTAGAATGCGCACATCACTAACGCTATTCCTCGATAAATCGCCGTCTAGAACCTATTTATATAGTGTAGAGTGATTTCCATTTTCAATGTATTTATTTACCAAGTGTCACTGTCAATACAAAATAAAACATAACTATGGCAACAAAGGCGTTAAAGTACCTAGCGCAGAGGATTGTATCAAAATAGTTTTAACTTCTAATGCTGCGGCCACATTGTCGCGATAAGGTGAAGCTTTTCGTTGTAGGGTTTTCTACACAACCAATTCATAATATTATCATTTATTATAATTTTTTTCTATCATAAAGAGATATGAGTAGGAAAGAAAGAAAGATAACACGTTCTCATAACATAATTTTTTATATAAAAAACAATCTGCCGCTCAGTACTGCTCAATTACTTTTATGAGGCTAACTTAACGTGGGTTCGGTAAATATCATGGGGTTCAGAGGTTTTGATCGGTTGATACCAGAAACAGTATTCCACCACCGGACACGACTTGCGCCCCCGAATATGAATAACTGGCCTTCATTTCAAAATTAGAATTAGAATAGCTAGATTAGAATTTAGCGCGAAACGTTGTTCGTTGGTCGACCAAAACTGTAGAAGTTTCCTGGAATAACTATCAAAATAGTAAGTGATAATATGTTCTCATTAGTATTCTGAAACGTTACACAAAGTTTAACCTTTGCAACTAGTTTTGTAAAAGTTTGTGGTCGGTTGAGCCCATTGGGAAATAAAGAACGCGCGAACTCACACAAAATATGTAAAGTGGTGGATAAGGCTACGTTCTGATAGTGATTTAAAGTTTGGTATTCGTTTTTGAAGTGAAACTTTTTTGGGATAACCAAAAAGAGACAACTATATCTATTTAGTTAAATTGCTCTGCCGGCGTATAAAGGTCCGTGTACAAACTCTGTATACCATGTATGTTAAAAGACTGGTAATATAAAATTGTTAAATTGTGATGATAGTGTTTCATTCAATTCAAAAAGAAAGAATAAACTGTACGTGCCGTTTAATAAGTTAGCTAGAGTTAAGGGCTCCTTCATAGGCTCCTTCTTAGTATTCAATTTTACAATAAAATACCTGTTTATATACTTACGACAGAGAAACTTATTACAGCTTCTTTGACAGAGAAGGCTTACTATAGTATAGTAGATTATATTATAATAATGTATGGTCCTTGTCTGGTTCTGTGCAGGCAACCTAAAATTGTATATTATATTAAATAGGCCATTTTGTTACATGATTTAAAATATGGGCTAGGAGATTCTTATCAGATTTTCTCCTCATTCAGTCTCTTTACGAACTGATATAGCTTCATGACGTTTAGCAAGTGTTGTTACAATATGTTATGTTATTGTCACTCCCTATGGTAAATAAATATATTTATATTTCTATGCAGACTAGATTGCAACAACCTGAATATACTCGAAGAAGAGAGAGAAAGGTGCAACCAGGTAAGAGATTCGGGTGATAGAAAGTGGTTAGGCAACCACCCATGAACATCCACAAAACCTAATGTCAAGAGATGCCTTTTCCAGCCTTTGAGGTGGGAGTATGTTAACCTTGAATGTCCTAAGTCGTGTCGATTCAGAAAAGTACAGATGGTAATTTATTATAACAGGCTGTGCCAGGCTACAAGTTTGCTATTTAACTTAATTTCCGGTGGTAGAATTTGGCTATTATTTTAAGTGAAAATTTTGTGGGCATTGAATGAGACTGAGATGAGAGCGTCACGCTCGGCTATGTAACGCTGGTTCATTCAGCTGGTGAATTCAGCTGTATTTCGTATTAAAAGCCAAAAAAAGAGAGGAATAAAATGGTAATATTCACTTTATAGATAACAATTTTCGGAATAAACCTTTGGTTATAGTTATAGGCTTTGAAGTTCCCCGGTCGACATTAACACAGAGAACCTGTCCGAGTGCCTGAATACAAAATAGATATTCGGCTCTGAATTCAAGAAAGGCATACAATAATTTGACAGTGGAAACGTTTAATATGAAATCTCGATACCAGTTGAGTTATTATAATCCGCTCTGTATATTAATTCCTAATGGTGTTTATTTTCGAATCATCGCGATTCTTTTTTATAGCTTCTATTTTATATTTATTTATTTAGACTCACCAGTGGTAATTACAATATTACATTTATAATTATGATAATTTACAAAGGGTCTTATTACTAAATGCATACCTTTTAAGGTGAATACCGCATGCTAAATTATGTGTGAAATAGTTATATAAAATAAGTATAAGTTAGAAAAACAACCATTCTATGATGTAATGAAATTAGGTAATTAATAATATCTACCAAACAAGTCAAGATAAACGTATTAAACAAATCAAGAATACTTATTAATTATTTATTTACAATATATATTTTTACATTTTTGATCTATGTGATGATCTATATGAATCTATGATTATTTATTAAACTTGATGACTCAAACTAACGCTTATATTCCTTGAAGTTATTGACACAAATTAGACAGATGTTTAAAATTATAGATTTTTACAAAAATACAAATTATTAACTATGCGATAATAGTCAGGTTATATTTTCTTGTTTTGTTTATTTTTTTTTCTTTTATGAAATTATTTCACTTTGAACTTTTATTGCGTGAGAAGTATTCATACGGGTGTTTAGTTAATAAATCAGTTTAACAAAACTTATGTTTGTATCACATTAAAAATGTGTTGACAAATTCTATAGGCATTTACATAAATTCTATTATAATCGATATAATATGGCAATAGTGTTTGAAATAGGTTTTTCAACTTTAAGTAATATAATTATGGATATAACACTGACGTTAACCTATACTTTTTTCTACTTTACCTCCTGGAGAGCTGATATTTCATATATCACTGCATACATATTTGTCATTTGTTTTATTTCCAAAATCTGTTAAGCATCCGTAGTATGAACTCTCATGAACTGAATTTCTTATAAGAAAAAAATAAAACTGTAAACATTTTGAAATCCAACGGTTTTCTTATTATACATACACCTACTACGTAAAACTTGGTTTAAGAATCTTAAGGCTAGGTTGCACCATATTTTCTGTTATAGTTAAAGTTTAAGTCAAATTTAACGTTAACAATAAAGCTGACTTTAGCATTGACTGCGGAATGTTTGGCACCATGGTGTTCCTTGGCATAGTTAAAGTTAAAAAGCGAAATATAAAGTGTATATCGAATATTTATATGAAACTTACGTACTAATTTCATTTCTACCCACTTTGTTTTTGTATAAAATCGCAATACTATAAGGATAAGATATCTATTGTTTATATTGTTAAATTTCTCATGTAAGCGAATTCTGTATTCTTAATGAGAATAAAGTTCTTTAGCCATAAACTTTTGACAGATCGCTATTTAGCTATTTAACATTAAATTATTTAACTTTAAAGAGTGAAAATTTGATGGTTAATTTTTGGATATTTTTTTTACTTAACCGGAACTTTAACATGTTTGATATTACTAAAGTTAGTTGGTGGAACCCAGCCTAAGTAAAACAGTTTATTACCAATATATTAATTGGAATTTCCATTTAAAAAATATAATTAACTCCATCCTCATCATAGTAATAATTGTCGTACAGTGAGAATGACATATCAAAATCAAAGGGATATTAACTGCTTAAAATCTCTATAGATAATGTGAAAGTATAAAGTCTGAAACAAAAGTAAAGGGGTCACAGTCTCTGAGGGTAAAAGTGCTTTGCAAAGCGAGAACTACAAACAATCTCGAAAAGAGGATCGCTACGGAAAAACTAATGAAGTACCCGGCACTGCTTTCACGAAATTGAATATTAGGATTAGCGCTGGTTTTGAGTTCTTGAAATATGACATTACTACGTTCTTTAATCTACGAGATTACGAAACATCTAGAATTTGCCCAGTTTGTTTTTTAATTAATACGCGCCACGTAATTCTGAACTTATTAGATTTGTTTAGTGCTCGAATGATTCTGTGTTTCTTAGATCCCAATAGACTTATAGAGCTACTTCCCGCCCTGCAAAACTAAATTGTTGATCATTTTTGTTACAATTTGAATGAAAATTTAAATTGAATTTTATAATAAAAATAACTACTGTTTCTCCTTTAGAATACATAAACATTTTTTACATTTAGTGCTCGAGCGTCGAGCTCGTCGGTCCGATGTCGTCGGAGCTACGCTCTCGTCAGCACGACATAGCTCTACGCGCGTAGCAATTCATCAGTGCTGGACTGAACGCGTTCATTTGTTTTCATAGTTATACCTACACTGGCGCTGACCGTCGGTCGAGCTATAAAGGCAGGCGTAAGAAAAGAATGGTACATGTGTGTATTTAAGACACCATGACAGAAGTAAAAACTACATAAATACATCTATAAATATACGAAATATAAGTACTTTCTTGTTATTTATTCATAAAGTAATATCATTTACAATTTATATTTTTATATATAGATAAAGCACAAAGACGGCGTAGGAAACTTAAACGTTGAGTTCGTGGTGGTCGAGATAAGCTATTCAGGTTCAAACATTTGCTAAAGAGTTGGTTCGCTTTCGCACTACGTCAGATCAGAGTCCGATCCGTACCCGTGAAAATACAGGTTACTTTAGAAATCTCGGACTGAATACGGATATTGCTGATCCCAATCCCAGCAAATCAGGGACCACTTTTTACGCGAAGCCACAGCAGAGCATTCATATCGTTGATCATGAATCCTTTCAATCGACGTCAACTTCTGGCAACGCTATTGACCGTACGAAGGCGCAGAAGAAATAAAGAATTCTGGGTGCACCTTCTCTTAGTGGACAGACGGTTAAAAGGAGCTTTTTATAATCACCACACAGTATTACGTCGTTACGACAGGATATTTTATAATAACTATCGAATGCGTTTGTCCACTTTCGATTTTATTTTACATCACATAAAAGATAATATTTTGCGCCAATATTTATTATTGCTTACTTATAATTTCTTATAAAGTCAGATCAACACTACATACGAGTATCCCTGTAGTTCGGGCGCAGTGCGCGAACGTTCATACAAATAATAGTGTAGCTACTTCGGTCCGTCAATAATCTTCTGCGGAACGGTGACATCGGATGACGGAAGCCGGGTCTAGTTCATAAACTACCAAAGAAATAGTTCTACGACTATTTCGGACCGTGTTTTCACGGGTACGGATCGGACTCTGATCGGACGTAGTGCGAAAGCGCTCTTACACTGAAAAAGAAGTCTGGCACATGACGGGCGGGGGTCGAACTGGGGCACCGTCGTGAGAGTCAACCATTCTACCCATAAAACCACCTGTGCTATAAATGTAAATGATTGACGTATCACTTTCCCGACGCTTTCTGAATGCACAGTCACTATCCACAAGTCATATGGAGCATTTTCAATGGAATTTTTTACGAGTTAGATAATTGATACGTCTAGATAGAGACTTGCTGTTAGGCATCGCATGAAAAATAGGCCAGGTTTATTATTTTAGTGTGCATGACTGCTACATCTTACACTTGTGTGAACTTGCTCATAACTTGGTTTTAGTAGTGTTCGTTGCTGAAAAGAGAGGCAAACAGTTTGCCGCTATTTTTTTCGACATGTTCACTGCTGTCACAGTCTATCTAGAGGTTATAAATTATCTATGGCTCTACTCGAAACTATTTTATTGGAACGAGCGTTACAAACCGTGCTTGATGGCTCAGCTTTTTTAAATAAAATGAACTAAGTAGGTTGTCACTTTTTTTTAATGAATATAAGGGACGAGACGAGCAGGACGTTCAGCTGATGGTAATTGATACACCCTGCCCATTACAATGCAGTGCCGCTCAGGATTCTTGAAAACCCAAAAATTCTGAGCGGCGCTACAATTGCGCTTGTCACCTTGAGTCATATTACTGATTCACGGCAGAAACAGGCGCCGTTGTAGTACCCATAATCCAGCCGGAATCCTGTGCAAAGGAGCCTCCCACTGATCAGTTCAAAAACTCTATGATTGCTTTAAACTTGCGTTGGGCTACAAACTTAACTTAATCGGGATGTCATAACTTACAAATCGTTTGTGTTTTATGACTTGTGTTATTAACTTTAAATCGATGCTATAAGATCCAAGTTACGTGTAAGTCTGATCAAAAACTATTTGCGAAGATATGTACACTATTCGATTGGAAATATCTACAATGATATTTTCCTCAAATATAAAATGTTCGCTTGTACCACAACCATAAGACACAATGTATTTTACGTGACCGCATGACTTTGAATGAATGCCATGTGTTTACTAAACATATAATGCTGACTCGACCATGGACTAAGAATATACAAGGGTATATAGACGATCTGACAGTTCGATAGTAAGTGATCAATTTTGATTTGTCAATGTGTGTGTTAACTAAATAAAATCAGTTACAATAGATTGGCTTACCTTTTCTATCTTCGTTAGAGATGTTCTTCCGTTTGCAAGCTCTGTTTGTCTGTTCGCTAATATATTGTATGTCTATGGGATCGAATAGTCAACGAAAACTGTTTTTTTTTTAAAAACAAAATTTTATGAACGATGCGGGCCTCGAACCCACGGCCTCGCGTTCGTGCGAGTGCTCTCCCAACTGAGCTAACCGTTCGAGTGACGTATCACAGCTAGACGTTCATAAAGTTTTATTTTCAATTTTTTTTGTGTATTAATCCCACAAGTGAGGGTTATCACTTTAAAAACATAACAAATTGTTTTATATTTTTGATGAAAAGCTTCTTTTGGCGCGACTTGATAGTAACTCAGATTATTTTTCGTATAGAAATAAGGCTGTACAGTCAACAGTTTAACAAAAACTAACTATAAAATGTTATGAGTGACACAAACGTATATTTTATTCGCTAAAGAACTTAACCTACTTTTAATTTTATTTACAATTCATAAAATAATAATAAAAGTAAATTATAAAATAAAACAGTTGTCAGTTGATTAAAATGGCAGACTCCCAAGAGCACTTTACTCTTTCATCAATAAATAAAAATAAAAGAAAGAAATCATGAAGCATATTATGACTCGACTTGTACAATATTGAGCTTTTATTTTATTTTACATTAAATTAAAATTTCTTTCAATATTTCTAAGTAAAATATATAAAATTTCATTTGTTACAAAGGGTAAAATTTCTTATTCATCTCGTCACCTAACCAACATAAAAATATATTGTCTTAATAGCTGTAACTTGTACAAAAAAAATACTAAGTGTACAGACAATAGTATAATAACGATTTTATTAAAAGTAATTATAAGACATAAACAATACTAAGCATCCAAAATAGGATTTCCCGACACCCAATTGTGTGCCGAATGAAATAGGCCATCAAAAGAACACGAACGTTAGAGGTATTTGTATTCAATGTTTATTATAGAGATAAATCAATTTCACGTCCGAGTTACGAGGAAGTACAAAGAAGACCCGTTTCACTTGTTTTACGAACCTTCAGGATATTAAACAGAACTTTAGCCCCTTCGAGCAAATGGGCTAATAGTGAAAGGTTTTCAACTTCTAACGAACGTCTTTACAAACATTTGCGCCTCCATTGAAGTTCTTAGTTCTTAGAAATATTACTGGTATGTTGTTCCTTGGAGTTTGTAGATTATATGGTCGTTTCTAAAAAGTTGTGTAATTTATTTAAGATTATTACGAAAGTTCTTGTAGATATTTTTGTCTCGGAATCAAATTTTACGATACTTAAGGTAAAGACCTCCTCTAGTTTATTCTAAGTCTCTCGGTCCATCGCTCTCTTTATCCATTAGCTTCTTTATCTTCTATCTACCTTTTCCTCTGACGCTTTCTTCTGC
Source organism: Leptidea sinapis (assembly GCF_905404315.1). Classification (NCBI taxonomy): domain Eukaryota; kingdom Metazoa; phylum Arthropoda; class Insecta; order Lepidoptera; family Pieridae; genus Leptidea; species Leptidea sinapis. Next base: position 11,944,554 of record NC_066289.1, on the reverse strand, counting down.
TGTTCCTGTTGGTCCTTCCCATATAATTGTCTCAAACGTGCAACTTTTATATGTGCATCTTGCTATGTACTAATAACATTTAGAGCGTATACAGATACCCAAGAAGTGGTCCTTCGGTAAAGACTTCCTCCAATTTTTTCCAGGTCACTTTGCCCATTGCTCTATTTATCCATTAGCTTCCTGCTGTCGCTTTTATATCGTCTTATCTACCTTTTCCTCTGAAGCTGTATTCTGCTTTTTCTGTTGTTCTTTACCATATGATTGTCTCTAACGTGCAGCTTTTATCTGTGCCTCGTACTATATACTAATAACATCTATATGCCCTGTACTTTTCCCGGGGCGTAAAAAGAATAGAGGAGTCCCAGGCTCATGGGTGTCGTAAGAGGCGACTCCCTTAGTCGCCTTTTTAGAAGTGGGAGAGTCACGCTGCCGTCTTTTGACGTCAGTACAATCGGACCAGACTCGTCCGGGTTAATTACCATACTCGCACAGAAGATCGGCGTGAAGTAGCGGCCTAGTGCCGCTATGTTTCGCATAGGTTAGTGTCGAGGACCGGTGGCCATCCCCCCCCCCCCTCCACCCGAATATGACAGCGGTACTAAAAAAGATTTTACCCCACGAGGGTACCGGCTCTACCAGAGTTGGAAAATCCCTCCCCGGGCACTCTAGCTCGGGCTGCCCTTCGTATTCTGGGGAGGGCACAGAACCGCGCATGACCAAGGACAAACGAGGCAGTATCACCACGGCACCCCGCTCCACACTCAACGTGGACTTTTGCAATATCAGGGGAATTCACTCCAATTTAAACGCCGTCCACCACCACCTTGAGACGGCGAAGCCGGCCTTGTGTTTCCTTACTGAGACGCAGATATCTCGACCTAGCGATACGTCATATTTAACGTACCCCGGGTACAAAATTGAGCACAATTTTTTGCCTCATGCCGGGGTATGTGTGTACGTTAGGGAGCATATCTGCTGTCACCGTCTCGGCAATTTTGAGGGTAGGGACCTGTCCACTCTCTGGCTCCGCGTAGGTTTAGAGGACCGCGTCCGCATCTATGCGTGTGTCTACAGGTTCCATAGTGGTAAAGCAGAAACCGATCATCTCATGGGCTGCGTTCAAGCGGCAATTGACGACGTACTTGCACAGATCCCTTCGCTGAAATCATAGTCTTGGGTGATTTCAACGGGCACAATGCCGAATGGCTTGGATCACGTACCACAGACTACGCAGGGCGATCTGTGCATAATTTTGCATTGGCGAATGGTCTGTCCCAATTGGTTGAGTCGCCAACGCGGCTCCCGGATGTGGATAGCCACATGCCGTCCTTATTGGATCTTCTGCTGACTACACATCCCGTTGGTTACCAGGTCTTTGTCAACGCCCCTCTCGGAACGTCCGACCATTGCCTGGTCAGGAGTGTAGTGCCTATCCGACGCCAACGTCGCAGACCACCAGCGACCCGCCGCGTTTGGCACTACAAGTCAGCAGATTGGGATAGGATGCGTTCCTTTTTTGCATCCTACCCTTGGGGCAGGGTTTGTTTCCCTTCGGATGATCCTAGTGCCTGCGCCGTTGCAGTAGGCGATGTGATACTACAGGGTATGGATATTTTTATACCAAACTCTGTAGTACCCATCGGTGGCAGATCACAGCCCTGGTTCGATGCGTCAGTTAAAGCAGCATCTGACTGCAAAAAACAGGCGTATCGAACTTGGGTTGCGGCGCTGGGAACAAAGGATCCGAACTGCACAGTTCTTAAGAGGAAATACAACCGTGCCTCCAGATTTTTTAAGCGGCAAATCGCCCGTGCAAAGTCAAAACACGTCGTCAAAATCGGCGAGCAGCTTTCCAGTTACCCGACCGGAACACGCAAGTTCTGTCGAACGCTGCTCTTGGTAACTTCAGCCAGCCGTCCATGCCGCCGTTGCACATGAGGAATGACACCCTGGCCCATACGGCAAAAGAGAAAGCCGATCTCTTGTGCACTCTTTTCGCCTCCAACTCGACTCTTGACGACAACGGAAAAACACCGCCGACCATCCCGCGGTGTCAGAGCTCTATGCCTGAAGTACAGTTCAGACAGAAAACTGTTAGGCAAGCTCTGTTTTCGTTGGACGTCAGGAAGTCAAGCGGGCCGGATGGCATTTCTCCAATCGTGCTTAGAACGTGTGCCCCTGAGTTGACGCCGGTGCTAAAGCGTTTATTCCGGCACTCTTATTCTAAAGGCGTAGTCCCTGACTCATGGAGTCAGCCCTTGTCCATCCGATCCAAAAAAAAAAGGAGACAGTTCGGATCCGGCAAACTACAGGCCTATTGCTATTACCTCCCTGCTCTCCAAAATCATGGAGAGCATAATTAGCCGTCAGCTCTCGGTATATCTAGAGGGGCACCAGTTGATCAACGACCGACAATACGGGTTTCGCCATGGTCAGTCGGCAGGTGATCTTCTGGTATACCTAACACATAAATGGGCAGCGGCTATTGAAAGCATGGGGGAAGGCCTGGCAGTTAGCCTGGATATAGCGAAGGCCTTTGATCGTGTATGGCACAAGGCGCTCCTCTCCAAACTTCCATCATTTGGGCTTCCCGAGAGCTTGTGCAAGTGGACCTCCAGCTTCCTCACTGAGCGCAGCATACAAGTCATTGTCGACGGTTTTTGCTCGAACCCGAAGCCCGTGAATGCTGGAGTGCCCCAAGGCTGTGTGCTGTCTCCCACGCTGTTTCTTCTGCATATCAATGATATGTTGGACACCTCCAACATTCATTGCTATGCAGACGATAGCACTGGTGATGCCGTATACGCTGGTCATGCAGGTCTCTCTCGGGAAATCGTCGACCAGTGCCGGGAGAAACTTGTGTCTTCTATCGAGTCCTCTCTTGAGAAGGTCGCGGAATGGGGAAAATTGAACCTTGTCCAATTTAACCCCCAGAAGACTCAAGTTTGCGCGTTTACCACTAAAAAAACCCCATTTGTCATATCACCGCTCTTCGAGAACACTTCTCTCAAAGCCACGCCTAGTATCGGAATACTGGGTCTCGAAATCTCGAGATAGTGCCAATTTCGTGGTCATCTGGAAGGCAAAGCCAAATTGGCTTCAAAGAAACTGGGCGTCATTAATAGAGCACGGCAATACTTCAAGCCGGCCCACATACTAGCGCTCTACAAAGCGCAGGTCCGGCCACACATGGAGTATTGCTGTCATCTCTGGTCTGGCGCACCCCAGTATCAGCTCGATCCATTTGACCGCGTGCAACGCAGAGCAGCTCGAATTGTCGGGGACCCAGTGCTCTGTGAACGGCTGGATCACTTGGCGTTGCGTAGAGTCGTCGCTTCATTGTGTCTCTTCTACCGCATTTATCACGGGGAGTGTTCCGAAGAGCTGTTTAACCTGATTCCTGCCGCCGAATTCCACCTTCGCACGACACGCCACAAGTTAGGATATCACCCTCACCACCTGGATGTGTGGCGGTCCTCCACAGTGCGGTTTTCAAGGAGCTTTCTTCCACGTACTACAAAGCTGTGGAATGAGCTTCTTTGTGCGGTGTTTCAGGGACGATACGACATGGGTACCTTCAAAAAAAGCACGTACACCTTCCTTAAAGGCCGGCAACGCTCCTGTGATTTCTCTGGTGTTGCAAGAGATTGTGGGCGGCGGTGATCACTTAGCAACAGGTGACCCTTACGCTCGTTTGTCCTCCTATTCCATAAAAAAAAGAAAAAAAAAAAACTCTCGCTCAATTACTCTCTTTATCCATTAGCTTCTTGCTGTTGTTTTATATCTTCTATCTACCTTATCCTATCTATCCTAAGACGCCTTCTTCTGCTCTTCCTGTTGGTACTTCCCATAGGGTTGTCTCTAACGTGCATCTTTTATCTGCGCATTTTCCTATATGTCCAGGCCATTTCTTCTTTAGAGGGAAATGTAAGTAATAACTTTCGTATTACCTCTTTTCTGTTCGCTTTTTACTTTTGAATTTTGGGATTTATTTTTATAGTAATTTGTCTTACTTTAACATTTAACTTCACAACTAGAAAGTCGAATAAATATGCGATTATTTGTGGATCATTCATCATCTGTACGGCTGGCTATGTGGTTATAGGGGCGTATTCCTAGAGATCCTGGTTTGAAGCTCGAAATTACAAACATATAAATTAATACAAATTTTAAAGATATGTTTAATTGCGAATTGTTCTATTCGGCTCCAGCTCGTTTTCTCTAATTTTTATTTAGTTTCCTACCACTGGAAATATCTTCAAGTACACACAAACGTACGAGTAGATAAAAAGGAATTGTTCGTTACGTAGACTTAGACGATTCATCGTTCGACAAACAGACTCACTCAACACTTGATAAGGTCATGAAAATCGTTCCTAATCTGTAAATGCCTCCTCGATGTATCATTACAAAAAAACTTTGTGACGAATATAACAAATGACTTTACACCAAATACTATCTAAAACCGGTAATATTATTTGGACTTAAATCTCAATCTTCACAAATCCAGATAACTTATTAATGTACCATTCATTAATAAGTTTTCCTGTCCCTGTATACATTATTGTTTACTGCGATAACCTAGCAAAGACGAGCTTAGCACAGATTTATTGTGGTGAGGAACCAATTATTCGGTGCAGCTGTGGCAACAAAGCTTGGAAACCGTTAAAACATTCGAACCGGTTAACGCTTTACACAGAAAACTTTATATTCGGTACTGTTGTACATTTAACAACTATTTAACGGTTTATGGTTACTTCACTATTTTATAAAGGTTCTAAGCCGGTTACGAACAGCAGTTTCTACCTTCATACCAGAGGTTGATAGCAAAGTTTAAATTTTAGTTGGACCATTCGAATGCACTTAATGAGCTTACGCTTACCTACGTATTTGGTAGGTTCGATTGTCTCGTTTTAACTTTCGCAGAATTAGCCGGTTGATAAAATACTCCGTTTACACTCCGAACGAAATTAAGTCACATACACCTTCACCACAGGGATGCTTCTTTGCACAGGATGCCGGCTAGATTATGGGTACCACAACGGCACCTCAAGGGCAAATACCGGGCAAATACGAATTAAAACCTTATGTCTCAAGGTGACGAGCGCAATTGTAATGTCGCTCAGAATGTTTGGGTTTTTGAAGAATCCTGAGCGAGATTGCATTGTCATGGGCAGGACGAATCAATTACCATCAACTGAACGTCCCGCTCGTCTCGTCCCTTATTGCCATAAAATTAAAACAATACGCTACCCAACCTAATTACTAGTATTGAATGTAGTTCTCGGCAGCGAATGCGAAGACCCTTTTTTCAAACCGCCAATATCCGATACACGGGTACCATTCGCTTCTTTGCAGTACGCTTAATACTCACTCACGCATTCCTAAAACGAACGCTACGCTGGAAAAGCTATTTTAAGCTGGTAGTCATAGATTCAACTCGAAAGGGTACTTAAAGATAATCATTACACTAAAAAACAAGATATTTTCGTGACACAACACGAATGAAGATGAGAGAAACTAAACTGAAGCAACCATTAATCATCCATACCTCACGAGCTTCGGAATATTGTTAACTAAGATTAATGACAACACAGACATCGTTCGCAACAATTGCTACATGCCCTATTGTGTGTCCTTGTATAAATGTCATTATTCCGAGTAATTTACTAGCAAAGACAGAAACCATTAATATATTTAAGTAAAAAAAGTCTCGAGACGCCCGACAGAAGTGATAACTTAAACTAATCTTAGTTGAACTATTCGAATATATTGAAATTATTTAACTTGAGAAACGCTGAGTTTCGTTACTGTTCTATTATGGTGCGTACAGATTTGTGAAACGTAACATGAAATATAGCATGTAATGAAAGAATTTGCCGTACACATTGCTGCAATATATCATGAAAGTCACTTTGTAACAATTTCTCATAGTTTGGACGTCGTGTGCGCGCTCAACGAACATTTCACGCGCACGCTACGAGCATAACAAGCCGCGCGACAAACGACCCGTGATTTGTCGGTGTTTCGAACGAACACAAAGGCATTCGCGGCTGAATGGCGGAAACAGACGTTCGCGGGTGTTCGTAGTGAATACGTGGTAAGAGCGCACTATGCGTCCACGCTTGCAGCGAACATGCAATGAAAAGTAGAATTATACTATTCATGTTATAGTTCACCAGTCTGTACGCACCATTACTTCTTGGTACCGTATCATCGTTGACTAATAGGCACGTTTTTGTGATAGATGAAACAGTCTAAGTCAAACTAATTCTGAGCTCAATTATTGATCTGTGGTCAACCTCACGCAAACCATTATAAATAGGCCCATGATTTCATAAGAATTGCATTGCGGACATTTGCTAAGAAGTGCCAAATGGTGCAAAACATACCATACAAAAGAGTTTATTCGCATTCACCAAATTCGTTGTACGCCATTCCGAGAACCTTGAAAATTATTATTGTTTCATCCCATAGCATTAATTTGCCGTCATTCGATAAATTATGTGAATACGACCTGAAATTCGTACTGCGATCCCTCGGAAACTGTTAACTTTTGGCATAAAAAGTATTCCCTTCTCTATCTACACCTGATAGAAGGTTTGCAAAATTTTATGATGATTGGTTTATTACTGTTATAGGTTATAAAAAACACACAAAAATATAAAAAACAAACTCACGTCCGGTTTTTTAATGTCAGATATAGATCAGGATCAGATTTAAAATAAATAATATTAAACAATGAAGCCACTCAAAATACCCATGATCATAACCACACATTCACTCACCCCAACACAAAAGTAAATTTAATTTTTCTGTTTTTTTTTTGTCTCATCATAGCAAACTATATCTGCTTTTTTATCAAGTAGGTAATTTATGAATTCAAAATTTGTAAAACTATGTAAACGTTTGCCAATGTTTTGTAATATGTGAACCTATTGATTATTGTAGACGATAATTGTAAATATTTGTTTCTGATGTTGATATTATGATATAACAATTTCTAGAAAAGTCCCTAATATAATATTTAGGTACATTATATTAAAAGGGATATAATATAAGAATATATTGTAGTTATGTAGGAATCAATTTTTTTAAAGAATTTAATCAAACCAGTCTAACCAACTAAATTTTATCTTCAAATATTTGAAAACGTGCTGTGGAAAGGTCAAAAAGGTCAAATATAATAATAACAATGTTATTTTTTATGCAAAATATAATGTTAAAACACAGTTAAAATTACACACGTTTTAATCATTTAAAAAGTGTTTTATTTATATGTGTAACACTCGCGTTTATCAAAGAAAATACTATGTTCAAATATCGCGTTAGTTGATAGTAAAGGTTGTTGGTATTCATATTTCATGTCTAAAAACCCAATTTACAAGTGGATAACATAATGAAAAATAATAATAAAATATTAGCATCTTCTTAGGAATAAAAGTTTTAAAAATATATTCGTACTTCCTACGCTGAGCCCTTGAGAGGAGAGACAATTATTTTAGACAAATTAAATTAAGATCGCCACTCCGAGCACGTTTTGTAGAGATCAATAGCTTTCCTAATTAATTAAGAGAAATGGAATGAGCAGCTCATTTTTACGTTCGTTAATTATTTTACGTTCCACCATTCATTGTATTTGTCGTTCCACATTCCCCATCTCGCGCAGTGTGCTGAATATTTTAAATACTTCAGCGTTTAAAGCAATGACTTCTAGTGTTATTTACAAATGTACAAACTTAGTTTCAACCACAATTTCTGTGGAAGTAAAATATATATGTTATGGGAAAAGCAAATTTGAAGATTGTTAAGACCAAAAATTTACCCAGTCAGGGTATCACTAGGAAAAGTGTACAAGTACGGATCACTTGGCGTTGCGTAAAGACGTCCCTTCATTGTGTGTCTCCTACCACATTTATCACGTGTAGCGTTTCGAAGTGCTGTTTCACCTAATTCCTGCCGCTGAATTCCACCTTCGCACGACACGCCACAAATAAGGATATCATCCCCACTATCTGGATGTGGGGTGGTCTTCCACAGTGCGGTTTTCAAGGAGCTTTCTTCCACGTACTACAAAGCTGTGGAATGAGCTTCCTTGTGCAGAATTTCCGGGACGATACGACATGGGTACCTTAAAAAAAACCTTCGCATACACCTTCCTTAAAGGCTGTTAAAAAAAGGCTTAAAACTGTTATACCTCTGGTGTGAAACGAAACCAAGTGACCCATACGCTCGTTTATCCTCCTTTTCCATAAAAAAAATCAATAAACTTCTGCCGTACCGCAGTAATGTGCAAGCATTTGTTTATTTATTTATACGGAACATCCGCAACTTATGACCTCTGGGATCATGAGGTTGAAGGTTCCTAAGGTATTTGTTCGGGAATACTGCAGTCGAGAGGTGATTCCAAAAAGTGTCTCTGTGGGGCAATAAGTTGTTTTGCAGTACGCACTGTTGTGGAACACCAGACATCAACATCATGCGGGTCGAATATCAGATTTTTAAGTAATATCCGGTAGGAATTTATACTTACATCTTGTTAACGTCCTTTTTGAACTCAGTTGGGTTTTTCGAGTTTTTCAATCACAATACACAAACAACAACACAACAAACACAATAAGTGCAGCAATAACTGCACTTATTGTGTTTGTTGACGTTGTGAGAGGCTCTTCCACTAAATGCGTAATAAAGTTTTACCTATTAGTAGCACTCGTTTTTTTAATCAAAATAAGGGACAAGACGAGCAGGATGTTCAGCTGATGGGTAATTGATACGCCCTGCCCATTACAATGCAGTGCCGCTCAGGATTCTTGAAAAACACCAAAAATTCTGAATGGCACTACAATTGCGTTCGTCACCTAGAGACATAAGATATTAAGTCTCATTTGCCCAGTAATTTCACTAAAAGGCGCCCTTCAGACCCGAACACAGTAATGCTTACACATAACTGCTTCACGGCAGAAATAGGCGCCGTTGTGGTACCCATAAACTAGCCGGCATCCTGTGGAAAGGAGCCTCCCACTGGTATATAAGTTTCCATTGGCGAAAGGAGTTACGAAGTAAATAGAATTGGACAAGAATGTAAGTTATGTATAGTGGAACATTTAACATCTCAATCTGTCAAACAGTTGAGGATGTAGCGTGCCAAAGTATTAAGCGAAATATGTGAATTGTATCTACAAACATAGTCTCGAAAACTATAACCTTTCTTCGGGAGACAATAAAACTACAATTAGACACAAGCTAATGCCTAGTTTGGAGCAAGAGAATTTGTGTAAAAGTATGTCAATATTCATATTATTATAATCTCCACATAGTCAAAACAGAGCTTGACAACAAATGCAATCTCCTATTCTCACTGTGAAGGAAGTACAATGCGATCCGCAAGTTGAAGCCCTCATTGACAATACACCCAATTATTGGATCCTGACCACAATAAATCTGTGCTAAGCTACTCTGTGCTAGGTTATCGCAGTATACAATTTATATTATACGGACGGACAAGAAAATTAATAATAACTGTGACAATAATAAATGATCTGGATTTGTAGAGTCGATCTCTACAATTTAATTTCAAGTAACAGTAGATAATGCTGTTTTAAAATATAGATCTAATCTTGAAGAACACAGATTGCATATGCATAATAAAATATTAACGTTGAATTAGAGATTATTTATACGTCTAGATAGACAATACAGTAAAAAAATTTAGGTTGACAGTTAAGCTCTATTTTAAGCAATGGACGCGCACGAGCAATAAGGGACATACAAATCGTGAGTGTAAAAGTGGCCTGTTTTCATCGGGTATCTAACAGCAAGAGGCTCTATATAAACGTATAAATTATCTAGGCATTGAATATTTTGTTTGGGAATAATTCATTGATCGAGGTGGGCCCTATATGACCACGCTGACAGATGTGACAATAGTCATTAAAAGCTAACTGCACTGCAATGTTTCATTTTTAGTCTACACACATTTGTCAATAAATTCAAAGTTACTGACTGACTTCTCAAAAGAAAAGCAGTATGAATCCAAATGAACTTATTCAAATTCAGGTGTACCACAGGGCAGCATTCTAGTGCCCTGTTTGTTCTATATATAAATGATTTACCAAATTCTACATCACGAAAATGCATACTTTCACGAATATGCACTTTTTGCGGACGACGTTTATCTTCTAATACCACACCTTAACCCATCAATCAATTGAAGAAGTTCCTACTATAAAATTCCCTCGTATCAGTATAGGTAAGAATTTAGACTGGAAGGCTCATATAGAATCACTAGTTAAAAGGATACATAAATTTCTTTCTTTCTCTTTGCTCTTAGGCGAAATTGCCTATCATGGCTATATTATAGCATCTATAATTAGGTATGGTATCTTACTATGGGGAAACTCCACAAACACAAACAAAATATTTATTACTGGCTCAAAAGAGATGTATAAGAGCTGTGGCTGGTATAGGACCCTTCGATGACTGCATACCTCTATTTTTAAATTTAAACATACTGACTGTAACCGAAACTTACGTACTAGAGGCTAGCTTATTTGTTAAGAAAAATTCAAATCTATTCACTCGGATGGGCGACTGTTCTTTTTTTCCATCGCGTGATCCTATGAGACTTCGAGTACCCCACATTAGATCCACTTTGTACCAAAAAACTGTCATACTATGTGTGTAGAAATATTTATCAAATTACCAAAAGAAATAAGAGAGGAGACAGTGTTAAATAGATTTAAATTTAAATTATTAACACTATTAAAAAAATAGTTTTTACTCAACAAATGAATATTATGAAACGAAGTAGTAACTGGCACCAATACTATTTTTACCAATAATATTACATCTTGTTGTGATTATTTTTACTACATTGTCTCTTAGCAATTCATTTATTATTATTTATTTTAGTAGGCTTTACGTTAAAAAAATTAAATGTAGCAGTAATTATTGATTGTGTTAGGTCTATAATATTGTGAAGTGAAACCACAAAAATATTTGCATGTCGGTCAAGACGAAATATGTGCCTGCTCTTAAATTTCTAATAACTTTACTTGTTGATGTTTCTGGCAAATAAAGAACTTGACTTTGAACTTTGACTTGAAAATATAATTGAAAACTTTGACGGACTGTGATTCTCATAAACTTAAGAATTTATTAGCATATACACAAAGCGTGCGAGAGACGAGAACATTCCTAACGCAGCTCCTGTGCTTCCTCTAGTGTTGTAAGGTTGCCGAGAACTATTGCACTGCGATTATTTTTCAGTAATCAGTTAAACCGTTTTTTTAAATTATGTATAAGAACTTCATTTGAGTATAACATATAAATATTTGTAAGCTTCATAATAATTGCATGTTGTATCTGCCTAACTTTAGATTGAATAATGTAATGATGCTTGTATTCATGTAATTATCACTAGTAGGTTGAATGAATTAATGAAAGGTAATGTGGGTGGCGGTGATCACTTAGCACCAGGTACGCTGGGTGGTCCTCCATTTCCATAAAGAAAAAGGTAAGCAAATCTATTGTTATTGTAACTGATTTTGATTGACTAGTCGTAAATAGTCATAACAGGCATAAGTTCAGCATATATTAAGTATTTTCACTAGTAAACCACTAGCTGACGCACACATTGACAAATTAAAATTGGTCTTGCATTATCGAGCTGTCAGATCGTCTATAAGCGAGTCCATTTTACTGCGGCGGTACTGTTAAAACACAGTTCACGTACAAACAATATGTCAGCAGCCTTAATCAATTTCTAAAGAGTCTGACAGAATTACGTCAAACATCTGCAAATATTAATTGTAAAATTAAATTTATATTAATATTCTAAAATTTAACACCAAAATTAAAATAATTTTATTCTCTTTTTAACCGACTTCAAAAAAGGAGGAGGTTCACATTTCGTCGGTATGTTCTTTTATTTATGTTTGTTACCTCAAAACTTTCGACTGGGTGAACCGATTTGGATGATTCTTTTTTTATTGGAAAGGATATACTTCAAAGAGAGTTTGGTTAGGTTCTGATTACGGAATCCATGACAAAGTAACGGAACTCTTCAATTCTTAGGAGCAAATTAACGATACACGGCCAAATCTTTTTTATGCTATCCGGATTTTTAAGTCATCTACCATAACATAGTTATGGCCAAGTAGTTGTTGTTGTCGAATATAATGATCAATGGGACTCCTTAAGGACTAGTTACGAATATTGTTATTTCTGGAGTCAGTGTCATCCAAGATCGGTTTGTTACTACATACATAGCTGTTATAGGTGAGATGTGCTTGAGTCGTGACGAGGCTCGCCTTGCCTCTCGAGGCGAGAGCGGGTCGCGGCGGAAGGACACCGATTCCAAAAATAACAATAATCGTAACTAGAATTAAATTAATTAATTTAATGGTATAAAAATACGCATTTATTTTTATACTTTTTAGTGCAAATTATATCTATTGTTTTGGAATAGTGTTTTTGAAGTCGGTTGTTTTTTTTTGTTATAAATTTTTCCTCGTAGGTAGTAAGAAAACAGTATGCATCGAGTTAAACTGCAATTCAACTACTCTTTTGTTGGTATTGAGGCCCTCAACTTCGTCTCATTTATACAAATTGCACCCTTGTTAGTAATCCCTAACTTTCAGACCTTGGTGAACAATGTACTATTATTGTTAAGTAAGCTGTAAGGTAACAAACAAGAAAATACAAACGACTTGATAACGTTCTTTTTTAAAGATGATAAATTATAATTTATTTCAATATTTTTCTATGTTATAAAGTAATTTATATTAGAAAAAAACTGACTAAAGTAGTGATATATATCTAGTGATATTTGTTAATATTTCTACAAGAAAACCTGTAATGTTAAAGTGCTACTGTAATTTCATCTGGCTTAACTTAGGAATAAACATTGGAAAAACTCGAATTTCGCTGTGGAAAGGCCCACAGGGGAACAAAATTTTCGGAGCTTACAACGTTCCCAAGCGTTCTCGGCGAGGTCTTAAATAATATCTCTATACCCTCCCGGGATGTCCCGTAACATATTTTTATTTAATTTATAATACAGTAATAGTAACCGTCATAAATTAGTCTTTATTCCTTTAAAACATTTACTTATAACTTATAAGAGAAATATTCACGGAAGAGATCTTAACCAACGAAGAACCCAGATCTAAGTCAGTGTTTAAACCTGTTTATAGCCCTTCACTTTTATTAAAAAGATTTATTTATTCTTGTTTATAAGCATGTAGCGTCATTTTTGTGTGTCATACTGTATTCAATGATTACTTATTTTCTTTATTGCTTTTGTTTTTCTTATATTAATCCTATCAGTAGTTATCAATATTTTAATAACCTATCGGTTATATTGCTTTTATTGTTGTAAGTTTTCGTAACAATTACAATTTTTTTTAATATTGGAAGCCCAACATCAAATTGCCATTGTTTACTGATTTACAATCAGCGTGATCGTAATAGAGATATAATTTTGATGTTAGTACAGATTAACATTTTGTTCCAGTTGGATTGGCTTCTAGTCGACAATAGTCCCGTGACGAAACTACCTGGACTCCGACGAGTCCTGGGGAACAATTCACTGGAGTTCCTACCGTTTCCAGCGGAGAGGTTCAGACACGATGTCCATACTGCCACGTACAGGTGTAGGTTAAGATTGAGAAGCGGCTTTGCTATTCTGTCCAAGAACATACACGTACATGCAAGTAAGTATCTTGGTTGAGTAGTACGATGAAACAGCCCGGGAGTGGCCTCGTGGTATCTCATCACCACTACCTGTATAACAAAAGAATAGAATAATCGTAAAATCCTTGCCAGTATTTAAATAATTTTTTGTACTCCTCTACTTTTATCTGTCATTTATGCAGCTACGATCATTAATATAGGTACATATTTTATAGAGTCATTGAAAAAGTCTATACTCTATGATCTAAAGTAGCAATGTTTATCGTACTCTTAGAGTTATTATTATTAGATAATACTTTAATGTCGCCAAAAAATTACAGTTTCTTTGGTGCCATAGACAATGAAATCTAGGACATATAATAAATAATAGGTAATACGTAGTAGGTACACACTCTATTACTTACATAATATTTCAATGTTTAACTAAATGACAACTTAAAAAAACTTTTAATATTATTTGACAAGATGCTGGAAATTTCAGTAAATTTCACATTTCCCGTGTTGGCTGTGTGTTTGTTACCTTTGACATTCCTTGAGGTAAAAATAAAACCACTTAGCATAGATAAGTGTGTGCAACACATTTCCCGCCCATTTAAGCAGCAACCCGATAAGTTGTGGTTTTTGTTTCATTTAAAATTACCTACTCGTAAAAAAGTATTGCATGCGACGTTGTATAACTAGGTGGAAAAAAAATGTATAACGCTCTTGGCCACATTTATTGCGATGTGCCGCAGGCTCACATCCACGTTTTTGACCTTCTTCAGCTACTGTTGCATAAAATACAATTATGCATTTATTTTTACCAGTGGCAACCTTCTTTGCACAGATCGCGTGAGTGGGTAATACAGAAATCAAAGTACTAAGCTTACGATCAGCTAAGTTTTACGTAAATAAAAGCTGAAAAAGTCTATGAAACGCTCTATGAATCTCAGCCATAAAAAAATTGAATTTCAATATTAACTGTTTTAAAATTTCATTAAAAAGCAATTGACCACGTATTATGAACATTACTAATAATCTAAACAATATGTTATAAGCAAACAAGATTTTATAACTATGCGTTACTCGAACGGTTGGCTCAGTTGGTTAGAGCACCGGCACGGAACGCCGGAGGACATGGGTTCGAGACACGCATCGTTCATAAAATTTTGTTTTGATATTCGCCTTAAATGGTGGTAAGCTGTACGTGTGATATTTTTAATATTCAGTCGTGAGTGTCCCGTGGGAGCTGCATGTTCCTGATGAATACGTTATGTCTGGCAACACTGCAATACTGCGATGCCTCGTGCCATCACATTACAGCGAGCGCGTCGCATCCACCGATTGGTTCACAGACGACGACATCAGCGTGTTGCCATATCTAGGTAAGTTATGAAACAGGGTACATTTATATTTCTGTATGTATGTATTTTATCCGAAACGAAGAAACACAAAACTTGTTGGTAATATTAAAAAAAATATTATCACTGATTACTATGACCCCGCGAAAATTGCGGGTTAGTAAATATTGGTAAAAGTCGCCAGCCTAGCGAAACTCTCTAAGAAAAAAAACGGTTCACTCGATTGTTGGAAACGTACAGTTATTGATAGATTGACAGATGACGGCTAATAATAATCTTGTAAAAAACCGAGATAGCCGAAGTCCACTACGTTTTAAGCACCTTTTTGTTTTCAAACTTAACCGAATTATACTTCGTCGCCAATCACCGTACTGTAATTACTACTATTTTAAACTTACGTCAATTCACTGCACGTTTCATACTGAACTAAATTTAAATTTTTCGCCGCCTGTTATTTCGTAGTATTTACATCCTCTTTGAAATGTTATAAGAGGTCCTAACATATTTATACTTTTTATACTATCAAACTATCTCTGAACAAAGTCGGGGTGAGAGTGTAAACATGTTTGGATTCATATAAAATATCTATTTAGGCTAAAGTCGTGAACTATTTCAGCGTAAAAGGAAATTCAGCTGAATACTCGTCGTCACGAAGCGACGCCAAACGAGATTACTCGTTCGTCAGATCTCATTTTTATGAAAATACAATTTAGATATGAAACTTCATTTCTGAGACGTCATATTAAGAAATATACTTCATAAGCCGTTTTTCAAAGGAATTTCGTTCTTGAATTTGGACGTAATAAATTCTCTCAAGCGACAACTGTGTTCGCAAATACTTTATTTCTAGTCGTGATTAAAGCCTCATTAGGTTTTTTAATTGTAGTATATTTTATTCTAAACATATTTTAGGCAATATTTGCTTAGAACAACCTATCTAATGTACCATCAATACTTTTTCATAGTAATACGTAGTCAAAATTTTAAGTGGAAAATTAAATTTCACTATTTCAATAAGTTTCGTAGGATCAGTATTATTTTATTAAATCAATTCATGTTGCTTAAGTAATAAGAGATTTGAAATTTGATTATGTGTTTTTTAATATTCAATACAAACATACATACAAAATATCAATATTTATGACAAAATGGTTTGTAAATTTCGAATTAGGAATATAATAACTATAAATGACCGCCATATATGAACAGCAGTTTACAAAAAAATCTGCCATTTTAATAACGCTTTTTAACTGAGAATAGTTAAAACACTGTTTTTAGTAACTATAAACTATTGGGGACAATTTTAAAAAAATATATAAAGACAGCTGATGATAAATGATACGTCCTGCTCATTTTAATTTCTTGGAAATCCCAAAAATTCTGAGCGGCACTACAATTGCGCTCGGTACCTTGAGACATAATATGATATGTTTCATTTGCCCAGTGATTTCACTAGCTACGGTGCCCTTCAGACCAAAACACGGCAGAAATAGGCGCCATTGTGGTACCCATAATCTAGCCGGCATCCTGTGCAAAAGAGCCTCCCACTGGTAAGACTGATTATAACTTTGTACTTATGAGCAGTTAATGCTAAGTAAGTAACGGAAAGACAATTGAAGAATATTTACTTTTAGCTCACAATTCGTAAACATTTGTTTCATCTAGGTCCTAATTACGAACGCCTAGACGATGGCTCGCTGTACATTAGTTCTGTTAGTCCGGAAGACCGCTACACAGCCTTCCGGTGCCGGATTCGAGATCGGATATCCGGCAACACATACTCAAGTAAATACCTCGGTAAGATATTATTTGAGCTTAGTTCTAGTATTAGAAATACACATCATAAAAATAATATCAAAATCACTTAAAATCTAGATACTTATTCTGTCCATGCGTTTCCTCGTGAACGATTGGTGGTGCGAACTGTTCTAGTTAATAAATCAATGTATTTGTTTGTTGCTATTACTAATTATGACAGTTATCACGACCATCATTTTCACGAAGCATCCTATCACACACAGTGAATTCAAGCTCTAGACGTCGATGCATCCAATATATAATGTTATGTATATCCTTTACGTATTACAGCCTTTGTAGCATAATCTATATGATTTAAAAGAGTGGCGGCTGAGTTTCTTGTATGTTCACTCACGTGCTCTATTTGGTAGTTTCAGTAATTAAAATAAAATGTTTATAATTTCGATTCAAAAGTTTAAGCCTACTTCAATAAAATTTCTTTGACTCTAATTGTTTAAATCAAACCATAAAGATACACATATTCGAATCTGTATAATCATATAGACATGCTATATTCAGTTGATCGAAACCGATCGAAAACACAAAGTCAAATATTATGTAGATGATGTAGATACATTACCTCAACAATTCCACCTTCGCATGTAACAGACAGCCATTAATTAGCGGTGAAAGAAAACACACACAGATAATTAAAATTTGTGTGCAAATCCTATAATGTGACGTATATTATTGTTTCTTTTTTATTACTAGTTAGATCACCTGGCGTTGCGTAGGGTCGTCGCTTTATTGGGTGTCTTGTATTGATTACGGGGAGTGTTGCGAAGAGCTGTTTGACCTGATTTGCACGACACGCCATAAATTAGGATATCATCCGCACCATCCGGATGTGTGGTGTTACTGCACAGTGTGGTTTTCAAAGAACTTTCTTCCACGTACAATCAAGATGTGAATTATTTATTTTCTTATGTTTCCAGGATGATACAACATTCCTTCAACAAAGCTCCTATACCTTTTTAAAAGGCCGGAAACGTTCCTGTAATTCCTCTGATGTCGCAAGATAGTGTAGTGGTGATCACCTAACATTTGGCGACCCGGACGCTAGTTTGTCCTCATCTGTCATAAAAAGTGATATAAAATAATATTTTATATTATACTAGCCGTTCCCGCCCGCTTCGCTGGGCGAATTTTAAAAGGAAATAAATTACTGAAGGAACGTTGGAATTCAAAAAATAAGTAGTAACAAACCATCTAGGATAAATTTCGCATCGAATGCTGATAGTTTCATGTCGATACGATTAGTGGCTTAGGCGTGAAAGAGCCTCAAACAAAGACCATTTTCATTATATATTTCTAGAAGACTTCATATTGTGAAGTCTAATATTTGTGTCGGCACACACTTCAAAATTCACAAACCAAAAGTACCGTTTGCAAACTTGTGCCTGCCTTCTGACGTCACGTAGACGACAATATGACAAGGTTCCGTGATCCATTGCGCCGGTTATTTAATTTCTATAATGATATCCAGGTCACGTGATCGTAACAGAGCCTAAAGGAACAGTCCGGCCCCGTCTGGTTGCTGAAGTTCGCTCCAGAAGAGTCCCAGTCGGTCACGATGTGCGGTTACCCTGCGCGGCACACGCTTGGCCAGTTCCTACATACAGGTACGTGAACAGTAAATATAATCAATGTATTTTTAAATTTTTAAGCCCCGATAGGGTTCTGCAAGTTTTATCCTCCGTTTGTGAATAGAATGAAATTAAAAAAAAGGCTGTAGGCATTCCAGTTCCGGACTTTCGGATTCTGGCGTTTGGTTAATATTTATAATGTGTTCTACAGTGGCGTACAAAGTGCAAAATATTTAATATTGATTATATAATAATATCAAAACAAAGAGCCAACAAAATATATATAGTGTAGGATAGTAAAAACTAGTAGTAACTTGCAACAGATCAAAACTCAAAGGAGAGAAGCATGAAGGAGACATAATGGGTTATTTCAAAGGAAGTTCATAATATCAAGAAACATGACGTACTGATATATATTAATTAAAGAAAATTCTTTCTTTTAAGAAAATGGCAGCGTGATAGGCGTCTTACTGTCTCTTTCTAATTGCATTAAGAACCATTACTATCCTTTTCTTACGATACAAACGCCGCTATATCTTATTTTACTCAAAGGGCTGCATTTGTTTCTTATATCTGTTTTTGGATGACTCGGGCTTATGAAATGGGTCATCAAGCTGAAAAATAAAATAAAATATTATTTTATTAGAGACGACATATACATGTGATAGCATTGTAGAATTTTGATGAAATTGACCATCTTCTGATTAAACGTGACTGCTCAGCTTAGTGTTTTATATTTTAGTACGGCTAAAGCTACTAATTAATAGTAAATTTAAAGCAAATTTATCGACATTTACTTCTTTTATTAAAAAAAACATTTATTTTCGTATTGTTTGATTTCCCAATAACTAGTTTGGCTTCTTGCGAGGCCGCAATAGCATTGAAACCTATGAACAATTCAAAACTCAATAGTCACAATGCCGAACAATTCGACTCCGGGTATATGATATGGTCACACTGATAAATGCGGACGTAATCTGCATGAAGGCCGGCAACGCTCCTATGATTCCTCTGGTGTTGCAAGAGAATGTGGACGGTGGTGATCACTTAGCACCAGGTGACCCGTACGCTCGTTTGTCCTCCTTTTCCATAAAAAAAATCACGGGTAACAGCTAGTTATTATGAATAATGTAGATATATATTTCAGTACAATAAACTTATCGTCTCAAACATTCCTTTCTTATTAATCTCAATAAAGACTAACTCATGCTCATCAATAATTTATTTAAAAACGCAGAATATTTTAGTGAATTTCTCTTTTAGCTACTCCTTCACTCAGCAACAAACATTGTTAAAATTTTAAATTCGTTGTTTTTGCCTGTTTCTTGTAGCAATTTTTTTTTATTCATATTATTTGCTTTATTCATATTATTTGCTTTATTCATATTATTACCAAATTTTTTACAAAAATATTTGTGTTGGAAAACGAAAGCTGATATTGTATGGACGGAGGATTTCTCAACATCAAAGGCTTCGCGCAGCTGTAGCGATAGTAAACTTGTGCTGTAAAATCCTCTTTATGTCGAGATATAAAACACCAGCTTATACTGTATGTATATATATGCTAGTCTGATTCTAATATTAAATACATTGCTAACCTTATCGGATTTAATATTGTTTATACTAAAACACAAATATGTTATAAAACAAACAAGCGTGTAGAGGACCCGATAGCCCGATAGCCGATAGCCCTGCGTCACCAATTTTGTATTATCAATGAGTGCGTTAGATAGTAGTTTAATAATCACAATACTAAGGAGCTAATTCCAAGCGTGGCTGACTGTTTAGGACCTATCAATCAAAATCGGTTATATCTACAGAAATGGTCTTCTCTCTAGCACGCCTTAATAATAATCTATAAATATAAAAATGAATTGCTTTTCGTTAGTCTCGCTAAAACTTGAGAACGGCTGGACCGATTTGGCTAATTTTGGTCTTGAATTATTTGTAGAAGTCCAGAGAAGGTTTAAAAGGTGAATAAATATGAAAATGCTCGGAATTAAATAAAAACACCAATTTTGTTTTTCCTCTGATATATCCCCCGTCGCGTCGAAATCAAATTGAAAGAATAGTTTAAAATAAATAACTAATTAGAATTTTTATATCTTTCTAACTTTCTTAGTAGATGAAAAATAAACTTAATTTTAGCTACCTATAGTTGATAGATTAACTACAGATGTGAACGTTGAATGTGAAGTTGTGAGTTTTATGTAGATTGATAAATAAATTTTTGAATCTAACCACAGTAGACACACGGACCAGTAAAAAAAGAAGGACTCTGCGCCGTGATATTAGCAAGTGAAGCACCTTTATGCTAGTGTGTGTGCGGTTACGGGGTATACCAGATACACAATATTTTCTCCCTTAAATAATCATATATCCGCAAATACTTTTAAAGTATTGTTTTTACACTATTTCACCACGCACGACGGCATTTTAAAATATTTTATTGCGACGCAAACTGATCTGTCACAGACGATAGCAAATCTCGTAATGGCAACCGATCGGCTTGTATTAGTGTAATTGTGTGCGTGGGGCTATGTATTTACACGTTTACCGGCTTGTTTTGGTGCCTCACTGTTATGTAAGGTGACACGGAGTCTTATTTTTTTACTCGTCCGTGAGTAGACATATGTATCTTTACCAGGCCATAAAATCCTAAAAAAAACATATGTATCTACTGTGACCTACCCATAATATTTGACATAATATGTTTGTTTGTAACCGACTCATTTGGGCGCGATTTCGACCCACTATAAACAGCCAGATTTTGTTCAAACTTCGTAAATTTATCGAGGACTGATGACAATATATTAATTTGATAAAATTATTCCATTTTTCAAATTGCAAAATAAGATTTTTGTCTATTTGTATAATTTTCATCTATCGTCTATAAGGCAGGAACTGATGTTAATTTTAAATTTCAACCATTATCGATTATTTGAGCTGACAATATACCTGCCGGTGAACACACAACGAGGTTTAATTCACCCACCATTGACGAAGTGGCTGTTGTCATTGTGGGAGATAATTTACAATCTAAAGCAATTATTCTTATTTCCAATATTTTATTTTGTATGGTCATATTTTCTTTGAGAGAATTTATTAACGATCGGTTTAACAGTTCTGCTGTGAAACAATTTCATAATAACATCAGCATATTTTATGAAATAACTCTTCATGTTATGCTAAATTATTGACGAATTCATAAAAAAAAAACAGTATTTTAATATATTTATTTGCAAAAACATAGTATACAATGGTGTTAAAATATTACAATAATAAGCTTATATGTTTTGCTATCACTATTGCTAGCATGCAAATATTTAACTTCATACATTTGTTTTTGTGTTAAATATTTAGCTTAAAACATTTTACTTTTATATATGATAAATAAACTTTGTATATGCTAGTATATATTCTCTGAAATTAAATGAAGTCGAAAACTGGATGGAAAGATATTCGAGGAGATATAAAGCTATATTAGTTAAAACGTGTTTTAAGCCTATCGAACGTTCGATAAAATTCCTTATTAATATTCGTTAGATAAATCTCCCGTAACTAATACGCCCCTATAGTACGCAATGTTGCCATTTCGTACAAAAAAACATGATTTTAACTAATGAGGAACTGTCAACGGAGACAGACATCTTGTCAATGTCAATGGTTTGTCAGTTGTCAAAAGTCGATGTCAAAATAATGTCAAACTTCAAAAATCAAAGTTTTGAAGTCAATCTATGACGGATATTTGAGCAACAACTTTGAGCGGGAAGCTATATAACACATTATTTAACGAACAGCTGATCGATGTCGGCCATGTCTTTTGCGTTCGAGTGCTTAAAATAGGTTTAAACAAGGGTCTTAGCTACTATAAGTCACGTCAGTTTTATCGGAGAGATAATGAGCGTTTTAGCTCTAATATGTGATTATGAATACCATTTTTTAACAAGCGTATATTAGCGATGTTTAAAATCTCCGCTAGGTCATTATGAATAAGACAGTTAAAATATAAATAATTTTCAAGCATTTTTTTAGTAACAAATATTTGTAAGACACAAAGATGCGATTTTTGTAAATATCTATTATTATAACTATTTCAGTTGAAAATCGAGGTACATCTAACGAAGTCACATTATAATTACAACTTTATCCAGTACGTATAGATTTGAAAGATAAAATAATGATGAATTTCTATAAAAATAAGATGACTAGCTGGTGAATAGGTGGGCTATTAGCCAAAATTGACGACAATGATCACTTGATCACTTTAGGTTGGTTAGGTTGTCTTATTGTGATGTTAATATTATTACATTTTAAAATTTAAAAAAGTTAAATAATATTCATAAAAAAGCCATATCGTAAGGCAAAAGAAGAGAAGTTTACTCATAAACTAAAAAGTACGTGATAAGCTATATCATATACTCGCGATGTATATGATGTAGCACTTTGTGTGCGTGCGTTTTGCCATATAAAGTATAATTCACGCGATAGTTTTATAAGTAATAAAATATTGCCTATATTGCCTGTACATCATTTTGTTCTATTGTCAATAGTTTTTGCAGCGCACGCAAAAATAGGTTTTCGATTTTACAAAATAGCAATTTTATTACGGATCCCTAATTTTGAAAAAAAACATAGCCTATAGCCTTCCTCGATAAATGGACTACCCAACACTGAAATAATCATTCAAATCGGACTAGTAGTACCAGAGATTAGCGCGTTCAAACAAACAAACAAACACTGCAGCTTTATAATATTAGTATAGATATAAATGATCTAAGACAGTAGTACTACCAGCTCTATACATTTTTATAAAACATAACAGCACATTTGCCCATTTTTGTGATAATCTTACGTCATATTGAAAACGTTATATTGCTTACTGAGACTATTCGGCTCAGTAAGTGGCTAGAGGGATAAAAGCGAACACTCATTACTCGTCCAGTGATTGATTCCTCCAAGTATTATTATAGTTTTCAGTCAATCACGTTCTATATATACATACGCAGAAGAACAGATTATCTATTGACTTACTGTTTATAATACTAACGTAATAAAAATAATTAAAACTGATGCACCTAAATGATTACACTTAAAGATATTAAGTATGACTTCGTATTTTTGAAGAATTGAAAATTGATTGAATTGAAAGAATTGTTAAAAAACGTTTATGTGAGAAAGGTTACTATAGCATAAACGATTATCTTAATGATACCACAGGCTGAGAATGAAACGAACACCCTCAGGCTCTTTGATATTACATTGTAATCCATATGTTTATAAAAAAAGCCCGCTCAGTTTCTTGCGCCCGGGCCCGTTCTTCTCAGGTCTGAGGCAGTCTATTTTGAATGGGTTTTTTTTTTGGCTTTTAACGTGCACTAAGTGATTTTGAATAAAAATATTTGAATTTGATAACATTTACGGATAAGTAAGAGTTACTTTTTATTTTTCATAAAGTTATAATCTCAGCGACGAATTCATCCACACGAGTCAATGACGTTCTGTACGTATACGAGTGCCAAATATGAGATCATTTTGATGACAATTCGTTTTAATGTCATGTACCACAAGAAGGTAATTTAATTCGTTCCGCGAAACATGTTTAGTGCCAAAAAGCAATTTACTCCGTGAGTTTCAAGAGATTTGGAAATGATAGCCTCCATCTCGACACGTTCATTTATTTTCATAGAACATTAATTTGCTTGTTTACAAGGCAATATAAATAAAAAATTGTATATTCACCAACATAAACTGATATTATAAAACTAAATAGAATTTTTGTTTTTTTTTTTTGTTTTAAACGCTCATCTCAGGATCTTGTCGGATTTATTTAATAATTATTTTTAAATATCATCCCTGTATTCATACGGAATACTATGAATGAATGAATGAAGCCTTTATTTCAAGCAAACTAAAAGGGCTATTTTTAACTTATGCTACAACTTATATGCTAAATTCACTCTATATATACTATATCTTATGATTATCACTGCTCGCTTGTCCGCCGACAAAGGCCTCCTGCAGATCTTTCCACATTTTCCTGCCGTAAGTTGTTCTTCTCCATGTTGGTCCAGCAATCTTTTTGAAATCATCTTCCCATCGTATCGTTTGTCTCCCACTATTTCTTTTTCCATATCTTGGATACCACTCTATAATGTCTTTTGTCCATTGATATTGTTTGCTTCTTATCACATGTCCTGTTCAACGCCATTTTAGCTGCCTAATTGTTTTTTCCACACTTTCCATTTTTGTTTTCTTTCTTATGTTTGTTATTCTTACTATATCTTCCTTTCTTATTTTCAATTTGCTGCGGAATACTATGGGTCCTGTTAAATTCAGCTATATCTTTCATCTACCTTTGAGTATTTATTTTATTTTAGTAAAGTATCTTTATTTGGGGAAAATCTACAGATGTGGTGAAACATTTATAAAATATAACAAAAATAAAAATACTGTGAAGAATGTCGGAATAAATATGGCTCACTTCTAATGATTAATGTTAAAATAACCTATATTAATAGATTAATAATTGTAACAACTAGACTAACAATCACGCTAAGAAATTGTCTGAAGCAAAACTCTGCGTACGCGTCTATAAGGCAGAGTTATCGTTCAGTTGTACTTCAACCGTGCTTTGAATAAAACACCACGCAATAACAAAGTGTTCAGTTAAAAATATCCAAATAAAAGTATATACAAGCATAAAAAGGATTGAGTGTCATATTTCGGGTAAGTGCCCCTTTAAATTAACAAAATCGTGTAGCTAACTTGACGTTTTGAGACATTTTGCAAAATAATTACATTTCAATTGCTAAAACAAAATGTCCTTGCCTCGTGTTCACGTCACAACTACGCGTTACTACTTCTAATGAGCGTATACTATTATCATAATAGATTTTGAACATAACTGCCACTAAATAAAAATTTATGTATACGTATATACAACGCCGCTCGGACATTTATTGACGACTTTTTAATAGGTGATTGAAAGTCTAATTGTTTATTGTACGTCAATGACCTACCTCTTAAAAATTGCAATACATTTCATTAGTCTACAATTTAGACATTCGTTGAAAAAATATTATAACAATATTATTCTTAACACTTTTTAGAGTAACCAATAATTTCCTGTCCTTTGGGTACCTAACCTATACGATGCATTTACTCCATGTACCCAAATGATGAGGATAATATCTGATCGCAAACGGTTACCTTACCAGCCCATTACAAAATTTTAATATCATGATGTTTCGGCAATCTTGACCAGAAAGTCGATCCATCTTGTGGGGGGCCCAATCAACATTACGTCTTCCGGTAAGAGGACGACATTCGTGGACTTTACTGCCCAAACGGCCACCTGTCCGTCGAGCTATGTTCTGTACCCTATATGTTTTAGATCAAAGAAAATGGCCTTAGAAACACCAAGAGAAATATGGCCATAAGTGGATAGCTATATTAGTATCACAGATGCCCTAGCGTTACCATATTTTAGTATGGTAAAAATTACATTTGTAGCAAATAAAAATGGACAGAATTCAATATTTTCATTACATACAGTGGGAGGCTCCTTTGCACAGGAAGCCGGCTAGATTATGGGTACCACAACGGCGCCTATTTCTGCCGTGAAGCAGTAATGTGTAAACATTATTGTGTTTCGGTCTGAAGGGCGCCGTAGCTAGTGAAATTACTGGTCAAATGAGGCTTAACATCTTATGTCTCAAGGTGACGAGCGCAATTGTAGTGCCGCTGAGAATTTTTGGGTTTTTTTGAGAATCCTGAGCGGCACTGCATTGTAATGGGCATGGCGTATCAATTACCATCAGCTGAACGTCCTGCTCGTCTCGTCCCTTATTCTCATAAAAAAAAAAAAATGTGAAACTTTTAATACGACACCTCGAACTTCGACCCCATAACTGACAAAGTTTTTCATTACATTTTATTTTTTATATTATGGCGGTAAAATACAATTATATTCATGAATAGTTGTTTATAATGTTGCTGTGGGCACTTTTAATTGTTATTTTTGTAATGGAATCTTGTATCTAGGCTTATATTATTAATGTACCAATGACCCACCAGGCCACCAGCAATAAATCGCGAAGAATGTGAAGTCATATCAAGTGAGCCATGTGTTCTTTTTCTGTGGCTCCAGAGCTGTCTCCCTTTGGACTTTACACTTGACAGATTATTAAACACAGATGATTTCAATCCTCCGATAAACATCTAGTTAAGCGATATTCAACGGATAGCGCAATTTCGGATTTTTCAACAGCCAGATATTATTAACAAACGAATAAAGTCTATACTAGACTATTATACTTTACAGTTACTTTATTACTAAACACAGACAGTTACGTTACTTTATTACTAAACACAGATGAGTTCAACACTTTTTGGAACAACTTTGTTTTTCTTCAGTTGCAACAACTCATTAACGGTATTAAGTAGAAAGTAACATGGTTTCTTATAATATATTCGATGCCAGGTTCGTGTTAAAGCATAACATCTTACTTAGATTCATTTAGATACTACTGCAAATACTTCAAATCCGTTTTCCTTCCTTTTACAGCTCGAGATATCGATCCATAAAGAAATCTGTTCTATAAATATAGATCTGTTTGCATTGGTTTACAACGGAAGCTCTATCAGACAGATTTCCGCTTGTTCAAATACCAACAACATCCAGTCTACGGGTCCATAGTTGCTCTTCAAATAACCTATTTGCTATATATTCCACTTTGAGTACATTGGAACCAATGTAACAGACTAATACTGGTATCCCATATTCTCTGCGTTGGACAAGCTATTACCGAATATACAATGAAACCTTGATATAAAAAGCTGAAGGAGATACGAAAATATTCATTGTACTAATTAATAAGATACAACGAGTATGTTAGGTAGAGGTTACTTTAGTCTAACATTTGACTTAAGATTTAAAAAGGTTAGTCTGCTTTTCAAAACTCATCAGCACTTCAATTATGTTATTTACAAACCTTACGTGTTTGAATCTGTCTAGATATGAATTCTTGATAGATTCTGTTTCTAAATTGATTGTTAGAATATGTTTTGCAATAGTTTGGTTAGTTACATATTACAGAGCCTTTTGCTGCTAGATGAAAATCGATGAAATGACGCCAGGATTATTACTTTAGTATGCGTGACAAGCAACGTCCTACCTTCGCGATTTGTATGTCACTTTGTGTGTGCATTGCTCAAAATAGTCTATCTAGTCGAATAAAATGATCTAAGAGAGATCTAAGAGTTATAGAGCAGGTTTAAAGGCTCATTATAATTTTAAAAAATCTCAAATTTTGTTTATGTTAGAGCACTATAATAGTATCCTGCAAAACAAAATGGTTGACAAATTTTTGGAACGATAAATTAATGTGGCTAAATAATTTAGAAACGAAATAAATTGAGAACCCTTTATCGAGGCCAACACTTTCACGAGACCTTTATAGCTTTTACATTTATTATATTTCTGTTAATTAATATTTACACAAATTGTTCAGTTCTACAAAGAACCGTTAATTTTTCTTGAACAAAAACCCGAATTCATTTATTATTTCTCCATTTATAAAGTTCATTAATGCCAAGTTTTCAACTTCGTCTTATGATGACATAACTTTTGCTTCGCAGCCAACCTTTTCAATTTTCTAAGTTCATATCTAACGCTTGCTGGAATAACTTTGTTCTTTAATAGTTTCTTTGATGGGTTTCATATTTCTTAAAATAAGAAAATGTATTTTTACTATATGTTCTTTTTTTAATGTTCATTTAATTCATGTAAGAATTTATAATTCTTTGGCATGGCCATAAAAATAACAAAAATTTCATTCTTCATCCCAATACGGTACATTTATAGAAACGACGATAAAATAATAAAATATCTGAAAAACATTAATAATGTTTGATAAAGGTTTCGAATTACTATTTAAAAATATTCACAACTGTGTGATAGCAATAGACACCGTTTGTAATAATTAAGGACAAATAAATAGTTTGTAGTTAAATCGATTTTTATTTATATCGTACGATGAATTTATTGAATACAGATATTACTTCACACTTCACCTGATTCCTGCCGCCGAATTCCACCTTCGCACGGCACGCCAAAAATAAGGATCGCATTCCCACCATCTGGATCTGTGGCGGTCGTCCACAGTTCGGTTTTCAAGGAGCTTTCTTCCACGTACTACAAAGCTATGGTATGAAATTCCTTGTGCGGTGTTTCCGGGACAATACGACATGGGTACCTCCAAAAAAATCGCGTACACCTTCCTTAAAGGCCAGCAACGCTTCTGTTACTCCTCTGGTGTCGCAAGAGTATGTGAGCGGCGGTGATCAATAAACACCAGGTGACCCTATGCTCGTTTGTCCTCCTTTTCTATCCAACTATACTATAGGAACTTTTTTATGGGAAAAAGTAACTAGAGGAGCAAAATGTTCAACTGATAATAAATGATACACAACTTTAATGTTATTATTTTAGCAGAATGTTAAGCTATGTAAAAATCATCTTGTCCAATTTTTTGTTCTATTTTTTCTTACTTCTGTACCACAGCCACTAACGACATGTAAGCTGCCAAGCCCACAACAATACAATTCCTGAGAGACAACTGGTGAAGTCTACAGTTTTTAGGTCAGGGTGTTAAAATGCTCTGGATTTATTCATACTTCCCAGCCATGAACCACGCACCTTTTCCTTGTTCAAATCCAGCTGATTCATTTTAAATTTCTTACCTGATACTCAAGTATCTCTATCAAGTCGTAAAGAGTCAGCCACGCTTGGCATTAGCTCCTCAGTATTTTGAATATTAAATCAACAACTAACACACACATTGACAAATAAAATATGGTCACGTATTATACCAATAATATGATAATTGACAGACCGCTGTCAGGTCTATTCCCTACTATATTCTAAGTCTATATTTTCTTCTCTATGAGAGCACTATTTGTTTCCAAAGAGTGATTTTATACCATCAAAAAGCATTCTCAAATAAAAAAAATTTAAAAAAATCATATTAATTACGTGACTTCTAAACAATCTTGATCAACTCTTTCAAAAATTACTCTCTCAAATCTGATATCAACGATTATAGATGTACTTGGATCTACACCTTTATTTACACCCGAATGGTTTAAGAAAAATAAAATATTGTAGGACCAAAAATAATTTGTATAAGAAATACAAATAAAGAACAAACCACTTTACATATTTTCTTTGTAATTACTACCGTATTTCATGATAAAGAAAGGACCTTTCAGGACGTTGAAAACATCCTGTTCCCGGTCGCTTTTTGGAAAATTAAATCCTTGGGGCGACATTCACTATAAAAGTCTGCTTACAATTCCTTCTGCTCTATAAGACTTTAGAAGTAGTGGCACAAAAGTTGAACAGCGGTCACGACAGATATTACCCATTTGCTTTTACCATAACAATGGAACGGCCAAGTTTCATCTTCGCGCAACTATTGAATATTAGAAGCTCACAGTTGTGTTATTCAGTTTTGTACTAGCCATTTTGTTATTGTATGACTAAACCGATCTAGTCTGTGTTCTTTATTTGATATTAGAATCTAGATAACATTTTTCTATTTAAAATATTTAGATATTAATAAGTAATGTATAACGTTTATTTAACCTAATATATAATTTGTATGTTACGTATGTAACTATCAATATTTATTTGTTATGTTTTAAAGTGATAACCCTCACTTCTAGGATTAATACACAAATAAAATTTGAAAAACAAAATTTTATGAACGATGCGGGACTCGAACCCACGACCTCCGGCGTTCCGTGCCGGTGCTCTAACCAACTGAGCTAACCGTTCGAGTGACGTATCGTTATAAAATCTTGTATGCTTTGTTCAACTCTCAGGTTGTGGCTTCATCTACAGGACTACTACTGTTCAACCCCAATATTTGCCATATTAGGAAATTGACTTCAGATGTTGCTCTTGTAAATCTAAACAATTTATTATGTTTTTAAAGTGATATATAAGTGTCACTTCTAGCATTCGATGCGATTAGATGAAGCGACAACCTGAGAGTTGAACAAAGCATACAAGATTTTATAACGATACGTCACTCGAACGGTTAGCTTGTCGTGGGTTCGAGTCCCGCATCGTTCATAAAATATTGTTTTTCAAATTTTATTTATGTATACTTATATTATAAAGAGGTAAATTTGAATCGGTTTTGAAAATTCTGTCACCACTAAAAAAAGCCACATTGTTTGTGAATGTCATAGGTTAAATATTAACTCGAATATTTCATGTTAGTCGGATTTGCAAAGCAAGTCAGAGAAGGAACAGTCAAACGAAAACATTTCCCATGGAACGCTGCCTTGAAACAATAAAAGATATAAATTATGATTGTTTTATAAATTAGCATCTGGCAGCAATACCAATTTTAACAGTTACACTTGTCAAAGTGGATGAAGTCCGTAATATAGAGAACTTCTCAACTTTTCAAGGTACAAATCGTTTTTGGTTTTATTTTTCAGCACCAATACAAGTATTAATCCACAGACAGTAATTATCATTTTGTGAATTTAAGTGAATGATGAGGAAAACAATAAATCAGACCGCTAGTTTGACTAATAACTAGTAGATGTAACCCCGGTGACAACAAGATTGTTAAGCGACTTTAACAAACCAAATATTTATTTAAAATCTTAATTATGATCTTCGTTAGCTTGAGAGGTGGCGTCAGATATTTATTGGAAGAGTGACACTGGGTACATCAAAATCTTAATATATATAAATCCAGTGTCCTGATGTTTGTTTCCAGTGAACTCCTAAGCTTATAAACGGATTTTAATGGGGATGACTGCTTGGAGTATAGACATATTTTCTATGAAAGATTTTATTGACTCACGGTTTGACAGTTCTGCTGTGAAACAATTACGTTATCACAACAGGGGGCATATTTTACGAAATAATTCTTGATATTATGAATTATTATTGACAGATTTGTAAATAACAGTATTTTATTCATTATTTACAGAACAACGTCTCTCGGTTCAGTTATTACTAAGTAAAAAAATGGCGTGTTTTTGTCGCCAAATTCAAACATAGGCATGCTCTGCAGCCTGAACGGCTCGATAGATTCTAGCTGCAAAGATGTCGTTAGATTCGTATCAATTGTGAAAGTGATGTTTGAACCAGAACACAACATAAGCAGGGAGTACGTGGTGAAGGCGGTAATAGTTTAACTGGCTAAAACTCATACTCATTCAATAATAACACTAAAAAACTGCTACTTTAACATGTTTAAAAGTTGTTTTTTTTTATGAAAATAAGGGACGAGACGAACAAGGCGTTCAGCTGATGGTAATTGATACGCCCTATACATTACAATACAGTTCCGCTCAGGATTCTTGAAACACCCAAAAATTCTAAGCAATAGCTCTATAATTGCGTCATCTTGAGACATAAAATGTTAAGTCTTATTTGTCCAGTATTTTCACTAGCTTCGGCGCCCCTGAGACCGAAACACAGTAATGCTTTACGGCCGAAATAGGCGCCGTTGTGCCATAATCTAGCTGGCATCCTGTGCAAAGGAGCCTCTCACTGGTAGATGATCCTACAGTTGATGAAACCCAGCCTTACTTGATTACTTGGTGCAACAAAAAACTCAATATATGGCCTCGAGGTCTAGGCGCATCCGGTCGAGTATATTCTGAAGCGATTCACTCATATCGGAAAAAGCAAATAGAAACAAACCGATATTAACTGTTACGATTATTTCGTGTTTGTGTACACATCCGGTCAGTCTGAACTGCAACGTCGCTTCCGGTTCATTTTAACCCTTTCGTGTAGATTTAATATTCTTTGACTACTTTTGGACTGAAAGCTTCTTTAGGCCCGCGGAGCACTTTATTTTGTGTTTATCGAATTAAACTGAGACGTCACGCTCGCCTTCGGAAGTCGGCTCAGTCAACTATAATAATGATAGTATTATTTTATTATTATGAATTACAATAGCTTCTTGTGTAGTTCGTGCCATGTGCAAGTAGTTGATGTAGAATGTACTGAAAATTAAAGTTATATTTGGCAGTTAAATGAAGAAGTATAATTGACATAGTAGGAGCGACGAAGAAATATTTAAGTAATTTAAAAAGTCTTACCCACTTAACACCAATAAGGTGTAAATGTATATGTGACGATGTGTGTGTGCAGGTGTGCATGTAATTTTGTATTGTGTTCGCTTATATATTGTATAAAAAGCTATATAAATTCATGAAGAATTAAGTCTTTAATATTCTATTAAGTCTGTTTTATGGTTATAAATATAGTGAGTTAATAAAGTAATATATATTACAGAGTAGGCAGCATTCCATGTATTAAATTAAATTTATTATTACATTAAGGTGGTTTCGGGAGCACCGAGACGAGTTAATACCCATAGAGAAGAGTGAGATGTGGCCTCGGGTGCAGGTGCTGGGTGGTCTACTCAGTATACGTGGAGTGGGGACAGAAGATGGAGGACGATTTGTGTGCTGGTTCAACAACTCAGCGGGCAGCGAGTCTGTCCACTTCACGTTAATTGTCACAGGTACTCTCATCTCATAGCATTTCTACTGGCGATCCTTTCATCTTTCAGTCAAGTCAGGTCAGAAATACTTTATTGACATAAAATCAACAGATTGCTCGTAAAAGTCAATCAATAAAATACAATTTAAATACATGCTGATTTCACAAAAGTTTATGCATATATATATTTAAAATAATGCAATCTAATAAAATAATACAAGGTTGAGCCATAAAATTTATAGAAAGTAACAACTACAATAATATTTAATTCCATATTTTAATGTTGTTTACGTCTGTTATTACTGAGACACTTGCAATCCGTCGACTGGCATGAAATGGCCTCGTTTTCTTAAATTCATTTTAAAATTATTTAATTCCTTGCTAATCCTTCTTTGCTCTAGAACTGACATTTCAAATTACTTTCAGAAGGTTATATCCCATTTGGTGGCGCTCAGATTATATTGTGCAGATGTAGAATGGATTATAAATAACTTTGCCTTTGTTCATATTTCATTCACATGCTATCGCTATCCTACTCACATCTATAAGTACAGACAGCATAATAATAGCTACCCTGTCGTCAATTTTTTTAAATAAACTTCAAATAAATTAACACTGAGTTATGCTAACAGTATAACCCGTCACTTAAACCCATATTTTGTCGATACCTTATAATATTCCGATCTAAAGTTAGGATAGGGGTCCCATGAGAACCTATTTTACATCTCTTATATAAGACTGCAAGATATACATTTCAATTATCTCTTTCATAATATAAAATATTATAAGTTAGACTGCAAAATTAATAACATTAAGGGTATATATGCAAGATCAGCTCAATGGAAGATGTCTTTAAATTAAAAATGATATATATAGATATACTAGCTGACCCGACAGACGTTGTTATGTAGATAATAAAAAAATACTGGTTTCTTAAAAAAAATCTTAAAAAATTCTCCCTGTCGTTATAATGAAATTATTTCACAGCGGAACTGTCAAACCGTGCGTCACCGAATTCTCTCATAGAAAATATTTTCAATATTGTTTCATTTCAATATTATCAAATCGAAAAAAAACTATCCTATCTCTCAAGTTGGACCAAACTGCTCTCCATGAAGTAGTCTCCATTAAAATCCGTTCATTACTTTAGGAGTCCATCGCGGACAAACAACGTGTCACGTAGTATTTCTATATATTAAATAAGATTCTAAACTTTACACAATCAAAAGAATTTCAAAAATAACTAATACAAAGTTTTGGTGCCAACACTTATTTTAAGAGGGTGTCTTCTTGTATATTCTTACAACGAATCTTCACTCACTGAAACGATATGAGGAAACTTTCACGTTTTCAAGTATTTCTATTTTACTTTAAAAGAAAATATAAGATAAAACAACTTTATTTGGCTACAAGACTGGCTTAAGTTTAACACTGGTATAAAATTTAAAATATAATCATATTATTTTTTTAAATAGCATTATGTATACAGCATGTTGCGTTCATAATTTCTAACCATGACAAAACTTCTGATCATGAGTGTGGTTATTTAAACTTTGGCTTTTATAATTTGATATACGAAAAGTCTAAGAGACGAACGAAACATCCGTTTAATTTTTATAGGCACGAATCCAGACGCTTGCTGGCTGGGGCCGAAAGTTCTGCGCTTAAAGTATACTGGAAGAAGGGGGTAGAGTTTCGCTGGGTCTAATTGGACTCACGATTCCTGTTACATAACTTTTTTTCTGATCAAATACTTTTATGTTTTGCTTAGTTTTTTGTTGAAAATGATATCAGTGAATTATTATTAGACGAAATTGACACCGAATGAAAATGTTAAAAAGATGTTCAACAAAAAACAATTCCAATAGTGTGACAGTTGTTCTGAACACTGCAAACATCATGCTCAAAAAATGTTTTACGTTGTATTATGACATTCATACTTGGATATTTTCAAAGACTGGTCGACATAATTTGTAATAAGATGTAATTTTGTTTGTCAAACGCTATTTAAAAATCCTCGTTTTTTTTTTTTTGTCTAATTAAGGTCAAAGTGAGATTATCAAAAATTCTTGCAGAGCATATGGAGCGTGTTTATATCGAAATATATCTTAATTTTAATATTTTTATCAATAATTAATGTTGATGAAGATTCTTTAAAATCCCCTTTTTATTACTATAATGACCCGTTAAAATCAAAAAATAAAAAAGAAGAGAGAAGTATAAGAATCTGAAGTAATTTGTAGCTTTTGATTTCTGGGTTCAAATTGACGAAATTACAGTTACCTTCCACAAAATAGGGATTCCCGTTAAGGTTTAATATTACAGGGATTTTCGGCAGGAAATAATGCGAAAAGTTCTTTAAAAACATTCGCAAAGTGATCTACGGTCTAATTGTAAATCTAAGATATTTAAGAAACCCACTTAAGCAGACCATCCTCCTCCTCAGTCATTCAATCTTGGAAGAGTGCTCGTGACCAAGGGGTTGTACTTTCTGATGGCATCGATAAGTCGCGATTATTTTTCATTTTTGTCGGTTAGTTAATAGCGAGATTACTTGTCGCGTCGTGACATTTTAAACCGACTTCAAAAGGAGGTTCTCAATTTGACCGAATTTTTTATGTTTGTTACCTCAAAAGTTTCGACTATGTGAACCTATTTTGATGACCCGTCCTGATTTAAATTTCGTCCAGTGACGTCTGACATCGGCATCCATGAGAAAACCATGTAAGTCTTGTACTTTGCACTAAGACAAATAACTCAATACGTTAACCGATATCGATGATTCTTTTTTTATTTGAAAGTATATACTTCAAGACTAGTTTGATGACAGTTTGGTAAGGTTATGATAATGGGATCAATAACAAAGTAACGGAACTCTTCAATTCTTAGGAGCAAATTAACGATACTCAACCGAAACTTTTATTTATGCTATACGGATATTTGAATCATCTATCATAACGTCGTTAAAGTCAATGATAAATAAAGAAAATGATTCGTCTACGTTACCACGGAATGCATAATACATAGTAGAAGACGTTATACACAAACGTAATTTATGAGTTTCCTTAGACAACAACAGATGGCGCTACAGGAAGCAAGAACGCGGTATATAAGTTGATCGTAGCTTCACTGTAGTCAACATATCCAGCTAATTCTGTAACTCGTGAACGGTGCTGCTTGTGGAAAGTGACAGGCAGATCACTGTTATAGACTTTTTGTCGAGTAATCTTAGGGCACTTGTCCATAGAGAACTCTTTAGTTTAAATAAAATTAATGAAGATGTAGAGTCAGTAGTGGCTAACTATAAACTATCTAGTGCCTAATAAAGCTTTAAGGTGTGTCGGTGTGCGTCCTTCAAATATCTTAATTCAGAACGTTAACAGTTTTCGACATGGGATAACGGTTCCGAAAACTATGTATTTTTGAAAACCGAGGTACTGAAACCTTATCTTTATATGTGTCAAATGTCAGTTTCAGTGTTGATGATGGCTTACAACT
This sequence comes from Leptidea sinapis, assembly GCF_905404315.1. NCBI lineage: Eukaryota > Metazoa > Arthropoda > Insecta > Lepidoptera > Pieridae > Leptidea > Leptidea sinapis. The sequence continues at coordinate 11,908,090 of NC_066289.1, read as the reverse complement.
TGCAAGTTACAGTAAGCGAATTTTTTAGCTATCAGTTATCAAATTACAATGCGCTTTCGTTCGTTGCTGCATTAGAACATGACGTTTTGTCTAATTTTGCATTCTACGCAAGTCTTTTTTTAAATTTACCTGGAGTTAGATTTCCTCCATTTTTGTGTTTCGTTTATTTTATTTAAACGGCGCTGTCTCATATGAGCAGCACATTTAGTAGTATACTATTCAGACAAATTAAGTGTTTTTCAGACTCACATCGTGAAAAAATTTAAAAATAACAAAAAAACAACTGACTTTAAAAATAAACTATTCCAGGACATTGTATATAATATGCACTAAAAGTAATATTCTTGTACAACTTAATAATCAACTTAGTTTTAGAAAATATGATTGACTTTTATGTACTCTAATATTTTTCGTTTTTGTCTTCAACTGCAATATTTGTCACATACTTACTATTAAACTATTTTTAGTATTCCTTTTAATTGGCGTCTTTATCCTGTTTTATTTTTTATATCTAATATATAAAATTCTCGTGTCACGGTGTACCTAATTGAAATCCTCCGAAACGGCTCGACCGATTTTCGTGAATCTTAGCCTAGGGTGAGGAATCGGACAACATCTATTTTTCATCCCCGTAAATGTTAAGGGTGGTCCCCTAATTTTTCATTATATTTTTTTGGACATAATTTTTTGTTTTTATTTTTTTATGATTCAACATTGATAAATACATACAACTTCAAGTTTTCGCCCTTCTACGATCTACAACTATTTTTTATCGCGATTTTTATATTATTCTGTTCCATCCACAAATCCGCTAAAGGTTTGCGAGATGGCAATCGAATACAATAATATTTGTAGTACGATAAATTTGGTGGGTCTGAGAATCAGTTTCATCTACTTTTTCTACCCCAAAAATTTTTTTATTACTTTATATGGCAATACAACGTTTTTTTTGTTTACAGAAGCAATAGCCGTCCGAATGAAACCAGATATGCTTCGAGCAAAATTAAATTCTGATGCAGTTATAGATTGCAAGACAGCAGGTTATCCAATAGAAGTGGTGTACTGGATTCACGATGGTAAATCCGTCAAGGACACGGAACGAATCAGGATCTCCGAAGACAGATTGAGGCTACATATTAAAAATATCCAGATAAACGACCAGGGAATCTATCAGTGTTTCGCGAGCAATACCAGAGACCAGGCGTACGGGATTTCAGAGCTGCTGATTGATGGTAGGTCTTATATTAAATGAAACTCGTTGGCGCCGGCGGTTATACCTGCGTTTATTTCGTTTACGTCGAAATCTGAATATTAAATAAGTTTTTTTTCATGTTAAAGTAAAGCTTTTATTACATAATCTTAAATTTTTTCTATGTACCACGAAGTTTAATTTCATTTTTTTAATTTGAACTAAAATATTAATGTCAGCTTGGTCGAGTGGATTACACACCAGATTTTAAGCTCTGGTTTAATAAAACCACACAAATGCTTTTTGATAACATTTACAATTTAAAATTTTTGCCGCCGTCCTCATAGTCCTTCAAGGAACACTTAAATAGCTGCTTAGTATAGCATTAAAATGTTCACTCCTATAGTCACCTAAGGATTTCTTAATAGGCCTAAGGAACACTTAACTTTAAGTATTGTTGGATCTATACTTAAATGGTAAATGAATGGTTATCTACTCGTCAGCCAAGCTTATTATGGGTCTCTGTTGTGGTGTCTGTGGAGGTACAGAAGAAAGTCCATCTTCTGTTTCAAACAGGCTTCCACGTTTATTTGCTCCAGATTTATAAACGTAACTTATCTTTTGCAATGAATTGCACGAAAAGTTTATTCCCAAAACACAAAATCAAAACAATCACAGTCCAAGACACTGATAGGACACTACTGAATGGATTTCGGATATTGAATCAGTAAATCTTTTCGTTCTTGCACCTAATTTAACATCTTAATATATATAAATTACGTGACACGTTGTTGGTCCGCGATGGACTCCTAAACTAATGAACGGATTTTAATGGGGATTACTTCATGATGTGTAGTTTGGTCCAACTTGAGAGTTAGGATAGTTTTATTTCGATTTGGGACCCATAATTATTTTTATTTTCAATATTTGTTTTGTATGGTCATATTTTCTATGAGAGAATTTAGTGACGCACGGTTTGACAGTTTCGCTGTGAAACAATTTCATGATACAAAAAGGAGCATATTATGGACAAACTAGTTATCAAAGAAAAAACATTAAATAATGAGAAACGTAAACGACAAATTTCGGCATCGCCGAAAAGTAACGAACAACCACGTAAGCAGTATGTTACAACAAATGCTTTTGATTTATTGAAAGGAAGAAACAGCTCAGTCTCCTCTACGAAACATGAGAATAAGAAACAATGACATAAAAACATCAGACACCGGGAAATAGCAACAAAAAAAATTAAACATAACGATAGCAAAATATTCCCCAAGCCGGGTGGTCTCCGTGGGGAATCAGACCACAACCCTCCACAAAAAGAATTAAAGAATAACGAAAATAATCGTATAAGAAGTACAAATATACAATGTGAAAATTCAACTATAAAAATTGGAACATTTAATGTAAGATCTCTTTCAACAACTGAGAGATACCTGCAACTGACTTATGCTCTAGATGAAATCGATTTCGATGTACTTGGATTATCTGAAGTGAAACGATTGGGCTGTAAAATTGAAGAGTATCAAGAGTACATACTGTGCTACATTGGAGAAACTAAAGCCCTACATGGCGTAGGATTTTTGGTAAGGAAAATACATAAAGATAAAATATTTAATTTTACGGGAATTTCCGAAAGGGTCGCTCTACTACAATTGAGAATGAAAAATCTTAGTATTTCCATAATTCAGGCATATGCCCCAACTGAAACATCACTAGAAGATGAAATCGATGCATTCTACAATCATATAGAGAAAGCAAATCGCTTAGCTGATAAGAAACTAATAGTAATGGGAGATTTCAACGCAAAGATAGGGCACCCCAAGAAAAAAGAAGAAAATTTATCCACAGGGAGCTATGGTTATGGAGTTCGAAATAAAAGAGGCCAAAAACTAATAGATTATGCCCTAGAACACAAGTTATGTATAATGAATACAGTATTCAAGAAAAAAGCAAAAAGAAGATGGACTTGGATATCCCCTAATCAAAAAATCAAAAATGAAATCGATTTTATCATGATAAATGACCCACATATGTTGAGCAACATCGAAGTTCTAAACCAAGTCAACTTCCCTTCAGATCATAGATTAGTACGAGCAACAATCATCATTGGTCACCAAAATAAAAGCAGGAAACATTTCAAAACCACATCTCTTATGCCTAAAACCCGTGAAGTAATTGGCAATTACCTCAATTGCTTAAAAGCCAATCTTGAAGGCTTGACAACCAGTTTGCCAAAAAATGTTCAAACTTACTATGACATATTGTCAGAAAAATACTCTGCAGTTCACAAAGCAAAGAAGCCATTCAAAAAAAGAAACATACAATACTTAGCGAACATACAAAACAACTAATAAAGAAGAGATCAGAATTAATACACACTAAAACCAGAACTAATGTACAGAAACACGAACTGACCAAATTATTCAAAACAACTAATAAATCAATAAAACTCGATTACAAAAAATACAAGAAGATATTATGAACAGAAATCTTAACAACAATAAAAGTGCTAAAAGAGCGTATAAGGAAATGACACTACAAAAGAAATGGATACAAAAACTAGAAAGCAGCTCTAGCGAAACAAGGACAAGAAGGGATGTAATAGATCATGCGACCAATTTTTATAGAAAACTGTACAACAAAAAAGAAAATGACAACCTACAGAGTGAATATAACATCGAGAATAATAAGTCCACCGCATTTAAACTAATAGAAGAAGACGAGGTGTACTCACACATAAAGGTGCTTAAAAATGAAAAGAGCCCAGGACCAGATGGCATAACAAACGAATCTCTTAAACTAGGAGCCCCTATTATACTCAAATACTTAACAATACTCTTCAACATGGTACTCGACACTGAAACAGTGCCTAAGTAATGGTGTTCATCTGATATAATACTGATATACAAAAAAGGGAAGCCTTTAAGCATTGAGAACTACAGACCAATCAGTTTACTGGCAAGTGTATAGAAGCTCTTTTCATCTATTATAATAAAGAGAATTGCTGAAAAAATTGACGCCTCACAGCCAGAAGAACAGACAGGATTTCGCTCAGGTTTCAGCACAAATAATAGAAGCAGTTTCAGTCAAATAATAGAAAAATATATGGAATACAATAAACCGCTATATGTTGCCTTTATCGACTATAGCAAAGCTTTTGACAGCATCAGTCACAGCTCCATCTGGAGCGCATTAAAAACATCAAATGTAGATAATAAATACATTAATATTATAAAACATATATACTTAAACAGTACGAGCAGGGTTAAACTTGAAAGAAGAGGTGAACTGATAAAAATAGAAAGGGGAGTTAGACAAGGCGATCCTTTATCACCAAAACTTTTCATAGCTGTGTTGGAAAGTATTTTCAAAAACTTATCTTGGGAAAAATTTGGAATGAATATAGATGGACGTCGATTGTGTCACCTCAGGTTCGCAGATGACATAATTATTTTTGCTGAAACATCCAAACAACTACAAGCTATGCTGTGTACACTAGATCAAGAAAGTCAAAAAGTAGGCCTACAAATGAATAAAACTAAAACAAAAATAATGACTAACAGCCTCAAAATACCTATCAAGATAAATAACAACTTTATGGAATATGTAACTAACTATATCTATATAGGAAAACAAATATCGTTTTTAAAAACAAACAACGAAGAAGAGGTAGAAAGAAGAATAAATATTACATGGAAAAAGTTTTGGTCATTTAAAGAAATTCTAAAAGGAAAATTTAGTATGAACATAAAGAGAACTGTAACGGATACCTGCCTCCTGCCGAGTTTACTATATGGGTGTCAAACATGGACATACACAAATAAAGTGAAACAGAGGTTACTTTCTACGCTGAGAGCAATGGAAAGAAGCATTCTCAAAATAAACAAAAAACAAAAAATTAAAAACGAGTCCATACGACAAAAAACAAAAGTTACAGATGCACTGAAACGAGCCATGAAGCTTAAGTGGCAGCAAACCACAAGATGGAATGGACCAACATTAGGCAAACGAAGAGTTGGCAGACCAAATAAACCGTGGACTGACGACCTAATAGAGATAGCAGGAAAAGACTGGATGCATAAAAGCAAAAATCGAACACTATGGAAAAACATGGAGGAGGCCTTTACTCTAACGAGATTCACAACTCAAATAAATAGAAGTATAAGCAACTAATCTTACTAACACCAAACTATTAGAAATATATCTTACCTACTAATACTACTGATAATTCGCTTGTGTAAAAAGAGTTTTGGATTAAACGAGGCTTTATTATTATTATGTTACGAAATAATTTTTGATGTTATAAAAAAATATTGGCAAATTCCTATAAAACAGTATTTTTTTACTATCTTCGGAACAACGTCTGTCGGGTCAGCTAGTATATTATAATAAACAATATACATAATATACACTTTCTAAAATATATAAGACTTAGTTACTCATGACATGAGCTAACAGCCACTGAAAGCCTCGTTAATATCGATCCTCCTGTTTAGTAGTATTAGAAATAAATAGTCAGATTTTTTTAATATTTGGTTTTCTTGTGCATAATGTAGACATTAATTTGGATAATCAGATAAGATTACGCACAAATTTATGTGAAATTATAAATATAATCTGTTGAAAGGTTGGATTACCTGAATAAAAATATGAAAGAGAGGTAAGCTAGGTATTTGATAAAATCTTATGTTGTTTTTCAACATACTGAGGTATTCAGTATGAAATGTTTCCACTATAATTCTACAACAAGCTTCCATTACTTTGTGTTAGAATAAGCGGAGCATTCGTGTAATATCCGGCTTTGGTATAAACAATAATATTATGGCAGTAACGTATGGTGCTGCTAACGACTGTAATAATACATTATATTCCAGATTGTAACCAAAGTCAACGTATCTATACATAATATAAATGTAATTGAAGTTTCTGTCTGTAGTGTTACAGCTTGTTATAAAATTCATGTAAATGTTTTATTATTTATTTAATACATCACAAAATCAAAAGCACTTAAATTAGGTTATAATTATAATTTTGTAGAACTTACTTCTAATAATGGATTTACAATATTTATAATAAGACGTGGTATTTGTGCGTGTGTGGTTTGGTGTGTGTGTTGTATGAGTGTGTATGTGTGTTTGTGAATTACTTTTAATTTATAACTTCCTTTATATTTTTATTTACACTCCTTATAAAGCAGTATTTACTGTTATTAAACAGTTCAGTACTGTTCAATTGTTTATTATAGTTGCATAGAGTGCGACAGATTACAAAATCTACTACATTAGTAAATGAAGTAACAATAGTACATATTGTACTGTCATTAGTACTTATCAATAATTTTCTAGATAGACGTTTAACTGTGAATAATAATTTAAATAAATTAGTTTTTGTTCGCATTAGCGTTTTCTAACAGTTTCCATTGAACCCTATCCATGGCAATTCCTCTGCAAATTTTAATTCGAATTTAAAATAATGCTGCTGCGTTCTAGATTTAAACTTTAATCTTTTATTTCCCTTAGTGTCTGATAGTAGTCGGCTGGTCGGGAATCGTTCTCGACGAACGCCTTACGCCAGGAGTACTCACATTCATGATGCAGACTGGAACTTCACCGGAAATAGAGGTAATATCACTTTGTTTGTCTGCTAACTTTACGTGGCTGTTACACAAAGATTTTCAGTATTGCTCATAAATTTCATTTTATTGCTGGAAAGTATTGGACAGAACTAATTCATATATTAAGAGTTATTTCATTTCACTTTTGATAGCAAAAAACACGCATTAAAAGATATAATAATACCACTTACCATCATGTTGGTTTTTCCTAATAAAAAAATATAATTTGTGTAATCGTAACCACAGCTTACTCCCCATTTATTTGATAAACCCTTATGACCATAAGACAATAATCTGGCAAATTATTATCAAGTAATGGAAAATGCGTGCATAGGGCTGTCGAGACACATTAGTAATATCAACATCTTATTTGTAAATATATACCCCTCCCCATTGTTGTTATTCGATCCAACGTTTGGAAATACCATTCCATTTTCAAATACCAGTTGGCTCTGAAACAGCCGGTATATTAAGAGCGACAAATGCCCTGCGGATGACTTCATTAATGTTGGCGTGACGACTGATACGGCCTGCCGATTTTAGGCAGAATAGCCCGTGACGCCCAAGAGCATCTAACTGAACGCCACATCGACATTGATGTGGTTCATTCAGGTTTACAATTATCCGAAGTGATACGCCTGTTGACAATGTTATATTGTCAAGTAGCGTTCCAATCTGCGCAGAAGGAAACGCTTGTATCCAAAAGCCCGTCTCATTTTGTGTCACGGTAAATGTGATCAAAAGATCACGAAAGGCTGACTTACAAGGAAGTGCATCCCATGCTTTTTAATACTTTAAATCGTTTGGTAAAGTTTGAATATTTGCAATATTTAGCCAAGAATTGTTAGCTTCGTTCAGATAGGTAATCTCTGACCTACCTGGTACACGATTGACAATCAAAGTTAGTATAATATAATATAGATACCTAAATACATTAGATAAATAGATATTAAACTAACTTTAAGATATGACATAAAAGCTAATAATTGGTTTGGTTGTTGCTGGCAGACTTCAATCGGTAAACGTTTAATATGTTTCTAATTTCGGATGCAGAGAAGCCAAAATCGCAATCCCCGTCGAACTCAATAGTCTCTGTCCATACGTTTCCGATGTGTGGAGACCAATTGAATTGTTTCAATTGAAACGTCGAGATGCTTTGACGACTTGCATTGAAATTTGAAACGTCAAACGCAAGCGTACACTATTGATTTGTGAGAGATATTAAAATTAAAATTACAAAATTCAGAGATTCGATATAATTGTAAGTTGTAACGTGTTTTTAAGAAAACCTTTTTTTTATAAAAACTTTTATTATTTATTCCACTGTTTACTTTATTTTTACTTTAAAGAAGTAACGTAAAGTCAAAATTCTTTATTTGCCAGATACATTCACATGTAAAGTTGTTACAAAATTAAAGTAGGCACATGTTTCGTCTTGACAGACAAATATTTCAGTGATTTCGTTTGTTAATATTATAATGTAATGGTTATTCGACATTCCAATTAGTACCAAAATTCAGTTATGATATTAATAAAATCATTTGTAACCTGTTAATATTATATTGTTTTAGTAATTATATTTAGTTATTAATATATAATATAATATAGTTATTATTAATATAATAAAAATAATCACAAAAAAATTGAGTATAATAATAGTATTGGTGCCAGTTACCACTTCATTTGATAATTTTCGTTTATTGAAACAATATTTTTAATAGTGTTAATAATTTAAATTTATATTCTATTTAATACTGTCTCATCCCTTATTTCTTTTGGAAATTTATTAAATATTTTTACACACATGGCAGTACATTTTTTTTGGTACAAAGTGGTTCTAATGTCGTTCTAATGTGGGGTACTCGAAGTCTAGTAGGATCTCGTGATAGTAACAAAGAACAGTGGCCTAACTAAGTGAATAAATTTAAATTTTACTTAACAAATAAACTAGCCTCTAGTACATAAATTTTGGTAACAGTCAGTATGTTTAAATTGAAAAATAGTTGTCTGCAGTTATCGAAGGGCCCTATACCAGCCCCAGCTCTTATACATTTTGAGCCAGTAATACTTTGATTATATATGTGGAGTTACCCTATAGCAAAATACCATACCTAATTATAGATGCTATATAGCCGTGATAGGATTGCAACTTCTTTTGATATAGTGTTTCTGGTTCGCTTAAGAGCAAAGACAAATTTATGTGTTCTTTTAACCTGTGATTCTATATGAGCCTTCCAGTTTTAATTTTTATCTATACTGATACCAAGGAATTTTAGAGTAGGAACTTCTTCAATAGATTTACCTTGATAACTATACTCTTAAACATATTAAAGTAAGTGATTTATAACTATTGCTTTCGATACGAAATATTTGAAATTTCAACTTTTATAAATTGTTTTTATATAGACATTATAATTTAATATTATATAATAATAATAATACATCAGACTATATTTCCAAGACATTATAATAATTTGATGAAATGAAAAATGAAAAAATGAAAAAATATTTATTTCTGTAACAAAAATGGTACAAACATAATAGTGGATGTGACCTTCTATTAAGTGAGAAACACCTGTACCAGAAGGCCACAAAATGATATACATTAACCCTTCATAATGGTCCGCTAACTTTAACCACCCGCTAAGGAGTATTTTTTCTCATTCTGACTTAGGTCAATAGAAGAAGACAGAGTCAGAATTAGGAATGCTTTAAGTTAGCAGACTATTATGAATAAGGGGGATAGTATTGGTTTATTCGACTAGAAATAGTGTCCATTCAAATTTAATTAGAACTTTGAAGCGTCATTTCCTTTATCTGTATTTTATTGTTTATTTAATTTAGAATATGCTGAAACATGTTTACTTTACTTAAAAAAAATATCGTATAATATATTTAAGTAGTTATTTTATCCAAATATAGCATTTTATATCATACACGAGTGATCACGCATTTCAAGGTCGATCAAGGTCAATAAATTCTTCTTAGTCTTTCGGAATAAATATCTCAAAATATTATAATGAAAGCATGAATATTTTAATTTAAGTGATCACCGCCGCCCATTCTCTCTTGCAACACCTGAGGAATCACAGGAGCGTTTCCGGCCTTTAAGGAAGGTGTGCGCGCTTTTTTATGCAGGTACCCATGTCGTATTGTCCTGCCGTATCTCGCAGGAATCTCATTCCATAGGCAATTCACTTAGAAACGAAAATGATATTTTAATTTAAATTAGTCAAATCAAAATTTGACAATAATAATTTTCATCGCAAATTTTTACAATCTTTTCATATAAAGAAAATTGGAGAGTCAATTTGTAATATTGAAATAACTGTTTTAACTACATGTATATGAATATATGTACGGTACACCAAGATATCATTTCTTACACTTTTTGTCTGTCTGCCTGCCTGTTTGTTCCGGTTAATCTCTGAAGTGGCTAGACCGATTGATACATTTTCAAAGTATAAACATAGAAATAGTTGAGAGAACTTCCAGAACATTATAACTTTCATCGTTTCGTTAAAATTTAATAATCACTTTTTCATGCAATTTTAAATAGAAGTTACAAATTGCAGAGTGGCTTGGGTAACCTCAAACTCGAGCACGGCTAAAAAGTTTTGACTGTGATTTTACCGGCACAAAGCATACCTTCGGGGCATTGGCAGGTCAACCTAAGCGCCGATAACGGGGACAAAAAATAATTTTATCTTGCCAGTTTGCTGGAAATGTTTAAAAAGTTTAAAAAAATTGAAGCTATATACTTCTTTTTGGCACGTTAGGGAAAAATTATCAGATTGAATTTTTACGACGCTCGCCTACAGCGCTATCCAGATTCGACACCCTGACGTTACCTGGTCAACTAGACCATTGGTATCATACTTCAGCTGTCAAGCCTCTACCACTAACTCTAATCTAAGTCTACTGAACCACAACCAATTGACAATAATTGAATTATGTATAAATTCCAAATCTAAGAATTCCTTTCTAATTGTATAAAAATAATTTAATGATATTAATATTAACTTTACTTAAACAATTTGTTTTGTTTTAAAGTGATAACCCTCACTTCTGCGATTAATTACACAAACAAAATTTATGAACGATGTGGGACTCGAATTCATGACCTCTCCTCCGTTCGAGTGACGTAAAGTTCATAAATCTTGTATGCTTTGTTCAACTCTTAGGTCTCTGGTCTCCTCTAGATGTAGCCAAATCCTGAGATTTGAACAAAGCATACAAGCGCGGGTTCGAGACTCGCATCGTTCATAAATTTTGTTTTCAAATTTTATTTTTGTAAACTTAATTTAACGAAATTATGCGGTCTTATATTATTTTCACTACTACAATTGTAATCTTGATAGTAAGACTCTACCATCTGTCCGTCTGTATGTCAGCAAGGTATACCTCATAAATTGCAATAGTTAGACAGTTGATACTATGGTAGTGTGTATAACGGTATAGCAACAACTTCTCAATGGATAATAGCATTGAAATTTTTATAAAGATTATATGAAAGAAACCAGTGGGAGGCTTTGCACAGGATGCCGACTAGATTATGGGTACCACAACGGCGCCTACTTCTGCCGTGAAGCAGTAATGTGTAAGCATTATTGTGTTACGGTCTGAAGGGTGTCGTAGCTAGTGAAATTACTAGGCAATTGAGACTTAACATCTTATGTCTCAAGGTGACGAGCGCAATTGCAGTGCCATCAACTCAACATTCTGCTCGTCTCGTCCCTTATTTAAAAAAAAATCTGAAAGAAATGTCAAATGGAAGGGGATGCTAAGAAGAATACGAAAAAAACAAATCATATTCAACATTTCAAAAACTTTCAAAATCTAATAGCGCAAATATCAATGGAAGATTTTTCAGTCACGTTTGAGATTTTCTTAATTCTACTAACATATTGTTTGTAGGGTCATGTTATAATGCTTCATGGAACCCTTTTAAGTGTTACTGATCTGAAATAATTTATTTTTCAAAATCCTTGAATATGAAGAGACATAAAAGAGCTTCGGAAGCAAATTGTGCTCTGAGAGAGAAGAAACATGCAAAAAATAAGGTATATAACCAAGCAGACAAAATACATATCGTTTGTAGTTTGCCAGACATGTTGTATCACTATATACTCTGCTCATAACCAGAGAGCATGAATTTTAAATGATATAAGCATACTAACTTTACTAGCTCCAGTTTTTATCCGCTCTCGTTTCCTTCGTCATAAAATATTTAAAAGTCTATTTTTAAGCGCGGATTTGCTGCAAGCTATTAGAGTCAACTCTTCAGCTCAAACAAAGGGCCGTAGCGGTGGGGCTTGGCCGTGTCGGGAGCTAGTCTATCAGGCCGCAAAATTATAAATCAAACCGCAACCGCTTACAATTAAGATCGTATCTCGTTGCAGTAAAGTCCTTTTTACAGACTTAAGTAGTGGTATATATGACCTTTGGATACGATTAAAATGGCGCCCTGCAGTTAGGTGTCACTTCTCTTCAAAACGCAAATGTCGTCGCAAAGCACGTTGTATTGAAATAAAACTAAAATAAGATTACCTATTTGGTTAATGAGATCCGTAGAAGTTGCACTGCTAGTGTTATTAATGAAGTTTTGTCACGCTCAATTGAATGAAAAACATGAAATAAACGTTTGCTCGTCACCACAATTACTAAACAGATTTAATTGGCCTAACCTACAAAGAACGACGGCAATAAAGCCAGATAATCTCTCTTCTCTTTTGCTTGGTTATCTACACAAACTCTATCTCTTTCATTCTTACTTTATTTCGCCGTCATAATTGGACCCGTTTAAGACCGTTACTCATTATTGTCTAAGGAAAACCAAGACCAAAAATATCAACCGGAAGAATCAAGTCTGGAATCCAATAATGAATAAGATTACCAATAAAGACTTATAGTATCCAACGTCATTTATTTTAGAATCTGCTAACTAACTTTACCAACATATTGTTTTACATTTAGGCTCAAAGTAATTTCGCACAAACATATTCATTTGGTTCTCAAAGATATTTCTAGAGCTTTTAGGCACTTGTCCCACCTCTAGCGATGAACGAGCTAGTAGAGCTAGAAACTGGAAGCGAGTTAGCGAGCAGCTGAAAACGAGTGATCGGTCGTGATACTTTTGTTGCTGGACCTTGGCGTGTGTGCCAGTGCGGGCAATTAATCGCGCTGTAGTAGCCAATACTACAGCCGGATACACTTAGCCGGATTATACAATCCGGCTAAGTGTGAAAGCGAACGACTATAGCCGTCATCTGTCAATCTGTCAAAATCTGCATATTCCATACTATATGCATACATACTTTTCCTAGAGAGTTTCGATAGGCTGTGAATGTCAAGCGAGCTGTCACATTGACGTTTGTAAATACATACATTTGCTTGCTAGCTTAAGCTTAGTATACTTTCAGCTGTCAAATGACTATAAAACGAAATCAAAGATTATTCTAAGCTTACACTCAGCTAAGTTTTACGTAAGTAAGTACGCTCTATAGATCTCAGCCACAGTCTTCTCCGGCAGTGTAAACAGCCACCGATGAATTATTGGTACGTGTGTGTATTTTTATCACACGGAATCTATATCTGTCGTAGTACTTTTCTTGAGTAAGAGAATAGTTTCTCGCTGGCGATGGAACAAATGCCTTACACGTGTGGCAAAATCAATAAAGCTAGTTCCACTGTTCTAAATTTTCAGAAGAAGGATGGAAAAAATTTCATTTTTTAAGCATTTCAAGATTTCTTCAACATGTTTTAATACATAACGTTAAACAAAAACATCGAAACAATAATGTTGATACAAGTATTGTTACTGCGAGACATTGTCTTGCGCTGCGTATTTTAGGCACTGTTCCCAAAAAAACACGAGACAAGGCTTCAGACAATTAATTTGGAAAATTACCATCATAATAGCGAAGTATATTCTATTATGCTTTTTAATTTAAAAATGTCCTTACTGTTGAGAATAGATTTAGGAGATTCGTGCCATAGCCTGTTCGGAGCGGATTTGCTAAGCTCGACCCAAGCTTTCACCGCTATGTACACTGTACATTTGTTGAGCCACGCAAATTGTTATACTTGAATCTTCAAGGGACTCGACCTTATAAGAATTGATAGTCTCTTAAGTGCTACTACCCTAGATAAGTTACAAAGTAACATTATAAGTTCTCTCTTGCTTTTACAAACTTTTTGTATAGTAAAGATTAGTTACAATGTTTTATTTGGATGTCGCCAGATCAACGCCATAAAAATGCGGGTTCGGTATGAATAATTTGTTTTGTTTTAGAAATAGCAGCTGGTGATTTGTTTTGTTTTTAACTAGCATTGTTTTTTTATGAGTAATCCGAAGTAGGTTAAATATAATTTGCAGGCTATCTTCGTTTTTGTCTAATTACTTAAAAACTCCGGGTTTGTGGGAAAAACAACACTTTTATTTGATAAAATATAATATGTAGTCTATAATAAATAATGATTGATTGTGCAACAACCTAAGACGGTTTTCCATACGTAAGTGGCCATTGTACTTAATGTGAGATTAATCTTCCCGTTTTCCTGGATATTAACTTTCTAAAATAAAAGATAATGAAGATGTAAGTTAATATCCAAAACAATCATAGAGACAGAGAATCATAAGATTACGTTTGTTTTGCTATAATCTAACAATTCTATTTTGTTTTAGAATCGAAACCGGAGCTGGTGTATTGGTTTTCAGAGCAAACCCTTCAACCCGGGCCAAGTGTTTCACTCAAATGCGTTGCGATGGGCCACCCTCCTCCACAATTTTCCTGGTTGCTAGATGGATTTCCAATCCCTTCTAATTCAAGGTTAGTTAAATGTTTGCCTGTTTTTTGACTACTGAAATTGTATTTTCGTAGATTGAATAAAATTTTCTACGATATTAAAATAACTTACTGTTAAGTTTGCAAGGAAATAGTAGTTAGAATGTAATTAAATACACAAAGCTTAAAATATTTGTTTAGTTACTTACAATCGAACTAAAATTTCATCGTTTAGACGGCCGTAAAGACAACACTGTACGTTAAAAACATATTAATATCTAGGTACCACTTAAAAGTAAAAAAGTTAGTTAATATTAAATACTTGAAACAATAAAAACTACCTATACAATTTTTCTACAACAGATTCGTAGTTGGCCAACACGTGACGCTTCAAGATGATGTCGTCAGCCATCTAAATATAAGCCGTGTGACAGAACAAGATGGCGGCGAATACGCCTGTGTTGCCAGCAACACGGCTGGAAAAGCCAGCCACGCTGCGCGAGTCAACGTGTATGGCCTGCCTTATATACGAGAGATGTCAAAAGTGACAGCTGTCGCCGGCAGTGATTTGAACATCAAATGTCCGGTCGCCGGATATCCAATTGAAACTATCACCTGGGAGAGAGGTATGCAATATTTTTTGTAGTATACTCAACCGTTATTCATGTAATTCATTCATTCGAACATAAACTAGTACCTATAGATATTTGGCTGATAGGAATAAGTAATGTGGCCAACGCTTATATTTTAACGCCCTAAATATAAATGTGTACTTAGTTATATTGTCTTTACTATGTTTCGAACAAAATTGCTTTCTGCTGTCTGTCTGTTAAATAATGTCACCCAATGATTTATGAACAATTGAGTTTTTTTATTAGCAAAAAAAAAACAAATATTTTTACATTTTACTTTAGGAGACAAATAAAAATTTGTAAATTGTCACGAAAAGTCACTCCAAACAAAAAGGTTCTCATTTCCATCTCCAGTTTTTTTTTTCTAAATTACCTACACCCGTGCAATGTCGTAACGGGCTCCAAGATGGGCTTATACGGTGTTGATTTACTATTTGAGGTAAGAACTATTTAAAAAACGCATTTGAATTTAATTATAACCCTGGTGAATAATGAAAACATAATTTAATGCTGTTTAAGTATATAGTTATAGTTTTTTCTGAAAAGCTAAAATTTTAATAAAAGGGGTGAATGTATGAAATTGCCGTTGTTTTGTATGTGGTACTTCGAATTGACATAGAACCTGCATGGTTTGAGAGTGAAACTTTTTACACATGGTACATGTGTAGTTCCTCCTTTAAAAAATGTGCAACATTCCATTATCGACTTTCAGTTGTTTTTTTTTATTCAGCTTAGACAAGAAACATGGGTAATTACTTCGAAAATTCGAGTCAGCCTTGCGAAACTCATTAGGAAAAAAGCGATTCGCTCGATTGTATGAAACGTGCATTCATTAATAGATTGACAGGTGACGACTATAATGTTGTTAAAAACGGAAAAAGCCGAAATCAACTCCGTTTTAAATAACGTATCGCTAGTTACAGATAAATTTTGTCACCTGCTGCTTAATGACAAGATCTTATCTATCCATAGTTATGTCTATATCTATATATAGGTTAGATGTTAGACGATAGGTTATTGAAATGTAAGTAAGCGTAAAAGGATATATTTGTCTACCTCTAGTAAGCTCAACTAAGGATAGATAGGTTATTGAAAACGGCCGTAAATGTTATCCACAGACGGGTTACAGATAGGACGGGTTGTCATCAAGTACAATCTCTTCATATTAACAGCTTGATGTTGGAATTCCATAAAAACGTAATATCTATTGAACAAACAATTTACGAAAGATTGGGTATATAGGGGGTATTTTAAATTCATCGTTAAAACTTATATTTTAGTGTAAGAAGCACAATAATTTTTGATATTATAAGTTTTTTTATTTTCTATTGGAGGATTAACATGAGTAATTTTAGCTTATTCATCTATTGATGTTATCCTTCATGAGGTGATTCCACCCTATAGGTACCTCGCATTTGGCAGGACACTCCTTTATTGAATTATACCCGTGGGAAGCTAGGGAGGTATTCAAGTAGCAACAGGTCGTTAGAAAAACTAGGTTAAGTAAACGTAAAGGTTTAGATTGCTTTGCTAAACGGCAAGGCTGTGATAGAGCCTTTACAGCGTTTAATTTGACCAAGAAGCACGTTAAATTAACCAATACCCTTTATTCGTCTAGACACACCACTTGTTGAGTTTAACTGTTGACCTCTATTTTGAGCAATGCACGCACACCAACATAAAGTGACATACCAATGGGGAGTGTCAGACGTAGCTTTTCACGCACTCTAAAGTAATAAGCCAGGCCTGTTTTCATAGGTTATCTAACACCAAGAGGCTCAATCTAGACGTATTAATTATCTAAGCCTTTACCTTAGTGTCTGGTTTACGAGGAGTTGGTCGAAGGTCGGAATTTTGAGGACATGGGAACGATTAAAACCAAAACCGCACGGTGCGTTCAATATCCTCTACAAACACAGCTTTGATATAGCGACCCTTTTATTAGTACCAAGCCGGAACTCGTATTAAAAAATTACCTTTTAACTAATAAAGCCTAATAAAAAAACAAATGAAAGTGAATCAACCAAATTCTCATTTATTATAAAAATAATTTAATTAAAAATTATACACATCTAACCTCAATGAAATGACAAAAACGTAAAAAAATTATAACAAAAACTTTCAGTAGGTACTTACACAAAATTAGTGAATATTATTTATAATATATTATTTGATATCAATCAGTTTCATAAATTATAATTAAAACACGTGTGTATTTAGTATTTATTTATTAATATCGATTTAAATCAATTCAAAAAAATTCTATAAATAAATAATACCGAATCTTGGATAAAGACATAATATTATACTAAAGGAAGATTTAACGGCTAACTTCATGAAATCATATTTAAATTTGTGTCGCTATAATTAAGCTTTAAAAACATTTTCCAAAGAACTGTAGATATTTCAACTTACATTATCTATTATTCTAATATATGAAGAGCCGTTTTTTCCTTCGATTACCCAGCGAAAAGTACGGAACCGATCGAGATGATACTTTTACTGTAAAATGCAGCGTCTTTCTTAGTTACAAATAATTACAATTCATACAATGAGAGGGCGCGGGGTACTTAATTTATATAGCAAAACAACGTTTGCCGTGACAGCACTTGTAATTATAAAAAAAAATACAAAAAAACAACCGACTTCAAAAACACTATTCTAAAACAAAATATATAATATACACTAAAAAGTATAAAAATAATTGCGTATTTATATACAATCTAATTCTAGTTATGATTATTGTAATTTTTGGAATCGGTGTCCTTCTGCCGCGACCCGCTCTCGCCTCTCACCTCCTCACTACTCAAGCACATCTCACCTATAACTATGAATGTAGTTACAAGCCTATCTTGGATGTCACCGACTCCAAAAATTACAATAATCGTAACTAGAATTACATTGTATATAAATACGCAATTATTTTTATACTTTTTAGTGCATATTATATCTATTGTTTTGGAATAGTGATTTTGAAGACGGTTGTTGTTTTGTTAATTTTTTTTTATTTTATGATTTTTAGTGAATTTGAAGTATACTAACTAACAACTTGTCTAAAAATGTGCAGATATACTAAATTTTTCAATACAGCAAGAACGTAAGCGCTTAATTGAAGAGTTCCGTTACTTTGCCATGGATTCCGTAATCAGAACCTTACCAAACTATCTTTGAAGTATATCCTTTCCAATAAAGAATCATCGAAATCGGTTGGTGCGATATTGAGTTATTCGTAAATTTATCACCCACTTTGCTATACGTATGTATAGCAAATTTAAGACTTTTATGGTTTTCTCATGGATGCCACTGTCAGATCTGGACCAAATTACAATGGCACCACACGGGAAACACCAGCTTTCAAATTAAAAAATTAAATTGAATTATCAAAATCGTTTCACCCAGTCGAAAGTTTTGAGGTTACAAACTTAAAAAAAATACCGACGAATTGAGAACACTCTCCTTTTTGAAGTATATATATATAAGAATAAATATAAAATTGACTTCAATATATTGTGTAATATTTAAGCATTTAGCGAACACCAGTTAATACCTGTTCCAATCTAACAAGGCGTGCAAATAAGAACGTGATAACACGTTCCCGTGAAAACTTGGAAGGAAATTGCCCCACAACGTCTAATACAGACTTGGCACGATCCAATTAGGAAAGGAATTTTTAACTTATTCGCAACGTGATTTCTTTTTCACGCCTTTCGAGGAGGCTTTTACGTTACATTACAATTACATTTTTCACAAGTAGTCATTATAAAAATGTCGTGGCATTATTTTGATATATTTTCTTATCGTCTTAAAATATAAGATACTATTATATTCTGACTTTATAATAAAAACAAACCACATCACAGTCGATATATGCACATAATTATTTAATTAATTAAAAAATGTCATATCTCTTTGTGAAATGATTAAAGTTTAAAGAGAGAGCACATAGCTCTATTTTATAAACAATTATTATGTTTATGAAGAATACCTTCATAAATGCAGTAAATGTATTCATAATTCACTCTTTATTTTCGTTCTTACTGACAATCTCATAGTAGATGAATAAAGAAAACTGTTAAATTTAACAGAATATGTCAATAATAATCCACAAGGAATGAATTTTCCAAAAATACATATATAACTCTTTCTTGACATTTACCTTTATTAAATTGGAGGCTTTTATTGTGAGAGCCGAGTTTGAATTCCGAGCAAGCAAATGATTCTAAAACAGTCATCATGAACGTAGTGAGAGATTCTAAGATAGAATCCTGAGCTTAGTGATGGATTCAAAGGCAAACGAAACAAAATAATTTCCTCTTGTATTACACTTACAACTTATCTCCTCACTTGCAAAAAATACAATAGTAATATTTATTTAAGCATTATTATTAGTATTATACTGAATCCTTATAAGTAACATAGAAATAAAAATATTATTAATTTCCAAAAACAAGAGAAGACGTGGAAAGTTTCGCACTGACTGAGCAAAAACGACTCATGCTCACTGGTTTTATGTAGCAAAGACACCATATTTTTGATCTAGAGAGGTTTGTTTTGTTTCAATTAATAATGGAAGAATTTCCTAGGACCCAATAAATAAGCAGTTAATAAATAGGATGTAGTTACTTTTTAGAAGGAAAGGATGCAAACGGAAATTAGTACAGAACTGGGTTGTTAGACAGCTATCACTCTTTGCAAAGTACACGACCTAATTTTGCACAATACCTCAGCTGTGTATAGCTACAGATATGCTGCTATAAGCATTTCGTTGATGCGAGATTTCACTCATCCAAAAAGTCCCACAATATTTATTGTTTTAATTATTTATTTATCGCACCAGTCATGAGCAAGTCGGTGACGCGAACCCATAAAATTTTACCCTATTGCAAATTGCCCAACGCGGCTATATAAGTTTTCACTTCAAAAATATTCAAACTTGTTACTAAGCTTACATTTCATATGAATTTACAACATTATCAAGCAAAAAGGCCTTGAAATAAAACCATTGGACCATAAAATGGTAGAGCCCGTTTAAAAGAATTATTGCGAGAGATCAAATTAAGAATGGTTGGTCACTCCCCAATAATTTTCCCTTTCCTATGCCGCCTTGTGCGACCCTTGTCAACAAAAGTCCTACGTTTTCATCAAACTTTATTTACCTTCCTCTTCGACACGTTCCTCTTGCCTATTTACCTTGCGAAAATGTATTTAAGTTTTCTATACGATATACCATATATATAAAAATACATACATTTTCATACAAACATTTTATTTTCAAGAGGCTTTCATGCTGCGAGTTGAAAGGTTTGATCTAAATATTACATACGAATCCATGATTAACTTTTAATGTAATTTTATTTATTTTCTTTGCTTCTTGACCCTATTTCGACTGTGCGTAGTTTTAGTTACCTAATAATGAACATTGTTTTTCTTTAAATATATGCTTAAGCGCGTAACTCAATTATTAATTAGTACATGATGAGGATAAGCATGGCTCCAATTTATATTATATATTCATATTATTTAGGTTTCTTCCCTTCTATAGTTACACTACAGATTCATAACCTAGTCCATCTCATGCATTATACATTTCATAAGCGTGAAATTTGTTGCCCCTCGAAATTATTTTATTTAACTTTCCTACCGGAACGTAGACGCGAAGTAAAGCTATTCCAAATTTGAAACTTTTTGTTTTTATCTTACCTTAGTCACTACAGAATTACATGATTAAGTGATACATGATGAGTATAGGTAAAGCTTGTGGGTTATGGTCGGCGATGCGGTTTTAATACAATTCAAGATAGCCCAATTTGACTGTGACCACTGTGATCTATTGTGATAGCCACTGTTAATGATGGCTCACTACTAACATAGATTCCTTTTATGTATCTTTTGCTGTGAGCTGACGCATCTCATCTTATTTTTGAAATTTGGTCTTCCCAAAGAGATGCTTCACACTCAGAGGGGATGTGTAACGGAGTTTCATCTTCACTATTAGAGAATTTACATGCTCTCTCTAATCTCAATCTATCTCTAAGGCCTCGAATTGAGTGTTTGTTTAGTCTGTAGTGCTACGTTAAGATCCTGGTCCTACTTAGCCCTACTGCCTCATGCGCAGTCTTTCTGTTAAGGCTTGGATTACGGTTTTGAAATGCATTAAACCTAGAGTGATGCTCCAGATTTTACTCGTGTGGGCATGCTACAATATAACAAAGATATTCGAGAATTCTTATTGGGAGCATATTAACACTTTTCAGAAATTTCAATTCCGTCTGTTTTTTAACATTGTGGCCACTGTGATAATGTTGTATTGTGGCCTTTGAAAGCTTTCACCCAAAATCATCAAGAACGATCAATTCGATAGTAACGTGTATGGCAAACAACCACTAAATGGCAATTATTTTATTGTAGACGGACAAACGCTGCCTCTAAATCGACGACAAAAGGTGTTCCCGAACGGAACGTTGATTGTGGAACAAACTCAACGGAGCGAGGATGCGGGTACATACACTTGTCAAGCAACGAATAGGCAGCGTCATGTGGCCAGGAGGGAAGTCGAAGTTCAGATTTTGGGTATGTATTATCGTTGACAGCAGCTTTATACTTGCGTTGCCTAGTTATGATTTATGTAATGTCTGTGTCTGTTTATGAGTACGTACAGTCAGCAGAATATTAACACATCAGTTAGTACCCTGTTACTTTTATTTCCACCATTGCCTGACACAGTGCTGTTATTTACTTGTGATAGGGTACTAAATCAGTCAACAACTATTACCTACCTACATACATATTATGAAGCATGACTCCCCAGGAGGTAGGCAGATATTACTGACTTCATCCTGTAGCATCAAAACTCTTATGCTCTCAGCTTCTTGTTGTTGGGACTCTGTACTGAATTTACTTTCATCCATAACCTGATAATCAAACTGGCCCAATATTTTGTTATCAATAACATTAATTACCTCCTTTTTTACTTCTAAAGTGTATGTACATGCATGTGTGTAATAAATATAAATATTGGGTTAACTCATTTTTTCTGTCACATAATGTATACAATGCTGTCTTGACTTCTAGTCACTAAATATATACAAGGGCTATCCCAAAAACTTGCTATAAGATTTACAGAAAACATGCCACTTCATAAACATACTCGTTTATAGTGCAAAAGTACAAATTTCATCGTTATTAATAACGAGTACTGATTTGCAAAGGAATGAATCGGTCAGGTCGTATACGTCATGAGAAAAGCGCCGCTTTCCTTTATTACCACACCCCATCTTTGCCTTGTTTAGTGGCCAAGTTAAGTCACTATATATTTAGTATTTATTGCACTTTTACGGTGCTTTGCTCTAATTTAATTGTATTACAGGTTATAAATTTATATAATTTCCAAACTTACTAATCACATGTCTCCTGCCTGTGTATGCATAGGCATGCATGTTGCTAACCAGGCGGTTAATAATATGCAGAATGGGAGTAATAACTGAGGAAAATATGCTGAATGTAAACGAACCAATTAGTTGATAATCGCCATTGTTGCACGTTTTAGTGTGTAATTCTATGGGAAGTGTTTGAACCCGAATAGCTTTTGATCCCACTTAGAAACCCAAAGTAAACGATTTTAAGCTTTTCTTTTCAAGACCTTTCCAACGACATACTATTAGTTTGTACCTATTGCGGTTCCTGAGGAATAAAATTTCCAACGCCGTCTTTGTGTTATATAATATTATAATAATGTCATTTATATAGTATAAACGTTTCTTAATAAAAGTGAAAAGCTTTGTAATTAGAATCACATCAAGTATTTTGCCTTCACTATGTAGGTACATTTGTGTTGTGTGTCGTTTTCAATTAATGTGTACAATCAACACTTATTTCATTATATTACTACATAATTAATATATATCAACGTGATGTTTTAACAAAACCACCAAGCATCCTTACAAATTCAGCACGAAAAATATAATAAAAACTAAAGTTATTCTTTCGTCTTTGTACCTGATTCAAGAGTAGGTATGTGCAGTATCAGATTTGTTATCTAACATGGATACCATCGGAGCACCTACAAACATTAAAGTCTCGCCCTCACAGACCTAATTGCTGTAATAAAGTGAAACATAAAAAAATCCTATAGATCCCGGCATCACTAAGCCTTACATTAAACGGTAAACAGGCTTAAAATTTCGTATTAATTACTCGTAAAGTCGACTTTTTCCTGCAAAACAAGTTGGTGTTTTGCCAAAATGGTGTTTTAGCTTTAATTGGACGAAAGTCGATTTAATTAAATTCGTTTTCAGTGCAGCCAAAGATACTGCCCATCCAGCCTCTAACGAATTTATTGAGGGAGGGTATGAGGGCTGCGATCTCCTGTCAAATACTGGAGGGTGATTTACCGATTGCTTTTCGATGGGAGAAGAATGGGCAGCCCGTGACGTCATCGCCATACGCTCCAAGCGGCATCATGACGAGGAGGATGGACGAGTATAGCGCTTCGTTGGTGATTGAGCATATTACGTCGTTGCATAGTGGGAACTATACTTGTATAGCTTCGAACGTGGCTGGATCTGAACGCTTCACAGTTCCACTAACTGTTAATGGTAATTAAAAATACTACTTGGCTTTTCGTTTTATTCCGATTTAAATAAATATTTATTAATCCAGTTTTCATTGAATTTTCAGACGCTCTTGTGCCGTTATTAACCGAGCTAAGTTAGGATGTAGAAAAGGCATATTTAAGAACTTTTATTTTAATTATCCGTGTGGATAACAGTATTGGTATGTGTGCACTCGGTTTTTATGGGTGTACGAAATAAGATGGCCCATTTATTGCTAACAAATGTTGTGGTTATAATATAAATGGTTGTGGATACCATAAAACGATTCTTCTATATCATAGTTTTAATTCAAAGTATCTGTGAAACGCCTATAAGGATTTATTTTAAATCTATTTTCTAAGCTATTCCTCACAACGGCATGTAATTTTTAAGTAATACGAGGACAAATTGGCGTACGTACAGGTTACCTGATGTTAAGTGATCACCGCCGCCCATATTCTCTGCAACACTAGAATCACAGGAACGTGTTTTGCGCCCTTCTGTAATTAAGGTGTAAAAAAAATTAACAAAAACAACCAACTTCAAAAACACTATTCCAAAACAATAGATATAATATAGACAAAAAAAGTATAAAAATAATTGCATATTTTTATACAATCTTATTCTAGTTACGATTATTGTAATTTTTTGAAGCGGTGTCCTTCCGCCGCGACCCGCTCTCGCCTCTCACCTCCTCACGACTCAAGCACATCTCACCTATAACTATGTATGTAGTTACAAACCTATCTTGGATGACACCGACTGGACCAAATTACAATCCACACGGGAAGCACGCTTTCAAATAAAAAAAGAATTATCAACGTCGGTTCACCCAGTCAAAAGTGTTGAGGTAACTAACATAAAAAAAACCGACGAATTGAGAACCTCCTCCTTTTTTGAAGTCGGTTAATAATAAGTAATGATATAATTTAAGGGATATCTTTAATAAATTAATATCAAATCCCTTCGTGGGTTTCACATAAAAAAAGCTCGCAATCTTCGAGATCTTAATAATGTAATAATGTTAAAACAACGGCTGCTTTTCGTTTCATAGGTTTCTTTTAGCACTGTTTGTATATGTGGACCCGGTGATCAATTCTGCCAATAGTCTCGATATTAATAGGTTATGCGACAACTTTTATAATAATAATAATACTTAATCTTTATATTAATGACAAACAACTAATTAACAATAATTCAGTAAATCCATACAAATTTATAATCTAACTAAATGATATTTAATATAAACTATCATTACTGCAGATTAGCCTCATCGTTGGATTGTGTACTGATTTCATGTTGTGTATAAATTCCTTGATGTGTTATTTTCTTTCCCTTCTAAAACAACTGCGCGGAAAAAAGAATGTGAGATTTATGATACTGAAAGTTTACATAAAGAAAAGTGCAGAAAGCTGAACCAAAGAAAATTGTAATGTGTATTACAAATTAATAAATGAAATAATTCAGTCAATGTATCTGAACATCAGAATAATGGCTAAAGTTTAGTATTAACGTTTGAAGAGATCATAATATGGTCGTTTTTCTTTCCTATTGAGTTATAAATCTAAATTTTGTATGAACCATGGTAACACGATCTCCAGTGTAATAAATCGACTGTAATCACATGAAATATCCTCCAAAAGACAATGTAGGTGTATAACATAAAGATCTTGTTTAGTTCCACCTCGCTGGCGTTTGGAACCGGGTGACATGGCCGTGGCAGCTGGCCAGGACGTAATTCTGCAATGCCAAGCTGATGGCTATCCAAAACCAACTATCACCTGGAAGAAAGCAGTTGGTAAGATATCAATATTAATAGCTATTGTAGCTGTTACAAATATCATTCGGTGTCCTTTAATGAAAACCTTACATTTTTAACTAAAAATATATCATTAATATCGAAATGTCTGATGTTTAATATCAAATACTTATTTTAAGTATTTTTAGCTATCTGCTGTGTTTGGAAAAGCTATTGCTAAGTTCTTGAATGTAATGTTTTTCATAGATAATTAAGTAAATATCAGTGTAACTACTAGATTTTTTTTAAATGAAAATTCTGGACGAGACGAGCAGGACGTTAAGCTGATGGTTATTGATACGCCCTGCCATTACAATTCAGTGCCGCTCAGGATTCTTGAAAAACCCAAAAATTCTGAGCGGCACTACAATTGCGCTCGTCACCTTTAGACATAAGATGTTAAGCCTCGTTTGCACAGTAATTTCACTAGCTACGGCGCCCTTCAGACCGAAACACAGTAATGTTTACACATTACTGCTCCACGTCAAAAATAGGCGCCGTTGTGGTACCCATAATCTAGACGGCATCCTGTGCAAAGGAGCCTCCCACTGGTTTTTGTGTCGCAATTGTGTGTTAGCCTTTGAAATATAGTTCTTTTTAATAATTGGTAATATCTTGTCTTGAAGGTAATACGCCCGGGGAATACAAAGACTTCATGTTCGATGGAAACTCGCGTGTTCTGGACAACGGGTCTCTGATTTTTGAAAGAGTGGCCAAGGACAGCGAAGGGCATTACTTGTGTGAAGCAAGAAATGGTATCGGAGCCGGTCTCAGCAAGCTTATCTTCTTGAAAGTTAACGGTAAGATAGACAATCTATTACACATTTTTGACACAACATTACTATGTTGTTTTTAACTTTCAATCTTGAATAGTGACGAGCGGGAACCTTTTCCCTTAGATTTCAGCGTATTACTTTAATTAATTTTACTTTGTTGTTTATGAAGATATTTAAATAAAACAAACGCTAAATATTAAGAGGTGGTTATAGTTATAAGCATATATAATTAGTTACATATGAATTAAAGAATTGCCAGTTTACTAATATTAAATTATATGTCTAGCGTTACAAGAACTTTGGAAACGATATCATATATGTGGTACTAATGATAATATTATGCGTCTGTCATTTTGAATAACAAAAATGATGAATGAAAACAGCACATTACTTGAGATATTATTAGTCTAATCAAAACTCGATTTTGAGAACAAAAGATCTCATAAGTTTTACATACATAGTTCATAAGATTTGAGAAGCTTCTCATAATTATTCTGCTCAACTTTAAATTGCTCATATCTAAACGGTAGTTTAAAACTATTCGGTATTCGAGTAAAGTTCCACGTCACTTCAAATACTTACTTGCAAGATCGACTCAAGCGGTGAGTGAAATTAAACGCAGCTGTATAAAGCGTTGGACACATTAGGGGACAAATGTAGCGGTTTCTTTTTTCTTTTATCACCTAATGGAAGGCGATATCCAGCTGGCCCATGGATATCCGCAACACCGAAGACATGCGTTCACGAGGTGTATGCAGTACGCTTGAAGTTTCCTAAATCGTATTGTTGTGGGAAATTTAACATTTTGACGTGATGTCTTGTGTTTGAATGCAGCTACAGGTATTATTCTGAAGAACTTCTCCATACACTAGCCGTGATATGCATGCGATAGAAGATGCAGAGAGACTATGTTTCCACGCAACACCAATAACCGGTTGGAGATGGCTTGATCGTCATAATACGAGCCGCTATGCGGTCAGATGGAAGACGCTGTAATATACCAATAAGTTCCCACTTCTAAGCGGGTTCTCCCCGAGTACCAACAGTTGGTACTATTAGCGAGGCATTTCGCTAATTTAAATTCAAAATTTCGCCTTATAACTATAGTTACATGCGGTGATTTGAAGTATATTTCTGCTGAAATTTAACCTAACAATTATGTGGAATGCTTGAAAACATTAATAAGTGTTCAAAGATAAGTCATCCGAATTGGTCTTGGTGATCAGTGCCAGATTATTTCTTGTAGCTTATCGAAATGTAAGCGATAAAGAAGGTAGTGGATATTAATTTAATGAATTACCTAAACAACGAGAAAGAGGAATTGATATTTTAAACGATGTTGAATGCGGCACTGACACGTATGCAAGCATGACTCTTGGAGCGGAAGCAAGCAACATGCCTAGCGTCACTTATATTGAGCGTTGCGCGTCAATTTGCGGGACATTTTCTCTCCTAGTGTATCCTTGGCTTAACAGTTATGTTCGACCGCTGATTGGTCGTTCGGTAATATCTCCCCACAGCGCCCACCTTCAATGAGACCAGTTTTTGCCTTGTCCGCATAATAATTAATAGTATTTTATGCAGCAATTGTATGAGGGTCAAAAAACACGAGTAACGTATGAATGACGCCACGAGCATGTCGAATACATTATTTTTTCTACGACTAGGTAATTTTCAATAAAACAAAAATTAAACAAAGAAATAGCTCTAAATTTTTCGAGTTGTCGCATAAATGGGCGAGAAATGTATTCTATACAATAGGTATACTTGCCTCTGGTGAGTGGTTTCATTTTTCCTTCAAGAAAAGGCAAAGGAACACTCATACAGCCAACGCGGGAAAATAGAAAATTACAAAATATACCTAGCAGCATCTTGGCAAATTATAAAAACGAGCTTTTTTCTTAAGTTGACATTAAAATGTTTTGTATGTAATGTAGTATGTTCTGCGTATTACCTAATATTTATATGAACCTACCATACCTAACCTACATTTAGTTGTCTGCGACACCGAAACAACTGTACTTTTTTGCGACATTATAGTACGGTAAACAATGCTTGTTTAGGCCATAGAGTATAGACTTTTTCAAAGAGCAAATAAAGTATGTACTTATATTACTGGTTGCGGCTGTATAAATGACAGATAAAAGTAGAAGAGTAGAAAAAGATATGAATAATTTAGAGATGAATATCCCAATATTTTAATATTATTTCAACCGTTCAAAATATTGGCTTAAATATATAATACTAAATAAATGTATGTAATATATAATAAATTTACCTCCATCACAGGGTGACTGTTTGAGACTGACTAAGTTAAAATAAGTAAATAGTTATATGAAACCTTGGTATTTTACTATAGAAGAAAAACTTCATCAAGACGAGGTTAATAATACAAAATAAAATAGGTGGCCTTTATCCGTCTCATTATTAACGCGATGTAAAGTTACTCCAAGTTTAAAATTACTTCTCCCTGTCATACGCTCTTCCGCACCAACCGTTCGAATGAGGCACGTGATCGCACGCATCGTGAACCTTGGTATGTATTATTCAACTCTCAGGTTGTTGGTAAGAGCGCTCGGAAGGAACCCGAGAGTAGCGCGTTCGAGTCCCGCATCGTCCATGAATTTATGTATGGTTTAGATTTGTAAATTTAATCCCAGAAGTGAGAAATATCACTTTAAAAAATAACAAACTTTTTAGAAATACTCATAGTGTACAATGGAGCGCAATTATAGATATTAATTCCACAGCACGAGTCGATATGAATCCTGTATTTTTATATAGCCGCTGAAAACCTTTGGAATGTCTCAATGGCTGCCTTCAGTGGCACAAGGAAGAAGCTGAAATGAAAATTCTTTTCCCTCATTATTGCTTTCAACAAGCAATAAGGGCTATCTTCATTCCGTTATAAAATATTTTCAACCTTCCTCTCGTTCATAATGAATAATTGTTAATCTGGACCAAAATAATTGTGAACACAATTTCTTTTAATAACGTTTAAAAGAAATGAAACAACCTTCAGTGCGAATATTAAATATAAATAAATAAAGCAATATTTTCGTTAGCTGCTAAAGCTATTATATTCTAGTTTATGATTTGTTTCATTACTATGCTGCTTATGCTGAAAATTTGAGATATCTAAGGAGCTTCGTAGAGTAGTTCGCAAATTCAAAGATCTCGAACGAGAAGCAACCTTACCGTCGAATAAATTGATGTGTGGCATTAAGTGGCAGTGTGGCAGTGAAGGCAAGCAAAAATTAATTGCAAAATACGTGCATAAACAGAGTTTGTCTCTAAATTATGGGACAGTTATTGAAAAATTTAATTAATTAAGGTGGGCCTGAAAGAAGACTGAATAGATAGAGACCAGATCAGGGATGTATCTAAAAAAGGCCCAGGTGGAAAGTACCAAGATTAAATAGCTTTCTAAATTAGAAAGATATTCAATCTTATTATTATTATCTCATAGAATATATTATAGTACACACTGTCAAAGAAAACATAAAAGTTCATACCCTCATAGAATATATAATAGTAGAAACCCTCATAGTTTATATAATAGTACAAAATGTCATAGCATACATAAAGTACAAACCATCATAATAGTACCTAGAAGTAGTACCGCGTTAAATGAAGTCCATGGTTTTGCCAAGTCAATATGTACAGATTTAGAAGAATATATAGAGATGATTATACCTTAAGAGAGTTCAAAAAGCATGTATACTGTACACCCTTAATGCTATATGCAAATTTTTATACATTTAAACTCAAGTTTAAAACTGCCTTACACACACAAACAGACAAGACTATAGCAAAGAGTAGGGATAGATATTTATGACTATAGCGTGATATATTCTGAATATGTAATAGATAAATAGTTACACTGGCCTTCAAAAGTAAGTATCATACTTTTAAAATTGGGATAACGTTTTAAGTTCACAAGATATACTTTCGAAATAAAAAGGACTCCAAAGAGAATTTAATTTTATACATAAAAAGTTTATAGTCGGTAACCTTCTTTTAAGGATTGGCTGAAAAAAAACTTCAAAAACAAAACCATTCCTTTTTCAAAATGGACGTTTCCGAATTACACTTTTACCATTCACATTTTTCTTTCTGTTTTAAATTTTTTTCAAGATCGATGGGTCTTGTTTTAAAAATTTATGCTAAAAAGCACATAACATTTATTATCATGCCTCTTTCAGTTGAAGAATGTGCTAGGATCATGGCTTTTCTGGAACTAGGCATCAGTATGCGTCGCACTGCAAGAATGGTGGGTGTGACGGTACGAACGGTCCAGAAGGTAAAGCGAAGGTACGAAGAGACTGGACACCATCTGAGGAGACCTTGTAATGGCAGACCCAGGTGTACCAGTGCACGAGAAGATCGTTATATTATTTCCACTGTGTTACGAAATCGCCACCAAAATGCAGTTGAAGTCCAGCAACAGCTACTTCAGACCCGGAGGGACTACATTAGTGACAGTACAGTGAGAAGAAGACATGCTGAAGCAAATTTGAAACCCCGAAGACCAGCGAGTGGCCCAAAACTCGAGAGACAGCATCGAGTAGCGAGACTGCGATACGCCCATGAACACATGCAGTGGGATGAAGAAGAGTGGTCAAGAATTTTGTTTGCAGATGAGTCTCGATTCTCCTTTTACACTTGTGATGGAAGGCGAAGTGTTTACAGGCGACCTGGTGAGCGATACCTTCAAGCCTGCATCTCAGAAAGAGTCCAATACGGTGGAGGCAGTGTACATGTATGGGCTGGCATATCCTCAGAAGTTCGCACAGAGCTAGTAGCCATAGAAAATGGCACCCTCACTGGGCAAAGATATGCTCAAGAGATATATAGGTTATAGGTTATAGGTTATAGGTTATCACGGGCTATTATCCGCAACTCGACGACTACAGCGCGCCTATTTTGCGTGCTGAGGAGGGCGGCTAATCCTGCCACCCCAGTTCCTCAAGGTAATGTATCAAACCTCTGATGTCACCCATGACCTCGGGGAGAGTCCTCGGTGACCCCAGGTGTTTGGCCCGGTATGAGGCCACACTCCTACACTCCAAAATGACGTGTGCGGCCGTTTCGTCCGCCTCCGTGCAGGCTCTGCACAGTGGGCTGTCGGTGACACCTATATTGAACAGATGCTTGTTAAAAGGGCCGTGACCCGTTAGTACATGAGTTATTTTCCGTAACCTAGGTCGTGGAAGTTTTACTAGCTTGCGAGAGAGCTTGGGGTCTATTTGAGGTAGAGCTTCTTTTGCTTGTCTACACCCACTTACTTCCATCCAGTACTTATTATGTAATTCCTTGGTGTGTTGGCGTATTACCTTCGTAGGCCAGCTAGGCGGGAGAGGAATAGTTGGTTCTGGTCCTTTTGCTGTCATCGCTGAGCCTCTCCTGGCCAATTCATCAGCGGCATCATTCCCTCGTGAGTTACTGTGACCCTTTATCCATTGAAGAGTTACTTGGTTGTTATTTTCGCATAACTCCCTCAGACGCTGGTGACAGTTGTATATTAGCTTAGAGGTGATAGTGTGGCTTTGTAGGGCTTGTAGTACTGATTTGCTATCTGAAAGGATGCGGATGGAGTAGTCTTTTACCTTTCGAGTCAAAGTAGCAGTGACTGCTTCTATGATACCCATACATTCTGCTTGGAAGACAGTGTTATGAGCTCTTAGTGATGCAGCTATTCTTATATTTAGGTCATCCGAGAACACTCCGTATCCCGTGCCCGACCTTGTCTTTGAGCCATCTGTGAAAATCCTGAGGTCTTTTGTACTGAGGTCCTCTTTCAGTTCTTCATACAGCTGTATTTTGTATCTCTTATCGAATATGTATTCCTTTGGAGATCTATCACTTACTGCCAACAGCAGAGGCTCCTTTTCAATCACCTCATTTAGAACCTCTGGGTGTGGGGATTGAGTGGTCTTCCAAAGATTTAATGTCTTCAACCTTACTGCGGCGCAGGCCGCCTCTTGTTTTATATAGAGGTGTAGAGCCGGAAGGTTCAGCATAGCTTCTACAGCCGCGGTAGGTGTGGTTCGCATACATCCTGTGATAGCCATACACGCTAGTCTTTGGAATCGTTGCAGTTTATTACAAGTAGTGTTCAGCTTGGTGCGTGGCCACCATACAACTGCGCCGTAACATATCATAGGTCGTATCACAGCTGTGTAGAGCCATAGTAGGATGTTCGGGGCAAGTCCCCATGTCTTTCCTAACATTCTACGGCATTGCCAGAAGGTTACGGTAGCTGCATTTATTTTTGATTCCAAGTGGGCCGCCCAGTTTAACTTGCTGTCAAGTATAACTCCTAAGTATTTCACTTCGCTGTTTAGTTGGAGTTCGGTGTTAAACAGTTTTGGCAGTTTATAGTTACCCAGAATTCTTTTGTTTGTGAACATTACCAATTCCGTTTTCTGTGGGTTGACTGATATGTCGTTATCTATGCACCATCTTTCCACGATTTTCAATGCTGCATTAGTTACTTCACATATAGTACTGGCAAACTTTCCGCTTATTAATATAGTTAGGTTCGTCTGCGTAGCCTACCGTAAGGTAGTGATTTTCGTTTAGAGTGGTAATTAGATCATTTACTACCAAGTTCCATAAAAGAGGTGAGATAACTCCTCCTTGGGGGCAGCCTTTAGCTACAAATGCTTTATGTGTCTCACTTTCATTTAGTAATATCACTCTGTGTTTGAGCATGTTTTCAATCCATGATGACAGAGTTGTACATACTCCATGGCGGTGTAATGCTTCTTTTATTTTTGTAAATTTTGTCTTATCGAAGACTCCTTCAATGTCCACGAAGGTTCCTAGACAAAAGGTTTTTTCCGAAAGTGCGCCCTCTATAACGTTCACTACAGCGTGGAGTGCAGATTCGGTGCTTTTACCCTGACTGTATGCGTGTTGGTTGGGGTGTAGGGGTATGTTCTTAAGGTAATTCTCCCTCAGTTCTCTTTCACACAGCCTTTCTAGGGTCTTCAGGGTAAAAGAGGTAAGACTTATGGGTCTGTAAGATTTAGCGTTAGAATAGTCACTTTTACCTGGTTTAGGTATGAAAATCACTTTAACTTCCCTCCATATCCTAGGGATGTATCTATGCGCTAGACACGCCCTGAAAATGTTGATCAGCCGGTTGTGGAGACCTTCTCCTCACCATTGCAACAAGGC
Organism: Leptidea sinapis; assembly: GCF_905404315.1. Taxonomy (NCBI): domain Eukaryota; kingdom Metazoa; phylum Arthropoda; class Insecta; order Lepidoptera; family Pieridae; genus Leptidea; species Leptidea sinapis. The sequence continues at coordinate 11,874,512 of NC_066289.1, read as the reverse complement.
GGGAAAGATCCCATCAGGTCCTGCTGACTTAAAGGGGTGAAAGGAATTTATAGCCCACTTTATTTTATCGGTTGTCACCAACTTGTGTGCTTGTTGCCAGTCAGCTTCCTCAGCGGTTATGTTTTCATTTACCCACTCGATATGCTGCATTATTTTGCATCCTGGAAAGTGAGTTTCCGTCAGGACTCGCTCTGTTTCCTCTGATGAGTTGGTACATGTACCGTCAGGTTTCAGCAGGGATCCGAGGATTTGCCTGGGTTGGTTAGAGATTAATTTCCTTGCCCTGTTGGCCTGGTTATGGCATTGGATGCTGCTGCAAAATTTACGCCAGCCTTCTGATCTTCTGTATCTGATGCGTTTCTTGTATTCAGACTTACACTCTTTGTAGATGTCCCAGTCGTATTGATCGCCTGTGTTCATTGCGCGGTTCAGATGTCTCCTCACTTTTTTCCTGAGCCTTTCTAATTCAGGTCCCCACCAGGTCTGGGGTCTTGGTCTGTCTGATTGAGGGCTGGTAAGGGGACATGTAGCATGATAACTGGCAGTCATGAATTCGTATATTTGTGCTATTTGGTTTTCGATGTTATCTACTCCGATTATCCTGGCTGGGAGTGTTTCGTCCTTTAGACGCGATTCCATCAGCAACTTGTACTGAGTAAGATTCGTTCTGCGGGGTTTCCTCTTGGGAGGTGGTGTAGTGATGTTTACCTCCAGGTTAAAAAGTATCCATCTGTGGTCTGAGCAGGATGCTTCTTTCGACATGCCAATTGGATATATAATCAGACATTCCCTCTGTTGCTAAAGTGATGTCTATAATTGTTTTGCTCCTCCTATTTACAAAGGTGGGTTTTGAACCTACATTCAAAATATTAAGGTTAGTAGAAAAAAGGTATTCAGTGAGTTGCTTACCCCTTTTGTTGGTTGTTTGCATGCCCCAGAGCGGGTGATGTGCATTGCAGTCTGCAGCCACAATAAGCTCGCTCTTGGTTGTCTCGCAGTAGTTCACCAGGTTGACAAGTTCTTCCGGCGGTGGGTCTTCCCCGTCAGGCATATAGACGGAGGCGACCACTATCGCTCTCTGGTGAGTTGGAAGGATGTGTCTGTCCAGTATTTTTATTGCGCATAAGTCTCTGTAACAAAAATCTGTTAGGGGTTGCACATGTAGATTATTAGAAATGTAGATACAGGCTCTAGGGTGTTCTGGTCCTGAGTAATGTATAAGCTTACCTCCGATATTGGAGAGATGGCATATCCGGCCCCGCCTAACCCACGGCTCCTGGATTAGGGCGAGAGCTGTAGGGTTAGATTCCAACCATTTCCGAAGTTGGGCCGTTGCGGTTTCGCTATGGTGGAGGTTTATTTGGATGGTGCTGCACTTAGAAGGGGATGCCATCTTTGGATAGCACACCCTCCTCGCCATCCCCGATGCAGAGCTCTTCAATGCCCTTGGTGCAGTCGGCATCGCCTTTGGTGCCCGCCGCCAGAAGCTCTTCGAGCTCCTTTAGGCTGTCGAGCACTTCCTCCGAGGGAGAGCTAGTGGCGCAGTTGCCGTCTGCTGGGTCAATTGTTTGAGCGTCCATGGGTTCCGGCAGTGCATCATTGTCGTCTATATTATTCTCTGTTGTTGTCAATGCCTCACCGTTTGTATCCTTAGAGGGGGGGGGGTCTCGGTGTATTTACCTCCTGGCCCCTGGAACTTCAGATATACTGAGCCCAGCATGAATGAAAGCCGGCGCTCATGCTCCAAGATTTTGGGGATTTGGTCCTCCTGGATGCTTACCACGATGAAGCTGTGGTCGTTGTGGTGATAAAAGGCGTGTAATAACCAGCTGTCTACTTTGGCCCAAGAGTTTTGGAACCGTAGCATCCCGCCGATTGCTTTGGTGTCCTTCCATTCACCTGGTAGTATGCCACACCTGACGCGGTTGGGAATTTCCCAGATGTTTTTTACTGCCAGGGTGTCACCGTTAGGGAGTTGGATTTCCAGGACAGCAGTTTTCAGCCACTCCAATGTTTTAAGATTAGAGCACCACAGTTTTAGGATGCCCCCATCATAGATGGGTTTGCCCAGAAACGCAGACCCTTCTCTGTCTTCACTCATAGCGGCCGTCATGGCTGTCATGAGCTTATCTTCAAGCTTGCTTTGTATAAGCTGTGCCATATTTGCGTCAATATGCCCTGTAGTGGTAGATGTTATGGCCACAACAGGGTCGGTTTTCGCAGCGTTGGCGTATGATGTCGGTTTGGGCCGATTTAGCAATTTGGCCCTCATGGTCACCCCTCGGAGAGTTGGTTTCATCCAAGCGAGTGCGTTTGGTGGATGTCGAGGGTTGGGCTACTCTGCCTGCTTTGTTGGAAGGAGGCCCTCGGTTGTCTGGGGCCTTCCTAGGATCATACCGGGCTTGCTTGACCGGCATATCCGAACCTCGTGAGGTGCTGGGTTGCGGTTCGGGTTCAGAGGAGGGCATTGAGGCGCTAGCTTTCTGAGCGTTGGCCTTGCGAAGGCGAGCTGCTATGCGCCTTTGCCTCCTGTTGGGTCGATGGCGATCTGTGTTGTCATGTGCCGAGTGACTCTCCCCTATTCGGGGTTTGTTTTGGTTTCGGCCCTTGTAAGATACGAGGGTCCAACCTGCCTCCAGTCTGCTGACTGATTGGGCAGACACTGCTGTTGCGGCGTCTGTGACCATAGACGGTTCCCTATTAGGCTCCTTAGTCTGTAATTTCTGGGTGCCAGCAGGTGCTGAACACGCTCCAGAGGTCTGTGTGGTCCCGGTCGATTTCTCCGCCGGGGAATTAGTTTGTTTTGGGGTTTTTTTGGATCTTGGGTTGTCCATACTTTACCGAGTAAAAACTTCGTTCCCCTTGCTCCCCACCCTCCACCGAGCCCGCAACTGGGGATGGTTAACTTAACCATCAGGGCTGCAAGGGGAATATAGGTCCAGCTGGTTGGCCTCTTGCGCGACATCGGGAGCTCGAGATGAGCGGCTGATGGATTCGATCCTATCCATCAGTTCCTCCAACCATTCTTACCCCGTCAGCATGGCTGAGCACCTCCACTTGCGGGGACCAGCCGAACCTCGCCTGTGGCTCCGCCGAGGCGGGGACACATGACCATTAACCTTGTGGCGGCTACTCACGGGGCTACCGTTTAGCTTGAAATCAGGACCGAAGGAAGCGTATTACGTTACAGGGGTAACTAATCCCCGACCCCTGTCCCGCTCAACCTCCCAGGACTCCGTCATCCCCGCGTACGGCGATCAATTGCGCAGGCCAAAGACGCAGGTGGATGCTGTAAAATCTTCCGGTTGGCACCCACTAACCGCCGGAAGAGTGGAGCAGATATTAGCCACTGGCCAGCAAAGGACTGCCATTACGCAGCGATTAGTGAAAATCGAGCGCAATAACAAATCAGTCACAGGCGCAATGTTTCCAGGGTGCACCGGAGAGGTAGGTGTCATTCTATTCAGAACGCCTAAGAAAGGTTTCATCGTGGATCGACACCACCGCCCACACGTGGAGGTTTCTGCTAAGCACCCCAGTGCTCAAGAGATTCTCAATGAGTATGCAGGGCCGTATTTAGCAAATATGGGTGATGGATCGATGCTGCTGCATGATAATGCCCGGCCACACACGGCTCATATCGTACAAGAGTATATTCAGGAGGTCGGTATCAGCGTGATGGCTTGGCCATCAAGAAGTCCTGATCTCAACCCGATTGAACACGCTTGGGATGAGCTTGGGAGGCTAGTCAGAAATCGCAGACCACCACCTACTACCCTCAGGGCACTAAAGCAGGCCCTGGTAGAAGAATGGGAGAATATTCCCCAATATCGGCTCCGAAATCTAGTGTTCAGTATGCCAAACCGGCTCGAAGCTGTAATCAGAGCTCGAGGAGGCAATACCAGTTATTAAAAATTAAATAACAGGTATAGTTGAATTTTTTACACTTAACTAAAAATGTCTATTTTCATTGTTTTATCTTTTTTAAGTTAAAAATGTTACAAATGTATAATTTTAGTTTCTAAGATTAAAGCCTATAAAATTTGCAACAAAACGTTTTTAATCTGAAATCTCTACCTTCTATAGTTAAGAAAAAAATTTAATTTGAAAAGTGTGATACTTACTTTTGCAGGCCAGTGTAGAATAAATAGTATAATAGATTTTAAAACATAATTATATGAAACTCAGTATCTGTATAATTACAACATTTGAAAGTTTATTTTAATTTTTTTTGGTGATTTATATCTGGTGGACGTTCTCTAATAGCACCTCAGGGACGGGGGCGACTGAAAACCAGCGCTGCTTGGAATAATGTACGCCGAGCAGCAGAAGCTGAGCCGCTACCTTTTGTTTTAATTTTAAGTTGTGATCTGTAGCATGTATGTTATTCTCTATTTTTTCTTTGAAAACAATAAATATGATTTTATTTTTATTTATTTATTTTATATTTTATACATAATTTTATCTAATGTCATAGGTTGGAATTACCCTTACTAAATTATCAGATAATTTTAATATCTTGGATTATGAGCGTGTTTATCACGTTACGTTTCACGGCAAATGTGATAAAGTGTGTGTGTACTAATATGTACTCACGCAACAAGTTATTCTTCTTTGGCGTATAAAAAAGAATCCTTGAAGAAATTTCTTCCTCGTGGTATTTTACGTTTGTAGGATAATAAACAATAAAGTAACAAAGAAATATTAAATGCAATTAAAATATTATTGTACCGTAGTATTGTGTTATATAACGTGTAATTAAATATTATAAAATTATTTTTATACAATTGGTGAGAAATTACTTTGTTTCTTTAAAACTTGTATGTATAAATTGACAATTATTTAATTCTCGGCCATTGGTTGTGGTTCAGTATACGTTGTTAACCAGCTAAAGTCAGGGTGTCGAATTCTTCCTTTTTTAATATATAAATAAATAAATAAATAAAAATATTTTATTTCGGACAGATAGCCAATTTTGCATTAAAAAAGGTATATAACATTACTTAATTAATTAGATAACATTAATAAATTAAAAAAATATATAAATTAGAATTAAAAAATATAAATTAAAAATTACAAATTGAGAATTATAAATATTAAAAATAACATTATTATATAAGAAAAAATTTTGGTGTATTTCGGTGGTAATGTTTTACCGTTTTGATTGATCGTTATGATTATTATATAATCACGTCAGAAATCCCGCTCTAGCACTACGCATTACAGCATAAAAATCGTCAATCCTGTGCATCGCAAACATACCCGACGCGCTACACCTCCATGGCAACCCCAGTAGAGATCGAAACGCATTGTTATATTACACTCTGAGAGCGTCAAAAGTGGCTTTGGTGAAGTTGTAGAGGTGTAGAGCGCCTGGCAGTAGGCTTTGAACAGGGTGACCTTTACTTGTCAGGAACAGCGGGATAGATATTTAAACTTAGTAACATAATGCAGTTCAGACCCACATAGTTTTATAGGCAGTACATTTTCTGGACCTTTTTTGTATTTAAATATCATAATATTTTATAGCACCTGACGTATGCACCACACATTCTGATTAAGCTTGGCAAACATGTTATATTGGCATGAAAAACATCGTTTCAAAGTTATTTCAGGTTAGGTTTAAATTAATTCGCACCTGACCTAATATATTCCAAGACACGAATCGGGTAGAGTTCTAAATCACTTTATTGTAATGTCCTTTTATGTAATTCTATCGAGCTCGGTCGCCTTCAGATAAGTGCAAACTGCTGCTTTATTATACCTTTATAAAGTTGGGTCCAATTTATTACTCTACGCTGTCTATGCCATAATTCAGTTCCTCTTTTGTACTATAAAATATCAATTTTATGGCCATTCACGTGGGTTTCAATTTAATCATTTTCTTTACTTTATGTCAATAAAATTATATTTAAGCCAAAGACTTACGTCCACACAAATAAACTTGGTATAAAGTTATAACTAAGATTATACCAAGAATATTAGACATTTTGCGATTCGTTTATACGGACGAATAACGTTTCCCGCGTTTATTTACAAGGCTGCCTGACATTCGGAAAACTTCAGAACGATCATTGTATTGGCAGTGTTATCAGTGATATAATCAACATTTTGCATATTCTTGGTAAATTCTTAGGTATACATGTATACCAAGTTTATTTGTAAGGTGAATTGTGTATACTAGTGTATAGGTGACCTGACCTAAGCGTGACCAATTCTGATTAATTATCAATGTGTTCGTTAGCTAGTGGTTAGCTAGTTAAACAATATTCAAAATATCAAAATCACGAATGGCTGATTGATTATGACTTGTCAGTCAAAATCGGTTACAGTAACAATAGTTGGGCTTTCCTTTTCTATTTCGCTGATTCTCCGTTAGAGAGGTTCTTCTATCTCGTACACTTTCTTTGTCTAAAAAAAATCTGTTTTTTTTTATACCCCAAAAATTTTAATTATTGATATTTTTTAAATTACTTTATATGGCAATACAGCGTTTGCAGGGTCAGCTAGTGTTAGTATATATTTCACATTGCATAATTTAATGTAATTCAATTCTATTTACTTAATATAATAAGACTTAATTTAATTTAATTTTGATTTAAAGTCTATGGCTAAGCTATATCCACACAAATTCAACCACTATCTAGATTCTAGAAGGATACATTTTTCAACAAAAATGATCGATTTTTTTATAATAAAGTACACAACCTACAACTAGTTTTATCCGCGACTTCGTTCGCGTGAAATAGTTACTTTGGGCAGCATTTTTTATATTTTAATATACTCACATTGCAAACAATACTCATAGAAACTGTGCTGAAACTGTTGTAGATAATACATTAAGCTACAAACTATAGAACTTTCATATCCCTCTTTCATCCCCATACAGATGTAAATTTTAAAAACGCTACAACAAAAATTTTTGTTTATTTTTTATCAAGTGCTTAGATACAACGTTTCATGGTGTTTTCTTCAATAATGACGAACTTCCATACAAACTTCTACCCTTATTTCAACCCCACTAAGTCTTTAATTCGCGATAAAAATTAGCCTATATCCTTTCTCAAACTCTTGTCTAGTTCTGTACTAAATTTCACTTTAATTGTTGGATATTTTTCATTACATTGATTAATTTATTAATGATCTTCTAACATTCGAGCGAATTGGTAGAAGATAACCCCTTAATCTTGTAACAGAAAGACAGACACTTTATCTTTTAAATCGAACGTGTGAAAGTTGAACTAAGCGCGAATAAACTTTTAGGATCGCAAGTGCTGAAACGAAGGAAGTTAATTAAAGACACGGCGCCAATGTCAATAGTATAAGAAAACAGTGCGCGTCTAAGCAGAAAACTCAATGATCGACGTCGCAATACTTCTCCTCTTTATTGGAAAACGAGACAGTTTGTTTCCGCGAGAATAACTTCGCTCCATACGTCCGCCACGTAATCGTCGATATTGGCTTTGTTCGAGAACAAATGTATCTCCATCCATTACTCTATTGACTTCTAGCTAACCTTTTCACGGAGTCATAATAATATGTTGAACGGTAAAGTTGGCGTATTGGACGCACTTTGTGAGGTCTGTTTTTATTTTTTTTATGGAAAAGGAGGACAAACAAACGTACGGGTCACCTGGTGTTAAGTGATCACCGCCGCCCATATTCTTTTGCAACACCAGAGGAATCACAGACGCATTGCTTTTAAGGAAGGTGTACGCGCTTTTTTAAATGTTCTCAAGGATTCTCATTCCACGGCTTTGTGGTATCTGGAAGAAAATTCCTTGGAAATCGCACTGTGGAGGACCGTCACACATCCAGATGGTGGGGATGATATCCTAACTTGTGGCGTGTCGTGCGAAGGTGGAATTCGGCGGCAGGAATCAGGTTAAACAGCTCTTCGGAACACTCCCGTGATAAATGCGATAGAAGACACACAATGAAGCCACGTGTCTACGCAACGCCAGGTGATCGAGCCCTTCCCAGAGCGCGTGATCCTCGACAATTCGAGCAGCTTTGCGTTGCACACGGTCGAATGGTTCGAGCTGATACTGATATTTCCAGTCATCGTATTTTTGTGCGTCACCAACATACCCACAATATTATTAAGCGATATAGTAAAATGAAATCTACTTCACGTCGTACTCAAGCATCTGGAATTGATTTTATTAACAACATTGCCGAAATAAAACCGTGGTCCATACTGAGAGTTTCTGAACTGTCCATTTATAATTTTTTAAAAGACTGGCAATGAGTTTCTTGGTACTTCTTCACATTCGCTCAACCCTTGATGAAGTAGCGGTTCATTCAATTAGAAAAAATATTTTTTTGACATTCATAAGTGTCATTTCCTTGACCTACATGAAAAAAGTGATTTTGTTTTGTTTTGATTTAATAATACCATTACCAAGTAATTTTTATGTCTACGTAGAGTCTATTGCTGTTAAGTAACAACAGGCATGACAAAAGGCCAAGGCGGTGGCCATTGAAGACGAACGTCATACTTTACATAATTATTGTTAAAGTGAAAAACTAGGAAGATATTATTAACATAAACGGCATAACAAATAAACTTGGTATACCTCTGTTTTAACCTCGAATATTCAAAATGTTGACTATATCGGTGACAACACTGTCAACAACAATGATAATTATAAAGTTTGCCGAATGTCAAGCAGCCTTGCCAATAAGCGCGAGAAACGTCATACGTACTAAACAACCAATCGTAAGCAAAACGTCTATTTGTAAACATTTATTCTTGGTTTATTCTCAGGTATAACTTTATACCAAGTTTATTTGTAAGACCGTATCTGTCTTATTTATAAACGCAGTGTAAAGTTACTCCAAGTTTAAAACTTTATGTCTATATCTTACCTTTGTCACTACAGAATTATATGACAGGTAGTAATTTTAGATTTGGAGTAACTTTACACTACGTTAATTAATAAGACAGATTATGTTTTAATATTATTGAGAATCTAGAAACTTACAACATGAACTAGGTACCAGTCGTTAGCTTTTTATTTAGTTGTTTTTTAATAAGATTAAGATATCTAGGTCAGTCATGACAAATTATAGTAAACTAACAAATACAACATGATCATAATTATAAATACAGTAAATATATGTATAATTATAACTTTATATTTTCATCACTCACTCGCAATAGTTTAAATAATTATGTCAGAACAAAGGCAAGAGGTATAAAATCCTACAAGTGTTAAGTTAAGAAAAGTTAAACCTATTAACACCACTTAAATACAATGTGCTGGTGTTACCCGCATATAATATAATTCCATGCTCATCTGGCAAAAGCTACCGTTTTTATTTTCATATCGTTAATTCATTTCATCTACAAAAGGCATTTATTTTCTCAAAACTGTATCTATCGAATATTTTTAGATGTCACTTAAACCACTACCCTCGCTTCGGCAACAAATACCACGCTGAGAGAGAGGAAACGGTGCAAAGAACTCTCTCAGTATTTTTTCTTGCCCTCTTTATGTGTAAATAAAACTAAAGTAATACATTATTTTACTGTGTCATATCTATTTATTTGCTATATTATTTGGTATTAGTAAAATGTTTGTGTACCGGGCTATTAATAGGTACTCTCCTCTGTTTGTGACAGAGAAAGATGTGGCCGTCCTCCTACGAAAAAGGTCGTTAAAGCAGTAAGGGAAAGAATTCGAAGAAATCCTATCTGAAAGCAAAGATTTTATCTCGGAAGATAAAGATAGCACCGAAAACCATGTCGCGTAAATACAGTCTTTTAAAATTAAAAGATGACTTAGGACTTGCAGCCTAAGCGACGGACTGGTTATTTCTGATACTTTAAAAAAAGAAAAGGGTGATAAAATCGAAACAACTACTAAAGCGGTACGCAAAGGGAGCTAACAGAAAAAAAAAATTTACGGATGAGAATTTTTCAAATTTAGTAACATGTTAACAAACAAAATGACCGTATTTATGCTCAAAGCTCTAAGAAAGCTTCCCAATTAGTCGACAGAGTGCAACGTGTGCAGTATCGCACCAACACCGGCACCGACTTCAGTGATGGTTTGGTGGAGTATTAGCTATGAAGTAGTGACTGAGTCTTACTTTTGTGAAAAAGGTATCAAAACATCGGCATAAGTGTATCAAGATACCATTCTTGAGAAGGTAGTGAAACCCCTTAACAACACCATGGTCCTTCCAGCAGGACTCGGCGTCAGGTCATAAAGCTTGGTCTACGCAGTCTCGCTTGGAAACGAACGTTTCGCACTTCATCAGAGCTGACGACTAGCCGTTGTCTAGTCCCGATCTTAATCCGCTGGTTTATGATTTATAGTTTATATAGTTTTAGAGAGTACGGCTTTCTCTAAAAGACATGATAATTTAGAGTCCCTAAAACAATCCGTACGATTGACAGTGAAGAATTTTCCCATAGAAAGAGTGAGTGCTACTATTGATAACTGGCCTCAACGTTTAAAGGACTATATTGCAGCCAATGGAGACCACTTCGAATAAGCCTTTTATATTTTCCATTGTTTTATATCTATGTATTAAACTAACACACTGTAAAAGTAATGAATGTAATTTGTAATTTTTTTCTTTGTCTCAGTATTTATGGCAAGTCTAGGTATAAGATATAAATATTCCTCTTAATTTTTGCAGCACCAGCTCGTTTTCCAATGAAAAGCAAAACAGTGCAAGTGACGGCAGGTGAGGCAGCGCACCTGCAATGTGCTGCCTCTGGCGATGCGCCTCTTGAAGTCACCTGGAGAAGCCCTCATCATCACACCATCGCCCATCATTTAGATCAGAGGTATGTTTCTAGCTTTAGACCTAACTTCTTTGTTCAGGAAATGCAACTTTTAAAGAGAAACAATTTTTGCGTCCTTCTTTATGTTATTAAAAAAAGGCATAAACCACACAATTGGTTTTTTTGAAATGATATCTTGTTATGTGAGGGTAAACCGCTACGTAGCGCTTTACGGTGGGTCTGGCTTCCCTTTCTCTCATGCGAATTGGTAGAAGATAACCCCTTAGCGGTAGCGGTAGGCAGGCTCCTCTTCTCTCACTCTAACCAATTGTTAATTTTATATGATTAAATAATGATACTATTAATGTACATATTCAAGAATTGTAACTAAGAATAAAATATGTTTTTTTATCAATAAAATATCGAATAAATAACCTTTGCTAATATTATCATATAAATATTATAATCAAGCTTTTCTCAAGTTATACAATTTCAATATAAAATAGTTCAACTTCGATTACATTAAGTTATCACTTCTATCCGGCGTCCCGAGACGTACACATTTTTTATGTTGCTTCCGTTCTAATTTCGTTATAGTAAATTATAGTCACTGCTTATAAGTCACTTCAGAAATATAGTATTGCGGATTTCAACAAACGCTCAGAAATTGCAATGTAATTTGCTGGTACTTTAAGAATAATATTAATGATTGCCGCTATAATAGCTGTATAGTTCGTATTCTTGAAATGTCAAATACAGATACATTATGAAACATTTTGTTTATAGATACACTATCCGTGAACAAGTTCTGGATGACGGCCTGGTGTCTGAACTCAGTATATTGCAGACCTACAGACAAGACACGGGAGCTCTCACCTGCCGAGCTTCCAACGCGTACGGACAGGACGAAATGCTAATACACTTGGTAGTACAAGAGGTATTGGAACATCCTTACTGTATTCATCTCGAAAATTCAATCTTAATGTATCAGCAATCAGATTCTTCTAGACCTTAAATCATATAATTTTATTTAATTCTGATCATTATTTTATTATGTGTACTTATAGATATTTATATTATATACTGTGAAAGCTGTGGAACCATCAAAAAAAGGTTTAAGTTGACAGTTAACCTCTATTTTGAGCAATGCACGCACACTAACTCAAAGTGACATAAAAATCGCGAGTGGAAGACGTAGTTGTCACGTACACTAACATACTAGACATAAAGAACATACAAAAATATAAACTTACAGAAATATAGACTTACAGAATTATAAATTCATTCTACCTTATTTTGAGTGAGAGATGTGATACAATTATAAATCTTCTTGTAAAGGGAATATTTGTGACTTGTTGGGAATCACTGATTACTTCGACTTAGAGGTCATTGTATTTTTTAAAATTGCTTGCTATCGAATTATTTTTGATGAAATTAAATCACCGGCTCATTAAACTCTTCCAAGTATTCTCATAAAATAATGCCGCTATGTTACGTTAGAAATAATTTCTAGCGGCCTTACAAATAAACTAGGTATAAAATTATAACGTATAATAAACCCAGATTATGCAAAATGTTGACTATATAACCACTGACAATACTATCAATACAATGATGATTTTAAATTTTTCCATTTGTCAAGTAGCCTTGCAAATAAACATGGGAAAAGTAATACATACGAATAAACCAAGAAAATATCTATTTGTGAACATTTTTAATATTCTTGGTTTATTCTCAGGCATAACTTTATACCAAGTTTATTTGTAAGGCCATTTATTTGTATGTCACTAACAAAGCAGTTCCTTGTTTTTCGTATTTCAGTTAAAAATCACTATTTTGAGAAAATTAATGACGATTTAAGAATGACACTGAAAGTAGTCATATTATTTATTACTTAAAAGTGTTCTATGAGTCCATCTATAACCTGTTTATAATAGCATCTATAAAAGTAACTCTTCTGCAGAGCAACTATATTATTTTTTACTCCATAACAAAACAGTTATGATTCTGAGTAATAGAGGTTTTGGGGTTAGGACCTTAAAGTGAAGGAAAAGGGATCATCTTTAAAGGTCCCCCTGAAATCGTGATCTGAAAAGGCACGAAACGTCGAGCTAGCTAAAATAATAATAAAAATCTAACTTTTACGCAAAAACTAATGTTGCACAGTTGCAATTACACGTGTTTTAATCGTGTGTCTTTTCGACTATTATAATATATATAAATAAGATCTATTGCAGGTTGAGTGTTTGCGTTATGTGTTGTGTTTGCAGGTTCCCGAGATGCCAAAAAATATAAGAATTATCGATCAACAATCGAGAACGATTCAGATATCATGGACTCAGCCTTATGCAGGCAACAGTCCCATCATCAACTACATCGTCCAATACAAAGAAGCGCCAGGTACGATAATTCATACTCTTCATTGATGTAAATTGTACTATATATATGTTGTACTATATATATGTTGTACTATATATCTACTGTTGTACCATCTCACAAGATAATATAGCATTACCGCTTCGTAACGTAACGCGTTACGGCGCCAGTCTATCTGCCTTCCCTTTCTCTGACGCATACGGCCGCGGTAGGCAGGCTCCTCTTCTCTCATTCTAACCAATTGGTACTTTTATAGGATTAAATAATCATACACCAGTGGGAGACTCCCTTGCTCAGGAAGCCGGCTAGATTATGGGTACCACAACGGCGCATATTTCTGCTGTGAAGCTATACTGTGTAAACATTACTGTGTTTTGGTCTGGAGGGCGCCGTAGCTAGTGAAATTACTGGGCTGATGAGACTTAACATCTTATGTCTCAAGGTGACGAGCGCAATTGTAGTGTCGCTCAGAATTTTTGGGTTTTTCAAGAATTCTGAACGGCACTGCATTGTAATTGGTAGGGCGTATCAATTCCCATCAGGTGAACGTCTTGCTCGTCTCGTCCCTTATTTTTATAATAAAAATACTAATATAGTTATTAAAAACTTGTAACTAAGAATAAAATATATTACATAATCAGTTATAGATTTTATTAATAAATAACCTATCCTTGTATTATCATATTAATATACATAAAACTTAAGTTAAGCTTTCTCAAGTGAAACAATTTCAATATTAAATAGTTCAACTTGGATTAGTTTAAGTTATCACTTCTGTCGGGCGTCCCGAGAGGCTTTTATTTGTATGTTGCTTGATTTTAGAATTGCAATATTGTGGATTATGTGATAGAAACACACCAACGTACAGGTTCTTGGTGTTGTTATAAACCTACTGTAACATGCCACAAATTACACCATAATTAACCTCGACTGCTATACATTGCCGCATTTACTCCAGTTGTTTAAAATATTCTTGGTAAATAAGCAGCAATGTAAAACTTATGAAGTTCAGATTTGATTGTGACAGTGACCCTTGACACGCGACTAACTAAAACAGTGTGCTTACATTGTCTTTAAGCACACTTTTGCCATTCCACTATCAGACTGCGAATCCTTATGTATATATAACGTCAATGGATACAAACGTCAATAATGGCACACTTAAAACATACTTAACCTTGAGTTTTATTATACTTTTGTCATAATATTTCAGAGCCGTGGCCGGCAACACCCCAAAAGGTGATAGTTCCCGGAAGTGGTACGTCTGCGAACGTACAGAACTTGCAACCAGCCACGTCGTACCATTTGAGAATCATTGCAGAGAACCGCTTGGGACAGAGTGAGCCGAGCCAACTAGTACAAGTCACTACAACTGAAGAAGGTATTTTCTAATAGTACAACGATATTATTTTCTAGCTGGATCTAATGTGAGAGGAAAAAAATCCAACGTATTAAGTGACGATTACTTTTTTTTAAATAACTAAGTACACTTTCAACATAATAATAAAAATATATCAGCCTATTTATCTATCTTGCCAAATTTATCAGTTTGTGACAAGTAATTGCATTTAAGACATTGAATTATGTGCACCTACTTATCTGCTATTTACTTTCAACTAAACTATAGAAAATATAAAAAAAAATATTTATCTATTCTAAACTATCTTAATTTTCCATTGTTATTACCTTAATTTTAACTGTTGAGTGGCATTTGACAACATGAGTTATTCAATGCTATTCAATAGGGTATTTTTAAGTTCTAATTTCAATGCATTTTTTTTGTTTCGGAACACTCCTCACCCACGGTATAGCTGTCGTTGTATGTGAATCTCTTAGCGTAGTCATTTTTAATCTTTGGAACCACTTGCCTCTCTTTTGGAGTTTTTTTATTTACTTTTATAGGAACATTCATAATTACCATTTTTGATAAAAATCTTTTTAAAATATTTTTAATCTACAGGTATTTTGTACTACGATTCGATAATCCCTTTTACAATTATTTTTATCTTTTTTGTCGTTAGTGCAGGATTTTTTAGGATAAAGGCAGCATTACAGCGATTTTAAACGAAATCAAAACTAACTTTACCATTTACCTAATTAATAAAATTGATTTTTCATGTTTTGTTCAGTTCCAAGTGGACCGCCTCAGGAAGTTCGAGTGGAAGCAAAAAGCTCAACAGAACTGATCGTGTCCTGGGATCCACCGATAAAAGACCTGTGGAATGGAAATATTCTCGGCTACTACGTCGGATTCCAAGAAGTAAGTTCTTATTATTTGTTGGCAAACATTTGTTTGAATCGGAATAGCCTGTGCACGATACCGATGTGTCATTGGAAGAAAACTTAACCAAAAATACTAACAAACCTCACTACATATTTTTTGAGAAATATTTGAAAAGGTTTTGTCGGTTTTTAGAGAAAGGTGCAGAAAAGGGTTCCCCTCTTAAGCCAACTGGGGCGTCAATTTACGGCTAACATAGGCAGAACAAAGCACTCCAAATTATCAATTTGCCTCGCATTTCAATTTCATTTTTACGGTAAAAAATTAAAACAACTCAACAAGCTCATTTAAATATTAGAATATATTCCAAGACGTTTTAATCATTGCTGAAAACCTATGTAAAAATTTCTTCAAAGTGCTATTTATTGCCTGACATCTCCGTCATCTGCTTCTCTCAGCGAGGATGTTACAAGCCAGTGAGTGAAGTAACTTGATCACCACCTTTGGAGTCTCTTAACTCGGAACTTGTCCGCTGAATAACTTTTCCAGATGCTTAGTTTGAATATGAATTAAATGCCTTATGAGGAAGCTCATGGTTGCTCAGAGGGCAATGGAGACGGCTATGCTCGTAGTTTCCCTGCGACAGGACAAATGGCCGTTGGGGCAGTAAAGTCCTCGAATGGTGACCACGTATCGGAAGACGTAGTGTTGGTAGGCCCCCCACAATATGGATCGACGATCTGGTTAAGATTGCCGGAAAATGTTGAATCTGGGCAGTGCAGGGCTGATAATTATTATTATACTATTAACTGAAATGATGATGATCGGCGAGTAATGTAATTTATTTTTTATTTATTTATTAAAGCACACCACATCATCTAGAATACAATTTTCTTTATCTTATGTTCCAATTAGTAGTTCTAAAGTATACGACAATTATGGTGAACATAAAAATTATATTGTAATTATTATTTAAAATTACATTATAAATGTAATGATTTATTATCCAACAGTTGAACAACAACAGCAGTATGCTAAGCGCAAATGGGCCTGGTGGTGCCTCGTACACAGTTCGCACCGTGGAGGGGTCTGGTATGGCTCGTGCTCGGACCACGCTCTCCGGTCTCCAGAAACACACTCCTTATGCTGTTGTTGTCCAGGCGTACAATAGCAGAGGAGCTGGCCCTGCTTCACCGCCCAGTACTGCTACTACAAATGAAGATGGTACGCTATTTTCAAGTTAAAATACTTAAACCTCCTTTCATCTTACACTTAAACACTATTATTTATTTGTTATTTTTAATTCTTGCGTATCGTCTCAAGCTCTTTTTGAGAGTAGGATAATACATGCCTAAGTAGCAGGGCCCATACTTAGGCTGAGATGTTTAGATCGTACATAGCCTTTTCCTCTTTACATACGTAAATCTTAGTTGAGTGTAAGCTTAGGATAATCAAAATAAATAATAAAGTAGGACCTGATAACTATAACAATAATTCTTAATTTCAGTGCCCAGTTTACCGCCGGGTATTCTCCAATGCACGGCACTCAGTTCTCAGTCAGTGCGAGTGGCCTGGGAACCTCCTCCCGTCAGAGGACGCAATGGAGTGCTACAGGGGTATAGAGTGACTTACGCACCGGTCACTGACTGGTATGGTATGTATTTAAGCTAATATATACCTAATTCCTGGGAATTTGGTAATATTAAATCGATACGATTTACGAAAATCATTTTACATCATCATTATCATTTATGACGACCTTCCGCTACTGATTAACCAGAAAATCAGCAACGAACACGGCGCGATTATGCTTTGATAATTTTGTAAATCTTCTTAAATATCAATATTTAATTACTTTTTACCACGAGGAATATCCTGCGAAGTATTTTGGCCAAATGACTTTGTGCTACTAAGCAGTAGTGTGCAAACACCGTTTCGGTATAATGAATGGACGACTTAAGTCCAGTTAAGTTACGGATCTACTGAAACTTCATCTTATGTGTTATGATTACGAGCGCAACTGCGGCGCTGATCAGTATTTTGCGTCAAGTCCTAGCGGCACTGCATGTGACCACAGTAACCCCTGCTTCCAAATTAAATTTAAAATCATGATAACTTTGTTCCAATTTTTTATATCCACCAAAATAATCCAATGTTTTAAGGCAGGTCTTGCGATATAGATGTTTTGGTTTTTTTTCATCGGACAGATCAGTGAAGTTATTCTGAAACATTGTTAACTTCCCGCTATTATAAATTGAAAATTAGAAATTCGGGAACTAATTGGTTGTACCCCGTTTTACGAAAATTAAGTTTTCATCAGATCTCGACATTTTAAGGTCCTAGGAAGCTTCCATTACTATTCCCGCAATGGTGTCCGTACGTCTGCATGTGTGTGTGTGTGTGTGTGTGTGTGTGTGTGTGTGTGTGTGTGTGTGTGTGTGTGTATGTACGGATGAATGTAAACTATGATTTTCTTATCAGCTTTTAAAATAAAAAAACCACGTCGATCACCACCAGGCTGGTCAAAATCGGCTGATTTTTTCGTGAGTTAGGTATCGTTGACGAAAGAAAATCGAAAAAAGTGTTTTTTCGGAATTACTTCGATATTCCGATTTCGATCAATTGCAACTCAAGGATTCTCTATAAGGTAAAAAAAAATGTCGTCGATTGCCGCCAACCATTATGTAAACCATAACTGGGTATAACGTCTTGCCAGCTTGCAGATTCTCTGGGTTTTAAATTCTCTCACGATGGCAAATTCAGCCATCAATTCCTCCTTTTCATAATTTTTTCTACCCCTGAAAGAGAAGACCCCTTTGAGCCGGACTTCTACTAGATCTCTCGTTTTATGCAACTTAAATTCCAGGAAGTGAAGAATCAGTAACAAAGCAGATATCGGGGCTCCACACGACGCTCTCGGGTCTTCGGCGGTACACCAACTATTCAGTCACGGTCTGCGCCTTCACTGCTGCAGGCGACGGAGTGAGGGCCGCTCCGGTCTACTGCCACACCGAGGAAGATGGTTTGTTTCAGAAAAGTTACATTTTCTTTACTTCCTCAAGCTAAGAGTATACTTCCACCTCAAGCGCCAGAAATCCTTGTATTCTAGATGCCCTTTGTCCGCGGAAAGCGGTTTTTACTTTCCTAATAGAAAGTTGAGCCACTTACAAGATGATGGATCAACAACTTACCTCCTTGCAAATACCAAGACAATAAGCAAGTTTACTCAGTGTATGTTCAAGCACTCCTGCCCATTACATCATTATTAAAGTGCCACCAATCGAGTTTTGATTATTTGGTATGGATTGGTTGATTAGGGTCATTGAACGCGAAATGTAAAAAATATCTCGATGTGGAAGGCGTGGCTCCAATCAGCGTTCTACGACGAACTCATCCATAATCACATATTTTGGGTATCATTGAGGAACAAGAGTTTAATGAATGAGTTTTCTTTTGTTATATTACTCAATAATATAATATTATTATAGTGCCGTCGGCTCCAGCTGATATAAAGGCCGCGGTATCATCACGAAACAAGATATTGGTGTCATGGCTGCCACCGTCTTCGCCTAATGGAGTGCTCGTAGGTTACACCCTGTACATGAGCGTCATCGAAGATGGGAGGGAGGTGATTATTTTCTTCTTTCTAACCTATGTAACCTTTGTTAGCTATTTTTTATTCGCTAAATTATATGAAAGCATTACCTAGACCAGTCAACAAAAAAGCAAACATCTGCATTATTTTGTTAACGGTCAGTCATTGAAATGAAGATTAATAATTAAATTATAAACATTATAAGGGTCATTGCTTGTCATAAACTGCAATTCCAACTGCATTCCGCCTTTGAAGGCGACGAGGGAACATCAACTTGTTGAACAAGTCGTACGTTCGAATATAAATTCGATTAAATAAACTTAATTATCATTCCTTCATTGAATGATGGGTATATTAATAAATAATTAAGTTCGTGCACAGCAAAACTCTTGGAATACTGAATACCTACTCTGTGATTTAGAGTTTTTATAAGTTGTAATGATATTATTAAGGGCATAACGTAAAATTTGATCAGCGATTTGTATCGGCGTTTCAAATAATGTCGAATATAAGAACTTGTAGACGTAACTATCTATATTCAGAAGTGGGATATAGTATTTGACCGCACGCACAACATTGTAGATCTTAAATATTTGGTACTGTATAAAACTAAATATCATGTATATTTTGTTTATTTAATAGGAGGGAACCCACAAACGTATGCTGTCTCCCAGTACGTTAAACCATGAGACGTCGCGTTCTCCAGTTCGCGCGACCCACCAGTTCTGGGTGTCTGCGTCAACGCGACTGGGGGAGGGAGACCCGACGCGAGTTGTTACTGTACTGCCTTCTGATAGTGGTATGTATCTTTGTCTTATTATTTATGAAATTGCAAACTCTGACGAATATATCGCTTAAATCCAATAATACAAACTGAAGAAAAAAAATAGGTTTTCTCCCGTTACAGCTTATACTTTCTGAACTGCCTAGAAGAATCTTAATACTTATCATATTTGTATTTAAAAAAATATTGAACTAGTCCGATTACATAATTATATTTAAATAAAGACGTTTTGAACAATACACTCCAAAAAAGTGTTCCGTACAACCTGAGATGATGTAATAAGGTATGCCGTGGTAAATTTAATGGCTTAAATAAAATTATTAACATGTAAGCGTAAAATAACGTTAGCCCCGTTAAAACGTGTCCCAATTATAATGCTTTCGAATGACGTAGGGACATGTGGGTGCGTAAAACATATCTGCTCATTTTAATACATGAAATGTGTGTACCTACATTATGTTATTGATCTACTCTCAGTTATTTTGATAGATCTTTAGATTTATGAGAACTAATTGAATGTCCATTGGTTACCCTATCTATATCTGTAGAAATCTTATCTATATCTGTTCATGAGTTTGGAAGTTACGATTTTACGATACTGTTGTAATTCAGTTTGAAAATTGTGTATGTCGATGTTATTACTGGCTTATGTTTTATCATTTGAAGAGGTCACGACTGGGATCATATTGTCACTCCTACAGCAAATACCGTCTAACACCAGCCATCGGGCCATCGGGCCATCCATTCTTGTATAATGTAGTGCCGCTCAGGATTCTTGAAACACCCAAAAATCTGAGCGGCACTACAATTACACTCGTCACCTTGAGACATAAGATGTTAAGTATCATTTGCCCAGTAATTTGACTAACTAGTGCTTACTTCAGAACGAAACAGATTTATGCTTACACATTACTGCTTCACGGCTGAAAAAAGCACCTTTGTGGTACCCATACTCTAGCCGAGATCCTGTACAAAGAAGCCTCCCATTAGTTAATGCCCTTAGTCGCCTTCTAGGACACCCTTCGGCCTGGAACTTCCCTACTCTTTTTATATATCGACAGCATGCGATTAGAAGAATTCCTTATCTCATGCTAAGTAATCTACATTCAATATGTACCACATAGTCAAATTCTTTACAGTACCAGCACGAATTACCTCCTTCAGTCGCAATATAGTGACACCATGGAAGGAGAACATATCGTTGTCCTGTAATAAAGTTGGAGTTCCGGTACCCACAACCACTTGGAGTATGAATGGAGTATTACTCGAGTCTACGCTCAGGAAGAACGTAACCAACGATGGCACTCTCATAATAAGGTAATTAGCAAACATTCTCGACCTAATAGATTGCAGGAAAAGACTGGATGCATAAAAACAAAAGTAGTAGATTCTGAAAGATACTAGACTATTTTTTTACGAAAATACGAGACGAAACGATGAGAACGTTCAGCTGATGGTAATTGATACGCCCTGCTCGTTACAATGCAGTGTCTGGATTCTTGAAAAGCCCAAAAATTCTGATCGGCACTACAATTGCGCTCGTCACCTTGAGACATAAGATGTTAAGTCTTATTTGCCCAGTAATTTCACTAGCTACGGCGCCCTTCAGACCGAAACATAGTAATGTTTACACATTACTGCTTCACGGCACAAAGTTGTGGTACCCATAATCTATCCTGTGCAAAGGAGCCTCCCTTCCACTATTAGAACTAATCAACACCGTGTTACTAGAATGTTAACTTAACTACAATTATTACTAAAATAATTTGAATTGTATAAATGATGCCAATTACCCATCTAACATATTACCCATCTAGCAGATAGACTCAGCTCTGCGGCATATGCAGTTAGAAAGATTAGAGAGTACACGAATGTTGCGACCGCTAGATTAGTGTACTTTAGTTATTTTAACAGCATCATGACGTACGGTATATTACTATGGGGTCATGCTGCTGACATTGATATAGTGTTTGCTCTGCAAAAGAGAGCTGTTCGTGCTATATATCAGCTTGGTTATAGACAGTCTCTCAAAGAAAAATTTAAAGAAATAAATATTATGACTGTTTATTGTCAGTACATTTATGAAAATTTAATATATGTTCACAAAAATCGTCACCTTTTTGCTCTTAATAGTGATTTTCATTATTATAACACTAGAAATAAGGGATTGCTTGTAACTAATTCTAGTAGGCTTCATAAGATACATAATAGCTTTAAGGGTAAATGTATACACTTCTACAATAAAGTCCCAGCCACTGTTCAGGCATTGTCTATAAATAAATTTAAATGTTTTATAAAAAAATGGCTCTGTCGTAAATCCTATTACTCCACTGCTGAATATCTAAATGATCGGACAGCCTGGGACTAGATTGTGATTATTTTATAGCAACTGTACAATATTGTATATTTTTATTGAAAAGAGCGCAAAAAAAAAGAATGCTGGGAGAGTTTCTTGCGCCGCTTCTTCTCTCTCAGAGCGCCATTTGTTTCCGAAGCGGTAGTAGTATCTAGTAGTATAAGAAATGACATCAAAAAGAATTCTAAAGGAATCAATTTTGAGAAAATAAATGCCTTTTATGCCTTTTTATGCCTTTAATTATTATTAATAACAGGACAAGTCACGAACTTAACGTGGGAAATTTATCTACGAGCACCTGCTCGTAGATAAATTTGGTGGTAAGTGTAACGCTGAAATTGATAAGCATCGACATTATGGCCTCAGACTTACTATATAGCTAGCGAATATACTATAGACAAAGAAAGCTTGCGACAGAGAACTTGCAACATAGAAAAGTAAAGCAAATCGATTGTTACTATAACTGATTTTGATTGACAAGTCATACACAGTCAACCACGCTTAGAATCAACTCCTTAGTATTTTCAATACTAAATGACTAGCTAACACAAACATTGACAAATCAGAATTGGTTTTACATTATTATTAATTCATCCGTAAATTGAAGAAATTTAAACGGCGGTTATGTACATTACTTTTTTTTATGAAAATAAGGGACGAGACGAGCAGGACGTTTAGCTGATGGTAATTGATACGACCTGCATATTACAATGCAGTGCCGCTAAGGATTCTTGAAAAACCTAAAAATTCTGAGCGTATTGCAATTGCGCTCGTCACTTTGAGACATAAGATGTTAAGTCTCATTTGCCCAGTAATTTCACTAGCCATGGCGCCCTTCAGACCGAAACACAGTAATTTTTACACATTACTGCTTCACGGCACTTCTCGGCGAAATTGCACACTTGCAATCTCTTTTGGTACTGTGGTAAAGAGGAATACGAAGCGGTTAAGACACGCCAATAACACTGCAATGAATTATGAATGTGTGTATTAAGTGAAAATATTTTACTTACAGTATGACGCAATACGCCGACAGCGGTAATTACACATGTCTAGTAGAAAACCAACATGGCCACGACGAGGTATCGTATATCGTGGAAGTTAAAGTGCCGCCTCAACCTCCTATACTTGCCGTTGTCGACTCTTATGCTGACTCCTTGCATCTGCAGTGGAGTGACCAGGGAGATGGCGGCAGCCCTATTTTAGGTGATTGGAACCATAACATTAGTAGCGATAGGACTAGCTGTATTTGCAGTATTCATTTGGATCAGTTACCGTAGAAATAAGTGTAGTATTGACATCTGTACTGTTGTGTTTCTATCCATTTAATCCATATTAAGGCTGTTTGTCCACCGGAGCGGAGAGATGGGGAGCGATCAATAAGCTCAATAAAGCGGAGCAGAAAATGACTCATCGCGTACATTTTAAATTACTTTCTCGCTCTGCTCTGGCTGGCTCCTCTGTATGGTTCCACCTTGCCCTTAGCCTCATAGTGACGGGTGTAGTGTGATGTGATCGGGGTAGTATCGCATAATGCTATGCTTTAGGTCATTTTATACTGCTCAGATCATGTTGATATTGTTATGAGCAGATGATCTATTTATTATTTATTTATTTATTATATACAGACACTTTATCGCATTATATTACATAATATTTTGGTCCCCACACAATTTACATTCTATGGTTACCAATGTGAACCGAAAGGTTAAAAAGTGCACTCTGTTTGATTATGTGTGTATGTATTTGTGTGGGTATCTGATTAATCAAGAATTAACATAATATGAATGCTAACCTATCACTTTAAGAATAGCTTCCATGTCTACATAAGTGAGTATGTGTAACCATCTCTGTATTTTAAATTAAACCTAACGTACCGAGGAATTTTTAATAGAACATTTTAAGTTTACCTTGTTGTGTATATATGTATGTAAGAATGGGCTAAATCTACTTGCAAATGTTGCATGTTGATGGCGCTTAATATATCAGTTGGATCGTCTGCTTGTTTTCTCGCTTATTGCTATAAAATACAGAAAACTTCCTTGTGGGTATAAGTGTTCACTGGATATTTTCCGCTACTCGACCTCTACAAAGAACCTACTTTGCGTCTATCCCAATTACTTTTAATAGTAATTTACTATAACCTATGATGCCACTCTCGGGAAGAGTCCTCGGTGACCCTAGGTGTTAGCCTTTTATTTCGCCATATGCACGGGGCATTCCAGAACAATATATGCGGCTGCGGAGTACTGATTTGCTATCTGAAGGGATCCAGTTGGCGTAGTATTTTACTACTAGTGATGGTTGGAGCAGTGATATGATGCCCATGTAGGTATTCTGTTTGGACAGCATTATGAGCTATTTTGTCAATATTAAGAACCTCCGAGAGTACCAATCTTATTCTTTAACGTTGATACATTTTATTATTGCTGTCCAAAATACACAGCTCTGCAATTTATCATTAATATCTTACAGCAGTAGTTTCTAAATAAAATTAAAACTGTAAAGGAATTTAATTGACACCTGCTTCTGGCAACCGAAGGACCATAATAATTAGCAATAATTTAATACGTCCTTATTTTAATCAGCAAAAATTACATAAGATAACTGCTCACTAACTGCATAGACTCACCTTTTTTGTTATATCCCCTTTCAGCTGCGTAAACAATAACATGGCGGCGGTGACCCGTACGCTCGTTTTTCGAAGCGAACTTTTTCCATAAAAAAAAAACAATAACAGTAACGATAAACTTTTTATTTTCTAAACAACATTCTACAATGTTAAGTTTAAGGTTAAATGTTAATTAAAAGTTAAATTGTCGTTTGGTCATCACAGAAGATACATAAATCTATTGCACAACCGTTTAATAGCGTGGGGTAGGCTCGTGACGCAGAGCGGAGTGCATTTAGTTGTCTGTATAACCCACCTACCTACCTACAATGATCTCACTGTGAGAGACAGTATCATGATTAGCTATGTTTTTAGGTTATGTTATAAATTACAAACGGGAGCATGGAGATTGGGAGGAGCTGCAGGTAGAAGCAGGGACGTCTGAACACGTGCTGCCAAACCTCTGGTGCGGCACTAGATACCAACTATACATCACTGCTTTCAACCGCATTGGCACAGGATTACCTTGCGACATCGTTCACGCCTATACTAAGGGCACTGGTATGTATATTAACTTGCTGTTTGCAATCATTTTGTATTTTTTATCAGTCGCTTAAGAAATAACCGAAGTTACTTGATGTCCCATGACACCTATCATTTTAACCTCGAGTAGATACTAAAGATTCACAGATTAAATATAACAATAACGTACAATCCGCACTACACCACCATTCTATTTGTGAACGGTTATCTGGTTAACCAGAAATCCACTTGAATAGACCCCGCCGTAGAAAAACAACAAATCTTATAGCTATATTTACAATACCCTGATTACATTTAATTAAAACTATCGTTACGGAGAAGTGTACCAAGATTACTAGATTTCCGCGTTGGATTGCTAGGCTGATCCGTTGACCGAAATAGCTACCAGCGCTTGAGTTTCCAGTAGCCTTATTGAGTCGCGTAAATAGTTCTTTTTACATTCTCCGTGCCTCTGGGTGAAAGAATTAATGAATTTATTTAAATAATTAATTCCTCGACGTTGAAAGACATACAATGTTCTCACAATAATGTAAGTTCCATGGATTAATCCAACGGACTAAAAAATGATTGTTGTAATAAACAAAAATGTTCCTTAGCAATTGCAATATAGCATAATTGCTATTTTATTTACCTTGTAATAAAACATGCATCGTTCAAAGATATAATACAAAGTTGGCTCCTTCAAGAAGATTTTTTTTATTAATAAAAATGAGGGATGAGATGAGCAGGACGTTTATCTGATGGCTATTGACACGCCCTGTACATTACAATGTAGTGCCGCTCGGGATTCATGAAAAACACCAAAAATTCTGAGTGGCACTACAACTACGCTCGTCATCTTGAGACATAAGATGTTAAGTCTCATTTGCCCAGAAATTTCACTAGCTACGATGCCCTTCTGACCAAAACACAGTAATTGCTTACAGGCGCCGTTGTGGTACCCATAATCTAGCCGGCATTCTGTGCAAAGGCGCCTCCCACTGGTATCTAAGCTAGGTGGTTAAAGTTGTTTTAAATAGGACTTATAACTTTATTAATCTTTCTGACATAAAATAACAAGGTTTTATTAAATTATTTGCAGTTCCAGTAAAACCAAAGCATTCCCAGATGATAACTCTGAACACAACGACAGTGACCGTGTGGCTTGACTCGTGGGGTGACGGTGGGTGTGGAATTCTGTACTTCGTCATCGAGTACAGAGAAATAAGTCAATCTCAGGTGGGTATTAATCAAATTCAATAAAAGGATACGTATCAAATTCAAACTTAATTTTATTTAACGTTGTATTTCGAAATGGATGTTGAAATTTATTTATACCCTATTTCCATACATTTAGTTCAGCTTCTTGAAAACTATATCGTGCGCATACTCCCTGAAACACTGTCGGCAAATGTTCAATCCATACTTGCGAATAAGACCATGTTTATTGGAACAGGCGCGGCATGACCTAGATCGTTGGCTAAAATAAATTACAGGAATCACTTATTCAAAATCAGAGGATCATTCTGATGATTTGGAAAAGACATCCCGCAAACCCGAGATTAGGCACAAGAAACAATGTGATATTTTTCTTTCTTTATCTACACTGCATTTCTACACAGACGCGGAACAGTGCAATTGATCGTAAAATTCTCTATTAATTGCAACATTTTCAGAGGGACATAATTGTAAAAATGTAACTTACGCAAATAACTTTGTTAAAAGTACATAAACATTTCGCGTGAAATCCTTAAAATGTATTTTATTTAGAAACACTACATTTGCTAACGGCAGATTAAATTGTAAATTTGAATTGAATTGGCTAATGTTGATATCCTATTCTCTTTATTTCATGTATAAAGGAAGTGGTTGGCAGACTAGTGTAATTTACTATAACTAGGTAATACTGAAAATGTTAAGAAAATGAAAAACGGCTTAATGTAGAAAGTTGCCAATACTTTTATTGTTTTTCGAAGTAATCTCCGTTCCTCCCTACACATCGCCGCATTCGATGGAAAAGCAGTGGGCCTATTCTTACTTAGGGGTCTCTTCTATGGCATTTTCATACGCATTCACCGCATCTTCAGGGCTCGTAAAGCGAATACCTCGAATTTTATCTTTAGACCTTGGGAATAAATAAAAGTCACAGGGTGCCAGGTCAGGACTGTATGGCGGATGAGTCATTATCTCGACACCTGCTATAGTCAAATATTTATAGTCCGTTTTGCAGAGTGCGCTGCAGCATTGTCGTGATGAAGGAGGATCCTGCTTCGAGGGCGCTGCTGCCGAATTTTTTCCAAGACATCAGGAAAACAGCGATTGACATACCAGTCTGCAGTAACTGTCCTTCCAAAGAATGAGGCAATCATCTTTTTTCTTTGACTTCTTCCTTTCTTTTCCTTATTTGGCCGATCCTCGAAAGGAAACACCCACTGAGCTGATTGTCTTTTGGTTTCGGGTTTTTAGCAATATATCCAGCTTTCGTCACCTGTGACGATGTCAAATACAACATTTGAGTCACCGCCGTTGAACCGTTTGAACCATTCCATACGAAGGTGTTTCTGAGCGTCGGTTTAAGTATTGGGAATCCATCTGGTACGAAGCTTCCTGACGCCTAAATGTTCGTGTAATATTTTTTGAACTTGACTCATACCAATGCCTAGGCTTGCTGGTATCTGCTGATAGGTTACTCTCTTATCTTCCTCTATCATGCGTCGTACAGCACTGATGTTATCTTCAGTGGTCGCTTTTAAAGAACGTCCCTCACGCGGATCATCATTGAGATTGCTACGTCCACGCTTAAACTCGTTAAACCAATTATAAATTATAACACGAGATGTGGCTTCATTAAGAAATGCTAATTGCAGCCGATCAAAGCTTTGTTGTTGATTAAGCCCACAACGAAAGTCATAATAAATCATTGACCGAAAATTTTCTCGCGTTAGATTCATTTTCACGAGTTTTAGATTTTCCGCCAATTCACAAAAACAAATGACAGGTGAATGCAATATGCTAGATTAGGTTACCAAAGAGTTCTGAAATTGAATTTCAAAAAAGTTTTCAATAGCAAATTTTCTAACTGGCCAGTTCTATACATTTTCTGTGTTAGCCACGTATCGATTTACCTGTTTACACTTGCCAGCACTATGTTTGCATGTTATTAAGGCTTTAATTTCTGTTTCATTTCAAAATAATTAAAAAATATTAAGGTTTTGAATTTTTAATTAATTGCCTTGGTTGGATCTTTTCAGCGAACCTATTCACAATATTTTTTAAACATATTTTGTTGCATTAAAAACTTTTTTTCCCACCTCGATGAAAAGCTCACCTTTAGTCCCTGGTACGAGGAAGAAAAGTGACCGATTCTCCCCCGGCAAGACGACTTTTGTCCCTGGTACCAGGGACTAATAGCGAGATTTTCATCCAGGTGGGAAAAAAAGTTTTTAATGCAACAAAATATGTTTAAAAAATATTGTGAATAGGTTCGCTGAAAAGATCCAACCAAGGCAATTAATTAAAAATTCAAAACCTTAATATTTTTTAATTATTTTGAAATGAAACAGAAATTAAATTTTAAATTACGTGAGATAAGTAGGACATTGCCACTTGAGAATGACCTACTTTTCTCCCTAGGTGCGTAATATACTACTCACCTGGTTGGCCGATAAGTAGTATAATAAGTAACGCGTTTTTGCTTTCCAAAAGTGCTCAACGTAAGAAGTTTTGACATAGAAATGTGTTAATGTTGTTTTCAGTGGCGGTTAGTGTCAAATAGTGTTCAAGCGACGGAGCGTGTGTTCAGTGTGACCGGTCTGTCGGCCGGCACGCACTACCAGCTGAGGATCACGGCTCACAACAACGCCGGCCATGCTGTCGCCTTGTACAACTTTACCACACATTCTATTAGCGGTAATCTATATATCAAATTATGCTTTACTTTTTTTATGGAAAAGGAGGACAATCGAGCGTATGGGTCACCTGATGTTAAGTGATCACCGCCGCCCACATTCTGTTGCAACACCAGGAGCTACCGACCTTTGAGGAAGGTGTACGCGCAGTTTTTGAACTTTTCTCGTTTCGTCCCGGAAATATCGCACAAGGAAGCTCATACTACTGCTATGTTGTACGTGGAAGAAAGCTCCTTGTAAACCGCTTACTTAGAGCCGTAATCACGCAAAAACTGCTGAACGTATCGGGATGGGAGTACAAACACTCGATGCGGAATTTAAGATTTTTTTATTTTGGTATGGCCATATTTTTGAATTTCTTGAATTTCTGAAGCAATAATGGAGCATTAGTTGAATTGTTTAGCTAGTAGTATTATAATAACTATCACTAGTTGCTGCCGGTGACATACAAAAAATACTATATCTGCATCTAGCGTGACATAATAATAAACGTGACGTGAAATAAAACACAAAATCTCTATAAAGTAGTTTTTGTAGTTCGTAGGACGCGTAGTAAGTATTCTTTAAAAAAATATTCAATGTACAGTTTTTCATTTGTTAGGAAATTATTATAATTATCATCATTTTCCCTCGCTCTCGTTCTCAAGAGGAAATTAATTGTTAGTTGATACTAAATAACAGACAGGTGTCAAGCGTAGTGCATTGTGAAGTACGCAGTCGTTTAGTGTGATGCGTTTTACACCTCAGATCATGTTAAATTGAATGTTATGAGGAAATTGTGCCGCTAAACATCTGGTGGAACAAATGCTCGAACCGTCACTTACTTCCATTATTTAAAAATTTTCTTTGATTTATGGAAGAGGACGAGAAGTACGAAAGCGTATGGGTCACATGATGTTAAGTGATAACCGCCGTCCACTTCTCCTATCCACCAGTGGAATCACAGGAGCGTTGCAAAAAGGCCTTTTTGGAGGGACCCATGTCGTATCGTTTTAAACACCTGGATACTATGCAAGTTTCTAGAGTGTCGTACGAAGGTGGATTGCGGCGGCAGGAATCAGGGTCAAACACCTCTTGGGAACCCCAAGGAATACTCCCCGTGATAAATGCGGTAAAATACACACAATGAACACATGACACACAGGGAAGTACGTAACACGTAGTGATCGAGCCGTTGACAATCAACTGGATTGCCGACAAGTCGAGCAGTTCTTCTTTGCAAGGTCAAATGGTTCGAGCTGATACTGCACTAGACCAGAAATATACTCCAAATGTAGCAATTTTCTTATCATATATTTGAGTGAATGGCCAAGATACAACCGATTCATAACTATTCTTTCTGTTATTTGTATCGTGCTATAATTGGGTACATGCGAGTAATAACAATTTGATCGTTAGTACTTCGTGACATAACATATTTCCTCCACATACCCTAAGTTTTCTATAGGGCTAATAATCATAGTTAGTAAAAATAGCCTAACCTAATGGTTTCTTAAAATTTTAGATCTATCTCGTTATGAACACTTTACCTCTGTGTAACTGGGCATTAGTGAGACAACAATGCATTTGATCGTGGATTACGTATTAAAAGTTCTAGTCGAACTCTTTCATCGTGTTAAATGCTGACTACAATCACCGTGTAACTTTAAAGATCATTTCTGTATTGCAAAGTATCACCTCTTCCTTCGATATTTTCAAATATAAATACATAGTACAATAGTAACAGTTATTACATTTACATTTCTTCTTTGCACAGGATGCCGTCCAGATTTTGAGTACTACAACGGCGCCTTTTTCTGCCGTGAAGCAGTAATGTGTGAACATTATTGTGTCTCGTTCTGAAGGGCGTCATAGCTAGTGAAACTACAGGGCAAATGAGACTTAACATGTTATGTCTCAAGGTGACGAGCGCAATTCTAGTGCAGTTCAGAATTTTGGGTCTTTCGAGAATCCTGAGCGGCACTGCATTGAAATGTACAGTGCGTATAAATAACCATCAGCTGAACATCCTGTTAGTCTCATCCCTTATCGTCATAGAAAATACATTAAACTATCCACAGTTCTGGAAGGTGAGATATCTCCAGCCGTACCAGCGGCTGGATCCCGTTCTCTGGGAGGAGCTCGCGTCATCTTGCCAGCAGCTTTGTCACTGCTGGTATTGGCTGCTCTCATAGCGATCGTGCTACTCGTCAGGAGAAACAGTGAGTTGTGTTTAATTTGATTTCTTAAATAAATTACCAGCACAGAAGTTGTAACAAAAGACTCAAAAGATAGAAGGTTAACAGTAGTCAGTTGGAGTAATGATAATAATACGTAAATGTGGATGTAACCATAACTGAATATTGAAATTGAATATTTCGTAAAATTAAGATTAAATTAGCATAGTGTTATATTTCCAAGCGTTTCTAAATTTATGGGTACCTACGCGTATCATATATAAGACGTTGAAGAAAAAACTGTTCAAAATACTACGTAGCTAGTACTCGATGGCACAACATAACCCACTAAAAAGTGGTGATGTCAAAATGGAATAGGCATGTTAAATATTTGTCACTACCTGTGTAGACTTACGCTATACTACACTAGTATATTCTAAGCGTATATCTTCTAGTATAGTTTGACCGAAACCACTGTCTATATGAGGCGAGGCGGGGGGCATAGCAAGCCGCTCCCCTCTGTCAGTGTGCAAACGCTCACTGCCTGACTACTTTTGTTAAAGACACATGAGAAAGGTATTTAGAGATGTGGCCCCCGTTTGTGTAATTTATATCTATGCTAAATATTATTTAAAATGAAACAGATAGATCATACATAATTTAGTTCCTCGTGCAACAGAAACGAGTGGGACAGAGACAGCGACCACAGAAGCGGGCGTCGGAGAGTCGCCGTCAGTGGCACAGCTTCAGAACAAAGTGAACAGAGACCAGCAGTACCTGGCAGCTCGAGCACACCATCCTAACCCACCGCATCACTATAAACATGCGTCTAATGGTAAATATATCTTTATTGCATTCTTTCATATCTTACTACTGTTAAAAATTTTGCTAAAAAATATTCTGAAAAAGTTACATATTTTACTATTCGATATTAATGACCAGCTTGCGATATCAGCTGCGTCCTTACACTACTTTCGTGGATACAACAGACTGCTATACCTTATTCGAGTGCGCAACAATTATTTGTGGTTTGTAGTTTGTACCTGCGAGTCATTTTGTAACAACTCATGGTACTATCAGGTGCGCAATACAACCTTAACTGCAGCCACTGGTACTATTTTTTGACTATCAAATCACACAGTTAAAACCGCGGTAGTTAATTAACCGTAGTGCGACCTAAGCCTATGTTTGGAAAAAGTAAATTCTGTGACGATGTTGCTTAAACAGTTGTTGTCAACGATGAAGCATTTTTTGTCAACTGATGTTTTATATAATAATTTTAAGGGTAAACAAAGAATTAATAGTTTAGATAGCTCAACAATAATTTATAATAGTAATAATGAAAAAACAAAACAAACAAAAATATTTGTTTTTATAGAGTACATAGAAGACATCTGTCCCTACGCTACATTCCAGCTGACAAAGCCAAGTGCTTACAGTGAGAGCAGCTATAGTGGCAATGTGTACAGCGGACCATATCACTCAGTGCGCGGTTCATTCGTGTATCACGATCTGAAGCAGAACGACAAATATAAGGTATTACAAAAAAGTTTCATTAGTAAGGAGTATATTCTGCAGCCCAAACCAAAGATAGCTAGAAATAGAATCTGCACGCGAAAACTTGGAAGTGGATTTGCTGAAGAAGAACAACTAATATTGCTCGCATAATGTAACTAACCTAATCCAATATATCTATTATCTTAAAAAATCACAAACTAAATCATAAAGATTGCTAAATTTCCGCGCTTAACACAAGGTACCACAATATTTTAGATCCCAATTTATTTATTTTCTATAGAAATAACGCTTGTCAACTATATTAAAAAATAAATAATATTTTCCAGGGTAAAGAACCAGAATACACAAAAGTAAGAAGAAAAGGAAATAGACTTAGGGACCCGCATTCCGAGAGCCAAGGTACGTCCAAAATTAAATAGAGAGAATATAAGAATAGAGCTTATATTAATAAGTAGTTAGATAAATAATTTTATTTTATGTAGAACGCACTTTCTATTAATTAAGTTTGACCCGTATGAATATTAATTAATATTTGAATTTGACAAAATTATCGCCTTTTATGCAACCTCATGGGAGCGTAACTGGTGTAATAATTTATAAAGGTAAGCATGCACAGTGTATCACATTCCTCTTTGTTTTATTCATCGTTGTCTGTATACTTTTTTTTCCATTGCTATGATCCATTAAATAGAGCTGGTGGTAATCTATCAAACGGCTTAATACATTTTATATTTCAATTTTATCAATATCGATATTTTAATCGTTATAAGTGTTTCACGTCACCGTCATTTATCACACATTCCACTGTGCTAATTTCGTCCTGATTAATAATTATTAACTGAACGTAATTTAATTTTGTACTACTTGATACCACAAGAATGAGATTGGTTCATGAAAATCAGAATTAGAGTAAGTTATAGTAAGCAAATGATATCGAATGCTTATCAAAAATCCATGCTTGTGGTACTACGAATATCAACTTCTTTGCATCATTACATCATACAACATGTTCACCGGCGCACCAATCACGAATGGAAACTGTCAGGTCGTATTAATTTTGATTGCAGAGTCGGACAACTTGGGCTCCACGGATTCGGAGGTGAAGAAGATATTAACGCTACACCTGCCTATTACAGAGTACGAAGATGACGCCAGTGACGATGCGAGCGCGCCGCATTCGGACAGCGAGTCCGCCGCCCGACTGAGACCTACACATCCACCTAACTGTAACTTTTGTGTTATATTTATACGATTATTAACTTATCATTGAAATAAAATAAAAAAAGGCTGCATAATATGCGGTAATGACACAAGGTATGTTGTGCAGCATTTTTACCGATAACATCGTCATGATGCCGATATAACACTTACAATATTTTATTTCATTGAGACTAATGATCGTACAGTTTCATTTCAGAATTTCTGCAGATTAAATTGAAAATATTAATTTTAGTTATGTCTTTTGACTTATCAGTCTTGTCATTTAATGGTATATAATTATTTCCTATAAGCTGTGTTTCTAACCATTCGTTCTTTTTGATAATTTTGATCATCAAAGGATAATTAATATATTATTATTTATTACTTCATGGTACTTGTACTCATAATATTAACCCCAAAATTAACCATTCAACTATTTACCTAGAGAAATATACTGATATATTTATTAATACAATTTTTTAATGGATATATTTCGTCATAGGTTGTTTATTGACTTCAGACCCGAGTGTAGAGCGTGAGGAGTCGTCTTCATCATCAGAAAATTCTGGTGGCGGCATCGTGAGAAAGGCGTTCCCGTCCCGGAAGGGCAAGGCGGGAGCAATCGGCAAGAGACATGTGCGCTCCTCTAGTGGATATAGCAGCCATAACGATGAAACTACATTCAGGTTTCATTTAAATTGACTTATTACATTTGAATCTATTCACTCTGACGGTTAATATGATGTTAGCTTATTACTTGTATACCGATTCCGAATGCCTTTTAATCTATGGCTAGTTTCTCAATACTCCACTAGGTGATTTTATCTTCATTCATTAATTCAAATTGTCAAGTCTAACGCAAATATCTCGATGATCTTAGATAGAACTTAGACAAATCAATACTCAAATTAAATATTGGTTTTTCTCAAATTCGCACTCGGTTTTATTTCCAGTATATCTAATTACCCATATAACGACCACATCCATCCCCCCTCTCGTTTCTCCGACGACACTGAGTGCGAGGGACACCATCGTCGCAAGAGAGGTCACATGGCACACACCCAGGTCACCACGCACGGCAGCGATTCCAAGGTATCGCGGGAAGCTTTTCAAATTAACGTCTAATTAAACCCTTAAATACAATCGGAATGTACTTTTGATGCTGTACGTTTTCGTACTCATGCCTTTTATCAAAAAAATACTCGACTTAACTAAAAAGTTACAGATTAATTCTTTGTTGAACAGGCATTTTGACGTCTAATACTTAATGTGATTATTATTAAAAATTTAAATCCACAATTTGTTAAAAAGGCCTATTTCTAATAACAGCAAGGTTCGTATCACCATCAGTTACGCGCAGTTAAATAAACTACAATGTTGCCAAATAGCAGATATTAGTTGTATATATAATTGTAGATAGATAGATATAGCTAATTAATTATTAGTGCCACAAAATGTACCTACTCATTGAATTAAAGAGTACCTATATGAATAAATTATTATTAACTGTATTAATATAATTTATTCGTACTTAATATGCTGTGTCTATCTATGGCTACCAAGCCAAAGGACACTGTAAATATTGTTGTAATAAATGTGTTAACGGTTATCGATATGTAACTAAGAAGAACAATAATTAAAATAAAAAAAATATATTTTAAACTTAATGCCTTATTGACCAATGTCTTAAAACTTAGTTACGGATATAATGGGAAAGTTATCAATATAAAATAATAATTGTTTGATTGTTGTAAAGTTTATGGTAACATCGTTTAATCTATCTGTCTTTACTTAACTACGAACATTGCAGTCTTAATTCAAAATCCAAGACGTTTTGACATGTTTTTAATTATATGTTGAATTTAAATTGCCATGAAAAGACGATAATTTTTTTCAAAGACTACCTATGGCAGCATGTGGACAAAGAAAAGATACTTATGCAAGAAATTAAACTTCTTTGACGAAAATAAAAAATAACGCGTTAAAGAAATTTGACATTAAAATACTGGTGTATTAATAAAAACTGGAAAATAAATTTATTACAATAGATATTTAGGATTCGAAGTATAAAATCACTAGAAACCATAGCGTAAGTATTCCTACGAAACAAAAGCAACCAGGAAATTAAATATAATTTGTCAGCTTCGGACGAATTTGATCGTTTTTATTTTTAACTCGTGAAATTATAATCGTTTCGAGAATTAAACTTCAATATTATTATATATTGTGTTTGGTATGCGCAACTTCCGAAGTTTGGTTTATTTAATCATTTTATCTTTACCTACCTATAATACTTTTCTATATTGTCAGAGAAATAAGACAGAAACCACTAGGTATTAGTAGTAACATCATCACTAATTATGTCTTTATGTATTTTAGAATAATTTGGATGATGTAGGTATAAATCGATTATCGATTTCAAATAATTTCTAAAACCAAAGTTTTTTTTTGCTTCAATACACATGTGTTTTATCGGAGTTTACTTAAGTTACTTATTATCTTATTTATAACCCTTAGGTACTAAAAAAACTTATGTTAACTATCAGTAGATCAATTGCTTTTGCACTTGTTTGTAAACAGGTAATTATATTATATTAATATACATTTATATTGCCATGTACCTAAGTTATTAATCAAATTTAGAACGCTTACTAAAATCCTTACGATGTATTAAATAGTAATGAAAACACTGTTCAATCGACGTAAGGATCATCTAGATAAAACCTATTGTAATATTTCTTGGTTAATGATTTGTTAATAATACTATACCGACATACAATCAAAACTAGAATAGGAGCCACTAGTTTGACCCTTTGCATTGTATTCGAAAATATAGTAAACACTTACCTACCAGGGAGAGGTTTCTTTGCAGAGGATGTACTATAGGTAGTGCAACGGCGCTTTTTTTTTTCAAGAAAAGTATACAAACACTGATTATTTCGGTTTGAAGTTTCCACCTCGTACCTACTTAGTTAGTTTTCAGTATTCACATAAAAAAAGAGTAAAGACGCCAAACGCCACGCAATTCTGAGAGCAAATATATTTTTCTTTTTCATTTAATACTGCGAGATACGCTCCTATTCTATTTTGATCACTAATCGCTTTAGTATATAACTGGAACAATCCTCAGTGAATAGGAACACGAGACAATACACTAATCTGTAGTTTTTGGTAAATGCGGCAGAAAGTTGGTGTAGGTACCTCTATTTAATTGAATGTAATGAGTAGAAATAGTTTACGAATGTTGGTAAAATTGTACTGTACCTCAATTATTTATTTGGTTTCATTCATTTACTGTAATTTCAACACCTTGTTAGCAGAAATGGTAAAATTATTGTGAGAACTTGATGTAAGCATGCCGCCATCTTGAATTTTATGTCGCGTCGTTTCATAATGGTGACGCTACAGGAAATGTTATTAATATCTACAGATATATTAATATAGTGCGTGGATTACAATTTGTATTGAGTTTGTAGCTTAATTACCTCTACATATTCACTTTACCCATTTTATTAAGAGTGTAGAATTTCGTTAAATTCAAGTGGATTTTTATCATTAAAAAAATTTGAATGTGAAACGAAATAGTAAACAAAAAGCAGCCAAATCGGGCCAATATTACTATTTAGTTTATTCCTTATTCATGAAATTTGTAATCACTCTCTAAAATAAATAAGTTTAATCCTTATTGCGACTATTTCTCTGATTTGGCAAAAAGATTGAAATTGGTTTGTATTTTTGGGTGGGGTTTGTAATTTTTCAACCCTAGTGGTATTCGAATATAGAAAAATAAATACAATATTACCATTTCTGTTCTCTTTATTATTCCAATAAAGACTGTCTTATGTATAATTAAAATATATTTTATATACCTAACTAGGCACAAATACCTTTTGCTAAAGCGAACTTATACATTGTGTAGTGTTTAGTAAAATTTAGTTTAATTTTAGACACCTATGTTAAATAAAAACAGCTTATATTAAATTAAAACTGAAGTTAGTTATGATGCGAATTTCCAGGACTCAAATCGGTTATTTTTTCATAAAATAATTAAATAATCACTACAAAAAATACAATTAACAGCAAAAATTATATTATGACATTTTTTTATATCAATAAATAGCAACGGTCGAGGTCTATTTTATGAACGTAGTGGTTATGTCTATGGTTTTGCTGCAGACAAAAAGCTGTTCAAACAAAGAGTGAGTTACCATAGCGAAATAAACATTTTGTCATGACTGAAAGCGAAATTACTAATTTGAGTCCGAAGTCTACTTTTTTTTCACACATATTTTCGATGTCTAGGTGATGGCAACATCGAATTTGCATAGGTTTACGGAGCTCCAAACTGCCAAATATTTCTAGTAATATTCAAGAGCAAAAATGTTTTTTACTATAACGCAATCTCCAATAGTATCCCTAGCATAACACATTGAAATATTCATAAAACATGATATCATTTTATATCTAAGTAAATGTTAAACCAGGCGATTGAAAGATATAGATGTGCTTGCGGTTTACGGACGGCACACTGGATTTATTTAAATTGACGAATTGGTCGAATCGTCAAAGATTGTATCCATTATTTTCAAAGCTTGTCAAATTCGTTCGCGACACTCCAGCTGCGGAGAAGGAAAAGAAAATACAATACGCATCGGCGGCGGCGGGAGAGAAATTCTTTTTTTAGAGTTTAGGTATTTTTTGCAATCTGCTAGTGCACGTAATTTGAAGTTCTCATTTAACTGACCTTACGTCTACTGAATAAACTGGATCGCACATCCTTTTTGCCATAAAATGTTAAATAGATAAGTATATGGAGCACCTTTATTATTCTGTAAAAGTTCATTATTCAACAACTTGCACTTAGACAATTTATACGTCAAGAGAGACTGTAACAGCTGTGAACACGTCAAAAAATATAGCAGCGAACAACAGTAAACAGTCCTCTATTTTCAGCAATGGGCACACACTAAAAGTAACATACACATCATACCTATATAGGTATATAATATATACGCATAATAGTATAAGACGTAGCTGTCATGCTAAAGTAACAAACCTGGCCTGTTGTTATGCGTTTCCTAACAGCAAGGGGCGTATCAATTATCTAAGACCAGTGCATTTTGTAACTACTAAGTTTTAATTAGTTTAATACACAGATAATACTGTACTAATATTTATCTGTGTACTATTTAATCATAAGTGGTCAGTACCAAACTTGCTCGCTAGATGGCATTTATTTCAAAACATTTTATTACCCGCCCCCGCAGTTCACGGGTGTCTCCAACGAAATTAAATTAAACATACCTTCATCACCATGACATCACGTTAGTACTTATGTGTATACAACGAAAGTCGCTCGAACTTCCGACACGATGGCACATGTATCCATCATTTCTAGTCAATGTACCATATCATTTTAGTATTTTGTTATATACTCGTATTTTGTAAGGTAGTCAATCATGTTGTTACATATATGTTTTTATAACAAATGAGTTGATAGACAGTACGATGTGAACGAAAATAAAAACATTTAAATTTTCTGTTATTTTATTTATCGCAATACAATCATTGATATAAAAATTACAATTGATGAAATTCATTACTGATCATAATCTCATTAAGGTGGAATCGTTTTGAATAAAATTGTACATAGCAAGTTACATGAAGGGTGGAGGGGATGGTTAAGGCTTCTTAGAATGACTATGTTTTATTAAACATGGTTATTACCAAGAATGGTGTTTTCATCAAGGGCCATAAAGCTCGATCCACACAAGCGTGGTTGGGAAGGATCGTTTCCGACAGAGCTGAAGATTCACAGTCATGTGGTCTCAATCTTTGGAGTCCCTAAAACAATCCATATTCTATTGCATTTCTTTCCCACGGAGAAAGTGCTTGATTTGAACTGCTAATTGGCCTTACTGTTTAAAGGACTGTATTAAAAATCCAATGGAGATTTAATTGAATGAGCATCATATTTTTCAATATTTAATTCACAACAGTAATAAATATTTTATTCAATAGTAAAAAACATATTTACGGTAACACTAAATATTGTCTGGCCGAATGTCAAGTAGTTTTGCCTTAAATTCATATCAATCCTGGCTATAGAAATGTACACAGCTCGTAGTAGACACGAAGTTACAAAAAGAGCGAGCAGTATTGCCGATATCTTGTTCTCGCTTGCAGTAATGACTCTTTTGGGACTAAACATTTCTCATCAATCGCTATCACTATCGACATCGGCTGTGAAGTCGAACGGCTTGAACTTTTGTCTAAACATTGCAACAAGGGAGTCTTCTTCTTCACGCGACAAAAGACACTGTCGCCAGTCTGCTTTGTCCTCGCAATTCAGAATCGGTGGACTTGACAGTACATCTCTGGAAAATACATTTCAAATTAGACCGAACTATTCAGTATGATGAAGGGGCACATTATTTCAGTAATACGATGGAATTTCGAATATGATCTGAAACTAAAAAACATATTTTCAACGTTTCAGACGACATTTAAAATGAAACACCTGTTATAATGCGTAGTAAAAAAAGTCAATGCGAGTCAGTCTCTCGCAGATACATTAGTAGGAATCATTTTTGTTACTAAGGATATTCTGTAAGGTGTAATCGTTAAGTGTTCCCAGGCGATTATTCCTTAGCTATTACAGATATCAAAAAAAAAACTGATATCGAAAGTACGTAACCTAATCAGTAAAATTATGACATCACTAATTTTTTTTAAAACCCAAGTAGAAGTATTTAAAATTTTGATATTAAACAAAAATTTTGATATAGGTCTTGGTTAATATCAAGTAATTATTTTTCTATCAGAAAACGGTGTAAAATTCGGCTAGATTCAATAAAAGTAATGAAACAGTTGTGTTTTATTTATTTTTTCTTAATATTGTTTACCGCCAAAACATAAATTTTGAAGAATCTCGGGTGATATTAAAGGGGGGGGGGGAGATGAAAATCTTACAATATCTCACCAAGGGGGGAGGGAGAGTCGAAAAATACTCAATAAAGCCTCACATAATTAATTGCAGTTACTGATAGTTGTCGCAATGGCGGGTTGCTGGAATTACTACTGACCGTCCAAACTGTAAAGGGAAGTGTTGCCTGGTCTTCGCGTAGATCTGGTCGGAGGGCAACTCCGCGTGAAAGTAAGGAGCCCCGGGCAGGGACACTTGAGCTATCTCCGTGAACGGCGGCAGTACTTCTAGTTCAATTCGGTTGATACCAGCCTCATCCTGAAAACGTTACAACATAAGCACTATGCATAGGTTGAAATAAAAAAATATTATTGTAAAATAACTAGCTGTCAATATAGATTTGAAGGAGTGGTATTGAGTTTCTTGCCAATTTTCTCATTAAAACTTTTTCGATGTGGTAAATGGTACAAAATATTTATTATATTTTATGATGTTTTTAGAGTTTTGTTTGACGTTCATAAGTGCAATTTATTGACCTAAATGAATATAAATAACTTATGAGTTCGAGTTAAAGCCAAGGTTGTACATAAGGGGAGAAGAGGATGAGGAATCGATTTAAAATTTATATTTTTATCACTGTAAGCTTTATTGATTGCACATCAAACTTATAATTTCTGGGGGCCTACTCCTAAAATCGATATTCGATATATCTTGGCATTAGTCATGTCGAATCCTACTCTTAGTTACATCGTAACGATGTTGTCGAAACGATGATTGAACGAACGAAACATAAATCGGGATTATCGGTCCTAACCCTATTCTTTAGTTAAAAGTGTCAGAGACGAATATTCGAATTTGACAAATAATCAAACGTCACTTTTTCGATAATCTCAACGACACCTCCTAGGCTATAATCGTTTCAAGTTTTATGGATATATTTGCCATACAATATACATACTTAATAAATATTATTAAAATAATTATATTTGATTTACTATTCAACTGGATTTTTTACTACCAAGTAATTTAAGTCATTTTGTTGATCGTTTATGTAGAAAATAATGCAAATGGCCGTCTGAGAAATAGGAAGACGACTTTTTTACATTTAATTATCCGCAAGTTTTGTATTATTCATTCAATTTTATGTGGTCATATTATATTCATTACATAATTTTTGAATATTTACATTTTGTGTAAATGATATCAAATTGATGGTGCAGAGTCTGGCATGGTCCTTAACGCCTAAACTGTGTTTTGACTTTTGACACTTAACAGCGACATAGCACAGATAATATTTAGTTTTTCAAGGTTTGCGCATAATTCATTCACTCTAACATCGTAAAAAAAATCAAAACATTAGTCTATGGTTACGATAAACGATTAGGAATTCGAACATTTTTCAGAGTAGGGTAATTGCGATATATTCGGAGTATTGTCGTATCGTTGCGAATGTATCGTTGTCGATTTTGCGAGTAGACCTCCTGATATAACAAATATTTCTTGTGCCGATTCTTCGCTTAGGGCGAGCCATGTGTATTCAAAGGTATGTCAACGATTTATTTGACATCAACAATTGTTTGTGCACTAGAAGAACAAACATACATACGGATAATAATTTAATCGGAACAAAACAAAAATTAATTCGTGAAACCCTTGTGACTTTGAGCCCGCTTTAGGAATCGATGGGTCCTCAACCCAGAGTTTAGGTACTGATCGTTCGTGTATGAGATCGTTAACTTAAATACTTTCTCTAAAACCTGAAGACAAACCTGAAAAACCTCTAACAATTGCGTCTCGCACGCTTTCGGCACGGGCACACATTGTATCTGCATGTGCGAGCTCTTGAAGTTCCTCTCGAAAAACACTCCCAGCATTCCCATCGAAGAGTAGAACTTCTTCAGCACTTCTTTGAACTGCTTTATCTCTTTGTTCACTTCATCTGGCGCCTGCAATATTCGAAATGTTACTCAGTCATCAACTCACCTGATAAGTAATAATCCCGCCCATTTATATCAATATTTTAGGATAATATATAAATAAACAAGGGTTTACCCGGCAAACGTTATTTTGCCATATAAATTGCCCCGCGCCCGCTAATTGTTTGAATTGTCATATGTAATGACAAATGTCATTGACAAAATAATTATTTGCATTGCGAATATGTAGGTATTTCTATAGGTTCCCGATAAGTAATCACCAACAAACATAATATAATTAAACCTTCTCCGAAACACGCTGGATGTTATGGTTAATATTTATTCATTTTCATTAGTTTGTTTCATTCCAATCGGTTCTCAAACAAAAAGGTTTAGTGGCAGTCAATCATATATAATAAATACATGATATTATATCCAATAATTTGTACCTAGTCTGCGTTTATTACACAAAGACACGGCTCAACTACATGAGCCTCCTCAACACATACAGGTGGAAGAGATAGCAAGTGCACTTAACTTAATACGTTGGCGCCAAAAAACATTTTTTTTAATATTTTGTAAAGACTACCAAACTAAATTTAATTTCAAATCCATATTTGACCCATGTCAACCACGGTGAAAAGGCCCGGAAGGGTATGTTGTGTTATTGTTTTCTATCGAGAAATAAAATTTTAATCGTTTTTTTTTTCTCG
Source organism: Leptidea sinapis (assembly GCF_905404315.1). NCBI lineage: Eukaryota > Metazoa > Arthropoda > Insecta > Lepidoptera > Pieridae > Leptidea > Leptidea sinapis. Next base: position 11,830,970 of record NC_066289.1, on the reverse strand, counting down.
AGCAATATATAAACACCAGACCATATGATGAGAAGTAGAAAAAAAAAAAAAAACAATTTAATTAAGAATACCTTTGTAACAGATTGATGATGCGCTATCGGCAATATCAACACATGGTACGGAGTGAGCGGGCCCTTCGGCAACGCTAGGTAACAATGGCTGCCCACACATATCACCAGATGCTTCTCAACTGTTGGTGAAGATAGACAGAACCAGCACGAATCTGTAAATATATTTACATACAAATATAACAATCATGGTAGCAGGCGTGTGTCCAACCTTCCGTAATCGGGAAATGCCCCCGCGCCGCGGTATGTCATAGATCAGCGCAATTTTGGCGAGCGCGCAGCGGCCTGTTAATGTGTATTATTTTCCGTGTATTAATAGATTGCTTATAATTAGGCTGATATGAGAAAATGTATAAGAAATTCTAGTTATGAGGAATCCTGTAGCCACCATAAATTAATGGAATTAAAAGACCGGCGAACTTTACTCGATATGTTATTTCTGTATGACGTGTGCAACAACAAAATTGACTGCCCCGAACTTACATCTTCATTCATGCAATTTAGAATCCCGAATAAGCGTACAAGGCATACCACCCTTTTTAATGTCCCAATTACTCACTCTATTTATGCACAGAATTCGGTGGTCTGCCGTACCCTTACCTGCTATAATAAACATTTCTTACCAACAGATATATTCGTCCGTACGAAAAGCTCTTTCAAGATGGAAATCATTTTAAGTATACTGTAATCGAAGAGTTGAAAACGACTTAAGACATACGCACATACACTCATACGCACATAGGTACACTCATACACACATACACTCATACACACCTTTATATTTATTAGTTAATTTTTTTATTTTGATTTAATCATAGTTTAATTAGAGCGTTAAATGTTATACCATAAATAGTGTGAACCTGTAATTGGCAGTCGGCCATCGCATAATATTTTGTTATTAGTCTAATTTTTGTGTGCTGTTGGTTCAATAATAATAATAATAAAAAAAATAAGCTACTGAAACAAGCTATAAGACCATACAAAAAATAAACTAACTTATAAAAAAAATGAGTGTCAGAACTCGGTTAGGGCGGCGAAGACATCATTGAAGCGCTTGAACGTGCCGCAGGGCGAACCGCTCGCTGTCGTCGCTGTCGCTGTTTTGATACCGTGTCAAAGGAGCTTCTGTCATTCGCTCGCGCGCAATTGGGATGCTTGTAGTTGTGTAATGTAACAGATTTTCTTCAGAAGCGGTTTTCTAGTTATTGGGCCTGCTACACACTCAACGAGTGTCATGGGAAGTAGCGAGGAATGGAGGCAGAGATGAGGTGTGGCAACATTATTCATCATGTCGGACATCATGCCCACCACTCCCTAATTTGTTGGTTTTTTGAGCGCGAGTCAAAGGACCAGCAATATTTTCTCGGGATTATTTGCGCGAGATGAGCAGTGTGTGGGCAGAGAGATGCAATGAGCATAGTGTGGTGGGCCGATATAATGATATTATATTCCTTCATCACATATTAAATAAGAACATAAAATTATGCATTATGAAAAAGCCTCACCGGGATTTTCTTTTCTTTTTTTATCAGGATTATCTCCACTCCTTCTTTTTCTCTTGCCATGATCGTCATCTTGGGTATCCATATTAAAGAAGAACTGGCCATTTCCCGATATCTACAAACAAAATTGTAGAATGTTCTATCAACAAACAGTACATTTTTACCAAAGAGAGAAAGTTAGTGATTCCTAACGACGGTACAAATTATGCTTCAATACACTGCAGTATAGGAATCGCACATCCCTTCGTTTCATACACAGTACATGTAATGTGTGAGCCCTACCTTCACATGTGGCATCATAGATAAATAAAATATAACTCTTCTCTCTTGTACCTTTTATTCATTTTAGTACAATACTTTATATTATATTAAATATTAAGCCAAGGGCCGAACATTGGCCCTTCAACTCATGATCTCTCTCCCTTTTTTTTCTTTCTTATTCATGTAATTTAAATGTTTTAAATAATATTCTTCTTAACCTTTACGGCCAACAGTCTAATAATAAAAAACAATTTGAGTAAGAAAAATGAAAAAAACATTGCGTGCGTACAAAGTACACATGTCAGATGTGAAACCTGCATGGTGCATGAACCTCTAAGCTGCATATGAATTCCTGGTACGTGTTGCTAGGATGACACATGATTTCAACCGCTATGAAAGACATTCCTACCACCACTAATATATTATATAATAATATGTTCTCCTGGTGTCTATGTAGTAATACGTCGTGCGCTTGGAGTCAGAATATATTAAGGTATACTCGCGCCATACTTAAGACAATCTCTTCTTAACTATGATCACCTGGTACCAAAACATTGTTTTATGCTTCCTATCTCATAATCTCCCATGTTAAATATTATGAATTGATATGACTGCTCTTTTTACTGTCGCTTTTTCGTTTCATCGACTTTCAAATCACAATGATGATAAAGAAGTTTTCACTTCAATAGTATGCATATTTCTGTCTCATTCTTTGCCGGCTTCATCCTACAGTATTTGTGTCTCTTACCTGTCGTTTTTTCCGTTGCATCCGGTTTGAAATCACAACGATTCTAAAGAAGTTTCACTTCAAAAATACTTAGTAATGGATGTGACCTTTTATGTGTGAAGTGAGGAACACCACTGCCAGAAGGCCACACTTTATCCTATTAATGGATTGTCATAAAATTTTCCGCAAGCATATTAGTAAGGAAGACATAAATGACACACTTTCTGCCCAGTTTACAAGGTGTAGTTGCAGGAGATTGTAGGCTTCAGTAATCACTTAACACCAGGTGACCAGGACGTTTGTTTGTCCTCTTCTTTGATAAAAAAAATACAGGTCTTATTCATAAACCTGGTTTGCTTGTTTAACTCCCGAGGAGTGGCCATATACACCTAACATTTGATAGCCTGCTCAACCCAAGTTATTGTGGAAGGAAATTAACTTGTGATGCCGGCCATTAAAAAATCTACTAAATATTACATATATAATAAATAGTTAAAGTAAAGAAGAGTATTTTAATTTTAACACACCTTGACCACCTTTCCTGGTTGATGTTGCTTCAACAAGTCAGGATCGTACGGGCATGGAGTTTCATCAGTTGTGCCTTGCAAAAGATCTGTCATTCTCATCTTTGTGATAGGTTGTAGCGAGCAAGCATATATCCATTTCTCTTTAGCTTTGTTCCCCACTGATGATAATGCTATGAATCTTGTTGCACATTCTCTATAATCTTGGTGAGTACTTTGATTCCTAGATAGCAAGACAATTTACTGTTATGAATTAAACTAAGTATTGGACAATAATGGAATAAAATTTGGAATCAATTATAATAACACACATTTAATAGTTTTAAAAGCATTTTATCATTACCATTCAAAAAAGGGCATTTGATTCATAGATTTAATCAAATTAAAAAAACAAACTTATATGATGCTTTCAAAACCAAACAAAAATAAAACATATTAGCCCTGTGCTTCCCTGGGCATAAAAACGATAGGGAAGTCTCAACCAGGTCTAGGGGAGTTATAAGAGTAGGTTAAGGGCTTTTCAATATGGTAGAGTCACTCTGCCATCATATTATGACAACGGCACAAACAGTCACAGAAAATTTAATCTATATTTTTTTTTAAATATTATAGAATTTATAATTTTGCTTACCTATATGGTTGCCTCTCATAGAATTTGTCAATAGATGGCACAAAATGATACCTCGGTTTCAAATGTATTGACAGCCAAGCTATTAAGTTTGATAACCTTTCCTCTGCAACATCTACCTTAAATATGATGTTTATAGTTACTATTGCAATTTAAAAAATCTTTATTTATAAAATTAAACATTTGAAGATGATATAATAGCAAGTAAATTTGAAACTTAAACAAAACTCATGTAAAGAAGATTGGCAAGTTAAAATAAATAAATCCTAATATCCACCTAGTTTCAATATGAATAAAACTTTTTATACAATAATTATAATTTACTGTATTGTGACCTAGTTATGTGAATTTTTGGCACTAATAATCAACAGTCAATAGTATGCCAAGACTTCCCCATCTTTTATGTGTTAAAACAAATTAATCTGGGTGTGATTTATATTATATATGATATATATAATTATATATTTAATAACAAGTTATTTCAAACTCTGTGACTATGCAGCTTCGAAGGAAGTGCTTCAAAATGATACTTTTATAATTCCACTGCATACTCCTTGATTGGGTTGTATGTCCACAAAGTTTAGCACTTATATAAACACTAGCTGACCCGGCAGACTTCGTACCGCCTCAATGGATAAATAAAAACAAAGACAAAACTTAAGATTTATCAATCTACATAATATAGTTTGTTGTCAAATATCAAATAAAATTGTTTGTGTTCAGAAATTTAATTTGTGACAAAGCTTAAGATTTATTAATCTACATAAAAATAATCTGATAGATAGTTAACAACTGTATTTAATGTACCTACTATAGTTACCTAAAATTAAGTTTACTTTTTACCTCCTGAGAAAGTTAGAAAGATATAAAAATTCTAATTACTTATTCATTCTCAACTATTCTTTCAATTTGATTTCTGAACGAAGGCGTACATCAAAATTGTTGTTTTCATTTTCATGTTTATTCAAACCTTTTAAAGCTTCCCTGGACTTCCACAAATAATTCAAGACCAAAATTAGCCAAATCGGTTTTAGCGAGACTAACGAACAGCAATTGATTTTTATATATATAGATTGAAAACTCATCATTGAAAATCATATTATGTATGATTAATTCTGAGGAAGTCTAAATTAATATATGATATACCTTTTGAACCTCATCTTGTTGTATACCACTGGGCCAAAGAGTTGTAATCAAAACATCAACACCTCTATATTCGGTTTGACCTCTGTAACATGCATCTCTCACAGCACTGCAGTCACTCGGTTCAAATGTACACATTGGGATGTCCTTGCCTAGCTCTCTTCTTGATAACCCAGTTAAGTATGCTATTTTCACATCTGCACTAGTAGTGAAAATCCCCCTTTTACCTTAAATAATAAAGATTAATCATATAAATTGGCTGTTATTTTAATTAAATTTAATTAATCTTTTCATTATTATCAAATCAATCAACTATATTTAACAGGAAGTTGAAAATAATACACACTTAATACAAACAAAATAGTAGCAGTAAAACTTTTTTCATGTTCAGTACAATATATGTGACATATGTTAGTACACAAGATTTATTGAATAAAAATAGTTGGTATTAAGCAAAATTATTTTTATGTTTATAGGCTTATGTTAATGATATAAAAGCATAATTCACCGAACTAGTGCTCAGCAAATTGGAAGCTCAGCAAAAGCAGTAGTTAAAATGTTTGGCTGTTAAAGTGTAAACATAAAAATTCATGTTGTCAAATCAAATGTTTTTAAAAACTTACCCATATAGATTACATTGGGCACAATTTCCGAGCCTTCTTCACAGTAATATTTTACATGATTACCATCAGATGGTCCAAACACATAAGTTGTAACTGGCACTAAAATAAGTAAATAAGATTTATTTTCTAAAGGTTAAACAAACTTTGTACATGAACTAAAAGCAATGTGAACACGTTATTCTACTAAATATAAAATCTCGGTATAATCTAACAAGTAAAATCACATATATCAAACCTTTTTTTGTTCTCATTCTATATGCATCCAACTGTGAATTATCTACGCCAAAGAAGTTTCCAACACACAGTAGAACATCGAATGGTCCTGATTTTTTTACAATTAATTCTACACGAGAAAATAACGTATTAAAACATCCGTTAACATCCCCACAAATAAGGCTAAAATTAAATACGCATGATGAAAATAAAGTTTTAAAACGCACACAAAAAATAATTTACAAATCACTTACGTTTTTTGTTTTTCTGTCATATTTTTACTTTTGGGACAAATTTTATGGAATCGCGCAATGGTACCTATGTAATCAAAAAGATAGAAGTAATTAAATAACAAAATACCTACTACCCGGGCGAATCAACATGACACCTGGCTCAAATGTCGTTTGTCATTTGTGTAATGTACAGTGTGTTATATTTTGTGCAATGTACAGTATGCAAAAAAGATTTGTTTCAATTTTACTTTCTCGTACGAAAACGAATAATAAATCGTTTTTATTTTTTTTTTAAACGTCTTATCCATGTAAATCATTAAATTACATAGATGTGTCGGGTTTAGGTACAGAATTGTAGTTGTCATTCTATTTAAATGGAAATAAAACAAAAATAATTTTAAATTGGATTTTTTTATTAGATTTATTTATTTTCCATAGTTAAAAAGTTATATGTTTCTTTCTTGAATCTTAAAAAGTTATATGTCACTTTCTTGATTTCTACTATTCCAGATACTATATCGCTATCATTGTCATTTATTAAAAATATGTATTTCAAGAAAAAACTTCCAAACGTAAGAAGGACATCAAAAATTCTAAGAAAGTACAATTAAACGTGTTCTATTCTTTGTATTTGATGCGTATTTTACTTTTTAAACTATTTTTTTTAAACAAAAACTTATCAAATATCTACTACAAATAACATATAAAAACAAGGGAATAACTGTAATATTTTAGAGCGCAAAGACACGTGTAATGGTAACGCTTAGTTTATTAAAAGTTATATCAGTTATTATAAACTGTTACCCAGAAAAACATTAACCATATTAATATTAAATGCTCTAATGTAATAATTTTAACTTCAAAATTAATTATAATTATTTATATTAAGTGTATTCTGTGCTCACTAACGTCTATTAAAAACCGATATCTCCTAGTAATAATACACTTGCAAGAATAAGTCTTCGATTAGGAAATACTAAATATTTTATGAAAGTGAAACTACACACAATACAGAAACAAAACAGTAATTTAAGGTTACACTACAGCGCCCGAATCTATGCACGCATTTTTTCACATACAGATTATTTACACGTATTCGATAATTTAGTATTCAACACATTGTAAATAGGTAGAGACTTGGCTTAATATTTCCACCTCCCAGGAATCGATCGACGAAAAAAAACCTCTGTAGATTTCAGTTTGTAGTTGGGAACATAAATAGAATGTTGTACTAATGCTAAATTAACAATGTATGGTTGAAGGAAGCCGGAGAGGGTGAAGGGAAATTGAATTCAGTACTACACTAATAATAACCCACCACAGGTTCGCTTTAGGTAGAACGTCAGTTTATTTGGTATTTAATTAAGTACTAACACATTTACAATAAATACCAATAACGTGTTTTAAAACTATTGTACATTCCACTACTAGGGCCTAGGATCTAGTCATGGATATGGGAAGTAATAGGTAGAACTGAATTGCGGTTACATAACATATTATGAATGGTTAAATTCAACGTTAACAATGGTGATATAAAAACACTCAGTAAAATATAAAGCTATAGTTACTTTTTATTTTTAAGTGTTATAATTTACGTTAAAAATTTTAACGGCTAACGGCCGTTCCCAATATTCAGTCTATCTCTTACTTGAGATAAAAATCGTAACTATCATTGATTTTTCTATCCCAATAAACATATCGACGGTAACTCACCTTATCCGTACACGCTGTCTGTCAGTGTGAGGACGTATAGCTTAAGTTTGTATGGAAATTGCAATTCACGCGTCCCAATATAAGGCGATAAGAATGAATTGTCGGGTATATTGGGACAGCTTCAGATTATTCACAGCTAATTACTGGCAGTAGAAGGTAGTAATTTATCTCTATCCGTAGATAGTATATTGGGAACGGCCGTATACCAACTCTGCTATCGTTATTGCTCTCGGAAGGCGACTGTCAAGATCGCGCGAGGTGTCATGTGAATTCGGACGTTAGATAAATAAATCCATAAATTATTAACGCTATATTATGTCGCTCTAGCGCTTGTCTAGCGACTGCCAAAGATAATGTCGTAATAGCGTCTGCCATCAACTTCAGCGTCAACTGTCAACTTTATTTTTTGTTGTTGTTTTATTTACTGAGAGCATTGGTAACGAGACCATTAGTTCAAACCAAAATACAATAAAAGAAGAATATTTAAATCATTTTACAATATACTCGGCACCACAGGTGACAGGGCACATACCTAGTTTTCTAATTTATCAATCAATACTTGCTCGGCACCTGGCTTGAAAGTCGAAGGCAAAGAATATATTTATTTACTCATAGTCGAATCGAATGACAGTTGTAGATAGTTCAGTCAGCAAGAAAAACCCAACAAAGTGGTTTAAATCAAGTGAGCCAGTAAAAATATAATTTAACCTCGCTCTAAATTTCCGATCCAAATTTTTACGGCCCTAACACTTACTGAGCATAAAATCACACAAAGCTGACAGATTCAGGTGGATATTTCGGAAACTATCCGATACCTTAGGTCAAAACTTGTCGAGACAATATTTTTTAGAAAATAATGGTTTGGATCCTTTATTTCGTGTAAACTTTTTTGTAGAAGTTACAAACAAAAACTTTATGTCATATCTTTATATTAACTTAAACAACATTTATTATTTTGTATTATTATTAATACAAAATTTACTACTTACTATATTACATGCATCTTTTTTGTCAGTTTTAATAAATTTTAATTAACGGTATTGCAGTGGGATAATAAAGGGGTGGACACAATATGTACCCAAAACTTGCGAAACTAGTGCCTTTCCCAGTATCGGGAAAAAATAAAAAAAATCAGTATGCTATTTATGTCAATTTCAAATGAAAATTGCATGGCTCGTACAGTGCGTTCACAGCTATTTTACCTCTAGCCGTTAGGTAAGCTAACCTGAGCGTTATATTGCCTTAATTAGCTTCTATGACTCCCTCAAACGACAAGTTAAATTTTACGGTATTGATGATATTTTTTTTTCATACAATATAATGATTTGAACGTAAACTTTGTAATAAGATCTTATGTTATCGGGACGGTTGAACGCATTTAAATTTATATTTGGAGTCATTACAGAAATTTGCTAATCAAATTTTAATTTTTGTTATTCAAAGGTTAATTTTCAATAATAATTACATCAGTGTGATATATTTATTATTATAGTCAGTTTTAACTTCCTAAAAAATGTGGCGTACAGAGAACCAGCTCGTACCGAGAGATAATTCGTACAGATGGGAATCATCGCACGCATGAACGATTGAACTTAATGGTTTTTATGCAGTGAATGAATAGTATCAGGTATAAGAGTAGAAATAATACGACAAGTTATTTTAATAGTTTTATAAGATTCCGATGACAAAAAATATACCTATACTATAATATTATTTATACCTATTTTATTATATTAATTTCCGTTCGCTTTGTTATTTAATGTAAGACTATACTTTTATATATCTGTAAGAATATGCCTATCTAATAATATTATTTTAAAATAAAAAACATTTAAGTGATCGGGAGATTTTCGTCAACAGCGAAGTTCGTTATTCCTATTTAATAAACTGTTCAGTAAGATACGAAATGATAATAATTACAATATGAAAATAACTCCAAAAATCTGTGTAAGCTTATCAAAAGTATTTAACTACACTGGCCTGCAAAAGTAAGTATCACACTTTTCAATTTTTTTTTTTTCTTAACTATGAGAAGGTAACTTAATATAAAGAAGGTAGAGATATAAGATTACAAACATTTTGTTGCAAATTTTATAGGCTTTAATTCTTAGAAACTAAAATTATACATTAGTAACATTTTTAACTTAAAAAAGATAAAACAATGAAAATAGACATTTTTAGTTTAGTGTAAAAAAAATCAACTAAAATGTATTACATGTTATTTAATTTTTAATAACTGGTATTGCCTCCTCAAGCTCTGATTACAGCTTCGAGCCGGTTTGGCATACTGAACACTAGGTTTCGGAGCTGATGTTGGGGAATATTCTCCCATTCTTCTACCAGGGTCTGCTTTAGTGCCCTGAGGGTATGGTGGTCTGCAATTTCTGACTAGCCTCCCCAGCTCATCCCAGGCGTGTTCAATCGGGTTGAGATCAGGACTTCTTGATGGCCAAGCCATCACGCTGATACCGACCTCCTGAATATACTCTTGTACGATATGAGCCGTGTGTGGCCGGGCATTATCATGCATCAGCATCGATCCATCACCCATATTTGCTAAATACGGCCCTGCATACTCATTGAGAATCTCTTGAGCATATCTTTGCCCAGTGAGGGTGCCATTTTCTATGGCTAATAGCTGTGTGCGACCTTTCGAAGATATGCCAGCCCATACATGTACACTGCCTCCAACGTATTGGACTCTTTCTGAGATGCAGGCTTGAAGGTATCGCTCACCAGGTCGCCTGTAAACACTTTGCCTTCCATCAGAAGTGTAAAGGGAGAATCGAGACTCATCTGCAAACAAAATTCTTGACCACTCTTCTTCATCCCACTGCATGTGTTCACGGGCGTATCGCAGTCTCGCTACTCGATGCTGTCTCTCGAGTTTTGGGCCACTCGCTGGTCTTCGGGGTTTCAAATTTGCTTCAGCATGTCTTCTTCTCACTGTACTGTCACTAATGTAGTCCCTCCGGGTCTGAAGTAGCTGTTGCTGGACTTCAACTGCATTTTGGTGGCGATTTCGTAACACAGTGGAAATAATATAACGATCTTCTCGGGCACTGGTACACCTGGGTCTGCCATTACAAGGTCTCCTCAGATGGTGTCCAGTCTCTTCGTACCTTCGCTTTACCTTCTGGACCGTTCGTACCGTCACACCCACCATTCTTGCAGTGCGACGCATACTGATGCCTAGTTCCAGAAAAGCCATGATCCTAGCACATTCTTCAACTGAAAGAGGCGTGATAAATAAACGTTATGTGCTTTTTAGCTTAAATTTTTAAAACAAGACCAATCGATCTTGAAAAAAATTTAAAACAGAAAGATAAATGTGAATGGTAAAATTGTAATTCGGAAACGTCGGAATGGTTTTGTTTTTGAAGTTTTTATCAGCCAATTCTTAAAAGAAGGTAATTCTTAAAGGAAGGTACCGACTATAAAGTTTTTATGTACAAAATTAAATTCTCTTTGGAGTCCTTTTTATTTCGAAAGTATATCTTGTGAACTTAAAACGTTATCCCAATTTTAAAAGTGTGATACTCACTTTTGAAGGCCAGTGTAGTACCAAAGTTTCCACTAAAATTGGGAAAAATCCTAAAGACGGGTAACCCTAATTTACATACCCGTCATGGCGGCAACTCGTTGACGAACATTTGTAGAAGGAATTAAAGGAGCATTATTTTCTTTTTCTCTTTCACAGAAATTACGCACCGATAGTGTAATATTTCTTCCGCTACTTTGAATTCTTTTCGGCATGCTAACAGATGAAATATCACAAATATGAAAGAAAAACGCTAGGAACTTCACAGAACGACTCGACAGGAACACCAACATAAAGAAAACATATAATGACTTCTGTCAGAGGTAAACCTTTCCGGATCGGCGCGCTCCGCCGCTCGATGTACACCTTAGATCGGCAAGTGTTCGGCGCTTGCGCAGCGTTTTCCCCGTGCGTATTATTTTACGTGTAGTTATAAAATGCTTATAACTAGGGTGATTTCAGTGACTGTCGCTGAAAGCTATTGAAACAAGCTATAAGACCATGTATAAATTATTCATATTGTCTTTCTTTTTTATTTCACACAGTTTTTTCATTCGACAATAAGTGTAAAAATAGGTATATTTTTAAATAAATATTGTTATTATTGTTAATTGCTTGTTTTATTTATTTCCTTTTATATTTTTGTAATGAACATTATATGTTCATTATAAAATAAAGCCAAAATCTCCACAAAGAACAATCTTCGTGCAAAGTCTTGATAACGACCGCTCGCTGCGCCGCCCGGGAACAAGTGAACACATAAGAGCTTTGTCCGTAAAGCTATGACGTCGAATATTGGTGGCCTTGAATCGTATCGGATCGAAATGTGTATGGGACTTCACTCGTTCATAACTGCGTAGGCAAATAAACCATCTTGTACACCTAATAAGGGTGAAAACTGGATGAGGTAAAAGAGTGCCCCGCGGCACAGCCGCTCTCATTGTTTTTTGAATTACCAGTGCCCGCGGGCACGTCCGATGCGGAAAGGTAAAATAACTGTGAACGGACTGTAAGTATTCTCTTGGCATGGTGGCGGGCATGGCATTTGAATTTGACTTGACACTGACAGAAGTCAACTTGGGCACAGAATACTGTTACGAGAACTTGGGTTTTTAATATTATTGTTTTTAGTTTAGCACCATATTAATTTTCTTAATTAAGTGATAAAGTCATTGGGATTATGGCTGCCCATAATAAATTACCTGGTACTGGCTTAGAAGATGTTGGTGTACCAGGACAGACGTTTCTTAGGGATGCATTGACCAGTTGTACTGATCCCCTGAAAGCAATTGAAGAATTTCAACTTGAAAATGGAATACTTTTGCCTTCACTCCGGCCTATGCTGCCATTATTAGATTTGCACGGTGTACGACGCCTAGATTTTCACACATCAGTGCTAGAGGAATTAAGAGACAAATTAATATCTCATATTAACGTATTAGGCGGTAAAGACGGTAAAGGTAACGAAAAAAAGCTAAAAGAACTGCTTGCTAAGAGTTTTCCGGTAGTAAAAGTTAAAGCTCTCAGACCAGTTATCATGGGAATTCTAAAAAATATACCTCATATTGATGACAAATATTTAAAAGTTTTGGTCCGAGATCGTGACTTGTACAATGATACAGATACTGAAGTGAAACGGCAAATATGGCAAGACAATCAGTCGTTATTTGGTGATGAAGTGTCTCCTTTATTGAGTCAGTATATAAGAGAAAAGGAAAATGTGTTATTTGATCATGAAAGTTTTGCTAATATATTTTTCACATCATCTCCTAAGTTGAGACGAGCAAGTCCCGTTGTAACTAAACTAAAACACATGGTAGGAACAAGTATCAAATTGTATGATATGGTTCTACAATTTCTACGAACATTATTTCTTCGTACTAAAAACATACACTATTGTACACTAAGAGCTGAGCTTTTAATGACTTTGCATGATGCAGAAGTTCAAGAAATTATATCAGTGGATCCTTGTCACAAATTCACTTGGTGCCTAGATGCATGCATCAGAGAAAAGAATGTTGATTTAAAAAGATCTAGAGAGTTACAAGGTTTTCTGGATGGTGTTAAGAAGGGCACTGAACAGATACTTGGAGACTTATCAATGACCCTGTGTGACCCATTTGCAGTAAATTTTCTGGCTACATCAGCTATTAAAATTTTGCATCATTTGATCAACACAGAAGGACTTCCAAGGGATAATACTATATTAATTTTATTACTCAGAATGTTGGCATTAGGCTTAGGTTCTTGGAATATAATTAATACTCAAGAATTTAAGGAGCCTAAACTGGACAGTCAAGTGGTAACAAAATATATGCCAGCCTTAATGTCCCTGATGGTTGATGATCAAGTTCGCGCTTTACATAATAAACTCCCGCCAGATGAAAGAGAATCTGCCATCACTACTATAGAACACTCGGGTCCTCCACCTGATGCTTGTGAAGCTTATATGAGAGAAAGCCCTGTTTGCAGTATTCTAGCTATGTATTATACTCTTCATGCAGCAAAATTAAAAGATAGAGGTGCATTATTGAGAATTCTTAGCATATTAGGTAGTTGCAATAACAATCTTGCATATTCTGATCCATTCTTGCATGCCTTGGTCGCACTTTTGATTCAACTGCCTGATGAATTTCAAGGTGAAGACTTCAGTACTGTGCTGTTTGATGAGTTCTTCTTTGCTGGTTTATCAAAAGACAATGTTACACGACATCTCTTGAAGTTACTATGGTACATTCATCCAAAATTACCGGAAACTAGGATTCACACTTTAATGAAGGCTCTTCAACCTGGTACACAACATAATGAGTCAGTGCATAAGTTGTATGAAGCTTTACAACAAAAGCTACACACTCAAGCAGAACCCGCACAGGCCACTACTGAAATGGATTATTTAGATTCGCCTTTAATGAGTGTACCAATGCCGACTCCCTCTCCCTACCATATGTAGGGCATATGAGATTTATATTATTAATAAGCTTTGAGTTAGATATTATGATAATTATTAAATATAAGTATTATAATTTTAATAATCACTGTCTTTTATTAATTCAAACCAGATGTGGGTTTTATTTCTAGAAACATTGATTGTTTTCCAATTAAAGAGCATAATGCAACTCGGTGCCGCACAATGCCGAATTGTGCTGATGCTTAATTGGAGCATGAATTAGTTTTAAAATGCACCAGCAGAGTGCGTGTGTACTAAGCTCAGTGTTGAAAAAAAAATTTATAGAGTTAGCAATCTAATAAGAAAATAAGATGTTGTCTTCTTCATTTTGATAAATATATTCATTTCCACGAAAGCATTTATGTCTGCTTCATTAAATGATTTGATCAAGCCATTGCAATGTTGACAATATTTTATATTTCTGTTCAATAAATTTGTGTATACTTTAGAAATCTAAAATGAAATTGTATTCACATTTTAAATGTGGTATATAAAATTAAATAGTCAATGTTTGTACCTTCATTAGTTTTATTTATTTAGAGCATTGGTAACAATACCATCAGCTCAAACCAAAATAAAATAAACGAAGAATATTTAAATAATTTTTCGGTAAATTTGTACCTTTATCCATACTCACATTTTTTTAACACAGTCTGAATTAAGTTTTATTATTTCTAAAAAACTACGACGAAACGAAAGCTTTCAATTTTCAACAATAAACAATATAACCAGCTTATAGAAAAAACACACGTTAATTTCCTGTCACTGAGTTGGTATCTATTCTACGCATCACGCGAAAGCAGTACTTTTGAGAGTGCTCGATTGTGCGAAGCCTTGTTGTAGTTGGAACACTCGACGTTGAGCGTTATGCCGCTTAATGCGCTCTAGTGCTGTAATTGTAGTCATTATGTATAGTGTGGAGTATACTTTTATGAAAATGATAATTTAAATTTATTTTAATGTGAGTAGTGCTAGATTCACTTATGATCAAAAAACCCTCCAGGGTTCTTGAAGTTCTAGAAGATTAGTAATTGTATGTGTTAAAAACGGGACAAATGCGAGTGGTACCCGCCCACCGAGGGTTCTATATACACATGTATAATATTATTAGAGGCCTACATATACTTACATAAAAGTATTTTTTTCATTTTTCGTCATAAATCGAAATCTATGTTATATAAATCATAATAATAATCGAATATCTGTTTAAGCCAATGAAGACTTTCATACGATAATGGTTAGCCAGTTAACTTACTTAACTGGCTAACCATGTCAATTACGGATACCCCACATGACATGGCTAACTTAATTCAAAATTTCGACCGCCATTCCTTGCAAAAAGATCCTGTTTTTTTTATGATTTAATTACAACTGTATAATTTTAAGACTTTTCCCCATACTAGTATACTTAATAAGGCGGTATTACTTGCAAAATTCCATAGTTTTATGTCAACAGAAACTATCCTATAAATTTTGATTAACTTGAGAGTACCTATCGACATAAACGTTTTTTGGCGGCTTAAGGCGAAGTGAGGTCCGTATCTTTTTTAACTTATGTTAACTTCGCAGTTTTTTTTTCACAGCTTTAATATTAGTGTCTTGAAAAGAAAGGTCTATAGAGACGTGAGTACTTATATCATTTTAATTTCAATTCGACAACTCCACGCGTTACAGAGATCAAGGGTCTTGACAGACAGACGGACGGACTGACAACAAAGTGATCCTGTAAGAGTTCCGTTTTTTTTTGAGGTACAGAACCTTTAAAATATATAATATCCTCACTGGAGGGGAGCTATGACTTGTCCAAGGGATGCTGGTGCTTCTTGGGATAACTGGTCGATCCTGTCATCACCTACTCTTCTTTTTATAGGAAATAAAATTATTACCTTGGTTGGTTTTCTTAACTGTATATAAATGCTTGATACAATTAACAATTTTATTTATAAATTGTACTATTAATCATTTACAGAAAGAATCTTAAATAACATAGACCCAGTTTGACTGCAGGATCAAGTCTCTTGTAATACATTAAAGCTTATATTATGAACATTGATTTTCTACAAGTGTACCTAATTAACAAATATTGATAAAAATATAATAAAAAATCTAATTTTAATTTTAAGGCAGTGTTGACAATAAATATTTCTTAAGTTTAGTTTTAAATGTTCTTTTACTGGTTTCTAGTCGGATGTCCTCAGGCAAGCTGTTTAATAGACAGGTACGGTAGGCATTTTTCAAAGTTCTATCACCGTAGTAATCAACAGGATCAACGAGATAGGTTGTGTTCTTGATTGCCATGATTGTTAATGGCTAATAAGTACCTATGTGTTCAGCTTACTGGCAATACTTTACATATTTTAAATAATTTTCTATAATCATTTTTACAATTATTTTTAACCTTTTTGGTGACGAGCAATTTTAAAAATCGCATTTGAAGTTATTCGATTCTATCGATATATGTTTTAAAAGTAAGCCCATAGCTATCAAGCGCATAATTAATTTTGGATTCCACCTAAGCAAAGTATAAGCACTTTAGCGTACTAACGGGTATTCTACAACTAAGATGGTAAAATTTTCCTAGTAGAATTCTCAATTTGCTACAAATAAAGTCAATAAGGTGGAACCAGGAGAAATTAGTATCTACTTTAACATCTAAGTATGTTACAAAATTAACTTTTTCTATAGGATTACATAGGCAATTACTTAAATTATTATGAAAGCAGTGACAGTGTGCATGCAAGGGAGGCGGTGAACCTGCAGAACGAAGATAAGGCGAGCTAATAACTAGAAGTTTTTTTTATCTGCATTAAACATAATAGTCATTGTCGTGTGACCATTTGATAACGGAGTCAATATCCTTCATCCGAGAACATGTATGCTGAACAGTGGCGTAGTACACCACATAGGCTATTACATTAAATGAGATAGCATACTGGCCCGCACCCCGAACCCTGAGGTACACCATACTGTGCCTTCATCTCCTCACTAAGCGAATCGCCTACCTTCACACGATATGTATGAGAACCTGTTGTTCAGTGGCTGTCGCACACCACACTCGTCCAATCCATTCAGGAGCGTTTCCATTTCTAAAGTATCAAAAGCTTTCTTGAAATCATAAAAATCCTGCAACTATAATTTTTCTCTCTTCTAAGTTTGTGTTTATCTCATCCGTAAATTTAGACAGTAAGGTATTTGTGCTTTTGCCTTTTTGAAAACCGAGGTGACATTCGTATAAAATATTATGTTTTTGTAAGTAACTACCAAGCTCATTTTCAATACATTTTTCCATTATTTTATCAATACTGGATAAAATAGATATAGGTCTATAATTAGAAATAATTTAATTAATATTCACATACCTACCTGATTTATTAATTGTTATTACTTTATCATCTCTAGTACTCTTTAAACAATTTTTGACTGAGCATAGAAGCCTCCCCCTGGTAATTCTTGCTACTTCTTCTCATTACAGCTCAACCTATATCGGAGGCATTGGTAAAAGGTATGATTAATAATTGTGTAGGTGTTTTTGTGACAAATTGGTATGGTTGCCTGTGTAATAACATATACAGGGGACATGCCTTCTTGTATTTTAGACTGAAGAGTGCAGCATGATGTTATCGAGGTCGTTTTGTTATGGAAAAGTAGGATACACGAGCGTCCGGGTGACCGGATCTTAAGTGATCACCGCCCCACGCATTATCTTGCAACACTGGAGGAATCACAGGAGCGTTTCCGGCCTCTCAAAAAGCTGCATGCATGACAGAAATAATACGACACCGTTATGGGCAGTTGATGCCGTTAAGAAGCAACCAGCCCGTTCTGTTATAGTTTATTCCCATAAAAATATAATGATAATAAGTAGTATGGATGAATGTAAAAAAAATCGACACACTCATTAAAATATTTATTAGTTATGACTTACATTTTCAATATAAAAGTTATCTGTTATTTTGTTAACGTGTTTACAGAGACTGAGCTTACGGCAGTTTATGTTTTAATAATAAATACTATGAAGAAATAAATCGCTTTATTAATAAGACTAAGCGTGGTGATCGCGTCTGTCCGGTTTCAAATCCATTGAATGCAAGGATCGTAGAGATCTGGAACGTTCGAACAGGGAGGGGTCAGTGTATATTGGTTCGCTACCATCATCGAAAGCATTTGCAAGGCGTCCTGAAGAACCAGCTTCATCGCCAACTTCGGAAAAGTTTCTTCCTAAGCCACTGAAAAGAAAAATCGATTTAGTCTAGCAGCTGCCAAGTCCAATGGATGTTCTGTTGGGTCTAAATGGCATCAGTCTTTGGCCGAAAAATGAGTCAATAAAAAAGTGGATGTTGTTTGTCACAAATAGCTGTTTTTGTGCGGCACTACGATTGCGCTCGTCACCTTGAGACATGAGATGTTAAGTCTCATTTGCCCAGTAATTTCACTAGATAGGGCGCCCTTCACAACGAAATATAATAATTCTAACACATTAATGCTTCACGGTAGAAAAAGACGCCGTTGTGGTACCCATAATCTAGCCGGCGTCCTGTGCATAGAAACCTCTCACTGGGAAATGTCCTTAGTCGCTTCTTACGACACCCTAGGGCCTGGGACTTCCCTATTCCTTTTATGCCCCCGGGAAGCACAGGGCGACATCTACTGGAATACGCAGCTAAAGTAAAAGCAAGTACCTAAGCGAGTACGGCTTATGAAGATGTGAGGCAGCAAAGAGCGAGGGACGCGTCGGCCTGGGGCCCGGGGCAGCCGGACGCATCGCCGGTGAACTCGACGCTTCAATGTTCTTGCGAAGAACACGCCAATACCGTCTGTTGAACAGTAAAATAAGTTATCAAGTTATTTATTATGATAAGTAGTCCAAATATGAAATTTGATTTAATGAGTCCTAAATAAACACTAGGTCCATCAAAAAGAGTGTTGCCGGTATTTTATGTTTTACCTACCCACGTCATTTTTCAAGAACTATAAGTGCACTATAATTATAAACCCTTGCATTGACCCCGATAAAAACAGAAACATCAAAAGCAAACATTGTAAACAAATACATGAGATATTCCGTCTTATAAGTATCAGACGGGCTCTAGAGATGTGATCGCCACCACCGAGTAATTTTTTTATGAGTTACAGGTCACATCACATTGTGTCTGGTATATCATTCTAAATATGGCCATCCACTAATACAATACAAAAAGATATTCATGTTATCGCACGCGGTATTATATATCGCACATGGTACACGGTACACGGGTCCGTACTTCATGAGGCTAAAAGGTGTCTCAATACGGAACCCGTGATTATGTATATTTTGTCTCTCGCTTCGTAACCGTGCATAAAAGAGAACAATAAACTTGATTACGTGTTTTTCTGGAACAGGAAGACAAACGAGCGTCATCTGATGTTAAGTGATCGCCGCCTCTCAAATCAAATCAAAAGGTCACGGAAATGACATGAATGTCAAAAAAAAAAATCTTATTGAATCTACCGCTACTTTGTAAAGGGTTGAGCTAATGAGAAGAAGTAGCAAGAAACTCATTGCCACTCTTTTATATCAAGATTTACATTTAAGTACATCGATTTATAAATCATTTCAAATTACAATATAATATGTAAAATGATGCAACAAACATACTCAAACGTCAAATAGTCAATGTCTTACACGAGTAAGTCAAAAAAGTAAATGTAAATTAATACAAAAGTTATTGAGTACAGTAGCTGCATCATCCACATACACCATAAATAAATAAAGGTATTTTGTGAGCATTTTATAAGCGATTAGAAATAAATAAATATGTATATATCCATACATATATAAACTATATCTTTTTGAAGGTACCCATGTGGTACCGTTCTGGAAACAACGTACAAGGTGATTGCATAGTTTAGTTGTACAGGTATTGTGACGATCTGAGTATTGAGATTCCTTTCGGACA
The DNA here is from genome assembly GCF_905404315.1 of Leptidea sinapis. Taxonomy (NCBI): domain Eukaryota; kingdom Metazoa; phylum Arthropoda; class Insecta; order Lepidoptera; family Pieridae; genus Leptidea; species Leptidea sinapis. The sequence goes on along the minus strand of NC_066289.1, from coordinate 11,810,911 downwards.
GATCTTAAAATCTTACTTGTAAATATACAAAGCCGCAGTGAGCATCGCCAGCAACAGAGACAGTAGAACGCAGAGAGCCACCAACAGGGCTCTGTAGTGGTAGGGCGAGACGCAGACACCCACAGAAGCGACGACAGGTGATGAGTCTGCAGGTCCGTTCTCTTCTATCAACTCGTTGCGATTGTCAAACACCTGGTAAAAGAGTTATTCTTGTTAACAATTAATGCATCTTTGGGGTCATCCATAAATTACGTCACACATTAAGAGGGGAGGAGGGGGGGTTGCGTCGACGAAATATGACATAGTGTGACAAGAGGCGGAGAGGGATCCAAAATTATGTGAGATCACATTTTTTCAAAATATAATATCTTTTTTGTAAGTATTACAACACAAAAATTTGAACTACTCGTACATACCTCCATAATTTGCATATATGAATTATATTTTTTATATTTTGTTGATATTCATGCTCTTGTTTGATTTTGATTTTTTTTATTGAAAAAGAATATAAATGATATAAAAATAATCTCGGAAAACTGCTGTTTTAATTTCATAAATTTCTTCACTTTTTTGAAGTAGGGGACAAACGAACATACTCACCGCTTTTTATGAAAATAAGGGACGAGACGAGCAGGACGTTCAGCTGATGTTGAGTGATACACCCAACCCATTTCAATGCAGTGCCGCTCAGGATTCTTGAAAAACCCAAAAGTTCTGAACGGCACTACAATTGTGCTCGTCACCTTGAGACATAAGATGTTAAATCTCATTTGCTCAGTAATATCACTAGCTATGGCGGCCTTCAGACCGAAACACAATAATGCTTACACATTACTGCTTCACGGCAGAAATAGGCGCCGTTGTGGTACCCATAATCTAGCCGGCTTCCTGTGCAAAGGAGCCTCCCACTGGTATGTGGTACCTGATGTTAAGTGATCACCGCCGCCCCACACTCTCCCGCATTACCACAGGAATCACAGGAACGTGGGCGCCTGTCGCCTTTTAGAAAAGTGAAAGCGTGTCTTTGGACTTTGAAGGAACCCATGTCATATTCCTGGAAACGCCGCAAAAGGAAGTTCATTCTATAGTTTGGTTGAATTTATTTTTGTTATTCGAGTAGGTATATTGTAAGAGATACTATAGTATATTATAATGTTATACGAAATATATTATAATGTTATACGAATTAATTAGTTCCGATATATTTGCATAAATAATGCATTAATGTGTTTTTGAATGAAAAAACAAAACGTCATAATGTTATCGCATCAGATAACAGGTCACGTTTCATGCAATCAGTTTATTTCTGTATTTATTGTGAATAACAAATATGTAGAGCAAGAAACTGTTGATTGTTTACATAGAGTATTCAACAAAATGGAGAGGGCGTAGATGGTTACTTCACTTTTTTTGGTTAAGGCGAGGTTTTCCCAACACTTTAGGCAAAAATCGCTCTAACGTATATTAATAAGATTCGATAGGTACGCATGGACACGGGCATGGCTGAGAACGAACCGAGCGATGCAGGTCAACGACCGCCGACCCGGAAGGGCCGCGTAATATTTTTCAAAAAATAAATCTATCGAGATTTCTTTTCGTATTCGTGTTTTCGAAACTGCAATAATTTAGATAAAGAAATGAAGATAAATATGTCAAAAAATTTGAACCGTAGTATTTGTAGAAGTATTTTAAGTAGATTTTCAAAAATGTTACTTTTTAGAAGGAACCTTAAGTATAATTATTATCGTACTGTTTCGGAGGCCCCGTCCACCAATGAAGCGTATATAATATAATCTTTATCTCCTTGCTACAATATTCACTTAAAAATTAGTACATGGTTATTTTTTTTTCTTTAGCATTTAACTGCAGTGACATATTCTTGCTTGTTTTATAATATTGTTAAATTGCGATTTGAAACAATGCTTAAATGAGCTTGACGTAATAAATTCTTTATTTGAGTTTGAGTACTTACCTGCAGAAAGTGATATATTCACAATCCGTTCCTAGTACGTTTGTTGAAGAGGTTGTCATGTCCATGTGGTGTAATACTCTTAAGCTGTACAAGTACAATCATTGGTCTGATTCACGATATATTTATCGTGTATTAAAAACGTGATATGAATAGCGGAACAGAACAGTACCTCGATCATTTTTCGCACGTGGCTTGGCGTCTCCACTTCATCTTTCAGATACTTGTCAACTTTCGCTTCTTCATACGATATTTTGTATATCGATTCGTTATCTTCAGACTTGTTGGCTGGTGTCTCGGCTGGCTTAATCTCTGTTCTATTTGTGCCAATGGTTTCGGTAGAGTTGGTGTCTCGCCGGCGACGTCCAAACGAAGGTTCCTGCCGTCCTGATTGACTTGGGCAATACGCCTGTTGGAAAAAAAAATGTGTTTATCAAAATTTCTTTCACGAGAAAAATACATCTAAATTTGCATCACCCGTATGCCATCTTAAATATACACTTCTACTACTACTATAGTAATTGCTAATAACGAGATACTTAAAGAGTTGAACGTAGTTTCTCCGGGAAAAAAAATACATGATTATTCACCATGGTATTCTCTTTTATTTATGAGAAGCTTATTAAAATAATATTATCAGTGACCTGATTAGATTAATTATCAAACGTTGTTCTATGTTATAAGTTTTAGTTACGTGATTAATTATGTGAAAATAACATATATATTTAGAATAAAAATTAGAATTTATACTTTCCGGGTGGTACATATATTTCACCATAGTAGAAATTGATCTGAGAGACCTGATACAGACCGTTGCCGGCCATCCGTTTTATCTGTAATATCTCAATATATATAAATTACGTGACACGTTGTTTGTCCGCGATGGACTCCTAAACCAATGAACGGATTTTAATGGGGATTACTTCATGGAGTGCAGTTCGGTCCAAATTGAGAGATAGGATAGTTTTTATTTCGATTTGGGACCCATAATTATTTTTATTTTCAATATTTGTTTTGTATGGACATATTTTCTATGAGAGAATTTAGTGACGCACGGTTTGACAGATCCGCTGTGAAACAATTTCATCATAACAACAGGGAGCATTTTTACGAAATCATTCTTGATGTTTTGAAATATTATTGGCAATTTCCTATAAAACAGTATTTTTTTATTATCTGCAGAACAACGTCTGTCGGCGCAGCTAGTTAACTATAAGTTCGAGGATTTTATTTTGTTTTTTAACCTTTCAAACGTCGTGTTCACCCTGACACAGTCATCATGATAAATTTCTTGATAACAATGGCTTTACTTATCAGTAAAGACGGGATAGTTTATAAAGTTCTACTTTCCTATTCCTATAGTAGTTATAACTGTATGTTTTTCCGCTTACTAGCCAGAACAAAGAATTTTACTAAATATTGTTTTTATTACAAAGAGGTCAGGATTTGTAGAATAGTTAAGTGATCAGCGATACAGATATTATAGTTAAGTACTGGATAATAACACGAATATTTACACATTAAACTTTTAATAAATATGAATAGGAAGATATAACACTTATTAAGGAATGTGTATCTTAATGTTGTAATCGTTTCAATGGCGAGAGGTTTATTGAATAGTGCGAAGACCCAGCCATATGTATAAAATTGTGAATGGAACAAATTATATGAATGATTTGATATTTTTTTTATAATTATAAATTATATTAAAAATTATGTTATTAATAGGGTAATGACAGGTTTTAAAGTTAACAATTTAGCTCTAGAGATAACGTATACAGTATCATCAATGTTTAGAATAATGCAACCTTATTCTGTAACAGGGTCAAATAAGCCATTTCTGTTTAAATGTTTTGATAAATAATAAAGTCTTTATCTCCTTCATTGGTGCATATAAGCCCTCTTTGGCTTACGAGATAACTTTTAACCCTAACTCTGCAACGTCATATTAAATTATGTTTAATGATTATTGTTTTGATATTAAGCTATTTCCGTACCTCATTGTGTTCTCATAGATAAGTATATATAAAGAAAATTAAAGTTAAAATTTGAGATATTAAGATAGTTATATCAGTTAAGTGCAACAAATAGTTAAACTTTCACGACTCGTAAAAGTCATGTTAAAGCTTTGCAGAAATGAAGAAGAAAAAAATTCTACAGACATGCCAGTAATCACAAACATTTGAACAGAACAGTTGCATGACATGATAGAGTTGAACATGTTGATAGAGTTGGCTGTCTTTGACTCACCAGCCTCGTAAATGTTGTATAAAATTGTTAGAATAATGGCTTTTATTATTATTATAAGTTTAAGCTTTTGATTTGAAGCAACTAATGCGGTGGTTCAAACAAAACGCGTGGCTGTGGAATGTCACACATAAACATGATGCGACTCGAATTTCGCATTTTGTTGTAATTTTTGGTGATGAAATTCGGTTGTCGGTATTAACCTGAACAATTCCTCTAAGCACATTGTGATATACACAGTAAGAGATGCAGAAAGACATCAAAAAAAAATCAAGTCAAGTTACGTCGGCCCAACTCGGCTAAGCCAGCATGAGTTCGCACTCCGTACCCCGACGTAGTGCTGATTGTGCACCCACTGTCTCTTAGTTTTCTTTAGTTTAATTATATTATTGCTTAACCAGTCTTGTACAAATAACCCTGTGAGTAACATTAAATATTGTTAAATAAAAGTCCTTTTTAAAAACTTAATTCCCGACGCCCGATACATAACTCGATACAAATATTGAAAAACTGTTAAAAATTAAATTGTGATCTTACCGGCTGGCAACCCTCTCTACAAGTTCTCACTGTGGCTTCAAATACCAAGAAGTTGGACTCCGGAATCTTGAATGCATTGAACCTTGCTTCAAGTGAGTCTCCGTTACGTCCTTTGTCTAATTCTGGGAACACATCAGGATCCACAGGGCACCTGATAATCAATCACCTCATATTAATTACTTCATAAAAATTAGACATTTGAAATCTCCTTGCATTATAGTGATGCACATTATGGTAAAATCGGACATTTATATTAATATAAATGCGTTTAAGACATTCACATTTATTTTTTTATGAAGTTCATTCCACAGCTTTGTAGTACGTGGATGAAAGCTCTTTGAAAACTGCACTGTGGAGGATCTCCACACATCCAGATGGTGGGGATGATATCCTAACTTAATCTTTAATACTTCTTTTAATATGTTAATTTGTGAAAGATCGGATCCGATCAGAATGAAACGATCACTACATTTGACCCAAGGCTTGTCACAATTAAATAGAGAGAACCTAGATTTTAGTAGAGATTAACATAAACAAGCTTTTACTTAATACAAAGAAAGATACAAATGCTTACGTCCGCTTATCTGAGGATATATATATATCGAAGGAAATGGAAACATAAACTTATTTTGCCTACTACTCGGCTTTTGTGGGGCGTTGTATATGCTTTTACCACAAGATTCCAGAAAATGTTCAAAACAAATGTACTACGAAATTCAAAAGAATTGTTAAAAAAACATAAGTGTGGTATAAGGTTACTATAACATAAATGACATTCTTAATGAAAAGACAGATTGGGGATGGAGCGACCGCCCTCAGGCTATTAAATAATCAATTTATTGTATGATATTACACTGCAACGATATTTTTTTGAGAAAAAAAAAGAAGCCCGCTCAGAATATTGCGCCCGTTCTTCATTGTTCTGAGTAGTTTTTGACTTGCTATAATAAAAATATTCGAATTTGAAAACAAATAGTATTTTTATAATAGTTATTATTATAAAAATACTATTTGTTTTGTAACTTACCCAACTCTATCGATCAGTTGCACAGATCGGCCAGAGTATGGATCTCTGGCTATCACATTTGTTGCGAAAATATCCGTAGCGTAATTATATCCGTCTTGAGCTTCCAGTCTGAACGTCAATGGATCACCAACAGCGATGGTAGTAGTCGGTCGTCCCTGGTACAGTATCAACAGTCGTACCTTCGAGTTTAATGAGCTCTCTTCTGGTAAATACTCTATGGGAATCGGGCTGCCAGATCTGTCAATGTCATGCGAAAAACTGTGTTAGACTTTTAAATAAATTCTTTAAATGCTTACTTTGACTTTGGATGAAATCTTTATACCAATTAATCTTAGGTCATTTATACGTCGTAATAGACTGACAGCTGTGAAATCGTCGAATAACATTGAGGTTGACGTCTAACCTCTATTTTGAGCAATGCACTCACACTAACACAGTGACATACAAATCGCGAGCGTAAGAGGTAGCTTGTCACATTCTCTAAAGAATTAAACCTGACCTGTTTTCATCAGTTGTGTAGCAGCAAGAGGCTGTATCTAGATGTATAAATTATGTATGCAAATTATAATGTTTTTTTAACTATTACATAAAACCAATGACATTATATATAAATAAATTAAAAGCAAAAATCATACTATGTGAGAATTGAAATCGTCCTTGGTTTTATTTTATTCTTCTTGCTTTTAATATTATTTTTATAAAAAAAATAAGGAACAAAAGGAACAAAAGGAAATTATTAAGTTTAAATGATTATAAATCTCTGTATTTTTCCAACTACTTATATTGTTCGTAGAAGTCATCCAAAGTCGTGATGTTAGTAGCTGTTAGTCAAATAACAGCACTCATAGAACAAACCCTTAATAATTAATAAATAAAATAATAATAAAAATAATAAGCATAAAATAAAAAGTCTCAGGAAATAGTTTACACCGGGTCCACTTTGTCTCACAATTAAATTTAAATTAATATCGCATATCATAATATCGCGCAAATAACATTGACAAAAAAGCAATAATAGTATTCATATTGTTTTTTTTTTCGGAAGAGGAGGACAAATTAGTTGTGAACATAGTGCAACAAAATAACGTACGATATACGTCTAAAATAGCAATCTCGATACGTGCCACGCACTAGAAAGCTGATATTGCAAAATTATTCAAATGTGGACCCGGCTACAGGAGATCACACTCAGAGAAATCACACGAACATTAATCTAATCTACAAAACAAATCGTCAAATGTTAGATTTTTCTTTAAAAAACTAACAAATCAAAAAGATTTAGATTAAATAGACAAGAAAACCGCACACACAAACTTCCGCTCCCCCTAGTGGAAATAAACTTATTTTCAGATTTAAATAAAATTAATAATATTGCATAACATCATCACTATTAAAACGTTATAGGATGCTTGCATACCGTTTCCCACAAACCTCAGACAAAATTCTCAAAAATATTTTCCCTTTTCACAATATTCTCAAGTTTTTTCATTATTTGATAAGAAATGAACAAATTTGACTTATTAGGTATGAAGCGGCATTACCAATATCGCGCGCTCGCTTGCACTTTATTCGACGTTCTTTTTCAATACCAGTCAATTCGAAGGGTCTTTTATGTCGTGGATCAAATTGTACACAAGTTCATTCCATTGTTCAGTTGTACGAAGAAAAAGAAAGTTCCTGGAGGACCACCACTACGGACTAACTCACCCATCTATATGGTTGGTCTCATGGAAGTCTTAATAAGAAGGTACTAGAAGTTGTATTGTCACGTGAAACATTTGAAACCTTACAACTTACAAGTGTTAGATCAGTTTTAGTAATAATCCGAACGACAGAAATGAAGCAATAAATGGTGTATTTTAGTATATCTAACTGCGCAAATTCTTTCACAACATGCAACTATACAAATCAATATATCATCGGTAAGTTTTTTTTTTCAACTAAATTTCTGTTTTTTAATATATGTGGCGATAATCCGCCATTTTGCAAATTATTATGAACAAGGCCCTTGATAATATCCAGAGCGTTGCAAGCGTACGTAGTTATGCATGGATATGTTTATACATTCGTCCCGCAAGGAATAACAATTTATAAGTAATAACATTTGTATTACCTTCTTATATTTAGATTTCTATGGTTTCAATAATATTGTACATGGTAAGTTTATAATGTAATGAAAGAGCGGAGGTCTCAACTATTCATTCTCTATGCTTTGGCATCTAAGTAGATACTTATTTTATTTTTTATTTGAAATAACAGCAGAAATCTGCATGAATAGCTATTCAGATTAGTCTTCGTGATAGAATGACCACTAACTTTAGTAGGTACCTATTATTTTTATAATTAGGGCTTAAGTATGAACAGATCTCTCACCCTGCACCGATGTAGTTAGAAGTGACTACTGCTTCAGCTGGACCTCGGAACAGGCAAGTCAAGTTGAACCTCTTATCTCTTGAAGTTTGAACGTTGTCACTAAATTGAACTACTACAATATTTGTCATCGTATCACCGTACTGTAAGAAAATTTAAAAGTATAATCAATGAATATACAAGGGGACCCACGGCTAATTCACATGGAGGGGAAGTACCTTAAATATTGAAGATGTAATATCTTACTGAAAGAAGATTTATTATAATTAAAAAAAGCGGCTAAGTGCGAGTCTGACCCGCATATGAAGGGTTCAGTAGCAGCAAGTAACATAATATTATAAAAGTTCTTGTAGTTCGTTGTAACGATTTATTAGGTATTAAAAAAACTTTTTGGTTGAAGTTTGCATGGTAATGTACATCATATTTTTTAGTTTTATCATTCTGGGGCGGGGGGGCTGTAACTTCTAAATTAGAGCTACAGGTAAAATTAGAGAGAAACTGCTTCGTAAGGTAACGCGTTACGGCACCAGTCTGTCTGGCTTCCTTTTCTCTCACGCCTACGGCCGCGGTAGGCAGGCTTCTCCTCTCTCACTCTAACCAATTGTTACTTTTATAGGATTAAATAATAATGCTAACAATGTACATGAAGAACTGAGCACACAACCACCCTGAGTTGGATTTAACTCTTTGTGTTTCGTAAGAATGATTTTCAAGATAACTATTAAGATTTGTGATGAAACTAGGTGAAACAAATCATACCCGCTGGGTGCCACATTCCGGATACCCGTGTGCTCCTGTTATACGTAAAACGTTTTGGGTTCCACCATTTCCTCGGAAGAAGCATCGGTCGTAGAATCCGTAGGTATACATTCTGCCGAAGAAACCTTCGGGAAGTCGCAGCGTAAACTCCATTCCATCTTCATTACAAACTTGTGACACTGTGATTGAAAATCATTTCATTAAAAAATCGAAGTGAGAAAGAGATGGGCTGACCAAAGCTGACTTAAGTTGAGTAGAGCCATATAGAGCAGTGTGGAGTCAGATGGGGTCGGCAACCGATTGTGTTGATATTCTTCTCATATTCCGTAGTATCATTTTATCGGTGAGGTGGAAGTTGATTCAGCTTCACTCAACTTTGCTTTCGGTGTCAGCCTCATAGGTGGTTCAAACCACGATGACGTGCCAGTCCGTTTTTGAACGTACTCAGTACAAGTGTCGGCTAGATTATGGGTACCAAAACGGCGCTTATTTCTGCCGTGAAGCAGTAATGTGTAAACATTACTGTGTTTCAGTCTGAAGGGCGCCGTAGCTAGTGAAATTACACGCCAAATAAGACTTAAGATCTGGTGATGTCTCAAGGTGACGTGCGCAACTGTAGTGCCGCTCAGAATTTTTGGGTTTTCCAATAATCCTGAGCGATACTGCATTGTAATGGGCAACGCGTATCAATTACCATCAACTGAACGTCCTGCTCGTCTCGTCCCTTATTTTCATAAAAAAAGTGTCAGAGAGGGGGACGCGTCCTCATAAATTAATTGTGTAATTCTGTGGTGTAAGTGCTCTATTGGGTCTATATAATCTCTTTATTTTGGAGGATTTAAAAAAGTGAGTTAAACTCCAGAGTAATATGCCTAGAACAAACTGGGCTTGGTACACCTATCTAATGTTTATTACAAGTCAACTTAAATATTTAAAATTATAAAAAAAATCCATTTACAAATGTATTTACCCACCATCGAAAATAAGACGAAGTTTTCCGCTTGTTTATTACCTGTATACTAATTGGTCTATGTAGCAGGTCGACTATACAAATATGTCTATACATACCATCTAGACAATCATCTGCGATACGCCCCAACGCTCTTTCATAAAAGTCATATTCTTTAGCAGTGTTATCAAAATGAGCTGGATTTGCCGCATCCAACTCTCGCGTGTCTCTATCACTTAGCTCACAGTTATCTCTCGGCTCCACTCCGTAGCCCACATCTCTGTAAACACAATAAATAAGGTAGTTTCATCTGTAACCATAATTAACAAGTTAGATTTGTACCTAACGTTAATTTTGATTACAGATTTACGTGTTTTTAAGACCCTTACGTACCTTTAAGTACGAACAACTTGCGTTTATTGTATTGCCATAACCAAAGGTTAATGTAATGTGTTTCAGAAGGAGTGTCTTTCTTTTAGTGAAACGTGTCAGTTTCTGTATACCGGTACCAAAAACCATTTTAAAACACTTCGGCCTTACAAATAAAAATGTGTTATAACAACTCTATTCCACCTTTATACTGAGTATGGTTATACTTGGTTTAATATGAAAATAGTACAAGAAAGTTGTTGACAATTAAATCAAATATTGCCTTCTCTCTTCTGATAAGTCAAAATACTAAGTATATACAACGTTTATTTGTAAGGCCGTTAAAAATTATTTCGTCGTTGCTACAGCCAATATTAAAACAACCAACCATAACCAAAACATTGACAAGGGCAATTTTTTTCATTTTTATGTTCTTCAATACGGTTGACTTTTTTGTTTTCATGTCTCATCATCATAACTACAGCTGATAGATGTCCACTGCTGGACAATAGCATCCCCCGAAGATATGTATATAATATCCTAAATATTATATCTCAATAGAGAGGAAAGCACAGTGTGTTAAAGATATATTCTTGTGTTCTCTGAACCTACTCAGTATATAATCGACCGAAGATAGTTAAATGGTTTGTTTATGTACCTGTAGTTGAATGACCGGCATATAAAATCGCGGGCTTCTATACATTCTCTCTGGCAGTGCGCCAAGGATTGTGCTGTCGTAAAACGTCTCACAAATCTCCGTTGCATTCGCTGTCTGCCAACTTGACGGAAGCTATCGTCTTCGCATCTAGATCCTTGCCAAGGTCGTTGTCCTATTGGAGGTCGGCCAATTCCTCCAATTGGTGCTATAGGACCAGCAACGGGGCCACCTATGTGACCTCCACCGACCGGCAGAACAGGGACAATTTGTCCCCCTACTGGGGGGATGGGACCATCAGGTTCGTAGCCACCATAACCTCCACCACCTGAAAGCCGCCATTAGTTACCATCGAGTACGTCTTTTTCTTCGTCAAGACCGTCTTGATGGATCTTGTTCTTTTTATTATTGAGCCTATCCAGTATAGGCTCTTCAATACAGAACACAAAATATAATATAAACATACCTGTAATGTGTATAATGGGTATGTATTACCTAATAGTAAATACTAAACTACTGGCTGCAAAGCAAATTACCTTGGTGATCCTGGTTAGGAAATAAAAAAAAATGTTACGTCTAGATCCGAGTTAAAATTTTCAAGAAAATCGGACTTCTGATGATGTTGAGAAACATTAAAAGATTCATTTACAACTATTAAAAAAACCTTTTTACCTATAGGTCTATCTAATCCAGATGCTCCATAATTCCCTCTGTATCCGCCAGGTCTATCGGCAGGCCGTCTTGAACCGTAAGTTGGACGCGGTTCCACTGGGAATCTAAGAATATAACCGTATTAGATTTTATTTCGTGTACTCTCTTTTATATTCTTTTAGTCTCGTTTGAGAATTACCTTTCAGGAACTGGTCTGACGCGGTCTGGATACCGATCGCTGACTGGATACCGATCTGCAGGGGGATAATCAGGGCCATAATAACCACCTCGTCCATACCCTAATTCAAAATAATAATATTGTTAATAAACTATATTTTTGTTAAGAATAAGATTATAAATTTTTACGTGCATTAGTTGGTTAGTATGCTTACCCGGATATGACGATCCGTTTGGAGGATATTTGTCATAAAGTTCCGGGTATCTATCACCTCCTAAGGGTGCTGGATCCCTGTTAACACCAACTGGATATCTGCTATAAGGATACCGGCCCCAATCATTAGTCACTGGATAGCGGTCCTGATCGTATCTATCAGGATAGCGATTTGGATAATACGGACGTGGGTATCTACGGGATGGGTATCTGTCAGGAGGATATCGACTGGATGGGAACCTTTCTGGATATACATCAATTGGGTATCGGCTGACAGGAATTCGATCAGCTGGGTATCTTCCAATATCATTTGACTCGTAGTTTGGATAACGTCCGCTATCGGGGTATCTATCTGCAATAGGATATCTATTGATTGGATAGCGGTCTATGCTAGGATAACGATCCATTGGAGGATACCGATCTATAGGAGGATAACGGTCTACGGGATATCTATCAGGAATGCGTTCCGGTCCTATTCCAGCAGGATATCCATCAGGGATGCGTTCCGGTCCTATTCCAGGAGGATATCTATCAGGAATACGGTCAGGACCAACTCCAGATGGATATCGGTCAGGAATACGTTCAGGTCCAACACCGGGAGGATATCTATCATCCGGATATCTGTCTGAGGGATACCGGTCATCTGAGTCGGGATACCGATCATCCGGTCTATCGTAATACCGATCGTCGTCATATCTGTCGTCGTCTGGGTATCTATCGCGGTCTACGCCTGGAGGATACTTATCGCGGTCACGATCGCGGTTTCCATTGCTGCTTCCACCTTGAAAATATAAAAAAGTTTTAACCCTTTCTGCCTTCACTTAAGAGCGGCGTTACACGGCCAGTAAAGACATCGTCATTCATTCAATTTGCGACTATCCAATGATTTTTGTTCTTTTGTACATTCAAATTATCCATAGCACATGCTATCAAATGCGTTGTACCGTACAGTGCTGTGCACGACGTCATGTAATCGCACTATAATCCCCGCGAGTTAAGATAAGGACAAGCCGCCATCTTAGTTAAGTCACAGTGACGTAGATTCAGGCAGACACCAATCAAAGGAACCTTTTACGACTTAACGACTACCTACGTCACTGTTCCATCGCGTGGGTCCATATCTATATAAAATTGAGTATAAATTTAAGCAGACTTTTATAAAATTAAATAATTTACAAAATTAACAAATGATCCGTTGCCGAATACTCGCCTGTCACTCAATTTTTTGACATAAAGTCGAGCTGTCAAAATCAATAATTGCTTGGTAAGCTGATGTCCACAATTACTCGAGCTATCCGCGTACAGCCACTCTTATATTAAGCTGAGTTGAATACATGCCACACTCAAAACTACATCTACAGAGACTAAAATTATGCAAATTAATTCCTGACACCCTTGGCTCTAATATTACATATTACCAACGTGCAATTAACTACTTTTCTACAGTTCTTACATTTCAGACACGTGAGAAATTTTCTTAATTGATTTAAATTTAATTCTACACTAGGATATTATATTATACTGCACAAGTTATATTTAAAATAAAGGAAATATACCTCTAAATTAGCTTAATTATCATTTAATTTAAAACATAAATAGAAAAACTTAATATGTAGGCAACTAAAGACGCATGCACCAAAAATCTAAATACAAAATCGTAATCAAAAGTTGTTTTCAATATATACTCTTGGAATCATGCATCGAACCTGAATGAGATGGTTTTCCCCAAGATTGCGATCCCCCAGAGTTTCCAGCGTCGCCTTCACCACTAACTAGCTGATCTAAATCCAAAATCCAATGAGTTTTTATTGAGAAATTATATTCTATTATCGCTTTTATCTGGGGAATCCGTTGTGATAGAAATATGGTCATAGCTATTCAAGTATTCAGTATTTTGTAATAATATGCATTTTTATCTGACAAATAAATAACAAAAACTTGAAGAATGAAGAAATAATAAAAATAGTTAAATCAAAATGAAAGGTTTAAAGGACTTGTTTCTAAAGCCGTAATTAATATATTATAACATCTAGTCATATTTTTTAAAGACAGGGAGGCTGTCCACATTCATTTCCAAAAGGCGAACACGTTCTATAAAAATATAACACAAACACGCGTTCTTTTAAACCTCATACCTCGTAATACTCAACTTGTTGAGATTGATTTTAACGTTGTACTTTGAATAGAATTTTTTGTTGATTTATATGACATTTTAAAAGATGTCGAAAACAACATATTTTGATACAGCATAATTATAAATATATTCTCTTGATTTTATTAGAAGAACACCATTCTCATATTTTTTATAGACATAGGGTTTATAAAAAAAGGTCTATGTTTATTACTAGAATGAGAACTTCATCGACAATAGTAAAGTGCGACTTTGTATTACAATACACTATCAAATATCATTCTAGGTATAAGAATAGATGTTTTAACGAAACGAGCTACAATTGACTGAATCTATTCCTAGACAAGTTAAGGATCATTGTCACATGATAGCCAATTGTTATGTCGTCCACTTGTGGTCATTAAAGCAATTCTACGTTTACTATAAGTATATTATAAAGAATGTATAATACACAGCACGCTATAGAAATATTATAATAATGACTTTATATATACGCTATGCATTAACCCTATTATTCATAATGGTCCGCTAACTTTAAACAGCCGCTAAGGAGTGTTTTTTCTCATTCTGACTTAGGTCAATAGAAGAAGACAGAGTGCGAATTAGCAATGCTTTAAGATAGCAGACTATTATTAATAAGGGGGTAAATATAATATTTATCTATGGCAGCATTATTAAAAGGTAGGATTTGTTAAATAGCATGATGTATAATGAGGGAGTATGCTACTAATAGATAAGCATGGTAGCCAAATTGATTTGTAAAATTTGTTATTAAAAACACACCAAGGCGTTGCATTTTTCTTTTTATAAAAAAATCATCAAATTCAGCCTTACTTAGTCAGGGCAAGCGACTATTCATAATACATACTCGTAATTAATTGAGTTTATAAAGAGGGGCGGATTTTCGATGTTCCCAATTCATATGTACACGTTTATTCTATGCTATTATAGTGAAGGAAAACATCATGAAGAAACACAGAACTTATAAGATATTAAAAGGTTGTTTCTGAAATTGACCAACAAACACTTTGCCTGCAAGGGTGTGAGCCCAAGTTGAAAATAAGCGCAAACTTGACGTGCACTTGCGGCATACTTTCCGGTCTACTACTGCCCGCGAATTCCTAATTGATTGTATATTTTGCGGTATATTTCTAGAGCTATGGACCAGTTTCTAAAATTTTTCTACTACATTTAAATAAAACACTTTTTAAAGGATTAAAACTTTGTAAGGAAAAAAAACTATTCAATAACAATGTAACGCAAAAAACATAATAATATACTAAATATTAAAATATACTATAATATTAAAACATAATATAATTATTATAATTATATATAATTATAAATTATTAAAACTTTCGTGAATCATTGTTAAATTATTTATTAATAGGGCTTTACTCAAGTTTTTGTTGGTGTCGGTACCAACTAGAACTCCTAATGATCCGAAACTAGTCGGTACCGACACCGACAAAAACGTGAGTAAACCGTATTTATAATTAATTATGTAATTATAGTTACAATTTTACGCGTTTTAATCCTTTAAAAAGTGTTTTATGTAAATGTGTAACTCGCTTTGAAAGAAAATACTTTGTTTACTACAGATATGTACGCAGGATATGCAGTTGTTTAAAACTTAATGTTCGAGTTTCGTTCGAGCTGAGGTACTTACGCATTAGATTTTCGTAGTAATCGAAATCGGGGTCGTAAAGCAGTCTCATTCCATCCTTCTGATTGTACCTGCTGAGACGACAGGTTCTTGCACGGTCGCTGTAGACTGCAGACCTTATAAATTGAATTGTTTCTGTTAGTTTTGCTGTATACAGAATTCATGTCTTCTTATGATAGTTAGGAAATCAATGAATATAAAATAAAATAAAAAAGCCTTATTGCTGTTATTTTTAACTTAATTGACAAAACATATTAAAGTTTAATAGAGGTAACAAAATATCCTTAAACTAACTAGGTGCTATCGTTGGCATTCGGTTGTTCATCCCTTGCAACAGCTTGACTTTCGACAAAGGCCTCCTGTAAGGCTTTATAAGTTTCTATCTTTTGCTATACGTAACCATTCTCGGCCCGCTGCTTTCTTAAAATCATCTTCCCATCTCTTTGTCTGTCTTCCTCTGCTTCGTGTGCTTTCTCTAGGGTACCATTCGGTTATAATTTTGGTCCATTTTTCTTTCTTTTCTCTCCACATATGTCCTATCCAGCGCCATTTCAATTTTCTGTATACTGTTTGAACTTTTTTGAAAGAAGTACCTATGATCGACAGATTCGTTTCAATTTGTTAGTGAACGTTTTCTTGTGATGTTAGGACTTTACCACATACATAGACTAACAGCTAACAAATTTCTACGAAAGGTTTCGTTTTTCTTTCAAATGTGTCGCCTCATACCCTCTTTCTCCTTCGTTCAGTTTGTCAGCGTCGTTAGTTATGTTTAAAGAATTACACGATGGTTGAAATGCCCGCCATTACACGATTTATTCTTTACCGATTCTTTTTTATTTTTTAATGTTTGTAGCGGAGTTTGCGCAGCTCAGAATTGCGGCTTTTTAAGAATCCTGTCCGACACTTTTTAATGATAAAAAATTCTTCGAGCATGGATGAGATTTACAATAACTGTGAACATTTTACGCTGAGCACTTTATTTTACGGATATATAATGTTATTGAACTGTCACGTAGTTACTTAGTTAATTATAAACAAAGGTTGTATTATATTAGCTGCTAATGTTAAGGTTTAAGTCAAATTGAACGTTAAAAGTAACGCTAACTTTAACATAGAATGCGGAATGTGTTGCACCATCGTATTGCTTACGATAGTCGAATATTTATTTGAAACTTTTAACAGGTCGTTTTTAAGCTATTTAACATTAACAATTGATTTAACCGGCGATGATTGGTCGTTAAAGTTATGACGTCATCTATCTAATAATTGTCACATGGTACAACTCATTCTGTTATTGCTAAAGTTAGTTGGTGCATCCGAGCCTTAGTATACAGTGGTTATATATTTAAATGTTAGTACAAAAGACCTCGCCATGATAAAGTTTTAACTTCTGTTGGGTTTCAGGATACACCATTTTTTTATTTATTCTGTTTCAAAACAGTATCAAAAGTACTTTATAATGGATCTATGGATGAAAGTTGAGAGATAAACTTTCTAATCTAAAATAATTATAATAGTTCTGAAGTGCAAAATTTTTCATTCAATATAAAAATAAATATGTCATTTTTGTGCACGAATGAATATCGTATTTAACCACACAAATTCTAATTCGGCACTCCCGGAGCGCAACCCGTATTTTTTTAGATATCACCCTTCTTGTAATCTAATAGATCTTCAATAAAGATTCTTTAACATTCATACGCATAATATTGTTCTTATAATATAAAGTAACAAAAAAAAAGATTATATCTGCCTACTCTATAGTATGTATTAATTTATCACTACATTTACTATTTATATTTCTAACAATAAAACATAATAAATTCTTAAGAACTTTATTCTTTATTTATTTATAAAACTTATTACACAACATATTACACATTCACATACACACTTACTCACACCTTATTAGTGTTAAGTAGGTACCTACTTAGTGATTATAGATATGGAAGAGCGGGATCTTCTGACACAGGTTTTGTCACCTAAAAGAAGGTCCCAACCAATTAGATCATGTAACCTTTTGGTATGTATAAAGAAATTTGAAATAAAGTTTAAACTTTACAAATTATTATGTTAAAGTAAATTAAGTTGAAATACATAAGTTGATTTTTTTGTTTATAAGTTAAAGTAATTTAAGTTGAAAACTCATTAGTTGATTTTTTGTTTATATAGAGAGACCTGTAATTGGCTATTATATGTACACAAATTTTTAAGACTAATTTGTAATATTTATACTGTTGGTCTTTCGAATAAATAAATAAATAAACCATTGGATTATTTTATTCCTATATACCTATTCTATATAAGTAAAATGATAGAGATTTAATTTGTTTGTGCACGCATAACGGAAAAACTATTTGATAGATTTCAATTAAGTCTTTTAAGTTTTCTGCTTTAGATACTTAGCCCTTAAATAGTGCAATATCTTCTTTATTTTATACTTATTAAAGTTTTAAGAAACAACGATTTTTATAAGCACAAGCGTGCGTACGCGAACGAAGTCGCGGGCATCAGCTAGTTACAAATAAAACACGATATCAAAATCAGCCAGTCGTATTAATTACCAAATGACGGGTTCAGTATTGAACTACGGTATTGTGTTTCTTAATAAATCGTTCATTGAACTCTATATAACTTCGATAATATTCATTACATATCTTACATAACCAATATCTTACCTACATGCTTATTAACAAATAATTCCCGCGACGTTGCCCGCGTACATGCTATAAATAAGCAAAAATAATATGCCTGCATCTACCGTGAAATTATTTTGTTGACAAAATTTGAATTAAATCTATTCAGAAGTTATGGTAGTTAACTATAACTTTTAAGATAGACTACTAAGTCTATCAGGATAAACAGTTAACCTCCATGCTTTTGACACTTACGTTACAGCTGTGACATATCAGCGCATTTATGTCCAGCTGACGTCATGACTCTAACAACATGGCGTCCAGTATTTCGCCGGATTGCGCGTTAAAATTTAAATGCATAGGATGGAAATGAAATTAAAAAAACGAGTGTAAACTTTACAAGTAACTGGCTTATTTTGATGACAGCTCCAGTCCAGAGTAGTAATGACAAATAATAGACTCAGTAACATTTAGATAATAATGTTCATAACACATAATGATATCAATGTTATCAATATTTGTCTTCTAGTGAATAAATATTTTGCGAAGACGATCTTAATTCGTTCACAATGATTTATGTTGAATGACAATATTAAAAGCGGCTAAGTGCGAGCCGGACTCGCCCATGAAGGACTACGTAGCAGCAACTAAAATAAACGATTATACCTTTAAAAAAATACTAAGTAGATCTCGTTCAAACCAATTTTTGGTGTAAGTTAGCATGGTAATGTACATCATATATATTTTTAGTTTTATCATTCTTTTATTTTAAAAGTTACAGGGGGGGACACCCATTGTACCACTTTGGAAGTGTCTCTCGCGCAAACTATTCAGTTTAGAAAATAATGGTATTGGAAACCTCAATATCACTTTTGAAGTCCTATCAATAGATGCCCCACACGTATGGGTTTGATAAATAATAGATTTTACGAGTGCATAAAACGAACCATTTTTATCCGAGACTTTTAGCAGATACTGATGGTAATGTCGAGGATAAAATGTATTTGTGGACGAGTTATAAACTCTGCTTTTCATTTAGATTGCGAAAAAATAAAACAGTAGTATAACATGGACATTTTTAAAAATTCTAGCAAATTTGAAGAAATTAATAAACGCACGAAAAAACAGGACCTGTTTCCCGCCGCTTTTTTTTTAATCTTACGACAATGATATTAGGCTTGGGCTCCAGAAGTATACAGCCTACTATTAAATTAATTCTGTAATATATTTACTTAATGAAATAACCTGCCGTATTTTCATTTTAATTTTAATATCTTTTATGTCTAAAAGAACTCATGAGGCAAACAAATTAAAGAAAATATTACAAAATAACAAATTCTATCTCTGAACTTTTTATTTTGTTTGGCTGTATGGCTCATTTTCTTTGCCTTAATATAGATACATTAATGAGTAGATACGTTAATGCACTTGTGCACAAAAATCGATTTTGTGCAGCTTATATCGTGCACAAATAAGCAATTTCAGAGCATGAGAAGTGAAAAAACATTTTTTATGTATGGAGAACCCCCAAAAGTTATTAGTTTTCTTTTTTTATTGTGTGAAAGGCTTTCGTTTTTTGCCTAAAATGTGAGCATAGTAGGAATCACGTAGGAACAACATCAACGAGTACTGAATAGAACAAGAAACTTGAAACAAGTTAGCGAGCAGCTAGAATCGAGTACCTATAGTTCTGCCGCTCGGCGACAATAGTGTATTACAACGTTTTAACACGGAGCGATTTTAGTTGGTCAACAGCTAAATCGGTTGCAATCTGAACTTTCTGAACAGACATTCCACAAAATTGGTTCGATAAAAATTTGATAGATTTAAACGGATAATTTTCAAGATTTTTCTCTTTTTCAGTAACATTTAAGCCGATTAAATTCAAGCAGTCTGAAATTGTTCATTCGAATTTGCTTTAAATTTGAAAACGTGCGCCAATAGAATTCTCACATCAAAAATATATCAAAGAATTAAAAAACAATTGTTACCTGCATTGAAAACTAGTCTGCCTCAGGCACTCGTCCAGACATTCGCTGAGGGAACGTCCAGTTATCTCGGAGTGGAACTCCCCGGTTATCCTGCTGTTCCTGTACCTCTGGAAGGCGGTGTCTGGCCGACGTCCGGGCGAGAAGAGGTGCGACGTGGCGCTATTGTCCGGATACTCAGTCCCTCTAGCTGTCACCCGATGAGAAACTAATCATTGTGAGAGAAACCCTTATTGTGGTTTAAACTTAAGAGTAAAATTATGGCTTGGTCAATCACATTGCTTTCTAAATTATTTTTATATATAAAAACAGACAAAATAAAAGCTGTTTGCAAAATTATGTTGTATGCAAGAAATTCTGTTTTTAAAATTTCTGTTTGACTCAGCAATTCTTCAAAACGTTTGGAATTATGACAGATATACTGGGAGATAGCTAATTTTATGTAACAAATGCTGTTTTAGAAAATAAATGAGCGCTATGCGAAAAAATAATATGATTAAGAAATTATACATTAAGATAATGAATTTTTGTTCTTTGGATTTCCATTTCATTCGTTTGGAATATAGTTTTACAATACAAAACATAGAGGGATTTTCTTCTAATATTTAGTAAAATATTACGTCTCTACCCAAAACTGCACCCATAAGCACAGAATTACCTCGTTGTAGTTACGTACATTGTTATAACTTTTAGATTCCAAGTGAAAGTGTGATAAAATCAATTATTTTGACATAAAACTGCGGCTATACAAAGATTTTGTATGGAACAGAATGACAAATTCAGTTTAAATAATTTCAAATGACTATTCTCGTCGAAGTTCCTATAATAAGCGAGGTGCCATAGTATAAAAACTACGAACGATAATCGGTCTACCAAGTACCACTCGTTTTCGGCATTTCACAACATATTTTTCTGTTCTACTACCTATGGGTGTCCGAAATAGGTACCGATGTTGGGTACAGATATATAATAAGAATTTCGTATTTTCGATCCACAGAATAGAAAAATACAAAGCATTAATACTCACGATTATCAAGACAGACAAGATCGTAGAAGTGGTGCGTGGGAGAGGCACTCACTGTAATGTCATCCTTCTGCGAAACAGAGTCCTCTTCAGACAAGACGCACTGGCGTGTCATTTCATCATGCTCGATGGATCGACAGAAATACCTGCATTTCATAATGTTAAGCTCGCAATACCTCTAAATATATCAACAACAACACGTAACACCAACAAGAAAACGTAAACAAACCAATCAGATTAAAAAAATTGC
The DNA here is from genome assembly GCF_905404315.1 of Leptidea sinapis. Taxonomy (NCBI): domain Eukaryota; kingdom Metazoa; phylum Arthropoda; class Insecta; order Lepidoptera; family Pieridae; genus Leptidea; species Leptidea sinapis. The sequence goes on along the minus strand of NC_066289.1, from coordinate 11,789,289 downwards.
ATCGACTCGTCAGTCATATCGTCTAACAAAACTAGAGCTGATGTCATATTCGAAAACACTTTGAATCCGAATGTTTATAACTCTGTTCCCCGCACGCTTTCTAAAGCTATTTTACCAAAATTGTCGCTTCATGTATTCATGTATAGATAATAAGAAAATGCAGCTTACTTTTCAGCACGAACACACATAGACTGGCATTCTTCTAGAGTCATGTTGGAAAAGACATCTGCTTCAAATGGTCCTCCAAGCCGTTTATTTTCTTCTTTAATAAACACAGCCAACCCGTCGCATCTTCTTTCCGCTGCAGTAATATTATTTTAAGTAAGTAAGTCTTCAAGATTTTTATCTTCAGCAATAAATTCTTTGTCGACTAGATTTATACATTCTTTAAAAAATATTTATAATCGCTAAATATCCAATAAAATCAGTGCTAATTACAAAGTCTAAGAAAATCTTGCAAAATATATCACAATATTCTACAAAAAATGCCTTATTATATAATAATATTTGGTGTATTCATCTTGATATTTTAAAAAGGAACATTTCTAATGTCTTACCATTCAAACAAGTATTTTCTAAATAATCAGCATTGTGGTCGTCTTCCAATAATTCTGGATGCGTTCTTCTAGTAAATCTACTCAACGAACAGGTCCTCAATGCAGAGTCGTATGTTGCTGATCTGCATACAAAGCTGAACTCCCCCAAGCACTTGTCTTCGCACTCCGTACGATTAGCTACCATTATGTCTTTCAAATCTGACGGTGGTAACTTCAAACGTTTTCGGGAATGACGTTCGAAGACATATCTTCTAGATGGACATTCTCGTTCTGGGCGATTTGCTGAAAAGGAGAACAATTAAAATTAAGGGCTGCTCTGTTATTATTTTTCTTTTATCTTATAAAATGAATTAAGTCAAACTGGCTCAAGTAAAATGGAGTAACTTAGTCTACTTAGTTCTGCGTTCTCATAAAAATGTAAGACGGTCTTTAGCCAACAAATTCTTTACTAGTAACCCTACGTAGTCTTAAGTTGTGACGTTAACTTTAACTTTATTGATCATATAAATTATTATTTTCGAAGTGTATATTTCACTTGCTCACGTTGTCAGTACCATTTTTTAGTGTATAATTGGCCCTCTGTAATTATCTTATGTATCATTTAAGTTTTTAAAGCTTGTGGTTTTCCTAATAAATAAAATAAATGTGGCTAGATTGCCACGTAATGAACTTCGAGAGCACTCGCTCGTTTTAACGAAAAGGAGATTTACTTTTTGATATACCAAAGGTATACGATATGCAAAGCAAACGTTTTTTTCTTTTCCCCTTTTCTAATCGTGACAAAACCCATTAAAAATGTACGACTAAAACGGTTTATTTAACTATCATAGTTAATAACAGATGGATTACGCTAATAGCTATTGAGTAAGTACATTGCATAAAATATTTCGGAACAAGCTCAATGGAAATGGATTAAAGACTTGGCTGTTCTCCAAACATGTTTAAGCTATCAATAGTTTCAAATTCTCAATTTACAATCTGAAGTTATCGTCCATCGACACAAAATCATAATTCATAATAAAAACAGGTCAATAACCAACGATACTGAAATATGTGTCAATATTATATCTGCATGAAGATAACGGAAGATTTTGTTTTAGTTTGGCGATTGGCGCATGTTTTGTTCAATGTGGAGTTTTGGTGCCACCTACACGAAGCATGTTGTTACGTGTTACCATGTTACATCATCGACAAAACAATATGCTCATTTGTTTTGTGGTTAATTAAGAATGAATCTCCTTGATTAGATTAACTTTAGATTCTTCTTATTAAAGTACAATAACTGTCATAAACAGCAGTGTATATTGTAACGTATAGAAAGAACTTCCTTTTAAATTTGCATTTATGTAGTTTCTTATGACTTTAAGAAATTTAATTGGGATTATCATGCAATGTGTTTTATATTGAAAAAAAATCATATTTTAAATATTTATAAATAATATGATCTGGCTTGTATACCAATCATTTTTTTTGTCAAACCGATCGTTGTTTTGATTGCTATGAATTACACTTAAAAATAAAAATAAATATATCAACTCCTTGAATAATTTCACAGAGGTGATTTAATACAATTCAAAGCAATACCACGGATTCCGTAATGGAATAGTGTGCTGAGTAATGTCTGATGCTAGGCGCCATCAAAAGCCTACGATAAGTCATATTCAAGCCACAAAAAACATCATAAGTGTCGTACGACGCTACTAAAAATGCAAATGAAGAAACTTTAGGTGAAGTAAGTTATTGGATTCAAAATGTTTCTGCAACTGAATTACAATGATTTTTTTCCAGAAAGTTACTAATCGTTTTAAGAATAATAAAAGCTTTAGCCGGTTCCCCAGGTACCTTCATCTGATTATTGTTTACATAACAAAATTTAATTTAATATTAAAAATGAATAGGTTTTCACATATTATATTTCCTCAGTACTATTAAACTATTTTTCTGTTCAGACCTAAAGTAAGAAGTCTAATTTTGTTATTGTCTTGCACACTTTAACTGAAATTATTGCAAAGACTATTATTAGTGTATCTCTGTATCGTGGAAATAGAGGTGTGTAATCTCTGCACACTCATCTGGTAGACAGGCCTCCTTAATAACCTTATTAATAAATACGTCTAAATATTACATAATTACTTACAAGTAAGACAAATTTCATTGAAATGAACACTATTCGGCACTATCATGAGCGTTCCAATTCCTTCTGGTGCCGCTTGTTCCCGGGTCAAGTAGCATGTGGACTCCTCGTACTCAGGTTCAGGACTAAACGCAGCTATTCTAGCGCCAGGCTGGAAGTCGATGGAGTTGCAAGTTCTGACCAGACCATTACCAGATCTGTCGCGGAGGCATAAGTCTTGACACTTCTCCAAGACTCGAAAAGGGGGTGCAGTTTCACGAATCTGAAGCAAGATGGTAAACGATCATTAAACAGTGGTAATTACCACTACTCTCTTTTACAGATCGTCTTTTATGATGTCTATGACATATTTATCTAGATATATCAAAAGAACTTTGGTCTTAAATTTGGCTGGGCGGGTATAAAAGTTCTTAGAGAAGTTAGTTTGAGATGGAGGCAAATCGTAGAGTGAAATTCTTTTGATTTGCGATGATCTTCTTCCAAAGAGCTTTATCAAGTTTTATGAAATTTTTTTTTGTGCATTGTATTTTATGAATTTGGTAACAATATCACCGATGATATACTCAGATCGTATAGATATGTATATCGGCTTCAAAATCGATTATGGCTTTAAATGGGAACCTCATGTAATCCATATATATAGATTAAGTGAATTGTATATTCTTAAATACAAACTTCCTTACTTCTGTAAGCTGCTTAGATTACTTTACTTGGTACTGGCACATTCGATAATTGACTACGGTTTAGGCAGTTCTATATAAAACAATACGGTATAAAACAATTGTACCCAAAAACATTTATTTAAAATACAAAAATAATTATGACGAATTATTTAAATATTGTAAAATACTGCCATCACAGGGTAAAATAAGATTAGCAATCCTTAAGGAAGAATATCCAAACATGAAGGATTAAAAGTACGTAAAGTGCGTAACGTCAATTTGAGTAAATTAGCTAACTATCAGAGATTTGAATTGCCGAAAACCAATAACATATATGGCAAAAGAAAATGGAACTATAGCATTTTCCCCAAAATCTTAAATAACTTGCTTTAGATTCACATTCTATTAGAGATACCAGTAATATTAAATCATCGTTTTTAGGGCGATGTAAGAGACATTCGTTTCCTTCACACACTTTAGGAAATGCAATAATGAGCATAGCCTGGGTGTCTCATTGTCTAATTTTTTTATTATTTCTATTGTATTTCTTTATTTTTATTTTGCTTTGTCTCCGCGTTTATATTTAATTCAGTCATGTTATTTTTTTCAACTTAATTTGGTTATTTTTAGAATAATAATTATTAAATATTAAGATATTTTAAGTTTATAATTCGCTATTTCTCACATAAAAACTTAAGTGTCATGAAGATAGCTTAAATTGTTTTATAGTCTGTTTGTTGTATATTTTGAACAATAAAAAAAGATGGTTATTAGCGACACGATTTCACAAGAATCAATTTAGAGGATTGAAAGGGTTTTCATTTTCAAATTATGATCATAAAAGCCTTCAATAGTTGTCGTAGATGTTTACAGCTCCATAGCCTTGGTTTTTCAAAGTTGCTTTATTAAATCTGTTTTAGTGGGGTTAAGCTTTACGTCTTTATCTATGATTCTAATTACAAATAATGAGTAGGACATACCACATCGTCATCAAATCCATGTAACTGTTGGTTCGGGAGTCTCTCGTACATAACGCGGCCCATTCCCTGGTTGCACGTCGTTTGAGCTGCGATAAGAGAATATTATTAGTGAAATGAAAAAAATTAAGTAGTACAATCAGTTCACAATTGAAATCTTAATTTGCAATAAGAAGAACTATTTGATTATGGTTTTATTTAACTTGAAATATTTGCAACTGAATCTGTTATGATGTCAATTCAATTAAGGTAACTATAACTTGGAATTAGCTCCATATGAAAAATCTGTTTATTGATCAATAGGTAGTAAAAAGTATTTATCTAAATATATCTAATGGGACTTATGGGGAAATTATAGATGATTGTGAAACCGAATGCTACGAGTATCTTGGACACAACGCTGCACAAACGTCTCGATACTTGGAGAGCTCAAGGTGAAAGAAAGGCTTTCATCTATAGTCAGAGCCCGTATCCTCAGATACTTCGGTCAAATCACGCGAAGTGGAGAGCATGCCATAGAGAGACTTGTTGTTCAGGGAAGAGTCAACGGCAGTAGGTCAAGAGGACGCTCCCCTATGCGCTGGACAGACTAGATCAAAGCCCTAACCAATACTCCCCTCAACACATGTGCCAGAGATAACTGGCGTAGAATCGTTCGTCGTTCGAGGTGACCACGACTGCTCTGTCAAGAGTAATCCGACGAAGAAGAAGAAGAAGAACTGAAACGGAAGTGGCACTGGGCAGGGGATATAGCTCGACGGACAGATGTGACAGTTAAGTCCTCGAATGCCGACCACGTACCGAAGACGCAGTGTTTGTGGGCCTTCCACAAGATGAACCAATGATCTGAACAAGATCGCCGGAATAGATTTGATGAGGGCAGCGCAGGACGTGGTCGTGGAATTCTTTGGTGGAGGCCCTTGTACTGCAGTGGACGTCTTCTGGCTGAAATGACGATTCAATGGGACATACCGTTTGCCATCGTGAGCATGGTAAGAGCAGAGAAGGCGTGCATGACGCTTAGTCCCCGAGGCTTCATCTTCCCAATGATATAGCGCCCGTGACGTCACCGTCCAATCATATGGTCCTGAAAACAAAAATATCATAATTAAATTAAAGACATATTCAAATTTTGAAAAACTGAATATTTGTTCCATGAATATATTATCTGGTCGGGACTTCAACATTTACTCTAATTATTTTATTAAAATATGATAAAATCAAAACAATTGTATTATAGTATTGTATATATCTATATATAGTATTGTAATCTAGAAGTAGTTTTTGGCTTTATACCTAGGATATTAATAAAGACATAGAACAGGAGAATCATTTTGGGATTTAATTTAGAAATTATTGGTGTAAGAAAAATTTAACCAGTCTGCTCTATTTGTATTTTTTTAACTTTAATGGCTCAACGTACTATTCTTGGAAGAAATCTATTTTCTTCTTTAATCTTTCTAATTTCAACCTAATTTCTAACTTCAGCTACCAAGCCTCTTGTAACACATAATATGTACTGAACCAGAACCAGGCGAGAGTTAAATAATTTTCAACATGTATTTGTTTGTAAAATAAATGATTGTACAATAGTTATTTAGTGATGCGTAAATAAACGTTATTTAAATAAGTTTTCCGCTTTTATTATATTTTCATTTCTTATATTGAATACCTTTTTTATTACAATATTGTTCTTTCAATAGACGTAAAATAGCACGAGGAGTACTTTTTTAAGGATTTTTTTAATACGTCAAAGATGTATAACATCTTGCGTATGTAAATATGGAGATACGTACGATCTTTTTAGTATTTTATTAAAGCTCATTTTAGAATCTTGCTTATTCTGTATGTGATATTTTTCACATATGACAGTGCAGGTTGCTAAAATATTATTATACATTACTGAGATATACAGGGTGTCCCGTAATCAGTGGACCAACGGGATACCCGTGATAGGGGTGGTCATCATCTATCGAAAACACCAAATTTTTCTGTTCTAGGGCCAGTAGTTCAAAAGATATGATTTTTTAAGCATTATTTTGAAAATTCTACCCTTATCAACACAAAAGTTGAAAAAAAATATTTTTTATTTTTATTTTGCCCTGTTTCTTAACTTAAGGTGGCTGAGGAAACATGTGTCTTCACAATTAAATCCATTTTTGTGAATAAATATTGCCAAATTGAAAATTAAAAACCAAAACATGCGCAAATATCAAATAACTAAATTTGGAACGTGATGTTTGAAGCAAGCTAGTGCAAAAAAAATGTATGACAGCCTTGCGGACCATTATTTAAAAAACATCTGCAGTTCATACTGATTCCAAAAAGGTATAACAATATTACATTTTACAAAAAAAATAACTTAATAACCAATTTTAGACTCCAATTGCGAGAAACATTTAAGCGCTATCTATTCTGAGAATTATTTTGTTATCGAGAGAGAGATAACACAATATGCTATCTCTTTCTCGCTCAGGTACCTTTTTCGTTTACGGGGTCCTATTGGCCGACGCCTATGATCCCCACACCCTAATTTTTCAAATTATTCTTAGTTTCATCAGAGACTTGCTCATAGCTCGTAGCTGCACACGTGTTTTTTACTTCGCTACCATTACGACTCTTTTTTTTGGTGACTGACGCTTGAATTGGACCTTGTTTGTCTTTGTGATTTGGATACTGTTTGCCCGGATTTTATAAAATGCCTAATACCTATACTCCTCGTGAATATGCTGAGATGTATTTTATTTACGGTCTGTGTAATGCAAACGCTCGGCAAGCAGCCCGTACGTATCGTGAGCGCTATCCTAATCGCGACCGCTATCCGGATCATCGAATTTTTCTCCGTGTAAATAACGCGTATTTAGAAGGCAGAATTCCCGGAGCTGCAAACAACGTGGGAAGACCTAGAAGAGTCGATGAACTTCAAATACTGGCCGAAGTGACAGAAGAACCTTCTACGAGTGTTCGTCGTATTTCAAGACGTACTGGTATAGCAAAAACAACAGTACATCGCATTTTAAAAAGAAACAGTTTATACCCTTATCATATTCAACGAGTGCAGGCACTATTACCTGCTGATTATCAACGGAGGATAGATTTTTGTGCAGAGATGCTTCGCCGATGCCGACAAGATCCACTATTTTTCAATTCAATATTATGGAGCGATGAATCGTGTTTTAAAAGAGTTGGAGTGTTTAACATTCATAATTTACATGAATGGGCTGTTGTGAATCCACGTATTGTACGAGAAGATAGATTCCAGCACCAGTTTGGAGTCAATTTGTGGGCTGGAATCTTAGATGGTAAACTTATTGGTCCATTTGAGCTCCCACCGAGGCTTAATGGTGCTCGGTACTTGCAATTTTTAAGAAATGACTTAAGTAATTTATTAGCAAATGTACCACAGGAGGTATGTGAGAGGATGTGGTTACAGCATGATGGCGCACCCGCTCATTATTGCAGACAAGTGAGGGAATATTTAAACGAGTCTTACCCAAGTAGGTGGATTGGACGAGGAGGTACAATCCCATGGCCAGCTCGATCACCTGATCTTAATCCATTGGATTATTTTTTATGGGGATATTTTAAAGAATCCGTATATGAAACCGTTAACGATAACGAAAGACAGCTAAGACAAAAACTGAATGTGGTGAGTGAAAAAGTCAAAAATAATGAAAGGGCGTTAAAAAGTTTAAAAAGAAATTTTATAAGAAGATGCCGGCTATGCCTTAGAGTAAGAGGAAGACATTTCGAACATTTATTATAAGAAATAAATAAAAAAATTCTAACTATTTACTTTTGTTTTATTGTAAATTCCGCCAAGAAATTGCTATCTAATGTTGATTTAAAATAATTATTGTCTTTTATTGTTTCACAATAATGATTAATTATACCTTTTTGGAATCAGTATGAACTGCAGATGTTTTTTAAATAATGGTCCGCAAGGCTGTCATACATTTTTTTTGCACTAGCTTGCTTCAAACATCACGTTGCAAATTTAGTTATTTGATATTTGCGCATGTTTTGGTTTTTAATTTTTAATTTGGCAATATTTATTCACAAAAATGGATTTAATTGTGAAGACACATGTTTCCTCAGCCACCTTAAGTTAAGAAACAGGGCAAAATAAAAATAAAAAATATTTTTTTTCAACTTTTGTGTTGATAAGGGTAGAATTTTCAAAATAATGCTTAAAAAATCATATCTTTTGAACTACTGGCCCTAGAACAGTAAAATTTGGTGTTTTCGAGAGATGATGACCACCCCTATCACGGGTATCCCGTTGGTCCACTGATTACGGGACACCCTGTATATCTATATATCAAACTACCGTCAATTTGTGCAGCCTTCAGGCCGTGTTGCAAATATGTCATAGTTGTCATTACGCGTTACATTACTATGTATTGGATACATAGAACATAGTATTGAGTTTATTTTGTGTAGCCTTGTTCTAAATTGTCTCATCACATTCACGCGGTGCAACGAACCATGGTTTAATGTGGGGACTGGGGCTACCAAGCTTTACCTATTCACTATTACGGTTAATATGCAATGATATTACACTGTTGAGTCTTCATAGGTTAATGAATCATTGTATTTATTGGATGCAATTACTCATTGTGACAGTAATCACGATCATCGTGTTCAGGAAGCATCCTTACACACACAATGAGTTCAATTTATATTTATACATTTAATTCCTTGATACTTTTCATGAAATAATTTATATTGTTTAAACACGACTCATATATTGAATGCAGCACCTTACAAACTAAATTGTTATGTATATTTCAGCCGGCTGAAAAGAGTGGCTGTTGAGTTATGTGTTCTTCTCACGAGCTCAACTTTTTACGAACATATGGTAAATTTAGTAATTTATTAGAAATATGTATAGTGACGATTCAGAAGGTCTTACTATTTGAAGAAAGTTTATTTGACTTTGATATAGGTTATCGTTTAAAAAAAAACTAAAAATAGTACGCCTTAAAAAAGTATATAACATAATTGTACATTCAATATGTAAATTCATATGTATGTTAATTCTAGGCATATTATGATTAACAATATAAAAAGCTGTACAATTGGAAAAAACACTAGGGAATAAAAAACAATGAACAAAAAAAACTTGCTATGTGTTCTACAAACAATAAGGAATATAAAAAAAAAGTAGTTAATAGAATTTACGTCTTTGCAAAACTCAAAAACTACTGAATAGATTTAATTATCATTTTGCATGAATAATAGAAAGAGTAATAATAATATATATTAGAGACTACGTCACGAGGATCAGTTAGTTGTTAAAAATCGAGAGTTCGTTATGTAGCGTTATAAAAGCCCTATTGCCCTCCTACAGGGTAAAAGAGAGCGAATTTACAAAAATACGTAATTTAATTTCACAGCTAACTGAAATTTTTTCCTTGTATAGTTTTTGTACAAATCATTACGAATTACTAAACTAAATTCTATCTTTGTTGCATAAAACATTGCTGTTAAGAAAATCGCTAATAACAAAGCGTAAAGTTCAACATGGGTGTTTTCTCTATTGATAAACTTATGAAACTGTAAACACACAATTTTAACATTTCCATAAAAGGAATTTAAAACATCCCTACTATTATTATAATTGTGAATGTAAGTTTGTTTGTTACGCTTTTACGCCGGAGCTACTGAACCGATCTTGATGAAATTTGGTACATCGATAGATTAGAGCTTGGGAAAGGACATAGGCTTTTGCCCGGTAAAATCCATGGTTCCCGCGGGATTTGTGAAAAAATGAAATCCACATCGATGAGCAAACTATACCAATAGTTTTCCATTGCAATCTTGATCGAAATGAGATTCATATAATATGTTGGGAACGGGAGTGAATACGGGAACCAGAACTGGAATAGGACATGAGATAAAAATCAATTCCAAATTCGCTTATTATTTTTAAGAAGCCTTTATCTACGCGGACGAATTCGCGGGCATCAGCTAGTATATTACCTATATATAGAAGCGTCGGTGGTACCACTTACGAAAGTATTTTCGGTTTTCGAATTCATTCGTACATTTATACAAAATATATATTAGAGAATGGGCTGTGGTGATCACATACCATCAAGTGACCCCTCCGCTCGTTTGTCCTCCTCTTTCTTAAAAACACTGAATAAGAATGCATTTATTTTCGAATTATTTGGTTTGGTTTATTGTTGAATCGCTTGTAAGATGTGTAAGGACCGTATTATATTTAGAGAGATTTGTATGATTTATACTAATAACGATCATCGAAGAGTTCGGTGGCGATGACGTGAGTTCCATCATTTTTGTTCACCCAAAAAGTGCTGAAAAAAAAATCAATTTCAATAACTATTTAATTTGGGTAATATAAATTAACGTCAAATTACAATTCTCACTTGACTACAAGTCAAACTTGAATTTATTAGAGTTACTTAGGTTTAAGAAAAGGACACTTGTGAGATGTGAATGTCAAAGTTATAATATTTTTAACGTGTTTATTTAATGTAAATAAATAGTAGGATGCAATTAAAATTATTTTGAATATAGATAAATTATTGCCATATAATTATTTTTTTCCGTATCTTATTTTTTCGCAAATGTATTTCCACTCGTGGTTGTCGTTTCACGCCTTCAGCTTGGGCCAACGAACAGGCACTTACGAAGAAATGACATATTATCCGCAATTGTATTGAAATGTTCCATTAATAAATAACTATTCGAGATGTCCCGCAATGCTCCATGACAGTGGGTAGTGTGCGTTACCCTTTATTAAAATTAATTATTTTACAGTTACATATTCACAGGACATAATATCAAATGGTCTCAACTTTGTAAATGATAGCTGATACCGTTATTGTGAACAGACCCATGAAATAATTAAACGATTAATGTTGTTATGTTATAGAAAGTTAATAACAACATGTGCAGTCAACCACTTGGCTTTATAGACCACTTATATAAAATGTTTTATGAAAAATGGCCGCACATTTATAGATTCTAAAAACTAATTGCAGTGGTCAAGGTCGAAAGTACGAAATCCCGGTTGTCGATCAGCTAAATGTTGGCGTGATGATGTTACGGCACTTTGGCGTGGATAATTTTTTTGATAGCAGTAAACGGCAATTGGCTGAATTGCGGTGCTATTCTCGTAATTTCAAAATCGATGAAGTTAAGTTTCGATCCTTTCCAGGTTTTGCTCTAGATTGATATTCTAATATCATTACCCTAGAACGTTAACTGAACCATAACTGGTTTGGAGCCGCGCATCAACGACATTTGAACAACAAGGTCGCTAGCAAGAAGTTACCAATATTGTTTTACCAAATCTAATATTTCTATTACTATTTATAGGGTTATCTGTGCTCTGTTAGATAATGTTTTAAGCAGTTAACTCAACCAAACATCAAAATTCGTCAAAACGTCAGAGTACGTATTTCCCAACATGATCCAACGATCTTGTTACGAGAATACGCATTATCATCGCATCGTGTGATTTCCCTACATCGGAACGTAACTTCATCACAATCGTAACTGAATCCTCAATTTGTGTTACAAGAATACGAAATTTAACTTTTTAACATCCGCTTCAATCCTATTATTAGGGCTATTGATGAAAAGTGAAGACAGCCGCTCATTGATTCTTCCGCTTCATTTGAAGTGAGAGTATGCTCTAACTTTTAATGAACTTCTAGTCGTGTTGGTTTGGGAATAATGCAACCGGCAAGTTATTCCACAAAAAAGGAAGATTTCCCATTCTTACAATATTTTCTCTGTTTTACTTGACATTGTCAAAATGCGTATCACTCCGGCTAGGTGTAAAACTGAATGAACCACATCAATACCGATGTGGCGTTCAGGAAGTGGCTCTTGGGCGTCACGGGCTATCCTGCCTAAAATCAGCAGGCCATATCATTCGTCATGCCAGCATTAATGAAGTCATCCGCAAGCCATTTGCTGCTCTTAATATACCAGCTGTTTTAGAGCATAATGGTATTACCGGCCGCGATGCCAAGCGTCCTGATGGAATGACCATGATATCTAGGGTACGGGAAAAGGTGCTGATGTGTGTGGATCTAAATCTTTATATATATAAATCCAGTGTCCTGATGTTTGTTCCCAGTGAACCCCTAAACTAACAAACGAATTTTAATGAGGATTACTTCATGAAGTGCAGTTTAGTCCAACTTGAGATATAGGATAGTTTTTATTTCGATTTGGACCCATAATTTTTTTATTTCCAATATTTGTTTTGTATGGACATATTTTCTATGAGAAAATTTATTGACGCACGGCTTGACAGTTCTGCCGTGGAACAATTTCTTTATAACACGGAGCATGTTTTACGAAATAATTCTTGATTAAATGAAATATTATTGTCAAATTCATAAAAAAAAGTATTTTATTTATTATGTACAGAACAACGCCTGTCGGGTCAGCTTGTCTTAATATATATAAATCCAGTTTCTTTATGTTTTTTTTCTAGTGAACTCGCAAACTAATGAACGGATATTAATAGGGATTACTTCATGGAGTGCAGTTTAGTCCAACTTAGAGTTAGTTTTTGAGAGACATAGGATAGTTTTTATTTCGATTTGGGACTTATAATTATACTTACCTCCAATATTTGTTTTGTATGGACATATTTTCTATGAGAAAATTTATTGACGCTCGGTTTTACAGTTCTGCTGTGAAACAATATCATTATATCAACAGGGAGCATATTTTGCGAAATAATTCTTGATGTTAAGAAATATTATTGACAAATTCATAAAAAAAACAGTATTTTATGTATTATGTACAGAACAACGTCTGTCGGGTCAGCTAAGATTGTTATAAGATTTATTTTGTTTGAATGAATACATTCTTCTTCTCTGTTGAATAATATGATTTTGACATAGTTGTCTAACATCATAACGAATTGTAAACATCCCCATCAATGTTAGCAAATTTGAATCACAAATATTTACGTGAGCTTAATAATACACAATACACCTATGCTTGTACTTTGGGAGGAAATAGTGACATTATAACAAATTGATACATATTACCTATCTCATGCGTCCGATCAATGACTGCGATTTTAATTTACAAGCTCCTTTATAATGCTATGTTAAAGCTCTTACATACTAGCTAGAGACATGAATGTGTGCATATGTGTATCTATAAATACCCTGTAATTTCAGCCTACGTGTGACGTCAGTGGTCAGTATACAAACTGTACCTACTTTTGTTCGGTGCTATTTCAAGTGTTTGCCTCGTCCTGACGTCATTATGGGGATATGCCCGATCTGTTTTTTTTTTATGGAATAGGAGAACAAACGAGCGTGTGGGGCACCTGGTGTTAAGTGATCACCGCCGGCCGCCCACATTCTCTTGCAACACCAGATCAATCACAAGAGCGTTGCCGGCCTTTAAGGAAGGTGTAGATACCCATCTGAATGCGCAGGGAGTTTCTTTTTTAAATTAAACTCTTGCTGTCTAAATTCAAACCAATACCATCCTTAAGTTTGTAATCTTATTAATATTAATATAATACTTATATGTTCTTGCAACAAAGATATAATTTTAAAAAATATTTTAATTTACAAACGTCTCTACCTAAATGGTTTTTCATAACACCTGGGCATTTGTTGTTTTAGCTTTTATATATTTTTTTAGTCAAACGGGTAAAAGTGACATATCTTAGTATTTAAATGTTTGATTATGAATAATATTGCTTTTGAATGTTTGTTTTCTTCCAGTCCTCAGTCGTAATTAGTCGGAAAATGTTAAATTGTTCGTTGCTTTGCTGAGTTTTCACCAGGCTGAATTACAATATCAAATACCAGTGGGAGTCTTTTTGCATCGGATACAGTCTACCATACCGTTAGTTTTTTTTGCGGTGAAGCATTAATTGCGCCCGAGCTCTTTTCAACTGAGCCAACCGTTCGAGTACGCATGGGTCGTAAGATTTGGTATATCTTGTACAACTCTCAGGTTGTTATTTTGTATAATTTATCCCGGAAGTGAGGGAAATCACTATAAAATTAACAAATTTTTAATTTATTTATTATTTAGATATAATATGTGTATATAGGCAGACAATCATCCCGCAATAAAATAGCAGTTTTAGTATTTCTGTTACTTGTACGTTCTTCTATGACCTAACCAAAGCTAGAAATGAACGCACGATCCGTTGTTCAAACTACAGACACTAGAACACTCCAACATACGGGCATACGATACGACGAAACCGATGTTAATTAAATAAAATGACCGAATCGTAACTAAATCTGCATAACAAAGCCTAACTCCGAAGGCTTGGACTATGAAAAATTTTGGCGTTTCCAAAAAATATGGCAATCGAAAGCGGAAGTCGGCTTCCGGGGCTTTGTGAGCCGACCGATGTCCTCGCCACAGTAATACCATAATGACGCTGAGCTCAAATTCGTGTACAGTTATCTATGCCGTGAAATCACTATTAAGCTCTAAAAATTCACCTATGTAGGTACTTGGCTTCAAATCAATAGGTTCGCTTGGCGCTTCGTCCGAGCAAAGGAGGATGGCGGGAATGGACCCACATAATTAAATTAAGGAAGCATCGTACAAGTACAATTTTATATTAATTATAAACATAAGCTTATATAAAAAATTATTGAAGCGCTAAGATATGGGAGTCAAAAGAAAGAAATTAACATAATTTATTAAAAAATAACTAATCTTGTACTAACGGAACGTTTTGCGCAATTGACATCTAGATTTTTTTGACATGACAGTCCTTGTCATTATTTATATGGATGTTCTCTTAGTTCAAACTATCGATACCTACTCAAATCAGATTCACAATAAGGTTTAATAAGATTTTTATCATTTTTTGATACTAAAATGAGTTGGTAACTTCTTTAAAAGTATCGATACCTGCATGGAAAAAGAATGAATTTTGAATCCTTTCCTCTTTTACTAATAACCTTAACTATCCCTCTGCTTACCAACCTTTCACATATACAGGGTGTCCCAAAGTTATGGGACATGAAGGGAAAGTACCTTAAATATCGAAGATAATAAAATAAAATATAAAATAATAAAATAATATATATAAAATAGCCTTTTACTGAAAGAATACTTTACGTTATTTTTAAAAGTTAGTACTTCTTCATTCAAAGATTTTCTATAAATTACTTGTGTCGTCTGGGAATCGAACCGACTGAAATGTAAAAAAAAAACACCCCTACTTTTATGATGCCAATCGAAAGAATGGCCAAAAACTAATAACTCTTTTTAAGTAACATAGTATTTGAAAAGAAAGGAAAAAGGTAAAATGAATGATTTCCTACTTGGATTGGTACGAATGGACCGATTAGATGGTCAGCCAGATCCCCGGACCTTACACCATTAGATTTTTGCTTTTGGGGAGACGTGAAAGATATGCTATACAAAAAGCGATACGAGATCGTGGGCGAGTTACAAACAGAATTGTGCCATATCATATCGAGTATTCACCATAAAATGATAAGAAAATCAACAGGCAGTGGACTCATTAAAATATTGGCGAATTGCGTAAGACAAAAAGGGATCACATTTTGAGCATTTAATTAATTAATTTACAAAAAAATACCCACTTAATTGACTACTTTCTTTTAAAATACTATGTTACTTAAGAAGAGTTATTAGTTTTTGGCCATTCTTTCGATTGGCATCATAAGAGTAGGGGTATTTTTTTTGTTACATTTAAGTTGGATCGTTTCCCAGACGAGGCAAGTAATTTTTAGAAAATCTTTTAATGCAGAATTACTAACTTTTAAAAATAACATAAAGTCTTCTTTCAGTAAAATAGCCTATCTTCGATATTTAAGGTACTTCATGTACGGTCCCTTCATGTCCCATATCTTTGGGACACCCTGTATAGTAGCAGACAGTAATTAGGCATAGACATAACATTCAAATTATTGATTGAACAATAGATATCGATTAATAATTTTAGGTTAAATTATTTTACTTTTAAGTAGTTATATCCTATCTTTTTCTCCCACTTTTTTAGATTTACTTACTAGTTGTTTTTTTTCAGGCTTATTACGTTCTAAAATTATTAATAAGTTTCCATGATGTACGCCACTTCTTTCAGTAGGTCCCAAAATACATATAAGCATACTCGCCATCCTCCTTTCTTAAATGAATCAGGCAGCCCTACTAATATCAGGCCTGTCTCACTTCCCGTGTAGGTATTGAAATCGTAAGTACGTGCGACGGCCTCTACAGAGTAGGCCATCCAGTAGGGACTCACGCGTGAGCTTTGTTGTCACCTACTTTACTGATCCGACCGATATTTTAAAAAAGGAGAAACATAAATAAAGGTCATTGCAGTTTGAAATTTTTAAGCGTCCTTAAGACGCAGAATCAATCTAATTTAAAGTGATTATTATTATAATTAAATTACCATTCATGATGGCTACCTATTTAGTCTCTATATACTAAGTAGGTTGTGGTGTTCCAACGCATACATTACTATTTGCAACGAATGTAGGTTTGACACCGAAAGAATATTGATTATTGAAGATTACATACCTATTTATACAATAAAAAAACAGAGCTGTTTTTATAAGATGACGTTATACTAATTAGATAGGTACACTTCAGTAAAGAAGTCAAATGTGAACCCTAATGTCGACAGAAGAGGTAAGAGTCACGCGATAGAAAGAGAGGCAACTTCTAGGTGAATAAAAATGTAGGTTAGTAGCGCTGTGCGATCTTATTAAAATTTTTAAATATGATGCTCTACTTATTCGTAGAATTAAAATAATTTGTAATAATAAAACCTATGTCAGGTCTTTGGGTCAAAATCACGCTCTACCGGGAACCAGAGTCCAAATCTGGCGCCTTAGACTACACGGCCTTGAAACTTGTCTTGAAAGCAATAGATGAAATTAATTATTCAACTTCACCCCTCCTCCGTGGCCGGTTGCGACATGCGATAGATAAACTAAAAAAAGTAAGGTGATGTACTAAAAGTTAAACTTTGCGTCTTAAAGTGTGGTGGTTACATAAACGAAGAAGTAAGTATAAAAAAGCTGCATTAAGTAAGACTTAACGACATGATGTAAGTTCATCTTCATCGTCATCATTTCAGTAAAGTAAAGTAAAGTAAAGTAAAGTATTTATTCATGACATCACAAAACATATATACATAGTTATATTAACAAATAAAAAAAAAAATACTGGGTCATGAAACCCACTCAGTATTTTTGGAAATGATTTCCAGTACTGATTTTCAGTAGGTACCTACCAAGTCGACTCGTTGACAGTAGCTGTAGACAACACGGTTCCTTTTGTTATAGGTCTTAAAAGTGACCATCCAAAAATAGTAAAAAAATAAAATAAAAGAAACTAAAAGATTGTATTGGAAATCGAGTTTAAAAATATTTTTATTTTAATTTTATTAAATAAGACATATTTTGATTTTTTATTTTATTTATTCATGCTGTTTATTTTTGATTTTATGCCTCTGAACATTTTTGTTTTTCTAATAGAAAAGATTTCAGTTTGTTTTTAAAGGAGAACAAATTTTTTTGATCTTTAATAGGTGGCGGCAAATCATTCCAGCATTTGGAGGCACTGTATTTAAAGCTACCCCTAAATGCTGCGGTACCGTGTAGAGGCACTTCAAGGAGAATCTTGCCGTGACGCGTCTGATAACTCTCATTTGAGTCCGATAACCACCTAAGCCTTTTATATAGGTAAAATGGTATTCTGTACTTAACCACGCTAAAAAGTAACGAGGCAAACTGAAATTGCCTACGTAATTCCATCTTCATTATGTTGTTGGTGTTCAAAAAGGGTGTTACGTGTGCACGGTAAGGAATATCATAACAAAATCTTGTGCAAGCATTTTGTACCCTTTGTATAAGTTTTTTTGAAGCCACCAACAACCTAGGCCCAATCACTGTATTAGCGTAGTTAAATTTAGAGAGAATAAGTGATTCACATAACTCTTTGCGAACCCAAACGCTTAGCGAATTTCTGATGCGATAAAGTAACTTTAACCTATAAAAACAATTTTTCGCGACACCAAGAATGTGATTTTGAAATCGCAAGGATTCGTCAAATACAACTCCCAGGTTGCGCGCTTCAGAGACTCTGTCTATTTGTTCTCCATTTATAAAAATTTTGGGTTTATGGTCTGATGTTGTGTTGACTTGATGGTTACTTCCTAATATCATATATTTTGTTTTTTTCGCGTTTAACTCAAGGCAGTTATTTTTTGACCATATAGAAATGCGATTTAGGTCTTCCTGTAATTTCGCAAGAGCAGAATTCAAATCTCCTACTTTAAAAGATATATACAACTGTATATCATCAGCATAGATATGGTATTTGCAATTCTTTATACAGTTAGCGATATCCGCTGTGTAAAGTATAAACAGAAGTGGCCCTAAAATTGAGCCTTGAGGAACTCCTCTACAAACATGGGCGCAACGAGAGATACAAGTGCTAAGACCATTTTCACACCTAATGTTGACGACTTGTGAACGATTACAAATAAAGGTTTTAAACCAGCAAATAGTCTCAGATTTGAAACCGTAAAAAGAGAGTTTCGCTAAAAGTAGTTCGTGGTTAATTGAGTCGAAAGCCCGGGAAAAGTCTAATAAAATCAAAATGGTACACTCTCCTCTGTCCTGGGCTTCAAGAACATTATCAACCACATCTAATAATGCAGTAGTCGTGCTCCTATGTTTTCTAAAGCCAGATTGTAACTGTGGAAGTAGGTCATTTTTTTCTAAGAATCCTCTGAGCTGTTCATAGATTACTTTTTCTAGAACTTTCGACATACATGGCAAAATACTAATTGGCCTGAGGTCCTTAAAGGAAGAAGGATTTGTAATTTTTGGCAGCGGAGTTAGAAGGGATTTACGCCAAGCAGATGGAAAAGTTGAAGATGCAATGGAGAGATTGATTATAGCTGTAATAATCTTACTTGTGTATGGTAGAGATAACTTTAACATGTCTAATGAAATTCCATCACACCCCAATGCATTTGAATGTAAACTTCGAAGATGTTTAAGAATATCAGTTTCTAACACAGTTGTAATGGAGAACGTGAAATCCCCTCTCTTATGATTTAGGTAATAATCAATTTCAGAAGCAGGCGCAATTTTATTTCCAGGTACATCCAGGAAATGATTGTTAATTTCATCCGCCATACACAGGTGTTCTGGAAGTACATATTCCCCTTTGCTGTGTATGTTAATATTTTTTTTAATTGTCTTCCATAGAGTGCGCGGGTTGTTCTTATTTGAATTAACGTAGGTACTGAAATAGGATTTTTTTTCACGATCAATGGCATCAAAAACAATTTTTTTTAATTCCTTATAGTATATTATATGTGCATTGTTCTTTGATATTTTAGATCTTAGGTAAGCTTCATCCCTACGTTTCATCATTTGCTTTATATTGAACGTGATCCACGGATAGTCATGATTTTTTACTTTAATGATTTTTACTGGAGCAAGTATATCAAATATAGAAAGCAAGATGTTATTAAAATTGGAAACATAGCTGTCTAAGTTTTCAACATCTGAAAAAGACGCCCAGTCAATTTGAGATATAAAGTCACCGAATAGGATTGGATCAATGTCTTTGATAGGTCTATAAATTATGTGTTTAGGAATGATCCTTTCCTTCGCTACATTAACTTCGCACGAAATAAAAGAGTGATCGCTTAGGTCACTAATGTGTTCCACTGAAACACGCCTTAATGACATATTGGTGCAGAATAAATCCAATAAGGTTTCCCCATGGAGTGAAAAGTGTGTCGGCTTGTTTACATGTTGTGACAGATTCGTGATGACTAAAAAGTCCATCAGCTTCTTGTATCCTGAAGAATTTTGGTCTAAGATGTTGATATTAAAATCTCCTACTAGGATTATGTTGTCAGCCCAAGAGAAACTAATAAGTGACTCATGCAACGCTCCAATAAAAACATCAGTGTTCTGCCATGGTGGACGATAGCCAGTGCCAATTACAAGCTTTTTTCCGCCAATGCTTAAGCTTATCCACATTTGTTCGATATCATTGCAGCTGGGATGTTTTAATACTCTAGTCTTAAGATTATTTTTTATATAGAACCCGACTCCACCTCCGCGGCTGCGGATATGCTGAGAACGTGGAATATGGGCCAGCCGATAATTCGAAAAAATAGGCGCGCGACCCTCTTCTCCGTCTTTAAGCCACGTTTCATTTAGTCCTAATACATCAATATCATGACGATTAACAGCAACATGAAGTTCTTCGTGTCCAGTGCCAAGAGAACATATATTTATGAAACCAACTATAAGATATTTTTTTCTAGAAATCATCATTTATGTTATCATTGAGAAAAGGACCCAATTTAATGCAATAAAGTATTTGCCTGGTAGTACTGTCAACAAGCCGATTAATATAGAATGGTTTCCAATAATAATATTTAATTAATAAAATTAAAAATAAACTTAATTGACTAATACACAGAAAACAGTTAATATCTACTATATGATGGGTAATCCTACTAATACGTAATAATATGGTTACATTAGCGAGACTCGAAGGGGCTATATTACATAGATCCAATGGTATACAATAATAATATTTAAAGAATAACATTAATAATAAACATACTCGACTAATACACAAAAAATAGTTAAAATCTACTAAATGATGAGGTAATAATATAGTAACATTAGCTAGACAAGAAAAGGCTATATTACAGAGATCAGTAACAAGTTTTAAATTGTTTGCATACAAAAAACCTTATCGATATCGTTTTCACAACGAATGTTTAATACTTTATTACCATTTTCGCGCCTAGCATATATTCGTCCTCCCCGGGTCCATATGAAACGCCAGTTTTTATTTCTTCCAAGCTTTTCCCGCGCTAAATAAAAAAGATTTCGGTTCATGTGTGACAGGTGTTCATTTATGTAGAAACGCCGTGACTCCCCTCCCACTCCGGTACCACTGGTGTCCGCACCGCGTCGCACCCGAGCAGCATGCAGTAGTTCGTCTCGTAGATGTCTGCGAGTGAGACGCACTACGATCGGCCGCGCTCGGGTATGTTCGCCAGTGGTTGACTCAGTCAGGCGTCGCGCTCCTCGACGATAGACGTTCACGATATCGCGTTCGTCTATAGTAATTCCGACCTTCTGAGCGAGTGTAATAGTCACGTGTAACAAGTTTTCTGCACTGCTTTCGTTTACACCGGTGATCTCAACGTCATTTAAAAGATTCTCCTGGTCGCATACATTTATTTGTTGTTGCAAAACCTCAATGCTTTTTCTATCTTGCAAGACTTGCTCGTTAGCCGCCTGTATTGAACACGAAGCGTCTTCCAGCTGTGACACTCGCTCCTCTACGCTATCCAACCGTGTGCTCAAGGTTGATACAAGGGTTGACAGGCGGGACATTTCTAATCGAAAACTAGAAAGTTCGGATCGAAGCATCTTCATTTCGTGCACAAGAGAATGTTCCGGCTGTTGTTCAACGTTCTGATATATTGTTTTATCATCATGCGTTTGCGCCGGCTTATCTTTGGCAGGGGAGGATTTTGCGTGTTTGGATTTGCATGCTTTGCACATCCACTTAGGATTATTACGTGCATCAGGGCTGCTGCATAATTTATGTAAAACGACATTGCACTTGTTACATTTTATGCCATCCATTGACGACACAAACTTTCCACACGAATTACACTTATTTGTCATAGTATTGGAGAATAATATGTATAGAAATTGATATGACTAATTATAAGATACTCACAATTAGGTGTGCTTTGTTTGAGGTAAACCAAAATACACACACTTCAAGTCAGAGGTATGAATTATGAAACTTGAATCAGCTGTTTAATATGGCTGCGCACAAATCAGCTGTTTGTTAGCGTCAAGGTAAATCATAAATTATCTAGTTCAATATCACAAATTCATTAAGAGAACACTGTACTGTTTGATTTTTATGTCTTATTTTTCTAACTTTACACTTTTACGGTGAAAATTTTCCACTACTAATTATTATAAACTTTATAAAAATACGGACCGCGTGTTGTCACTACAACTGTCAACGGTCGAAAAAAAAAAAAAAAAAAAAAAAAAAAAAAAAAAAAAAAAAAAAAAAAATTTCAGTCGGAAGACGTCCACTGCTAGTAAGAGGCCTTCCCTAAAGGTAGACGTAACTTTATTATCTTATAAATCTCTGTGTAGATAACATTTTTACTTTTATTTATTTACCACCTTCGCACGACACGCCACAAGTTAGGATATCATCCCCACCATCTGGATGTGTGGCGGTCCTCCACAGTGCGGTTTTCAAGGAGCTTTCTTCCACGTACTACAAAGCTGTGGAATGAGCTTCCTTGTGCGGTGTTTCCGGCACGATACGACATGGGTACCTTCCAAAAAAGCGCGTACACCTTCCTTAAAGGCCGGCAACGCTCTTGCGATTCCTCTGGTGTTGCAAGAGAATGTGGGCGGCGGTGATTACTTAACACCAGGTGACCCGTACGCTCGTTTGTCCTCCTATTCCATAAAAAAAACACACACACAGCAACTATCATTACAGGTATTACCTAATGCGACAGTTACAAACAAACAAGAATAACATATATACAAACAACAAACAAATCAATCCAAAACTAATCATACAATCATAACATATTTAGAATAAAATACCAATCAATCAACGGGATCGACATACTTCCTACTGTCCTACTGTTCTTCTTAGATAACAAAAGAAAATATTTTTTTTCAATAAATTTTATGACTGTTTTAAGCAGTTATTGTAACAGCCACGAGTAAAGACGCTAGGATTAAGTATAAATTAAGTGGTATAACAAAGAAGAAAAAATAATGACTTCAGTAAACAAATTAAATTTATGTTATAAGTTTGGTTATTTTTCTGACTTTTTTTCAGATACACACTGCCCATTACAATGCAGTGCCGCTCGGGATAATTGAAAAACCCAAAAATACTGAGCGGCACTACAACTGCGCTAGTCACTTTGAGACATAAGTTGTCAAGTCTCATTTGCCCAGTAATTTCACTAGCACCGGTGCCCTTCAGACCGAAACACAGTAATGCGTACACATTACTGCTTCACAGCAAAAATGGGCGCAGTTGTGGTACCCATAAACTAGCCGGCATCCGGTGCAAAGGAGTCTCCCACTGGTAATTAGTATTGGACTGTATTATTAAGAACAGTAGCTGTTGTTGAGAACAGAATACGAATATGCTAGAAAATAAATATAAACTTGATATCATTAGACCCATACTTTTCTTCATCCCTTTGAGTAAGCCTTTGAGCATTCGTCGAGCCGTCAGTCAGGTCTAATTGTTAATAAAAAAAAGTAAATTTTGTTAAATAAAATTGAGAACACAATCTAAATATAGTGTACGAATTTCAAAATGATAACGGAAACTCACTAACCGTTGTGTGCCTGTTTAGTCTTTCAGAAGCAATCACGCATGACAGCGTAGTGTGAAAACTGTTCATCTATTGTATAGATACTAGTGGGATAGGCTAGGATGGGCCCGTGAGAAAGTCTGATAGTTTTCATCCCGTGGAATTCTACAATGCATTGTTCCACCTTAAAACCCGTCCCATTTTGTTAATAAAACCCGTCCCAGTTTCCCAGCTGTGTCGTATGATTTCGAAATTAAATCAACTACGCGTTCCAAATAGAATTCGGACTTGCAAAGCAATTTTTCAGAGGTCATTTGTAATTCTATTTTATTTTAAATTAGTTCAACGTTTTGCTGCCATCTAATATTAGGTATTACAAAAACAAACTTTCAAGAATAGAAGTATTAGTAAACAAAACTAAGTAAAAATTTTTGCCAAAATGTATTATCTTGTACTTATTCGAAAATGACGCGTTGGGAACAAAGAATAACAAAGTGTCCGTCCGCCATTTTGTTACAAAAAATTCAAGGTCAACCAGTGTTCCATTTCAAACCAATGATATTTAAAAGTACTGTAATATCATTGTTTCAAACCTGATTTTAGAAGCCGATAAAATTTCTAGATTTTCTTTTGTTTTTTGGTTTAGATAACGTTGTAGACTTATAATACCTACTCTTCATAAACAAACTAACATTGATGCTTTATTTATGAAAATAAGGGATGAGACGAGCCGGACCCAAAATCTCTGAGGGTCACTACAATTGCGCTCGTCACCTTGAGACATAATGTTAAGTCCCATTTGCCCAGTAATTTCACTCGCTCTGGCGCCCTTCGGACAGAAACACAGTAATGCTTACACATTACTGCTTCACAGCAGAAATAGACGCCTTTGTAGTACCTCCCACTGGTGTCAGCCACAACTTTTTTTAAAAGGGTGTCTGAAAAACTTCAAATAGCTTTTCCTTTAAGTTGATATTTGCAATTGTAAGAAGAGGGGCAAAATCAATCAAGCAGGTACATACGAGTCACTTCAACACCAGAGGAATCAGAAGAGCATTGCCCACCTTATGAGGCATCGAATAATAGTTATTTATGCAACTGTTGTGTAATAAGGGGTATTAAAACACGAATGTGGATTTAGTATCACATGAGTGTTTTAATACCTAATTATCAACAGTTGCATACAAGATTTTATCTACACCCAGAATATGGATCCTCTAAAAGATTCTGGAACAGTTAGCTTACTGCTAACATTAAAACACCAGTTAGTGGTAGCCTAATATCATTCATTACTGATTATATACAAATAAACTAAGTATTAATGTATCAATTATTTATTTTAGTAGTAATTTACATTTTGTATAGTGCAATAATTAAAATTCACTCGAATATTCAGCGTTTAAAATGAATCGCTCATTTTTTGTAAACAAAACAATAGAAATATCGAAGAAAAATGGAGGGGATTCGAATAACCTACTTTTTTTTACGGCGCGCGACGTTCTGGTAGTGTGGAACGCGCGTAAACGAAAGTGTTCTTTTTTTGAAATTCATACAGATACCACGCATCGAGTAATAAGAATGTGGCTGAATTGAAACTCTTTGCGCATGAAGGGATAAAAAAAAACATAGGAGTGTTGTTATGAAATTCGGTACAACATTACAACACTCGTTTGGATGATGTAATGGTTATTAGAACATTGGGTGTTTTAATGTTGGCAATAAGCTAACTGTTTCAGAATCTTTAATAGAGGATTTAAAGCGTCGGTGTAGATAAACGTACATTATGAATTCGATAGCGGAAAACGCATTAGTACGTGGCGGGCGAGAATCGAACCCGGGGCTGCGGGGTAAGAGACAGCGGTTCTACCAATTGCGTCACCGGCGCTACAAAATATAACTCGGGTGAAAATGCCGTTGCGTTTATAAGTATATTATTTACAGTATTTTTAAGAACTCACGAACTTCGGCATCTTTAAATCGGCTAAAAACTATTTATTTTGCAATCTGTTATATCTTACTGTATCACCGTACAATACTCTTAAAAAGAGCACAGAGAGCTGTGCTTAAAGCGATTTTTAAAAACCTATTAGATACCCAACACATAAACTATATGAAGATTTGGAACAAGAAACTATGCATAAAGATGTCTTGAATTTACTTAAAAACCTACTACATAGCTGTTCGTACAAGATTCCAATACCAACATATATACAACAAGGTAAACTTAAAATGTTCTATTAAAAATTGTTCACTCCATCAGATCAAATTTAAATTACAGAAATGGTTACACACACTCACTTATGTAGACATGGAAGTTATTCTTAAAGTGGTAGGTTAGCATTCATATTATGTTAATACTTGATTAAACAGATACACACATACACACACACATTTTACCGATTAATGTTACGGACCGTACGGAGTTATTCTTGATAGGTACATATCAGAAGTCCTAATTCCTTGGATTAGCCAGCTCGAAGTCCGACTTCAATCCTATACAGCATATCTGGGGTGTTCTAAAACGAAGAGTAAGGCATAAAAGGCATTTATTTTGTCAAAATTGATTCCTTTCATACCTTTTCTCTTCTTGATGTCATTTCTAATATTCTAGACACTACTACCGCTTCAGAAACAATGGCACTCTGAGAGAAGAAGCGGCGCAAGGAACTCTAAGATCGGTGCAGACCGCTCCGAAAAACATCAAGGAATGTAATAACTGCGCAGTGGAAGCGTATTCCACACACACACACACACACACACACACATACATGGATGTTTAAATGTATTTATGTATGTTTATATGAATATATGTATGTTTAAGTAAGTATATTGCATTAAATATATCATTGTCTTGTAACCCATAACACAGGCTATATATGCTTACCTTGGGGCAAGATAATTTGTGTAAAAAGTGTGTGTCAATACATAGTGCACTTTTTGACCTTTTGTAAATTGGTTGCCTACAGGACTATGCCTAGTGTAGGGACTAAATACTATCGAATATTATGCGATAAAGTGTCTGTATATAGTAAATAAATAAAAAATATAAAAAAAAGGTAACCGGGAAGGTTACATTTTTTGCATTAAATCTATACTAGGTACTTCTACTAGCTATTTCAAGGCAGCTTAGAGTCTGCCTTAGAAGTGTAAGGCATTCTTGTGTTTTGTATGCAATGAACCCAGTATTATAAGGTCTTTCCTTCCTTTTTAGGGTACCGTACTAAAGGATGTAACTCACGATACATCTATTACTCGATAAATGTAAGACTCTACTGTACTGTTCGTCCGTACAGCTGTCATTACCTGGAATAGCTAGGACAGCACAAATTTGACAACGTAGTGACTTTATAGCATAGTGCATAGACTTATAGACAAACAACCCGTGCGAGAGAGAAGAATATCTATAACGGAGATAAGGCAAGATAGAAAAGGAAATCTCTGTTACTGTAACTGATTTTGATTGACAGTCAGCCACTCATGGCATAAGTCTCTTTGTACTAGCTAACGCACACAAACAAATATAATTCAAGCATTATCGGACTGCTTAATATGATACGAATAGAAGAACAAGAATACTGCAGGGTTTTCCTGGATATCTTCCATTTATGACAATGTGGCACAAGGCTCCTTTGCACAGGATGCCGGCTAGATTATGGGTACCACAACGGCGCCTATTTCTGCCGTGAAGCAGTAATGTGTTTCGGTCTGAAGGGCGCCGTAGCTAGTGAAATTACGGGGCAAATGATAATTAACATCTTATGTCTCAAGGTGACGAGCGCAGTTGTAGTGCCGCTCAGAATTTTTGGGGATTTTCAAGAATCCTGAGCGGCACTGCTTTGTAATGGGCAGCGCTAAAAAAAATTTCACTACATATACTCTTTTACTTAAGTCCTTAAAAAACACAGAACATTGTTTGACGGTATGGAACCCAAAGTTGGCGAGATCGACTCACACTTGGCTGGTGTTATTATTACCTGCCACGGTCACAACTCACAAGGTATAGTGCAATTAAATGTAAAATAAAAGATATTAGCTGGCGAGCAAGGCGATGCCAATGTCAAGTAAATATAGACGGTCGTTTACTAGTAATTATTATCATATTAAGTAAAGATTGATTCATTACTTACACTGTATTACACTGTATTTTATTACATAAGATAATAAAATGTATTGACAACAACTATATTAAAATATTCTATACTATACTCAAATATCCACATAATTTATTCATGACTAACCATTTGGTGATAATTCTTTTAAAATCATAAAAACAGTTAGGTTTATATTAGCCTTAGATCATTTATACAGCCTTAGACATATATAGGACGGAGCTGATGGAAATTGATATGCCCTGCCCATTACAACGCAGTGCCGCTCTGGATTCTTGAAAAACCCAAAAATTCTGAGCGGCACTATAATCGCGCTCGTCACCTTGAGACATAAGGTGTCAAATCTCATTTTCTCTCATTGCCCAGTAATTAGCTACGGCGCCCTTCAGACCGAAACACAATTATGCTTACCCATTACTGCATCACTATAGAAATAGGCACCATTGTGGTATCCATAATCTAGCCCGCATCACAGGATGCGGGCTAGATAGATTGCACAGGCAAAGGAGCATCCCACTGGTGTGCGCGGGCATTGTAAAATTTCACTCTGGTACTTTTTCCCTAACGCGCCAAAAGTAGTAAATCTTCAAAAATTCTTCGACTAAATTAAATGAGTGCTTCAGCACTCTACTTCAGTAGCCAACTGTCTAAGAATATTTTATGCCTTGAAAAGGATGTGTAAGGATATTTTAAATCTTATAAAGGATGAGTAAGGCTATTTTAAATCTTAAAAAGATGTGTAAGGATATTTTTTAAATTTTATAAAGGATGAGTAAGGATATTTTAAATCTTAAGAAGGATGTGTAAGGATATTTTTAGTCTTGAAACGGGTAATATCTTAATTGAATCATGGATTGAAAATTTTCATGCCCATTCAGAGGCAATATTTCTGAAATTATGTGCTATGCGCTTGCTCTTGTGGCTAAGCTTTCCGAGGTATAGGTACTAATAGTGCGGATCAGATGTTTCGGCTGTAAGTAAAGCGCGCTATGATTTTGCTTCCATCTCGTAAACGTTCTAATTTTTCTAAAGTGCTATCTGAATCTCAATATAAATATTATAAGAACTAATGTCTCGAGGGACGACAGTCGCTTATTTTACATTCTTTACATTGCTACGTACGCTTGCAACGGTCCGGATATTGAGGGTCATGTGTAGCAAGGTTGTGCAAAATTACGACAATACGAATAAATAATAAATCTCATAGTGAAAAACATCGATATATATATATTATTTAAAATGAACAGCAATTTAATTAAAAATATAGGAAATTAGTTAAAAGTTACTGATGAAAATTATTTTTTGGTTACAGATTGTGAGTTTCCGCAGTTAGATGTACTAAATTACATCATATTATTAGTGTGTTGTTTCACGTCCGCCGTTACGAATCACTACTACTACTCGTACGAGTTCGATTACGCTGAGATTTAACATCCAGTTTTCGTGATTCTTTAGTTCGATGCGGAATGTTTGCCATAGTAATTTGACATAGTTTGGCCCAGTAGTTTTCATTTTAATGAATACTAGCTGACCTGGCAAACGTTGTTTTGCCATATAAATTATATATATAACCTTCCTTGAGCTTCAACGAATCTATTACAACAAATTTCATTGAGATCGGTCTAATATTTAAGGAGTTATTAGGGAACATACAAACATACATTCTCTTTTAAATTTTTAATGAATTTTTTTGTTAACGTGGATGATATATATTATAGTGTGTATACGGCTTTTTTAGGAGTTTTTATTTAGGTTGCTGAAATAATAATTATGTACCCGTGTCCCGATAAGAGGACCTTATGCTACCTGTCATTCATAGCTAAAAATGTTCTTCACAATATTTCAGTGTCTCACAAGAAAGTGAAATAGAGTTTCGAACAGAATTTTTCGACCTTTCCTTTTTCCGTTCCCGTTTCTTTGGATCAGTATTGTAGGCATACGGAAAAATTACAATTTAATATATGACAATAAAAAGCAACGAAATGATATAGTACATCTGATATAATCTAGAAAAATCCTACTGTAGTTTATAGAACAACCTATATGTAAAAAAAGATTCGTTTAAAAAACCGACTTCAAAAACTAAAAAGTATAAAGTAACTTAATAAGGCTTAAATGTAATACTCCTTCTTTTACAAATAATACCTTTGATATTAGTAAACTACTATTATTTGTATGTGCTACCTATTGATACGTTTGAAGTCTAAAGCCAAATTAATGTAATAACAGAGATAGCTTTCGTCAAGAACAAAACAACCCAAGCGGGCAGACTTCGTTGGCAATTACAATAAGTAAGCTGTTTAAAATATTATTATTTTGTTTAGGATCACTATTTTTACAAAAGAGATGCTCCTAGTTCCGAATTAAACATTTTCATTTTGCGCTTCAAACCACAAAATAATATTACATACTAATACTTCAACATAATTACATTATTTATGGTACTTAATCATATTCATTACAATTTATTTATTATAACGGCATCGTGAGCTGTTCTCCCTAATCACTATTGATAAAGTTTTATAGCCTTTGTCATTAGTACAAGTATTTTAATTCGTTGTTTATTAAATTTGCTATTTTCTTACTTACCATTAATAGGCATGACAGATATTGTTCTACAATGTTAGCACACGACTAAGTCCAAAACTTTATTTCAGCAGGAACAGGATCTGTAGTGCAATTGTACTTTTATTTTAATAATGTACTCTGAATTACATTACAAGTTAGATCACTCCGAAACGAATGATAAACCAAATCTTAAAGCGACGCTGTGTTGATTATCGAGCCGTGACGTCATTCAAGTTTTGGTCACCCTGGCCGATGCCGAATTTTTGCTTTTATTTTATTGAATATCATTTCAATCTCAATATTTACATCGGAACTGGGCCATTTTTCAGAAGGTTTTTTTCAAATATTTTTAATCATTTAGTGTTAATATTATCATACTATGCTCATTCATTTATTAGATCAAAATAAGTCACGATCACTAGTCTATAAGTAATAGCTATTTATTTTGTGGAAGATGAGGACAAGCGTGCGTAAGGGTAACCTGATGTTAATTTATTTATTTTATTTATTCATTTAATTCAGAGACATCTCCATATATATTAGTAAATGTATCAGTAACAATATTTATTATGAACTACGTTAGTATTATTAGTGAAATATATTTATAAACCTAGAGCTAACTGTATCCAGTGTTTCTAGGAGGAACAGTCAGCTCTGGCAGCAATCATCTTTAGGATGCTGTTACTGCTTACACATAGACGCTGCAACATGGAGACCGCTTTTTTGCGCATTATGGCATGGAAACCATCCACACATGCCTCAGCAAACATTCCAGAAGCGCTACAACGCCACGGCAGCCCTAACAGCCTCCTAAACGCATTATTATATGTGACACGTAGAACGCTATAAGCTCCGCGCGAATATAACACCCACAAGCCGCTCGAGTAAAAAGACTGGCAGAATGCTTTCAATAATAATGTCAAATGATCACCGCCACCTTGACTCTCCTACAACACAGAGGAATTATTATTGGAGCGTTCCGGACTTTTAGTGTCGTAGATACTCATGTTGTATCGTCCTGGAAACATCGCGATGACAAGTTCATTCCATAGTTTATATGTACGTGGAAGAAATTTCCATTAAAACCGCATAGTAGAGGAACACACACACTCATTTAGAAGGTGGTGATGATATGCTAATTTGTGACGTGTCGTGGTTCCGGCAGGAATCAGGTCTAACAGTTCTCCGGAACACTTCCCGTGATAAATTCGGCACAATATTGTATGAATTTGCAATGTATATATTTTTATATATATAATATATATATATACAAGAATTGCTCGTTTAAAGATATAGGCATGATGAAATATAATATACATGTAAGTATGTATATAATTACAAAATTAATTGAAGTTTTCAATTCTATTGTCAGTTATTAAGATATGTACTAACATAAGTGATACTCCTAGTATTAGGATATAAGTGATTTATTCAGAGACCGTACGAAAATTATGTAGAGTTGTAACTTTATAAAAAATATACCGATGTATGGAATGTGTTTCGACTATGCAAACGCTAAAGCTTTAGTAAAAATATCTAGAAGGAATTACGTGGTAAAAGGCTTGTTACAGCTGCCTTCTTGTGACGCTGAAATAATAAGATATTTAAGTTCTAATACTCGCTTGAATACTTCAACCAACTACCAACCAAAAATTATAAACTTACAAATTACATTGAATAACCTTTCTTTAGAAGTACTTCCCTTTAAGAAACACAATTTTTCTTGTTGGTGTCATTACGTTCGACTTAAGACGCGAGGAGACAGACTCGTTTTCATTGGTAAAAAGAGGTTGAGATATAATTAAGTTTAATAGCGCAACCGCATTTTAATCTCGAGTTTTGTTTTCATTTTTTCAGCCATTTTATTCACATTGGTGTGAGTACACCATTGACTATGGCAAGAAAATACGTCGGTTTTAAACCGACTTCAAAAAGGAGGAGGTTCTCAATTTTTCCGTATTTTTTTATGTATGTACACCGATTACACTAAGATTTATTAACGAATTTACGTATTTCTTCTTTAGTTCGATGCGGAATAGATGCCATTTGGTCCCATAAATTTACATATTTTGGCCCAGTAGTTTTCATTTTATGAACATTTTTGTCTGCGTGGATGATATCATTTTTTTTTGTGTACGGCTTTTTTAGGAATTTTCATTTGTTTGTTATATATTATTATTATTAACAGACACTAAAAAGTAAAAAAAAAACTACGTTTAAAAAACCAAATTCAAAAACTGAAATGTATAAAATAACTAAAATTTTAATTTAATACAACTCTTATGCAAACCTTTACCTTTAATATTAATTATATGTGCTACATTTACACAGCTTTGAAGTCGCAGCCAAACCAAATTAATAGTAGGTACCTACACTCGCCACGCGTGACTTTAAGCGGGATAGCTTGATAATCGCAGTAGCTGTTTATAATATTACGTTTTACTTTGTTTAGGGCTTGGCACCGAGTTAAAATCTATCCATAGCTCACATATAAACGTATAAATAATAGTATTTTATTGATATTTAAGGTAAAGGTTTGCATTAGAGGTGTATTAACTTAAATTTTTAGTTATTTTATACATTACAGTTTTTGAAGTCGGTTTTTTTAAACGTATTTTGTTTTATGTTATATTAGCGAATAGTGATTTGTTCCTGATTTGGTATCTGAAGACATTCACCCCATAGATATATAATAAGAATTTACTAGAAGTGATTGACCACCAATAAGCCAGTAAGTCGTGATTAAGTATTAATCGGAACGGTGGTTATGAAACTACGTGCAAATATAATGTATTTTAGTATATTTCACTATAGAAACTCTCTCTCAATCTATAACTACACCAATTAAAATTTTACATTCCATCGGTAAATATTTTTAAACAAAAATAAAATATTTCGTAAGATATTGGGAGTCTTTTTTTATGATGTAAGTGTAAAAATAGAGTCAAATGATCACAAATATATTTCGATAGTAAATTATACCAATTTCTTAACTTACTCAACCAATGTCAGCTCGTAGCAACAGAAGGTTGTATGCACTTAAGTCCTTTTTACACTGGAGAACACTGCACCCACAGGTGTACCACTGGACAGCCAAAACCGAATTGTGGACAAATGAATACCATAATTTAGTTAAATCACATACAGAGGGGATTGACAAAGGGAAATGCTATGAGCGAATCACACCAAAGATACGCATGGCTAATTTCCCATAGAGGCTGTGATGACTGTACAGAATTCTCGATTAGAGTTTATATTATAATTATTAACAGATTGAGCTACATAAACAAAACATTTAAAATCCTAGAAAACTAAAAAAACTGTTACAAAGATTTGGTAGAGTCACTTCTACACTTCACTTTTAACTTGTGGGTATTTAAGATATAATATGTTGAATTAAAATTTAAATATCACTGATTCGTAGAGTCAAGAAATTACAGTTATAAATATCAAACTTATAAATTTTTCTATTACCCACAGCTTTAATGAGAAGAAGTGGCAAGTAACACATTGCATTTAAAAAAAACGCACATAGTAGATATATCAATCCATCTCCCCACTGTAATTAAGTAAACGTATTGTGCGAGCAATGTATAACTCTAAACTTTTTATTAAAAAAAACAGAGCATCGATCGTTGGATCGACCACATCTATCCATAAGTTCACGAGCATGCCGCATAGATTTCGATTCGGAGGATGACCCGACCACAACTCCGCCACAAATAATCAGCAACGCCATTTAATTAAGTATGATCTACCCTTGCGCGGGAACTCAACTACACATATAGTAAAATAAAGGGTAAAATGTGCGTACATTTTTTTATTATTTAGGAAACAAACTGAATGAAATAAAAATTTTAATCATTTATTTAACAATAGATATACATAAATCCGTTTTGTTTAAACTTTACTTATACACTTTTAGGTTCTCAATTCGTCGGTATGTTCTTTTTTTTGTTTGTTACCTCAAAACTTTCGACTGGGTGAACCGATTTATTTTACTTTTTATTGCACATTATATCTATTGTTTTGGAATAGTGTTTTTGAAGTCGGTTTTTTTGTTTAAAATTTTTTTGGTGTTGGAGCCGTATGTTGAGGATTCCTTGGACGGCCAAGCGAACAAATGTGTCGATCCTCTCACAGCTCAAATAAAAAACCCGTCCGTCAACGATATGCCACCAACGAATTCTTTCATTTTATTTTGGCAAAATTTGAAATGGTAATGAGAGCCTGGAGATATTAATCGTAGTTGGGATCTCCTACCAGATGGGCCGACCAAATAAAATACTCCAGGTCCCCGAGGCCTAGCTCCGTTGTCAGGGCCGCGATGGACAGAGCCGATGGAAAAAAATAGTTCACTCCAAGTGTGGACCACTTGTGGATGACCACGATCCTCAGTCATGAGATACTCGAGAGATACAGTCTTAGCTTAAGTTCAGCATAATTTCAGCTGTCGAATGACTATCGGCCGGTCCCAATATTCAGTCTATCTCTTACTTGAAATAAAAATCGTAACTATAATCGGTAACTCACCTTATCCGTACACGCAGTCTGTCAATGGGACGTTATACTGTGAAAACTGAACCGATCGAGATAATACTTACCTATAGCATATTAGATGCAGCATATTTCTAAGATGGTTTTAGTATACGATATATAGGTGATTACTCATCCGGAAACTATATTTTTTACATATAGATACCTATATATTCGCAATACAAATAATTCAGCCAATGACATTTCATTACAAATGACAATTCAATACAATGAGCGGTCGTGGGGTACTTAATATGATTGGCAAAACAACGTATTAAGTATGGAGTATCTTGCCTTTTGCAATACCAACATTTTATTACTTATGTATTTACCGAATATACAAACATGTACACATTACTTATTTATTATACACATAATATCAATTATATACCAGCTAACGAGAAGCGTACCTAATTATCTTAATTCATTTTATCCTTAACATACACAAACTTCAGTTTAGTGACCCCAAACAGTGCGCTTTTCCGGAAACAGTGTAACAAAGCACGTAGCAAAACATTGCGTGCCATTTCAAAATGGCGGATTGCGACGCAAACTATATTCCCGCGCGTCGTGTGCTCCCACTAATAGTAGATAACAATCGACTGATATATTCATTATCATAATAATATTGTTTTACTCCATGACCTTGAACATGATTACGTGATATGAAAATGCGTTGACACTCTGCCGCTGATTAAAAGCGAGATTATAGGTCGTATTGGTTCACAGGGTTTTAATAAACAGAAAATGTTAATAATTTCGATGTGAATGTGTTTGTTTACTTTGATACATTATCAGTATTTAAGCCGTATTAGTATTACACGTAAGTATCCATCCCTACTCTGTGGTATTACTGAATTATTAAGTTGCCGGATTTAGAGGGCTGGAGGCCTCGGGGCAACTAAGAAGTAAAGGCAGGAGTGGCCTCAAATTATTTTCTAAATAAAATGATCATTTTTTTACTTATATCAAGTTTTACAATAAGTTATTTATTGAAACCAAGTATAGATTCTTTTATATTACCGGGCTGTAGCCCTGGTTACCCTGCTTGTTCCTGCCGCCGAATGTCACCTTCACACGACACGCCCCAAAAAAGAATATCATCCCTACCATGATGCATGTGTGGCGTTCCTCCAATATGCAGGTTTTAAGGAACATTCTTCCAACTACATCCAAACTATGGAAAGAGTTTCCTTGTGCGGTTTTTCCAGGACGGCATGCTTCTAAAAGAGAGCAAGACATCGTGGACGGTGGTGATCACTTAACATCAGGTGACCAGTACGCTCGCTTGTACTCCTCTTCCATAAATAAATAGTATGCATTTATAGTGTTAAACTTAGTGAAGCACAATTCGTTTCCAATGGTCATTGATAAGCCCTGCCCATTACAGTGCAGTGCCGCTCAGGATTCTTGAAAAACCCAAATTTTCTGAGCGGCTCTGCAATAATTGTACTCGTTACCTTGAGACATAGGATATTGTCTTTTGCCCAGTAATTTCGCTAGCTACGGCGCCCTTCAGACCGAAAAACAATAATACTTACACATTACTGCTTCACGGCAAAAAAAAGCAATTATTGTAGTACCCATAATCTAGCAGGAGCAATCTATCCTGTACCAAGACAAGGCAACTATGTATAGTTCCAATTTTTTGCGACAACCACTTTTGCGCTAGTGTGTCGACACAAGTCGTAAAATAAAAGTTATCTATACATAGTCCATAATATGTTGCCACATATTTTTAATTCCATTTCAGCTGGAAGACGTCCACTGCTGGACATAGGTAAGACCCAAAGATTTTCATAACAATCGGTCCTGTGCTGCCCTCATCCAACCTACTCCGGCGATCTTGACCATATCGTCGGTACATCTTGTGGGCCCCCAACCAACTACTAACACTACGTCTACCTGTACGTGGTCGCCAATCGAGGACTTTACTTCCTAACGGCCATCTGTCCATCGAGCTATGTGCCCTGCCCATTGCCACTTCTGTTTAGCAAACAACTCGGCTGTGTCGGTGACTTTAGTTCTTCGACGGATCTCCTTATTTCACACTCAAAGCCCTCTCCATTGTTGACTGTTGTGACCTAGCGATAGTTATCACCTCCTATTAGCTAATTATACCTTAATAGTTAGACAAATAAATTGTGAATTATTTAATATACTTATCGCAACTTTTATCAGCATTACATAAGATCGCGATGTTTGTCACGAGTTATTTGCACTACTTTTTTTGTTCAAACTTTTGACAATGAACAACGTGAATTAATATGTCGTTATATAATACTTCGACTTCGTGCGCGTGAAATAGTTACTTTGGGCAGTATTTTTTTATATACTTGCTTTGCAAATAATACACATCAAATTGCTGTGGTTAATACATTTTTATAAGCTACCAACTATAGAACTTGCATCCCCTTTTTCATTCCCACACATGTCTAAATTTAAAAAATTCTAGAACAAATATGCGTTTATTTCTTATCAAATTTTCATGGAGTTATCTTCGATAGTGACGAACTTTCATACCCACCAAGCCTTTTATTTGCAATAAAAGGTATGGATTATGTCCTTTCCCAAGCTCTTGTCTATCTCTGTACTAAAGTTCATGAAAATCGGTTAAGTGGCGTGAAAGCGTAACAAACAAACTTACATTTACATTTATAATATGAGAAGGGGTTAACATTTGTTAACACAAATATAATATATTCATTCAAACAAACGGGACTGATTCCTTAAGGAAATATGCGGGCTCCTTGGAGGCCGAAAATGTAGCTTACAGGCGCGGGGCGTCTCGGAAGGAAGCTCAAACCTCGGACCGCCTGCTCACTACGCTGGATGGAGAGGAAATCACTAACGATCTAATATATCTGTTAGTCCAATGGACTCTACGTTTGCAGGGACTTCGCACTCGCCGGTGAGGTCAGTGATAGTGGCCGCGGTGGTCACATCAAGGAATTATGTAAGGTGAGTACGTATGTAAGCTCGTTTGTCCTCCTCTTTCATAGAAAAAACACAGTATAATCCCGATACCTAGAAACCGAGACGTATATAATATTTACAAACAACAAGATATTATAGGTACACTTATTACTTAAAGCTAAGTACAAACATAAAGCTAATTGGGTTTTACCGTGTACTGCACTCATCGATCGTATTAATAATTATGAGTACCTAAAACTAGTTTCAATATAATATATTTATGTGGGAATGAAAGACGAATAATCGTACCTAAATACTCTACTGTTTGTGTACTGTACTCTTTGTGTTGTGTCCTAAGGCTGTTTGTCACCGGTCGTGACGGTGCCGGAGTCTAACTTAAAAATAATGTACTGAAAAGAAAATTAAATCAGGAGCCTGGTGCTGTAAATTGTTAAATGCCACGATATACTTGAAAGAAATGAAATAAAATTTATTTATTGCGTCGAATATAATATAAATTATAGATCTTAAGTTTATAGTAACTAGTGTCTTCTTATACCTTTTTATAATAATATTTATTTAAAATACAATGTAGTTTATAGCTTATAATATAATAACACACACTTAAACTTTATGAAGCTTATATGTTGCAAAGCCACTTAAAATTAAATTACATAAAAAAAAGAAAAGAACAATTATTTTCAATTACAGTTATTACAGCATAGATCTTATTTTAAAAATAAAGTATGTATAGAAAGCAATAAAATACACTTAAAAAATAAGTCTGCTTACCGCAGATAAAATTATTATAATGAAGGATTTTGTAAAAAGTACTTTTTTAACGATGACTTGAACACTTTTAAAGGATTAAAACGCATGTAATTGTAACTGTTTTTACATTAGACTTTTGCGTAAAAGTTACATTTTTTTTTTAGTTAACCCGACGTGTCAAGACCTTTCCAAATCTCGTTTTCAGGGGGACTGCAGTGAAATGAGTCAAAGATAGTTTTTGTCCTAGTTGTCATTATGAATTTTAACGCCATTTATTGCCTCGGAAGTGGTATTTGCTGTAGACAGATGGTTTTTGGCTGACAGTGTCCTCTTCTTTTTTGGTATGTGTAGTTATGGGTTTTATCTCTCGTTTAAGTATAGAGGAATGACGTAGTTATTTTCTCTGGTGCCATATATGTTTGTAGATTTAGTTAATTCTATTCGGCTAATTTAAATAAACATGCATTAATTTTACTTAAAACTAAAAATATCCTGGAACTTGAGACTCGCACATAGTACTGTGAATATTGTAGGTAATGCTTTTTATGACTGTTCATTGTCAGTATATTTATGAAAATTTAATATACGTTCACAAAAATCGTCACCTTTTTGTGATTTTCATTATTATAACACTAGAAATAAGGGATTGCTTGTAACTAATTCTAGTAGGCTTCATAAGATACACAATAGCTTTAAGGGTGTAAATGTATACACTTCTATAATAAAGTCCCAGCCACTGTTCAGGCATTATCTATAAATAAATTTAAATATTTTATAAAAAAAATGGCTCTGTCGTAAATCCTATTACTCCACAGCTGAATATCTAAATGATCGGACAGCCTGGGACTAGATTGTGATTATTTTATAGCGATAGAAATGACTGTACAATATTGTATATTTTTATTGAAAAGAGCGCAAAAAAAGAATGCTGGGAGAGTTTCTAGCGCCGCTTCTTCTCTCTCAGAGCGCCATTTGTTTCCGAAGCGGTAGTAGTATCTAGTATATTAGAAATGACATCAAAAAGAATTGTAAAGGAATCATTTTTGAGAAAATAAATGCCTTTTATGCCTTTATGCCTTTTATGGAAAGCTGCTCTACCTGTCAATTGATCAAGTGGCCCTTGCTTACAGTCTTAAGACTGATTGCAGATAAACAAACACAAAAAAATTTATGAGGTAATCACTCACAAGCCTGTTTGTGTGATTCCATCGATTTGTATAAAAATATGGGAATACATATTTATGTACTTTATTTACCAAGGGGAGAATGGTTACGAATCGAATGCGATACCCCGCATGTGTACTTGATAGATACATAGTTTAATAACCCTGATAGGAAAAAAAAACAAATTATACTTAATTCAGACAAACTGCTTATATTAATTTAAAAATTAAATATAAATTTCAAGTCTTGGGACAGCCTTTTTAATAAAAGCATTGAAGCTAACGGGTAAAAAGCACATACTACCATAACAAATCTTAATGATATTTAGGTTATTTTCACGTTCACTTTCTTGTCGTATTTCTCAGTATTCCGGTTAGATCATTTCAAACTAAATATACCGTTGTAATCTAGAGATTAGGTATAAGGAATAAATCAATATATATTTCAATAATATACACCACCGCATTTCGCG
Organism: Leptidea sinapis; assembly: GCF_905404315.1. Lineage (NCBI taxonomy): Eukaryota > Metazoa > Arthropoda > Insecta > Lepidoptera > Pieridae > Leptidea > Leptidea sinapis. Next base: position 11,749,024 of record NC_066289.1, on the reverse strand, counting down.
GTAGGCCCATTCGTCGAACAAAAAAAAAATGTCTCCTTTAATTGTGGGCTCTGTACTCAGAATTTCAGTACAGATACTTAAAAAATAGCACAACATAATATTTTCATTTCCCATTAGTGTCGCTGACGTTTTTAATATAATATACATAATTATTATAGTTAGTTATGTTTGAGGTGGCTGGCGACTGGCGTGGACCAGTTTATTTGCATAGTAAGTGCGAACGTTGTTTCTTTACCAGAGTTCTTTTGAACTTGACCTTCATAAGCTCACACGCGCTATATGCATGCTTTATACGGAGTGATAATATTATTTATAGCTAAGTCAAATAATTATATCTTTTATATAAAGTGTGTTTTTTATTTAAGAACAAAGGAGTTTATTTTCATATTTATAATATTACTAGCTGACCCAGCAAACGTTGTATTGCCAAATAAAGTAATAAAAATGTAATATATAAAATTTTTGCAGCATAAAAAATAGATGACGATCGATTCTCAGACCTACCAAATATGTACGATATATTTTAAAATTTATCGTATTACAATAATTATTATATTCGGTTGCCATCTTGCTATTGCTGATCTGTGGATGGTACAGAATAATATAAAAATCGCGATACAAAAAAAGAAGTTGATCGTAGACGGGTAAAAATTTGAAGTTGTGTGTATTTTTTAATGCTGAATCATAATAATATTAAAATAAAGAAAAAATGTCAAAAAAATAATGTTAAGGATGAGCAAACATTATCACTTAGGGGTATGAAAATTATTAGATAGTAGCTGATTCTAAGACCTGCTGAATATGCATATAAAATTTGGTAAAAATCAGTAAAGCCGTTTCGGAGGAATAAGGTAACTAACATTGTGACACGAGAATTTTATATATTAGAATTTGACACACGTTTACACAAATTAGGTACTTACCTTGGCCCAAACTAGGCATAGCCTAGTGCTATGAGTACAAGACAACGATATATTTAATACAATATACTTCCTAGGACCTCTAGCTCAGTAAGCAGGGTCACTAACTACTGGACTATATGGGTGGTATTGTGTTAACAATAATAGTAGGCTATAGTGGTGTTCAAACTGGGTGCGACTGTGAACTTATCGTACTAACACACCCGAAACTAGTTAGTATAAACAACGATTGGACCTGACTCATAGATAATACACTTATATAACGATCTGACTTTAGCCGTTTTAATTATTTAGTTAAAATAGAGTTAATCAAAGCAATGTAGGTAAAAATGACACTTATGAATGTCAAAGCCTAGATCATTAACGGCCGATTTCAAAAACGTATCTCTAGTTACGGATACATTGCTATCACCGTTTAATGACAACATCTTATGTATCCGTAGTTATGTCCAATATAGTTATAGTCCAATGCTATCTGTTGATAGGTTATTGAAATGTAAGTATGCGTAAAAGGATAGATTTGTCAACCTCTAGTAAGTTAAACTAAGGATATATAGGTTATTGAAAACGGCCGTAAAACGTCTAAATCACTCTAGATAGACCATGTCACCTGTGAAAACAAGAGTGTCGAGAGGCGAGCGACAAAGAAGGAAGACATTTCATTGACCGTTGTTGTTTGTAGTATACAAAACTGATGTAGAACGTGTACACCGTGTTACTTCTTATCATATGAAAGGATTCTATTTTCTTTAACTCGCGCGTGATTAATAAATTTCACAATTTTAACTTTATCAGCATGTTTTGTCGGATTATAATATTTATATTGTATTATCTTTTTACAACTTACCTGAGCTGGTACGGTGTAGAATAGTGAGCGTATACACATTCGATTATAACTACATTATAAAAAAACATTTAAAGTGACTTAAATTTTCAAAATCGAGCGCTTGAGGATTATATTTTTTGATGTGAGTTAAATCACCACTGAGATTTCTCCCCCATGTAAATACAGTTAATCCGAAAGACATATCCAGAGGATTTGACCCAAGCTATACCTAAGCGGAAAATTACAGATTATTATATTATTAAACATTTTACAAAATTAGCTCAGACATAGTGCTCTTAAAGTTTATAAGTACTTTGAAGAAAACAATCTACTAACCAAAAATAACTTGTTGTTAGTAAACAGTTCTGTTATGAACACTACCCTTATATAAAGTAGTCCATTGGCGGTTTACTGGGCATTCTCACAGTTTTAGTGTGACCTTGAAGTCATGTTATGAAATAGTATTTGATAAATTACAATAGCATATTGTAACACGAAAATTATAAGTAGTAGGTAGTCATATAAAAAGGACAGGTAACAATAAAACAGATTTAAAAAGAAACTAACAACAATAATTGTACAATCAAAATAGGAAGCATGTCCTTGATATTCTAATCATTTTATATAGTTTGTTACATACTTCCTTAAATCAAATGTTGATAAGAGAATATAGTTTGGTATTCTTTATTATTTATGTAGGTATGATTGTATTTATTTGTAAAAAGGACAATTTACAAATACTACAGAACGAACTATCGTTTAGATCATACCTACCTACCTACACGTAAACGTCCCATGGCCGCCAAAAGTTAACAAAGTAAAAAAGTAAGTAAATTAACCCTGTAAGCTGTTGATGTTTAAGTTTGATGCTGCTATCCAAAGAAATCATCAAAATAGCGCATAATTGAAACCATTTCTTGACGGTTTATATAAAGTTTATATTTTTACAAAAAATAATTGTGTAAGTATCTACAGAATATGAGAAGAAAATTCATTTTTTCTTTACATTCTTATTTTTTAAAGACAAAATCACCAAAATACCCCTAAGTTTTACAGTTGGAGCCCTGCTTATTATTCAATCTAGATAAAAATTGTACGAACATGTATTAATTATACACCAACACTATTTAACATGACATAGTTTTGTTAGTTTTGTAATAGAAATTTGTATTATGTTTGTATTTTCAATTAAAAATGCTTCTAAGTCTGAATTAAAACTATGGCGTTCTTTTGCGATAGAGTTAACCTAGCTCCGCTCGATTCCTCAAGGGCTTTAGCTCGGTGGTGCATTATCTAAACCTTAATTAATGAATATTATTTAAATAATTTATTGAATAATTTCTTAAAACCCTCTCTATTTAAATGATTCGATATACCTAAGTATTTTGTTAAATTATCAGAATAAAAAATTTAACGACCAATAGTAATACTTACTTGTCTCAAATTTTAATTGAGTTTCACTTACCATAACCACAGACTAGGGATATTTACTATAAACTACTAACTTTAATTTCTGGTTCTACAACTAAAAGTTACTTGACCAAAATTTTAGGGAATTTTGTGTGCAACCATAAATGGATATTTTCTTGTGAAATCTATAGTGTTTTTTTTATGGAATAGGAGGACAAACTAGCGTACGGGTCACCTGGTGTTAAGTGATCACCGCCGCCCACATTCTCTTGCAACACCAGAGGAATCACAAGAGCGTTGCCGGCCTTTAAGGAAGGTGTACGCGCTTTTTTTGAAGGTACCCATGTCGTATCGTCCCGGAAACACCGCACAAGGAAGCTCATTCCACAGCTTTGTAGTACGAGGGAGAAAGCTTCTTGAAAACCGCACTGTGGAGGACCGCCACACATCCAGATGGTGGGGATGATATCCTAACTTGTGGCGTGTCGTGCGATGGTGAAATTCGGCGGCAGGAATCAGGTTAAACAGCTCTTAGGAACACTCCCCATGATAAATGCGGTAGAAGACACACAATGAAGCGACGTCTCTACGCAACACCAAGTGATCCAGCCGTTCACAGAGCACTGAGCTGCTCTACGTTGCACGCGGTCAAATGGATCGAGCAGATACTGGGGTGCACCAGACCAGAGATGACAGCAATACTCCATGTGTGGCCGGACCTTGCGCTTTGCAGAGTGCTAGAATGTGAGCCGGCTTGAAGTATTGCCGTGCTCTATTGATGACGCCCAGCTTCTTCGAAGCCAATTTGGTCTGTCAGATTAACCATACAAAAAGCATTTGTATCACTTTTTCCAAGATGGTGGCCGTGGAATAAGGGTTGTATTTAACAGTAAACCCTCCTTGATATCTAAAAAATAAAATTACTTCTCTGTATTTTCTTTGATTAACGCGAGTGTTACACATTTAAAAAAAACCCTTTTAATGGATTAAAACGCGTGTAATTGTAACTGTGTTTTTATATTAAATTTTTACGTAAAAGTTATTTTTTATTATTATTTTAGTTCATCCGAAGTTTCAAGATACAGTTATTAACTTGACATTTTAAAGTGAAAAGAGTGGAGTAGATAATAAATACATAATATATATAAATTACGTGACATGTTGTTTGTCCGCGATGGACTACTAAACTAATGAACGGATTTTAATGGAGATTACTTCATGGAGTGCAGTTTGGTCCAACTTGAGAGATAGGATAGTTTTTATTTCGATTTGGGACCCATTATTATTTTTATTTTCAATATTTGTTTTGTATGGACATATTTTCTATGAGAGAATTTAGTGACGCACGGTTTGACAGATCCGCTGTGAAACAATTTCATTATAACAACAGGGAGCATTTTTACGAAATAATTCTTGATGTTTTGAAATATTATTGGCAAATTCCTATAAAACAGTATTTTTTTATTATCTACAGAACAACGTCTGTCCGGTCAGCTAGTTGTATAATATTAATCATTAATTGTTGTCAGATTATGACGTGAAAATGTTATTTATATAGTTATCAACATGTTATCTAGCTAATATCATGTTAATATATAAACTATATATACTTCATTTAAATCCTGAGAATTGAATATATTTTTTAAAGAATATTGTTGGTTGTACAAACAATACCGAAGCCAAATATCACAAAACAAATTAGTCTGTGTGTATGTTTTCATGCGAAAGGCAAACACTACTGAACAAATTTAATTAATATTTTGCATAAATATTTTCAACGGTCGGGACAACGTCATATTATTAGCTACACCTGTCTACTGTTTAGCAACACTATATTGTATAGGTTTTCGTTTAATTATTTATGGAAATTACCTATTATGTTATGACTTATTTCGTGTTTAACATTAGAATGTTAACAAAAGTGTTGGTATATACTAAACACAAGTACTGATGATAAGAGTACAATATACTACTTTAAAATACGGTCGGAAGTGACACTTTAAAGTGGACACTTCAATCTATTCTCAAAGTATGATAAATATGAACTGATAATAATAATATGATAAACAATAAAATTTCCGCAATCGCGGCAGATTAACGTTTTATTTTCCTCGAGTCTAAACTCAAGTCAAAGTCCTTCGATGACAGCTTAGTACAGCAAAATTGGAAGGGTTAAAATAAATTATGAAATATATTTATTTTGTATGGTACATTTTTTTTGTTGGAAAAGGAGGACAAACGAGCGTACCTGGTGTTAAGTGATCACTGCTGCCCACATTCGAATGCAACACCAGAGGAATCACAGGAGTGTTGCCGGCTTTTAAGGAACGCTTACGCGCTTTTTTGAAGGTAGCCATTTGAAAAACAAAACACCGAAAACCTTCAAAATTAAGAAATTAATGATCAACTGTGTCAATTTCCAATTTTAATGTCACGTGTTCATCTATATAATATACGAGAGGATCCATCCACGACTGACTTACCGCTTCTTCTCACTGAAGCTGACATGAGGCATGACCGCGTATCTACAGATATAATTACCTACGTGGGAGTTAACCACACTTTTCAGTATCGTATACAGCTGGCGCTATAAAAAATATAATATAAGTATACAAATTAAAATTATAATTCTTAAATTTAAAGTAAATTAATTAATTTTCGAACAAACAAATTATATTACGATTATATTTTATCATATTTATATATTACACCAGTAGAAGGCTCCTTTGCACAGGATGCCGGCTAGATTGTAGGTACCACAATGCCACAATGTCTTAAAATAACATACCTGAGATTCGCAGATCATCTCATCGTAGGTATTTGCAATAAGTGAAGACGAAATCCAAAATATGCCAATTGATATAAATAAGAAAAGCAAGAAAGTTGAAGTAACAGCGAACACACAAGAACTAAAATTATTGTAAACAGAATATTGAAGCAATAATCATACCTCGGATGAATAACTTCACCCATAGCATCGATGAAAAGGAAGATAAAATGAAATAAGAACTTGAAACGTACTGATACTATGATACAAGTGAGTGAATTGTACTAAGCGATCATAAAAGATAAAGAAATATAAATATTCTATAAGTGGAAGCTGTATAACATGTATTCTTCCTGTGTATGGATTCCTAATAAAAGCTCATCTTAAAAAATGAAGTATACAAATTTAATTTGTACCTACTAAAATTGATGGACGATGTGGGAGTCCCAGTTATCCTAGTTGTTAAGAGCGCTGGTACGTAACCATAGAGGCGCCGCTTCTAATCCCGCATCGTCCATAAATTTAGGTACAAATAAAGTTTGTTTATTTAACCCCAGAAGTGAGGAATATTACTTCAAAAATATCACTGTTTGAAATGATAATTGCTAATTTGCTATAGAAAAGCATGTTCAGAAAAAAAAAGTAGTTAAAATGAATCTTAAAATATTAAAACAGAAAAATTTACAATGAAGCTAAATAAATTAAAATGGAAGTGGAATGACAACACAATAAGGTTGAATGACAAATAGAGAAAAACAATGATGCATTGGTATACGAAATATGATAAGCGAAAATGTGTAAGACAGTTCAAATGGAGATAATGAGGTAAGAAGCGGAATCGTGCGATCCAACATCGTGGTAATACATATTATATGGAGGTGGGATTGCCATCAAACGTATACAGTTACTATTCTTATAGACAATATCAATTTAAGATATTTACAAATAAAATTTCTGAGTTTATCTGATGAAATTTTTGTGTTTAATATAATTCCTGGGTCCCGGTCGGTCTAGGCCTCAAAGAATGAAAACGAGTACTGCCACCGATTAGAATATACATAGGCTGCACTAAAAGTATCGGGAATGGAATATTTCCACTGTTCCTGTCATATTAAAATCTTTTTAATTGAAAACTCCTTGGTCTTAAAAATCGAATACCATTTATTTATTTAAAAAAGAAAATCGGTCTTTTCACAAGGTCTTGTCAAACTTGTTTAGTCGTCGAGAAAATGGAATTGACTAGAGAAAATTCTAGAGCGATGATTTATTATGCCTTTCGAATTGGTTTAACACAAAAACAGTGTGTTGACCGGATGATTTCTGCATTTGGTGATGAAGCCCTATCCAAAACCACAATTTATCGCTGGTTTGCTGAATTTAATTTCAACGTGGACGTGTCAAGCTCAGTGATGATCCCCGTCAAAATCGTCCAAAAACTGCAGTCACCAAAGAAAACGTTGATGCTTTGCGTAAGTTGATTGAGGAAGATCGACCTGTGACATACCGCGAAATTCAGGCAACTTTAGACATTGGCATGAGTCAAATACAAATAATGTTGCATGAACAATTAGGTGTAAAAAAGTTGTTTTCCCGATGGATACCGCATTTGCTCTGTGAAGAGCAAAAAGCGGCTCGCGTTACTTGGTGCATCAGAACTCTCGAAAGATTCCACGTAGGATCCTCAAATGCTGTATACAACATCGTTTCAGGCGACGAATCCTGGATATACGCGTACGAACCCGAAACAAAAAAACAGTCACGAGTTTGGGTGTTCGAAAATGAGTTAAGGCCAACAAAAATTGTTCGTTCACGGAGTGTTGCAAAAAAAATGGTGGCCACATTTGTTTCCAAAACCGGCCATGTTGCGACTATTCCTCTTGAGGGACAAAGAACGGTTAATGCAGAATGGTATGCTAGCATTTGTTTGCCACAGGTCGTTTCTGAACTCCGTAAAGAGAACTGCAACCGCCGCATCATCCTCCATCACGACAATGCGAGTTCTCACACCGCGCACAGAACAAAAGAGTTTTTAGAGCAAGAAAACATAGAATTATTAGACCATCCGCCGTACAGCCCCGACCTAAGCCCTAATGATTTCTATACTTTCCTTAAAATAAAGAATAAATTGCATGGTCAGAGATTTTCATCACCTGAAGAAGCTGTGGTCGCGTACAAAACGGTCATTTTGGAGACCCCAACTTCCGAATGGAATGGTTGCTTCAATGATTGGTTCCATCGTATGGAAAAATGTGTCAAATTTCGCGGAGAATACTTCGACAAGCAATAAATACATTTTTAAATAGTAATGTTGTGTCCTTGATTCCCGAAATTTTCAGTGCCGCCCTCGTACAACTAAAAACCCACTAAATAAAACGCTGAAATTTTCATAGATGACATTATCTTTATTTGCAAATTGACATTTCATTTCATATTAAACTTCATCTCGGGTGTTATTAGAATAGAGGTCAATTCAAATTTTTTTGTTTTTCAGAGATGTTTGAAATTTGAATAAAATAATTTTATCGAAATCGATGTTATTATTAAGCAACAATAATGTTTTTACTGATTTTTTTTCTAACAAAACAGTGTACTTTTATGGTCATTATGTGTGGTTCTTGAACGTATCATGGAAGGTATTTGATTAAATAAATGTTATTTATTCATCAACAATAATAGACGGTCAATAAATGTCACGCATGTGATTTTATAAGCTTACGACAAAAAAGCTCGAATTATAATTATTAAGTACTTATTCCCTTACTAATGCATATCTTAGCACTATTATCTTTATTTGTGTAAAATTCTAAATTTAAAACTCTTTTAACTCGAGCTTAAGTTGACATTGATTCTAGAAAGAGTCAAACAGCGGTATTCGTTACATAATACTATGGTTAAACTTTACATTCGGTCACGTTACACGATGGTGTGCATCTTGCAATGTTTACTGTTCAGCCATGAATGTAGACGCCGGGCACGCTTGTGTGTTGTGACTCGCTGCGCGCACTCGCAACTTGGGAGTTGGAACCAAGTGCCTACGTGACCGCGTGGCGTAGCCGTGGAGGGGGGCCGGCCGGCTGTTCAACTTGATTGTATACAAGCTTATCGACTTTTAGTGCTGCTACGTGGTATTATTATATCGATATCGATAAATCAGCTATTTAAAGAGAAAGAACTCAAGTCTAACTAAGTATAGGAGTATACTTAACATACTTTTTGAAGTAAAAACCTTAGGGGCACATTGGACCATTTCGAGAGGGAATCAATATTAGTTATACTTCACCGACCTGCATATTAGATTTAAATACCAAAAAAAATCGGGCTATTTAAAAAGTAGTTGCACGATCGCATATTTGCAGTCATTTTTTATTACTGTTAGTGTAAAAAACGTTGCATGATTGTATAATTAATATGTGCTGTATATTTTACTTTTTTTAAGTAATTTCTTTTAGTTAGTTATATGTAACTTTTCTAAAAGTCTTTAAGGCAATATCGCAATATCTCACTACAGCCTTCAGCCTAGTTACACTACTACAACTACAACTTATTATTAATATTAAAATTTAAACATATTAAGTTTTGATATTTACATACAAAAATCCCTTATCTAATACCTGAAACGGCTGGACCGATTTCTGTCATGAACTTGTCTGAACATCTAGTAGCTGATAGCACATTCTGTATCGAATAACTTAGAAGTTCATTATTTTCTGAGGTACATGAATTATAATACTAAAATTGTATATTAGTCAATTTGTCACAAAGGTAAAACAAACTAATTTGGTGCACAATCATACTAATAAAGAGTATCGATATCGATATCAAGTTGTAAACATCGGGTACAACTCTACTGTATATGTTAAGCGAACGCCTCGAACGGCTGGAGCTGGCAAGGAGGCGAAAACACAAACAAAGAATCAGTCGTTAACACGGACTCGTACGAATCGAGCGTGTTCACTATACTTTTTCTAGTACTTGTTATCAAAGAAAGCTACGCCAACGCGATTTCACTAAGCTGTAAAAATGTTTAGCTCAAAGCGAAGTGTTGAGAGATTTTTGCAACTGTACAGAAATGAAATCCGCCGACAGATCAGCAAGACTACAAGTGTAACGAATTCGGACGCCATGTCGCCGAGACTAGACCAGACTTTTCACGGACAAAACGAAGAGACTGGCCTGCCAAAGAAGTTAATGAAGTTGCAAAAGTACCACAGGTTAGTGAACTGCCTAAGCCTTGACTGAACGTACATTCTGCAGATGTTGCAATGAGAAACAACATAAGTAATTCACTTTCCTGTAAGTTTTTCAAGTAAATTATTATCTATCAGCAAACAGTACACTATGGACTATCTAATGAGGATAGTCAAATTATTAATGTGTATGGAAATATTACCTGATATTTATAATTGCTAAAGGCATACTGTTAAAGGAATAATATTAAATGAATGTCTCTTTAGGAGATTAATCGGTGATGACATGTGTTTGGTTTTGTTTTGCACTTATAATATCACTGTTTTGCACCTTAAAAGGGTTCCATTTTATTACGTTGTAATTATGTTTGATGTAACACTTATTTTTATAGGCATTTTGCGTAATAAAAGAACGATAATCAACTTGATATTGGTCTTTTACGACTGAACAAAGAGCTAAGTAAACGAAGTTATTATTAAGCAAGTAGAAAAATAGACGCTCAACTTAACACTATGATATTATGAATAAATATTTAATAACACAAAAGATGAATGAACACATAATATTAATTACTTCTTCTCTGTGTTCACCTTACCTGTAAATTACGGTAAACTCCGCAAGTAAGATTATTTATTAATAATATACAGGTATAACTACCTGTTTATCTTTACAATGGGTACATTTTTTGTCAATTTTATAACTTGTACATTTGTTGCTGAGAGAGCTTACGTAAGTCATTGTATCTAAGTTATTATTACCTTAATTATCCTTTGTTTATTATGAATACGTCGTAATTAAATATATATTTATAGTAAATAATTATTATGTGCTTGCAATGACAATTAGTCATGGGCCGAATACAGATTGAAGTTTGAACTGCAAACGAACTTCAGCAGAACACAATTCGGCCGAACCTTATATTTACGTGGTGTATTTTTACATGCTTTCTCGGTAGCAACAAGTCGTGTTTTGTTTACTCACTTATACTTAATGTTAAATTAGTTGCTTATAGCTACACTCCGTGTGTCTTGGTATTCTTACATTTAAATTACCTCTAGTTATCTTAAAACATGAATTAAATAAACATTTTCTATCATCTAGTATTTAATATTATCTATTCCTTATTTTTTTTTATTTTTAATTTTATCTAAAAAAAATATATTGTCGTTTGTAGGTGAAAATGAGTGATTTCTTTGAAAAGTATAAAAACTTATTTTTTTATAGTTTTTATTTATTGTTGACGAATTTTATTGTTTTGACAGCTTTAATTAAGTTCGTACATGAGTAGTAATGTTTTTTTATGTCTTGCAAAGATATAATGTAGTTCTTACACACTACCATTATAATAATGAGAGCAGTGAAGAGAAATAAATAACAAAATGTTATTTTAAATAATAGAAGTCAACCAAGTGCGGATTATATTTTACTTTTTGTACTGGCATGGAATTCCAGCTGATCCCTAATAAATAATATTTATAGGCGCATGAATCTTTCTCATCTTGATCAGGATTCAATAACGATATGTTACCCCTTAGGCGATTTTGTGATGCGTTACAACACAGTCCATATTTTCAATGTTATTAATTAGCAGAGAGATATTACGATCGCTAAGTTCCATAAGAATGACTGAGGCTATTAAATTATAAATTTGATTGTAGGTACGATTTTACATTGTAACCGTATTTTTATATAAAAAAAGAAGCCCACTGAGTTCGTTGCGCCCGTTCTTCTCATGTCTGAGACATACCTTTTGGAATGGGTGGTAGTTTTTGACTTGCAATAAGTGATTTTATATCCTATTTTGAATAAAAATATGAGAATTTGAATTTGACAAATTAGAAATTACAAAAAACTCAATTTGCAAGTTAATTTATGTTATGTTCTGCGTATAAGTGAACGATAAGTCTAGACTCTTGTGGTATTTAGTTGCCCTGACCTAATATATAGTGAGATATTTTTCCACGAGTCCCAAGTTACCGCGAACGATTGCTAGTATTGTTTTATAACTGTTAGATATAAAACACCTTTTAAAGGATTAAAACGTGTGTAATTAATTGTAACAGTGTTTTTTCATTAGATTTTGCGTAAAAGTTACTTTTTTATTATTATTTTAGTTAACCCGAGGTTTCGTGGCTGTGAATTCGTGACGTGAATTTACTGACAGTGTCCTCTTCTCATCAATGTAATTATCTCATTTTTAAACACAGTTACAATTACACGCGTTTTAATCATTAAAAAAGTGTCCTATTTTAATGTGTAACACTCGCGTTCATGAAACAAAATACTACCTGTAAGATTCTTTTAGTGCCGGTTACTTGACAGCGCAGACGTAGGCTTGGATTTTGATGATTCCATGCTATCATGAGGTTGTTTTCATGTTTAGATACCTGTCAACCCTCACGCATCAGGAAATGCCTCTAGCTGCCCGCGGACTGGCCGTTTCCAAAGATCAGTCCAGGGAGTTCATGGCTTGCTTCCCGGACATCGTGCGAGGCCTCACTGAGTCTGGCAAGCATGTGGACGTGCCGGAAGCCAGCAAGAGACTGGCTAAGGTACTTTCTATGTTTTATTTGTCAGTGTGGCCATATACAAGAACTTTAGCCGATATTGAACGTAGAACTTGTTTGAAGGGCTTATCAAATCTGAGCGCTGCAGAACTCCTTGTCGCTGTTAATGTTTCTCTTATCTGTGAGCATGGGTATGTAAATAAATTTATAATTAAATAGTGCTCATCGATTACTCAATACTATGAAAATTGTCTTTATAACTGTGATTAAATTCTTAAATTAGAATCTAGGCAAGGAAATCTGGCGTCTTTAGTTAACTGATAAAGCTGTAAAGCATTGACTGGGCAAATTGAAAAACAATGCGCCTGTCAGAATGTCATTATTAAATCTGACTTGACAGTGTCACTCATAAATTAAATATATTTCTCTTCATTATTTTTGTGATTATTCTCTCCACAAATTTTGTGATATAGGCTTTCTATGAGTTCCTGATATTTCGGTGGTGATGCTGATCATGTCATGTTTACGAGATCATTTTCATACCCTGTCTGATCTTGAGTTCGTTTACTAAAATAAAAATGCATTCATTTTTTATGAAGTAGTGTAATCTTAATAAAACTTGTATGCTTAGATTAAGGATTGGTCTCCGCTGCGCTCCAACTAGTTACCACAGGCGTAGTCACAAAGTGCGGCAATACTACGCCCAAATGGGCGTACTCAAGCCAGTCTCGAACAATGTGTGACGTTACGTGCCACATGTTCAGTTAAACTTTGATAAGAATTGAAACTAGAATGAATTATAAATAACGAAGAATTGAAACAGTCAGAAGCAGAAAAATATTCTGGTCTTATACTGGATTCTAAATTAACATGGCAAGTTCATTTAGATTATCTGCAGTCAAAAATTACATCACTGACTGAAGCTTTGCCTAAATATGCACGATGTATGTGGTATATATAAAGTCCGTAGTATAATTTATAACTCATTAGCTGACCCAGCAAACGTTGTATTGCCATCATAGTATCATCATCAACTGTAGTTAATCTATGAACTAGCTAAAATTAAGTTTGTTTTTTTAACTCCTGATAAAGTTAGACAGATACAAAGATTCTAATTAGTTATTCATTTTAAACTATTCCTTCAATTTGATTTCTGAACGACGGGGACACATCAAAGGAAAAACAAAATTGTTTTTTAAATTCCGAACATTTTCATATTTATTCGCCTTTTAAACCTTCTCTGGACTTCCACAAATAATTCAAGACCAAAATTAGCCAAATCGGTCCTGCCGTTCTCGAGTTTTAGCGAGACTAACGAACAGCAATACATTTTTATACATAACTCATTAGCCAAGCCTTTGCTGGAATACTTAATAGAGATTTGTGGATGTGCATATAAAACAAATTTAAAAGAACTTCAAATATCTCAAAACAAACTGTTAAAAGTTTTGTTCCAACTCGATTATCACTTCCTGACTAGAGAACTATATAAGAAAACTGATTAACTATCAATATGTCAGTTATACACTACATACATACATACGTACATTATACATACGTACATACTAGGGCTTCCAATCGGGATCGCGCACCATTTTCTAATCCCGCTAGATGCGTTGTTACGGGCGCGGGATCCGCGAGAATGAAAAAAAGCGTGCATGCGATGCAAAATAGGATGATGTGCGTGAAATATTACTCATAATAACTCAAGTTATTAACTGTTTCATATTTTCGTGATGTTTATTGGTGCATCATTTTAGAATAGAATAAAAATTTCAGGGAGTACGTGAATGAATCTTTCATTTTTTTTTCAAGCCCTTAAAAGGAATACCGCCCACAAGTGTGGAAGCAGAAAGGGCATTTTCTGGCCAGGCAGTAGAGTAAAATACACAGTAGTTTGGCAGACGACAGTTTGGACATGTTGTATTTCCTTCGCAAACATTTTCAGTTAATATTAAAAGCTGAAAAATTTAATAATTAAGTAATAATTTATCAGTTTAAAAAGGAGCTTTTTTTATTGGTTGATTGTTTAATTTTGTGCTGTGTATTTTTTGAAAACTATTTGTTTTGTTTTGATTTGCTTTTATTCAGAATTTGTTATTGTTTTTTTTGTGAAAAGAACAGTAACATTAGTAATTTGATAGATCTCATTTTAATAGTAATATGTACGTCAATAACTGTGGAGTTGATAAATTAATTATTTTAAAATATTTTCAATATGCGGGTTCCGCAAATACCGAGATCCCGCGGGATTGAAAATTTGTAGTCCCGCAAATGCCGAGATTGAATACAGGCGGCCGCGGGATTGTAAGCCCTAGTACATACACTAATCACTTTTAAGACAAAATCACATAAACATGGTACCCGAAACAAACATAAACTACAATTAACTAAAGCTAGGACAAATTATGGTACGAAAACTATACAGTTTGAGGGAGCCCTACTATATAATGGCTTGCCGAAAGATATATTTGAGGAAAAATCTTATCCAAAATTTAAAGCTAAATTAAAAAAGCACTGTCAATCACAATAGATAGATTGTTACCTTAAAAAATAGCGTGTTTTGAATTTATTATTGTTTAAAGTCACTGTAACTATAAAATTTATGTTTTCTTTTATATTTATTTTGAATCATTGTTCTCATGTAAGTGAACTTTTGTTCTTTTTGAGAAAATAAACTCTTTAAACCTAATGCCAGGTTCCGTAGTGAAACTTTGAAAAAAAAATGCTACAAGAAATAAGAAAGACACGGGGATCACATATCATCAGTAGGTATTTTGTATTTTATTAATTACAATGTAAAAGAATACTAAGCGTATATTACGAATGCCACACACCGAAGCATTTAATAGTATTTTATTGATTTATTTTATTTTATTGTAATTGGAAAACTTACAGCTAAATACAATAATAGTTAGGAAAATATTTACATAAAAGGCTATTTACAAGTTTTCACAGATATTTACTGGGTAATTACAAAATAAACGATTACTAGATTAATATCAACAAATCGAAGATAAGAAAATCTAATCTAGCGACATGGTATGTAGCCGTAATAAAAAAGCTATTGTTAGGTAGTGCGGTACGGTTGGACCGCAGCGGAGACCAATCCTTAATCTGCTTGTATGTATTTACTCTTTGATGTCTCAGTAATAAATCGATTCTCTTACTTTGCACGCAATAAACAGTTAAGGGGGTGATCCATTTGCAAAACCGGTAGACCGGTACGCCAACGAACTCACAAACCAATGGTTCAAACCGCCAATAGAGCACAAAATTATGCGGACGTGAAAACTGTCGGAACTGCTCGCTGGCTCATTGTGCATGCTTCAAATTTTAAGTCCGCGGTACTAAAAACCGCCAGTTCATCAGTCCACAGTATTTTTACAAACTTGGCTCGCTGGACTTACGCTCGTTTCGTGGCGAGTTTATGCTAGAGTTTATACAATGTTTTAAAGAACATTTTTTTATGAAAATAAGGGACGGGACGAGCAGGTCGTTCAGCTGATGGTAATTGTTACGCCCTGCTCATTACAATGCAGTGCCGCTCAGGATTCTTGAAAAACCCTAAAATTCTGAGCGGCACTACAATTGCGCTCGTCACTTGCCCAGTAATTTCAATAGCTATGGCGGTCTTCAGACCGAAACACAGTATTGTTTATACATTACTGCTTCACGGCAGAAATAGGCACCGTTGTGATACCCATAATCTAGCCGGCATCCCATGCAAAGAAGCCACCGTTTGTTTGATTATGGAAGTTCACCAGCAGAGAATATAAAAATAAGATGCTAAAGCGTCCGCGTACAATAAACTATTAGTGATCTACAAAAAACATGACCCCAACAGTAGACTCTCTACTTCTTCTTTTTTTATTATTTCTTCTGATGTAACAGTATAATACCCAAGTAACAAAGTCACTCTATACTATATCAAAAGGCATTTCTGCACTGGTCTATTATCTAAATCTAGAATTTTAAAATACATATGTACCTACTTATTTTTCATATACCTACAGCGGCAATCATTAGGTTCAAAACAGTGTTCGAGTCACTAAATCTGTTGAAGAATCATAAAATTTATGACTTTCCCACACAAAAACAATTTTCTAGAAATAATATAATATAGAGATTGTCCCAAATTTCAGTTTCATTATTATATATTATGCAAGTAGGTACTTATGCAAAGGCAGCGGACAAAGGAATATTTAACGATTACCAAACACAGTATTTATAAATTAAACAATAGACTGTTAGTATCTAATGACCATCACAAATTACTTGGCATATTAGTTTCATAACTTAAATCATTAGGTACCTACATTCAATACGAAATATGATAATATAATTCACACTTATTTTCGTGTGACAAATACGCGTTTTTATAATAATGCGTTTCTTAAGTTTATTGCATGGCGTCGTTATAAACCCGAAGATGCCAATTCTTTAACATTTAGATGTAAATTAAATCAATACCACTACTTCGAAAAGAAATATCGCTCGAGGAACGATGCTTCAGCGAAAATAAACTCAGACATTGTTGTGTACTAAGGAGCTAAGGGCGTCCGAACACTGATGCGTTATGTTGTTGACGGTACTATAAAAGTCACATTTTACTAGCCCATTGATCCAGCACATAGCTTATCGACGTTTTTACCTCATTAGTAGGTAATGCTTAAAATAGCTAAACACAGCACTCTCCATAATTCTTTTCATGGTAGATTTGACCTGAAAACTTATTGCGCAGTTAGTTTATGAAAACGAGTTACAAAAGACATTGCAATATGCCTTAAAAACTTAATTGCGAAACAACTATTGAAAATATCGGACGCAATTGCTAACAAACTACTATCGATAGTATTAATTTACTAGTAGGTACATAAATGTAATTAGGTATATTTAAATAGTAATATTTTTTGACTGGTAGTATGAAAGTAGATTTTTTTTTTCACATATTGCTAACTCGTCATCAGATAGCGTCACGGCTCATTTAGGAACATTAATAACTTGTCAATTTAATTGAGTATGGATAATATTAATTTGCCACAAGTTAATATAAACTTGTGTGGCCGTATTTAGCATAAACCGTTTCTTGCACTTACGCGGAAGTAAAAGGCATAGTCGAAGTAAAAAATCTAAAAAGGTTTTCCCTTTTTTCCCAATCTTTGTTTATAATACACAAAATATCAGCTTCAATCAATTGATTGACTTTGCCATAGATCAGCGCAACGTGGCGTATAGTACGGCATATTATCTCACGTCGTTGAATCGATCACCATGAAAACTGTATTCAAACCTTCGACTACTACTGGGCCGGCGCAAAAATACGTGTCAGTGAATAAAAGCTTACTAATTAGAGACGAGAGATCTTACTTGTAGGTATTTAGTATCGTGGAATCACAGCTGACGTGCAGACGGTAACCTCCTTCAAATATGGCAAAAATCGCGCGTCTAGGACGCAAAGTTCCGAGTTACGTATATTCGGTAAATAAGAATTTTTTATATCACTAAGTATCTTATAATTATGAATATTTAGTCAAGAATATTCGTATACGTTATGTTTTTAAGCATTAATTCGTAATTAGAAGCACGGAACTAGATCGTTCTCTACGTTTTCTGATTATTAATGTGCCTATTCATATCAGTTCTCAGCGTGTTACGGTGCTTTTAGGTACCTAGCTTTGCCAAGTGAACCTTACGTTAAGGGGGTAAGTTTTAATTTGCATTAAGAAAATATTAATTTTTGTATATTAATTTCGTAGACACGATAAAAATTTATCAAACAATATGATATCGGTTCTACATTGTAATTGCAAGGATTTATGAGGATGAAACCATATTTTCCTGTGTTGGTACTCGCTTTTATTCTTGAACTTGTTTTTATTTAGATACTTTTAAGTTAGCCATCAATGGCAGTGCTTTACCTGTTCAGAGAACCTAGGCTGTTTTACTTTGAACAACTACGATATTCCTTTCATCATCATAATCCTCAACAAACAATAGGTTAACGGAAACTGGGAAATTTCATCAATTTAACCAACGACAAAATATTTGAGACTACTGCGAGTATGCAGTGTGTGAACACAAAAATAAGTTAGGTGGTAGTATAAGGTGATCACTTAACAATAAAAGCTTCATAAAACAGAGTAGGGGAATCGCAGCTTCTCCCGAGTGGTAACATAGTGCGTTATTCTACACAGATGAGGAAAATAATATAATATTAAATATTTTGCTTTAATTTAATAATCAATATATATATAAAAGATATCCAATACATAGGGTATTCACTCATCACGATATCTCTGGAACCATAAGGCGTAGAAACTTGAACGCGGTAGGATTTCGTGAAATCCTTAGCGCAACCGTTTTTTTTTATTATAAACAGAACGACGTCTGTCGGGTCAGCTAGTAGAATATAAACTTCAATTAACAATATTACAAATTGAACGCAGAGAGGTCTTTGAAGTACTTAATGTTAATAATCGGCTTAAAGAAGAGTAGTAGACATGTTAAAGAAGATAGAAGCTAAATCACATTTTGTATGCAAGGTGTAACTATTCTATATCGTCGTTAAATATTCAAACAATAAAACATATGAAGAACACTTTAGAACTGAAGGTAAGAATAATAATAATAAAGATAAAACATTTATCAATTCACCCTTAGCCTTCGTTTGTAAAGTAATTTACAAAATATAAGATTACGAAAAATCAAGCCAATGGTAAATTATAATATACTGTCTATTAGCAATGATTAAATATAATTACCGAATAAAAATAAATTTGCTAAGAACTTCTTGGCAAGCTGATTAGCAAAAGTTATTACCTACTTGAATTGCTCATTAACTCAAATAAATAGCCATTTGTACCTTCCTCTGCAACTTTGCAATATGATACAAGTTTCCATCCTATATCCATATTCTAGTATTCAACTTATCTTTTCCGTTTTAGTTCTTTTTCTCACAAGGCTTCGGTCAAATTACCATATCAAGTGGCAACTGGTTGACGGGGGTTAAACTTTTATTCACTCCGACGTTGTTGCGAATAGATGCTATTTTTTGCTAAGGGTAAACTAAAGACATTATTAGTGCCGTATTTTAGAGTTTTCTTTTCACAATTTACATATAGTCTATACCTCTAATAGAAATGCCGTAGTTGTTTCTTAAATATAAGTGTTCGAACTTCAATTGGAATATAAAAACTTTAATTGATTATTTCAAATTATTTCATATAAAGACGGGTTTTTGATGTAGCCTACTCACGATCAGTAAGCCACCCTTTCCACCACAAACTGTATAATGTATGAAAATAACTTAATTTCATTATTTTCGTTCCATTGTCATTCTCAGACGTAAGCACTCTAATGTTATGTAACGTAAAATAACTATTTTCCAAAAAATCTAAAAGGTGAAGGTTAAGTTTTTCCGAAATGTATGAAAACCTATTTTTTGTTCAGATCATATTCTTAATTTGTCTTCAATCTGAACATACGTTTGTATCTAACTTTAGCAACTCAGAAATGTAGTTTTCAGAGATATCTTTGTCACAATAGTTAATTGTGTCGACTATTGGTTATTTCAATTTATATGCACCTTATTGAACGTTATGAAACCCAACATTGTTACAGCTTTTGCAATACAACGTGCCAAATGGAAAGAAAAACCGCGGCCTTGCGACAGTGCTTGCGTACAAAATGATCGAGAAGAAAGAAAATTTGACCCCGGAGAATATACATCTTGCTAATATCATGGGATGGTGTACAGAAATGGTAAATATATATTTTTTATTAAATTTTTAATATCTTATGTTTGAATAAACCCGACTAAGTTGATTCCATATGCAACTGGGTTTTGAATCAGTTATAGCTACTAAAACGATTGCGCTGAAATATTGTATTTTATATCATGTAGGCTCAGTTATAGAGAAAACTTTTTTATGATAAGCATGATCTGGATTGGTACCCAGTATTAGCTCCACATAAAGAAACTCTTCATCAGGCAACAGTACAATTAAGAAATGTTGTGTACGCACTTAATAACGGCAGTCGGTTTGGCAGCACGACGTTACTTCAGTGACCAAGGTTTTCTTCTAACGAGGGTTCTTCCAGTGATGTTTTACATTGAACCCCATAATATGTGTATTAAATGAATGGATTTGCTGATAAGACCACAAAAAATTTCAAACACGCTTTTATTCAATTTTTTTATAATAACTTGCAGCGCATATAAAAAAAGAGTTAGGACTATAACCTTAAAAATATCCGTGTTGTCACAAAGTTCCTTTACTATTTTCTATGTCTTCTTTATCATTTTTTATAGAATAAATGGGTTATTGAGTTTTGGTAATTAGCGACGGCCATGCTTCTATGGAAAAAAGAATTACAAAATTTTAGCGCAAATACTTTTTTAAATGTAAGGACATATACCGAAGGAGGTATTTATATACGAACATGA
Organism: Leptidea sinapis; assembly: GCF_905404315.1. Lineage (NCBI taxonomy): Eukaryota > Metazoa > Arthropoda > Insecta > Lepidoptera > Pieridae > Leptidea > Leptidea sinapis. The sequence continues at coordinate 11,727,957 of NC_066289.1, read as the reverse complement.
CTCCTTGAATTTTCTAATGGCGCGCTTAGGGAGGGAGAGAAAAATTTAATAAATAAAAATACGTTACTTAAGCAATTGCTAAAGTCAATCACACGCTAGTCCCTACTATCCCATAGATTAGATAGTCTGCATTTAAGTAAGTATGCAGATGCGATCTATTTAAATGTATTCAGAGACATATTCGTCTGAACAGTGAACATAGACTTGGAGTTTAGTTTGCTTTAATATAAAAACTGTACACATTATTTATCCTTAAAACTCTTGTTTATTTTATTCGGAGCCTATTAGAATTAATTATCAGCAATCGCTTGTTTCTCGTGTTATAGCCATTATATCAATACAAAAAGATTTAATATTCGGCATTTTAACCTTGAAATTGAGACTGTTTCACACAATTGCTAAAGCGTAACAAGTTTGTTTTACATATTTAAATATTTTCCGTCGACTTAAATTGCCATATTTACCTTTATGATATCATCAAACAATGAATGCTTTAATAATATCAGCTCTGAAGTTTACAGAAAATGCAATTGCCAATTAAAAATACCCGTTGGATATTATGCGTTTTATATTCGTTTTAGTTTCGAATTTCCGAATTAAATATAGGTACCTACCTAGTACCTACTCACGTTTTCAGTTGAATTTTTCTACTTTAGTACTAATTGTGGAAACCTATACCTAAGGCTCTCGGTAATTATCTTAAGTATCATTAACATTTTTAAAGCTGCTGGTTTTCCTAATAAATAAAATAAAATAAAGATCAATTCAAAATATAATATCAAAGTTTTGATATGATGGATTAATTTAGTAACTATTTCAATTAGTTCAACTATAGACAGTTATATACAGTACCCAATTCAAAGCAAACTTAACTTTAGACACAACCTAAGGTATCAAACTTATTTTTGATGACTTATTTACAAATTTTATTAATTTTGACGACCCATATAGCCCAGCGGTTAGTGACCCTGATCCGTTTGATGACCTTGGTTAGACGTCCAAGGTTCGATCCCGGTAGGTGAAAACATTTATATGATGAATATGGATGTTTGTTTCCGAGTCATTGATTTTATATATATACTCGTAAGTGAGGCACGGCAGACGATTAAATTGAAAATTATTAACAAAAAGAAAGAACGAGCGAGCCTGTAAATATGATTTTAGCCACGCGAGGAGAGATCCAGTAAATCGATATACTTTTATATTATAAACACTGAAAGTATTAAAAACGATTGACTCCGTAAAAATAGCATAACATTTTAAATATAAACTTATACACCATGTTAGTAGACTTACATAGTCATTATTCAGATTAGACTTATTTATTCTAAATTAAATTTTAAAGCTATGAACATTAGAACCGTTTTAGGTCGTTATATCTTAATAAGCATAACGAAAATATAGTCTCTTTAAAAAAATAGCCTAATCTGTTTATAAACATTCTGATTCTATTGTTTTAGTTCCACTCACTGCAATTGATGTCAATCGACTTCATGGACAACAATCAGATGAGACGAGGCGTTCCTTGTTGGCATACTCGTCCAGAAGTCGCTATGAGTTGTGGAAACGATACTTCCATGATCCAAGCAGCCATGTACTCGACGCTGAAACGGCACTTCTCAGCAAAGCCCTACTATAGGAATGTTCTGGAAATGTTCAATGAGGTATGTTTCAACATTATTTTAACTTTTTTCTGCCGTGAATTGAACGTGAACGTGTTTCGGTGTGAAAGACGCCTTAGCTAGTGAAATTACGGGGCAATCTTATGTCTTAAGGTGACGGGTGCAATTGTAGTGCAGACAGGTTATATTGTCTGTGTATTTATTACACATAATATGGTAGCAGTACATTGTTCACCTGGGGACGGGGTGCAGATTATTAATCTGACCCTATCCTCAATACATACGGGAATCGCATTTAATTGCATAGAAATACAACTGAAGAACTTTTATGATTTTCATATATATTTTTTTGTCTGTTCGCACGCCAATACGACGGCACTTTCCGAGGAGGTGGAGTATCATAAATACTTTTTTTTATGACAATAAGGGACGAGACGAGCAGGTCGTTCAGCTGTTCTCCAAAAATTCTGAGCGGCACTACATTTGCGCTCGTCTCCTTGAGACATAAGATGTTATGTTTCGTTTGCCCAGTAATTTCGCTATCTACGGCGCCTACTTCTTTGTTTATCTAATGTTAATAAATTTCGAACCTGCTGCATTACCAATATATCGCAGATGGAAATTGCAGTATTAGTAATAGAGATAAAAAGTTAACAAAGATCATAAATTTATTTATTTTGTTTTAGATGCTACTCAAGTGCGCTATCGGTAGGTTCTTGGAAAAGGAACTGCACAAAACAAATAAGCCAGATCTTTCGCAGTTCGTAATGGAAAAATATGAGGCAATAACTAAATACAAAACGTCATATTATACTTTCCAAATGCCAATTAGCTTGGCTTTGTTGATGGCTGGAGTTGACGACCCGGAGACACACAGGCAGGCAAAAAATATTCTACTTGCAATGGGAGAATTCTTCCAAATACAAGTAAGCTATGATGTAATATTTAGATTTGTTAATTTAAGGGAAGGTATGCTGTGATGGTAAAAGGCAGGCCGTTTTCTCATGCTACAAGTGTGGGATCTGTTTTGGACTATTTCTGTCAATAACTGCACCCTACAGTATATTATGAAATCGAATTCAAAATAGAAATATATTTATTGACCTTTGTCAAAGAAGCTTATTGAATTATGAAAGCTTAAATATTTCTTGAATTTGTGCTCAGTGAGTCCTAGTATACTGTCTGGTATTTTATTGAAAAAATTTAATATTGTACTTTGTTTAGTAGTGTTTGGTTTACATGCAAGTAAAATAAATATCTGCGGCTGTTTTATTTAATTTTATATTCCTTAATTAATCATTAATTCTCATATTTAAAATCTACTATGATCATGTGGCCATGGCCTTATTGCCATTCTTTATTTTCGGCTAGAAGTTTTACTTTTTACGCCATATCGTCAACTAGGCCTAAATTTTTATCTCAACAGTAATAATAATAAAATCAGTATGTAGGTAGGTAAATGAAGTACTTCTACGACGTAAAGAAACGTATTATGACAAATGACAGTTGTATATTTGTTAATACTCTGTTGTAAAGGAGGATGGCGAGAATGCATGTATTTTGGGACCCACTGAAATAAGTGGCGTACATCATGGAAACTTATTAATAATTGTAGAACATTACAAAATTAAGAAAAAAGCAAATCGTAAGTCTAAAAAAATGGGAGAAAAAGATATACCTTAAAGTAAAATATAACCTAAAATTATTAATCAAAATCTATTATTCAATCAATAATTTGTATCATAGGACTATGCATAATTACTGTCTGTTAAAAGATAATATAATACCTATATATGAGGAAGGTTGACCAGCACCTAACAATTGCGCAAAACGTTCCGTTAGTGCAAGATGACCTATTTTTTAATAAAGTATATAAATTTATTTCTTTTAACTCCCATATCTTAGCCCCTCAATAATTTTTGTATAAACATCGTATTAACTTAAGTTTATAATTAATATAAACTTATACTTGTACGATGCTTCCTTAATTTTTATATTATGTGGGTCCATTCTCGCCATCCTCTTTTAGCAAGGTTTTTTTAATTAATAGCAATATTTTATGTTGGTAAAAATTAACTTCTAAATGCATGTTTTCAGAATGATGTCCTCGACTGTTTCGGGGACCCAGCCGTTACGGGCAAAGTTGGTACCGATATCCAAGATGGCAAATGTACATGGCTGGCAGTTGTTGCTTTACAGAGAGCATCTCCTGCGCAGCGACAGATGATGGAGAATCACTATGGCAGTTCTAATCCTGATGATGTAAACAAAATTAAGGATTTGTATGAAGAAGTGCAATTGCCTCATACATATTCTGTTTATGAAGAAGCTACGTACGATCTCCTTAGAACTCAAATTCAACAAGTAACACGAGGCCTTCCGCATGATTTATTCTTTAAAATTTTGGACAGTATTTTTAGACAGCGTACCTAAGCCTGCATGATTAAGTTATAGCCATATTTGGTTTAGGGTTAGGTCCTGGATAATATGTTATTATAAAATTTGTGGTATATTATTATTAATTATTGTGGTAGTCTATGTTTTAAGGATATTGTACACTACACAGAAGATCGAAATATTAATTAATGTCATGATATAATAAAGTAAATAATGTTTAATGTGTTTTTTATTCGTATCCAATCCAATAAATTAAATTTTTAGTCATCCAGAGGTCATAGTTCACCTAGGATCAAGCATTAGGGTGTACGCACATGGCAAATCCATTCGATACTTGATCCTAGTGATTCACTTTGAAATTAAAATTAAATGTTACTGAAATAAACAATGATAATTACACAAATTTATTTTTTTATGAAACATGGACAGTGCGGGACTCGAACTCTCGGGTTTCATCCGATTGCTCTTACCAACTGAGCCAACCGTTCGAGTATCGATCGTAAATCGTGGTATGTCTTGTTCAACTCTCAGGTTGTTGCTTCATCTGCAAGATCTCTTTTACAGATGATAACCTGCTCAACGCCAATAATTGCAATTTAGTAAATTGACTTGAGATATAGGCTCAGTTGGTAAGAGCGCTCGGACATAACCTGAGAGGCGCAGCTTCGAGTCCCGCATCGTCCATAATAATCCCAGAAGTGAGGGATACTTATAAGTTAAAAATAACGACCTACTGTAATTATAATTATAATTTATATGTTATAATAAAATCATAAGTATCTTTTCAGATTAAATATTTTTCCAGCAAATCTCCCAAAATAGTGTATGTTTCATTCCACTACGTTCTCAAGCAAAAAAGCTAACTATAGTTATAGTAAGTACCTATAGTTGCACATTTAATTTTGATAGGAATTAAACTTTTAGATGGCATATCTTTCGATTAAACACACAGACTGACGTAAATAAACTAACCGTAATATTTAAAAAAAATCATCTATTACAGTAACACGAAATCAATGTAGAGTAGGTAGTCTCCACGTTTAATTTCACAAATGTCAACTTAAACACGCCCTCGGGAGCACGATATCATTGAAGAAGACCTGAGGGCCTACCATCAACTTTTAATAAGCCATGCGATTCCGATCCAGTTCAGTTTAGGTACCAATAATGAATCACTAAAATTCATACCATGAAGTCCCTTCTACTGAATGGCGTTTTGATGAAGAATGAACGAAATAAATTTGTCTGTGGTCCAGGATGCGAGAAAGAGATGACGCTCTACAGTCGTTGCATAAGTTTGTCTCTCTTACTCGAACCATATGCGTTGCGTTTCGTAACCTAAAATTATATGATTTTAGCTGTTTTTTTTTGCGTAAAAAATACTAAAAATTCATTTTTAAATTGCACGTTATAGCGTCAAATTATAAACCAAAAAGTCCTTTTTTGTACTTATTAACTAATAGTAATATAAATAAATATAGTTCTTTAAATTACAATTTATGTGTTCGCATGTTTTCGTAAAAATAACGAGTTACGAACGCACCTCCATTGATGTTAGATTTGACAGGACCACAGAGTACATTTTTTTTTAATTCACTCTTGCAGTAATAAAGTATTCTCATCTCATCTTCTATTAATAAAATTTTCCTTTTCTGTATGTTTTCACTATTTTTTAAAAGTTATTAACAACACGATTAGGTGAATCGTGTTGTTAAGGAAGTTTGTCCTGGAAGTTTGCGATTTAATTGATATCATTTTTGATATTCAATTAACATCATTGCGATATAATCAGTTTATTTGACGTCAACCTAAAATAGATAGCTCTAATCACGTCAATCTAATACGAAATAGCAAAGCAGTTCATTTTAGGTTGTCAATTGAATCGCAATAAGTTAATGGTAAGGCCGCTGGACTGTTTTGTTTTAGCTTGTTAAGTAATTATTTCTAGTTAGATATAATTAATAAAAAGCTCGACCCGAAAACACAATGCAACCCATCAGGCAGCTTCCCAGGAGTAATTTATGCCTACAATTTAACAGTATAAAGGCAGTGTTATATAATCGTGAAATCCGTGGCAAAAATACTGCTCATGAGATTAATCTTCATCTTCGTATTACTTTATTAAGACAAACAGCCTGTGGGTCACCTGATTGAAAGAGATTATATAATAATAATATCCATGCTGTCTTGCAACACCGGAGAATGAACGGCTTCCTCGCTATTTTGCAGGTCCTCATGTCGTACTCTGAAACTCGCAAGGAGCGGGTATGGAATTAAGCGACACTAGTTGGAACCGTTCACAGAATACCTAAAGTATCCCCCACATTTATAATACGCATGGCAGTGCTCACGTTTGGCCATGGCAAACGGCGAGAAGAAGCGGCTCCTAGTCAATCAGAATAATGATTTGCATATATTACCACCCTTTCAATTTGGTACAATAAAATACTTATGATGCTTTCATTTACGATGCATAAAATTTTAGCCAGCAGGAGTTAAAAATTCACATTGAGTTTGCAACTATTGTTTTAATAGAATTGTGCTGATTTCTTCTGTCGCAAGGTTTGTACCTATATATATACAGGATGTCTCAGAATGTATGGATAATCCTTGAACCCCGCACGGGACAGCTCTCCAGCCCTCAGAAAAAATTATCTAACAAAAATAATTCCAAATGATACCCAAAATATGATTTTTTTTTAGAAAAACATACGTTTTTTTACTTTACTTCACATTCATGTGCACAACGCCCACAAAGTAATGAATTTGTGGCGTTTTTTGTGTCATCTTATTCCTGATAGACTATACTACTAGAAATACATTAAATAATAAAAGTATCTATGATACTTTTTCCAAAATCAAAATAAGAACTTGAGTTTTTGTCATGAAATTTGATATCAAAATAATTTTGGCATAGTTTGAGAGTGTTTCGTGTAAAAAAAAGTATGAAACCGTAAGAGGCCAGCTATTTTAAAAAAATGCACAGTTCATACAGTTTACAAAATGGTATAATACATCATTTTATTTAATACCAAATAAAGTCCAAATCAGTAAGCAAAACGAGTATTCCAATAAATAGCCAGAAATCGTCGTTATAACACTGATTCAAACTCACGAAGAAATGCGAAAGGAATGCACACATGCGATACCGAACAAGTCGAGAGACGCACTAAATAACTAAACTAAGTAAATGTCTTTGCTATGTAACTGAAACCCATCCGATAATGACCAAACCGGTGTACCGAGCGCAAAAAAGTATTTTCTCTCACTCGCTCATACTCTACAAAATCAACCTATTCTTGTCTCATGTAAACAACATATGACAAACGCTCAGGTAGTAAATAGTCACCATCCCTAGTACAATAAAAAGGGACCCTTTTGTGGAACGCTATTGTCAATGTATTTCACTAAAAAAAATGTAATTCACGATTAAGACAAGATAAAATATCATTTTACAATGTCTTTAGTCGTATTTACTCTTTTTGCATCTCAACAGCAATAGCTTCGTAGTGGTATTAAATAAACTGAATATTTTGTAAACTGTATGAATTTTTTTTTAATAGCTGGCCACTAACTTTTTCATACTTTTTTTTACATAAAACACTCTCAAACTATGCCAAAATTATTTTGGTATCAAAGTTTATGTCAAAAACTCAAGTTCTTATTTTGTTTTTGAAAAAAGTATCATAGACACTTGTATTATTTAATGTATTTCGAGTAGCATAGTCTATCAGGAATAAGATGACACCAAAAACGCCACAAATTTAATTACTTTGTGGGCGTTGTGCACATGAATGTGATGTAAAGTAAAAAACGTATTTTAAAATCATATTTTGGGTATCACTTGGAGTTATTTTTTTAGATATTTTTTCTGAGCGCTAGAGAGCCGTCCCTTGCGGGGTTTAAGGATTATCCATTCTTTCTGGGACATCCTGTATATAGCCGGCTTCCTGTGCAAAGGAGCCTCCCACTGTTTATTTGGTTCCCATAAATCTGTTCGTCCTGTTGCTTTTATCCATTTTTGTAGCATTGGATCTAATAAAACCTGAAATAAATTATTTTCCTAATTTTTTTACTACACACTATCCAACATCTTTACATCATGTTCCATGTTTTATTATCAATCACAGGAAAACGTACAAATGTCGTTCTAAATTCCTTACTCCCTACAAATATACCGATGTAAATTATTTATAACTATATTAAATACCCACTGTTTTTTTATTTTAATAAAATTGAATAAATTAAGGTTTAAAATAAATCATTACCCTATAACTTGGGTAAAACTATATCTATGTTATGGCAGCATTTCCATTGTCACTGTTTTATTTTATGTATAGTTAGATTAGGTACTACAAATTTACTGAAAATAGGTGACTATGGTTCAAAAATAAATACTTTTGGAAGGAATATTTCATATAAAATTTATTTGATACGAGATTGTTACAAATATATAATATAAAGTTATATTGAAATATATACGTTATATACGTTAGGTAAAAAGCAATACTTACGTGTGGAAGCTAACTCCTGGATTTTCACATTCACTACGGCTTTGGCAACCAGACACACAACACCCAACCATGGCCTTAACTTTTATAAGGTGAGAGACATTCGTGTTTCACACCAAAAATGTTCCAAAACAATAAAATCACAAAAATACTATTCGCAAGCTCGATGACATGACAGATCTTTGTTTATTTTCCCCAAAGTTTGACATTGGGCCATAAATAAATAAATGGGTTACGCGATAGCGATGCAAGATCAATAGCTTTGTCTCGTTCTATCTCAGCAAAGCTTGTCCTTTCTATTCGTAATGAAGTTACCGACGGTACTTCTGTAGCGTTAATTTTCTAAGTTCCCAATCATCTGTTGAGTATGTGTGAAATATTATGTCATACGATTTAATTCCGTGAAGGGTAATTATAGTCTTATTTAATAATATGACAACACCTAAGACTACTCCTGTCAAAACTATTGCTAGGTATCTAAAAGGGGCATACGGGGACTATTTCTATAGTGTCAATATTCTAGGGGCAAAGCGGATTAGTGTTTTGACTTCTGTCAGTTTTTTTGGCGGGAACGAGTGAACGAAGGAAGGCGCGCTTATACAAAGTTTAAATTATTGTTCATAGTGCATATATTTTTCATACTTGTAAATTGTTTATCCTGGTTTATAAATATTCGATTTTTGTATATATAAATTGTTAAGTGCGCTTCCCTATCGCCATGGGGAAGCGTACAGGTAAAAGGCCGAAGAACGGCCAGAGCGACGCAGAACCAGCAGACGAACTTCCCCTATCCGAATCCTCGGTATCTGACGCGGAGGTGACTGAACGTCTCATTGTAAGAAGAAAGGATAAAGAGAAGTATACCCCTTATAGAGCGACAAATTATTATAGGTTATACGACGAAAATTCAAATAAGAAGGAATTTATTGTATTTCTCAATCGCAAGCAGGGTGAAGTCAAAATATCAGACAAGGACAGGTTGGGTCTGTCAAATGGAATCAGGAGGCATTGCGTATCGGGTGTGTTGCACCTGAGGTCCGTTAATGCTTTTAAAGTTGGTGTTACCTTTGACCTGCCTAACAATGCGAATGTATTTTTAAAAAATGAAAAGTTACTTAGCGAGTTGGAGATGGTTGCCTCAATTCCGGCTTCTGAAACGGAGGTCACTGGAGTTCTTACTTCTGTTCCCACTGATTACTCCAACAAAAAAATTCATCAATTAATTGCATCGAGTAAAAAAGTTATTGCTGTGAGAAGGTTCATGCGGCGAGTAAAGGACCCACAGGGTGTTGTCTCCTTTGTTCCAACGCAAACTGTTGCAGTCACATTTGCATCAACGTTGTTACCTGAGTATGTAACACTTGATCACTGGAGGCATGAGGTTAATGTATATGTACCCCCTATTAAACAGTGTCTACGCTGTATGAAATTTGGCCATATTGCTAAATTTTGTAGAAACAATGAAGTTTGTTCCATATGTTCTGACAATCACAATTTTAAAATGTGTCCAAAAACTTTAACAAAATGTGCCAACTGTGGTGGAGATCACATAGCTATCTCATCTACCTGTCCTCTGAAAAAACAAAAAATTGAAGAAAACAAAGTGAAGTCCCGTAGTGTTAGATACTCAGATCTCTTCAATGAATCTGCTTTCCCTCAATTAAACTCAAAGTATATTGACACACACCTGAGCAATCTTATAAAATCTGACAAATTTATGAACCTCTTGGTTGAAGCAGTTTTACAAATTTGTACGAATAAAGATAAGTTAACTATAAATTCAAATAGTATTAAGGAAATTCTGAATAACACTTTTAGAAAAAAGACATCTAGTTAATTGTTATTATGGATACATTGAATATAGTGCAGTGGAACGCTCAAAGTATTATTAGTAATAGGCTTATTTTTACAAGGTTTTTATATGAAAATCATATCCATATTGCTATAATTTCGGAAACTTGGTTAAAACCACATCAGTATTTTTTAATAAAAGGCTATAACACAATAAGGAATGATTGTGGTAATAAACACAATGGTGTAGCAATTTTTATTCATAATAATATCACATTTTCTAACATAAATACATATTTTGATAGTGCTCTACAAAATGTTTGCATTAAAATTAAAATTAATAACAAAGAACTGAGTATTGTGAGTTTTTACAGTCCTTCCAATTCAAATCCTCCATTTAATAAAAACAATTTAAACAGTTTAATTAAGTCCATTCCAGAGCCAATGATATTTGCAGGTGATTTCAATGCTCATCACATGTTGTGGGGATGTGTTGATACATTGCCTCGAGGTAAAGATGTTTTAGAGGTTATAGATGAGAATGGTTTTGTTATTCTGAATAATGGTCAAGCTACCACAATAGGATCTCCATCTTGGCGTCCTAATGCTCTTGACTTGACTTTGGTAACTCCATCTTTGGCTCTTTTATGTGACTGGTCAGTTATTGACAGTCCTCTGGGCAGTAGTTATCATCTCCCTGTAATAATAAAAATGGCAGTAAGTAGTGATAGTATTAGTTTGCAAAACACATTATGTAATAATCTACATTTGCCCACTCACCCTAATTATAAGCAGGTGAATTGGAATATGTATAGTAACTTAGTTGTTTCTTATTTGGATGATGTTAAATTTGACACTTTATCTTCAATAGATGCTTTTAATTCCTTTTGTAATATTTTACTTTCTGCTGCCAAGCAGTCAATCCCTAGCTGTCTGTTTTCCAAAAGTTCTAATAGTAATAATGTTACTAGTTCTTGTTCACAAAAATCTTTTAAATATCCTTGGTTGCCTTGGTGGAATCAGAGGTGTACAGAAGCAGTTTTAAATGCTAAAAATGGTTACATTAATTTTAAAAACAACTCCACTGATGAAAATTATGTGGAGTTTAAGAGATTGCGGGCTTTAAAAAAACTTATCTTAAAAAGTGAAAGAAGAAATAGCTGGATAGGCTTGTGCAATTCATTTAATCGTTGTACTCCTTTGTCTTCAATTTGGAAATACATGCGCAAATTTAACAAAACTTACATTCCTGACAGTGTGTTGAATGATAGTTGGATTCCAGATTTTCTACAAAAGTATACTTCTGACTTTGTATCAAATGAGTTAACTAACTATGTAAATGTTGTTAATGATAGTAATAAATATTTGATAGAGCCTTTTTCTTTACAAGAACTAAAATCCGCTTTATTTACTAGAAGAGATACATCTTTCGGTCTCGATACCATTCCATATATTTTACTCAAAAAACTTAATTGCCACAGTCTCAACATCTTTTTAAATAATCTTAATCGCCTATGGAAGGAGAATACTATTCCTCCAGAATGGAAAACAGACTGTTTAATCCCAGTTTTAAAGCCAGACAAAAATAAAATGTTACCTGACTCTTATAGACCTATAGCTCTCACGTCTTGTGTTGGGAAGATATTTGAGCAGCTTCTAAAACAACGTCTCGAGTTCTTTATAGAACAAAATTGTCTTTTGCCTAATAATCAGTTTGGTTTTCGCAAAGGTCGGTCTTCTAGGGAGAGTATAGCGCAGTTACAGCTTGATGCGCATCAATGTTTAGCAAGTAATCAATATCTTTTGTCTGTATTTTTTGACATCTCAGGTGCCTTCAATAGTGTAAATATTGCCGTGCTTTGTGACGAGTTATCAATGTTAGGGATACCAGGTAAAATAATAAATTGGATGCAATCCTTTTTGACTGACAGAAAAGTATATGTAAAATTTAATAAACATTTGTATGGACCACGACTTTCTTCTCTAGGTGTTTGTCAGGGGGGAATATTGTCTCCTTTAATTTTTATTATGTACATAAGACGATTGAACCTTATTTTGGGGCCAAATATAGTAAACCTACAGTATGCAGATGACTTAGTCGTCTATGTATCGGGAGTTGATCTGATTAATTTAGCCGCTACTATTAATAAAGCACTTGTAAATTTATATCAATACTTTTCTTATCTTAATTTAAATGTAAATCCAACCAAGTCAAAAGTCTTTGTGATTGGTCGTAAACGCATCATATTGCCTCCCATTTTATACAATGGCATTCCACTGCCTATTTCATGTGACATAAAATTTCTAGGTGTAACATTTACTCCAAAACTTTCTTGGAAAAAATATACAGATAGTGTTATAATTAAAGCGAATAAAGCTTATAATGTATTAAAATCTTTGTGTGCAACGTCGTGGGGAGCGGACCCTAAAATATTGTTAATTTTGTATAAATCGCTTATTCGTAGTCATTTTGAATATGGCTTTCATTGTTTCGCCGCAGACAGCAAAATTGTTAATAGTCTGGATAAAATACAAAATAAATGTATGCGTACAATAGGGTGCACTTAAAACTAGCCCAATAGCTGCTATGCAAATCGAGGCCAACCTTCCTCCTTTGTGTATTAGATTTAGTTATCTTAAAGAAAGATTTATTTTAAAGCTCTATAGCTTGCCGACGAACAATCTTCTTAAGAATCTTATTGCTTATCAATCGTCTTCATTTCCGAGACAGTTGTTTATCTTGCAAGATTTTTCTTCATTTTTTAAATTTCTACAAGATTTAAATATTCATCGGAATAATGATATACTTCCCTGCCATGCAGGTTCTTTTCGATGTAAATATTCTGCAATTAATGTTGTAATAGATCCAAATTTAACTTCAAAAGAGGAGGTTCATGTATTATTGTCAGAATGGTCTAATTGTAAATTTGTTTATACGGATGGCGCAAAAAACAATAATAATGTTTCTTTTGCAATCTACCTTCCTGAAATTAGGAAGGGTATTGGCTTTAAGATTAATAGATATGCCAGTATTTTTACTGCTGAAGCCGTCGCTATTCTTTTTGCTTTAAAGCATATTAAGAAACAAAATCAACTTAATAAGAAGTGGGTAATAGTTAGTGATAGTATGAGTGTGTTAAAAAGTTTGTCAAATAACAAAATGAGTGCTAACATCAATTACATCATTTTTGCTATAAAGGAATTGTGGTTCGAACTATGTTTAATCGATATTAAAGTGGATTTCGTTTGGGTCCCGTCCCATATAGGAGTAGCAGGAAACGAAAGCGCTGATTTTCTAGCTAGAACTATCATTAATATATCCGATCTATCCCTATATCCTGATTGCAAAGATCTAGACATTAACATACCATATACAGATATAATAAGTAATCTAAAACAGCGTATGACTCTTCTTTGGGGAAGATATTGGTACAATTGTACAGAAGTTGAAAATAAGGCTCATTCGTATACTTTGTTAGATAATCCCGTTAATAGCACACCCTGGTTTTGTAAGTTTAAAAATAACGCTCACAGAAAGTTCTATACTACAATAACACGAATGCGTATTGGTCACTATCGATTGAATTTTCATCTTCATCGCAAAAAAATTGTCTCCTCTCCTTTTTGTGACCATTGTAATAAGCAACAAGATCAGTCTCTGGATCACATCTTTTTTGATTGTTCGTCCTTTGGCATACAGCGCCTTGTGCTGATGGATGAGCTACTGGAAATATATGGTGCACCCAATATAATCCCGCTCTCAGTAATAGATCTATTAAAGGACACATCAACTTATATGTCCTTGTATAAATTTGTATGTAGTACTGTAAATACATTGTAATTTGTAGATACATACGTTGTAAATTTGTTTATAATTATGTAAATACGTTATAACTTGTACATATACAACTAGTAATAGCATAGCGCAATTCGCGAACTGAACAGATAATGTAAATAGGTAGGTATTATTCTAAAAAGTTATGCAAATTACACTGGATTTGACTTTAAGAAAAGGGGAAAATTATTAGAGACTATATTACTGGATTTGGACTTACTAAAAGGAAAATATGGAAAATATTCTTTAGAGAATTATACATTAACGGAAATGGTAAAATAACTGATGACTTTAAGACTGGATTGGATTTGATGAAAGAAACTACTATAAATATTCGCTATCGAATATACATAATTGGAAAAGGAAAATGGAAATAATGTAAGATGAAATGAGAAAACTGGATTGGACTTTTTGTAAAACAAAATAGTGAAAATAATAAATACCAAAGAAATGAAAATACTAACGACAAGGCAGTAAGGCCCCTGGCTATAGCCTGTTCGAAAGAACGAATTAATATAAAAAAAAAAAAATTGACTTCTGTCATCTGTGGCTAGTGGCGTAGATAGAGTTTAAGTGGTGATTGGTGTCTCCGGTATTGGTGGTTACTGGTTAGAGTAAATTTAATATAAAATATCAATAAATTATATTATTAAAAGTGATAAGTACATGAGTTATGTATCCTAATACGACATATTATTAAATATAATACTTATCCACAGTGTTTTTTGAGTTGTCACCGCTGCCGTCTGCCGAGTTATTTTATTTGAGATAAAATATTAGAGAATCAAAAAAGTTGGTCAGTGTAAGCATTAGAAGTGCAGGCCCTAATTATTAGATTATGAAAAATGAATCCGTGTGCTACATTTTCTAGAATGATGAGTGGAGTTGGAAGAACACTTTCAAAGAGAAATTTAAATGGGTATGTCCAATATATTAAGTTAAATGTTAAGTTCTTATTCACACCTTGATTTTTTATTATAGATGTAGTTTTTTAGTATGCAGATATTATAGTAAACATTTATTTGTTTATTTGGAAACAAATAAAGATACATCCATAAACAAAAAATAGACATAGTGAGATAGAAATAAGGACAAGGATGTGACATTTTTACTGTGTACACCTAAACTAAAACCAGTAAAGAAAATTCAAGAACTTAAAATAATACATAAATCTAGGAATAATAATGAAGGTTTATACTTGTGTGTACACCATGAATAAACTACAGGATAGGTTTAATTCCAATTAAGTTTTCTAATTTATATTCCTTAGACACTTGGCCCTTATCAAAAAAAAAAAATTCAATATTTTCATTTAATATGAAGTTATTAAAGTTTTAAGAAACAACATTTTATAAACACTAAGTGCTCAGTCATGAGTGTATGCAAACTAAGTCGCAGGTATCAACAAGTAACAAATAAATCTGACATAATTTGATTAGAATAATTATAAGGCTATAGATATTAAAGATACAAAACCAATATATGGTGATTTCCCACATATTATGTTTGTGTTAAGTTTTGTTCTATTTTGAATTTGTAAGTTTTAGAGGATCATCAAAACATATTATCCACTTCATTCAATCTTGAGTTTTGAAGTGTGGACATTCTGTGCAATGGCACATGTATACCAGTATTTGTGCTGGTGCTTTAAATATGAAATAATTTTTTAGAGTATGTAGCCCGGGCTGGTATATAAAAATCTATTAAATTAAGGAGTTCTGAGGATATAATTTCAATCATACATATTTTTCTCAGTGGCAGTGTCAATTAAACTGTGTCGCTGGCTTAATGAATGAATATCATACTTGTTTATAAGAGACTCTTGTAAAGGGATTAACATTCAACCAAGCAAAAATTTATGATGTGAAAGAATTTATTTTGTGTTATCTCCACCTGATGTTCATATACCTTATACAGCAGAATCCATATCAGAATGACATATTCCAGATGCTACTGCACAAGTGTTTGATAAAGACGTAGAGCTTTATCTTTAAAAACATCGCTTTGAGTGGAAGCTTAGCTTAAACTTAAGTCCATGTTATCAACGACTTAGGAAAAACTCAAACTAAGTCATCACACTGTATAATACACTGCCTGCTGTCACACATCTAAAAATGTGTTCCATTTCTCATCAAATGGTTTAATGATTTCCACTTACCTGTTTCAAATAAAACTGATAATCAAATAACTTGTGCATACTGTTTTAATTTAGTATACTTTGTAAAAATTTGTTTAAAAATTATTGACTATGTAATGTGTCATTGACGGTCAAATGTGCACTTGACCTTTCTATTAGGGCTGTCTTCTCTTAAGCTCAGCATAATCTCAAATTCAAATATTTTTATTCAAAATAGGATGTGACATCACTGAATGATGAATGTGACAAAATGAATGCCTCAGACCTGAGAAGAATGGGCGCAACAAACTCAACGGGCTTTTTTTTTTTCATCAAATAAATATGTTTACAAAGTAATATTGTACAATTAAACTTATTATTTAATAGCCTGCGGTCACTCCATTCCCAATCTGTGGTATCATTAAGAAAGTCATTTATGTTATAGTAACCTTTGCCACACAAACGTTTTTTAAGCTGTTTCTCAGCTGCCAAATGACTATAAATATCTACTAAAATTTGTGCTAAGCTTCAACTCAGTTGAGTTTTACGTAAGTAAAGCCTGAGTATGCTCTATAGATCTACGCCACAGAATCTAAAATCTCACATTGAATCGAGTTATATTGAGTTCTTGTGATATATAACTACTATTCATGCCATTTTAATGTAAGTATATTTTTTGTACAAAGTGCCTATTTATTATTATTTAAAAATTTAAAAATTAATATTTTGGATAAAAAATGTTACTGTTACAAATGTTAATGTGACAATTTTTAATAAAGAATGTGTTTAATCATCAGAAAATCAAGAAGAATAGAAAAAGGTGGATGGGATCGGAACTTAACGTCAACAATTTTGAAATTAGGAGAATAGCTGTAGTTAAAGTCTGAAAATAACCTTTGCCTACCCCAGAAGAGTAATAGTATGTAGGTATTTTGTGTGCGCCAAAGTTGTCCTTGTACATATCCCGCCATTTGTATGATTGTTATAAATGATGAAAAGAAAACATCTCGGTTCCTAAGTCGTAACCTCTGTAATGTATTTATTCTCTTGTTACTATTATTAACTCTTGAATAAACACTCATACAAAACATCCTATCCTAATATGGCATTGTGTTGAAATCTTTTATATTAACAAAAGCAAAATATTAAGATATACAATATACAGTTCATAATGTGAACAATTCATGAGATTCTATGGAGGTTGATAAGAGAATTGAAGTTTATTATTATTATAATTAGGTAACTACTTATAAAGAGGGTCTTATGTCACACTGTTTTTATCTGTTCTTTTGTCTTACTCAACAGTAATTTATAGGTGTCGAGCTAATTGACTTAATTAAATTGCAGATTGATAGCATCCATTGTGATGCTTGGGATGTTTGACCACTTCATTGGTACAAGTATTGACTTATACCAACAAGATGGCCAATGTGATAGTTACAATTGATATTTTCATATAAATCCAGCTGAAGATGAAGTTCAGCTGCGCCTCCAGATACTTCGTATCATATATTTTAGTGTCGAGGACCGGAGCCCATCCCCCCCTTCACCAGAATATGATAGCGGTGCATAAAGAGATTTTACCCCTGGAGGGTCTCCTAGAGGCTCTACTAGAGTCGGAGAATTTCTCACCGAGCATTCTCGTTCGGGCCGCCCGTCTGCGCATGTCCGAGGACAAACGAGGCAGTAACACCACGGCACCCCTCTCCACCATTGATGTGGACATTTGCATCATTAAACGCCCGCTGACACCTCCTTGAGATGGCGCAGCCGGCCTTGTGTTTCCTTACGGAGACCCAGTTATTCCGACCTCAACATAAGTCATATTAAATGTACCCCGGATACAAAATTGTGCATAATTTTTTGCCTCATGCCGGGGTATGTGTGTACATAAGGGAGGATATCTACTGTCGACGTCTGGGTAATTTTGAGGGTCCTTTCTACTCTCTGGCTCCGTGTAGATTTTGTGGACCGCATCCACATCTATGCGTGTGTCTACAGATTCCATCATCTCAAATTCTGCGTTCAAGCGGGAATTGAGGACGTGTTTGCACAGATCCCCTCAGCTGAAATGCTAGTCTTGGGTGATTTCAACGGGCACAATGCTGAATGGCTTGGGTAACGTACCACAGACTACGCAGGGCGATCTGTGCGTAATTGTGCATTGGCGTATGGTCTGTCCCAATTGGTTGAATCGCCAACGCGGCTCTTGGATGTGGATAGCCACATGCCGTCCTTATTACATCTTCTGCTGACTATACACCCCGATAGTTACCAGGTCTCTGTCGACGCCCCTCTCGGAACGTCCGACCATTGCCTGGTCAGGAGTGTAGTGCCTATCCGTCGCCAACGTCACAGACCACCAGCGACCCGCCGCGTTTGGCACTACAAGTCAGCAGATTGGGATAGGATGCGTTCCTTTTTTGCATCCTACCCTTGGGTGGTTTGTTTCCCTTTGAATAATCCCAGTGCCTGCGCCGTTGCAGTAGCCGATGTGTATCACATGCTGGGCATGCATATTTTTATAGCAAGCTCTGTAGTACCGATCGGTGGCAGATCACAGCCCTGGTTCGATGCGTCAGTTAAAACAGCATCTGACTGCAAAAAACAGGCGTTGGGTTGCGGCGCTGGGCTTAAACGAGGTCACCTGGTGTTAAATTGATCATCGCCGCCCACATTCTCTTGCAACACCAGAGGAGTGTTTCCGGCCTTTAGGGAAGGTGTACATTTTCGCAATCGTTTGGGCTATGTCGGAGCCTTTGGTTCTCCTACGGATCTCCTCATTTCTGATTCAATCTCGCAGAGAAAACGAGTATAACCCTCTCCATTGCCCTCTGAGCCACCACAAGCTTTCTCATAAGGCCATAGGTAGCGACCACGTCTGCGTACCGTAAGTAATCACACTGGCAATACACACTGGTTGAAAACCTTCATGTTCAGATTTATATCGCACTTTAACTAATTGGGTTTATGCTTCTACGATAAATTTATGACAAAGCATATTGGTGATCTCCAACTTATAATGTATGTGGTAAGATTTGTTTTATTTTGAATTGGTAAGTTTTAGAGGAATACAAAAACATTTCTACATCATTAAATCTTGAGTTTTGAAGATCAAGCATTTTGTGCGGTGGCGCGCGTATACCAGTATGTCTTTTTTTCAGTGGCCCGGGCACGTGGCGTTTCACATTTCTTTTTTAAAGGGAAGTCAACTACACTGCGTCAGCTAGGGCTTAATGAAATATTTGTAGAGGCATTGATGTCCACCCTTGAAGCAAAAATTTAAGATGCGCAAGAGTTTCTTTTGTATCATCTCCACCTGATGTTTATCTATTATCGAGAATGTCGAGATTCTAGTATGCTATGTAGTAAAACCCGCAGTGTGAAAACGAGTAAAAAGAATACTTGTAGCCACACTGGTGTTACAATCTGGTGCGACCACGAGTCAGGAATGGAATTTTCCAATCCTGCGCCTGTACCACCGAGATTTTTCGCATTCCTATTTTACAATAACGGGATTAAATGTATTGAATTCTTTTTTTAGCTTTAACCTACTACTGGGCAGGATGAGCACGAACGTGTCGATACCGATGCATATAAGCAGAGAAATAGAGACTTTCCAAGATACGTATCCAAGAATTTTTGACACTCTGTCGAAAAATCCTGGCATACAAGAAAATCCGAAGGTGTGCAGCTGGCTAAAAACGGTAATGAAGTTACTTTTATATATATATTTTTACCTATTCATGTAATACACACTACTAGTGAATTTCTAGTGAGTGAGATTATAGAAATGAGTAACAAAAACACTCAAATATATAAAGCCATAAAGAATTAAGTCGAAATATTAACGTAGATGCATACTTGATGAAGTTTCAAAGGTCATGCTCAAGGGGCGACGCGATGTTTAAATATCGACAAGCTCAAATATCCTTGAATCATCAGGGTTTCTAATTTGGATGTCGGTGTGACCGTGGGCGACCATCGTAAAAATTCACTCTAATGATAATATTTCGTTAAGGTGCCAAAAAGAAGAACCACTTCTCTAATACCTATAACTATTGTATAATATGCTATATAAAATAAACAATATACGAATAGGAATTTTGGAGTGCACAGAAACATTTATATTATACTAGATATAATTTAACATGATATGAAATACTAAAAAGAGTAAAAAGACCTTTTATGAAGAGCAAAATGCCTACTGGTGCATCAACCAGATTAAAAAATACTACCATCCACTACCGGAATTGATCCGTTTTTAAACCAGAATAGAAGAACTGGGATTATTTTTCAGAATTGGCTTTACCGGTATATACTGGTCTATAAAGTAACAAAGTTATCGGTTAGAATTGAGAAATGAATTTGTAATGTTTTAATAATTAAAAAATCTAAGTTATAGATACTACATAATATAATATACTAAGATTACCTTTGTCTTATACCTAACGTCTTTATGTTTTAATTTATGTCTTAGTTTTATGTCGTAATGTATATATTTCTCAGACGCTTTGCTAAATGTTCTCACAAAATAAGTAAAAAACAGTGAGAAATAATAAACATTCTTAACAATAGAGCAGTACTTAACATTATTTATAAAACATATCGTAATAAGTGCAGTTAAGTAATAATATTTTATGCAAGAGGAGGACAAACGAGCGTACGGGTCACCTGGTGTTAAGTGATCAACACCAGAGGAATCACAGGAGCGTTGCCGGCCTTGAAGAAAGGTGTACGCGCTTTTTTTGAAGGTACCCATGTCGTATCGTCCTGGAAACACCGCACAAGGAAGTTCGTTTCACAGCTTTGTAGTATGTGGAAGAAAGCTAATTGAAAACCGCACAGTGGAGGACCGCCACACATCATAACAAGGAAGTAGAAACGGTAGAGGATTGCTTTAAAATTTCTTCAAAAGCATATTTTTAAAATAGGAGGAACCTGAAAAGCTCTTAAAGCCTATGTAGGATGTTTTAAAGAACATGTAAATCAATTAGGAAAGCTACCAGTACAACACCACAACAGATAAGATATAAATAAAGTCGCTTCAATATTCTAGCAAAACTTTTATTTATTAGAGACACTATGTCAAAGTAGATATATACCTTATACTTTACCCGCAGTTAACTGGCATTCTTTACTTATTTTGTTTAATGCTAAAGTTATGAAAGCAATTGAAAACCAAACTTCAGAGGTGCTTCGATCTTTTTGATAACAAGTATACAAACTTAGTGATACACACAATTTAGAACCGCTTTTCGCTTTAATCAAATTTTCTGTAGTGAATATTGACTTGTGTTATTGTTTACTATATTGTGACGTCACATCTATTTATATGACTTTTCCTTTTTGTTTAGGTTCTGGATTATAACTTGCATGGCGGGAAGAAAGCCAGGGGCTTGGCCACTGTGTCCTCGTATGAAATATTGGCGAAACCAGAGAATGTCACAGAAGAGATGCTAGAAATTAGTAGAGTGATGGGTTGGTGTGTTGAAATGGTTTGTATTTCATTATTTTATTTGATACAGCTTCAACGGGCCACACTAATCTATATTATTTTATTATTTTCTAAACCATCATAAAAATTTGGGTTCCATAACCAATGGAAACCCCATTACTAAGCTCAGTTCTCCTTTCATCTATATGTCTGTGTAGGGTAAACCGCAACAACAGATTTTTTATGAAAATAAGGGACGAGACGAGCACGACGTTTAGCTGATGGTTATTACAATGCAGTGCCACTCAGGATTCTTGAAAAACCCAAAAATTCTGAGCGGCACTACAGTTGCGCTCGTCACCTTGAGACATAAGATGTTAAGTCTCATTTGCCCAGTAATTTCATAAGTGTAATTATTATTACTAGTATATCTGTAACAATAAATAATACCTAGGTGAATTCTTAAATAGCCGCGGTGCAAATAAAACACTGTTTCTTTTATAAATAAATGTATTTATTCATGTTTAATATGTTGGATGACCGAGCTGGAAGAAAAAGTTTTTTCCGGATTTTATCGATTTTCTGTCTCCCATGAATTAACATGAATGAAATTGAACTCTCTAACTCGACTCGCTACTCGTGCTCTTTCGTCCCGTGGCTTTCTTTCGCCGCCGTTAGTTAAATATGGACGGAACCTTACGCGTTCATCACACGTTTTGACAAAAGGAAAGATTTAAAAATAAAATTATTGTTGTTCCTAATTGTCTAACTTTTATTTAGAGTAGGAAGAAAAACATCTTATAGTACCTTACATTATTTTTAGAGACTATTTGTCCAGTGGAAAACTTCCTCCCTCTCTCCTTTGTACAGGATGCCGGCTAAATTATGGGTACCACAACGGCGCCTATTTCTGCCGTGAAGCAGTAATGTGTAAGCATTATTGTTTCGGTCTGAAGTGCGCCGTATGTAGTGAATTTACTGCAAATGGCAAATGAGCTTAAGATCTTCTGTCTATAGGTGACGAGCGCAATTGTCGTGCCGCAATACTGAGCGGTACTGCATTGTAAATGAGCAGGGCGTATCAATTACCATCAGCTGAACATCCTGCTCGTCTCGTCCCTCATTTTCATTCATTATTCATAAATGAAATTATTTGGCAAGTGTTAATCAGTTATAATTTCTCTGTTTGTTAATAATTCTACTGTCTCTTTTTAGCTGCAAGCATATTTTCTTATGATTGACGATATAATGGATGGCGCGCCCACTCGCCGCGGAGCCCCGTGCTGGTACCGAAGGCCCGAGGTGGGGCTGGGAGCCCTAAACGATGCGATCCTCGTGCAGGCCGCCATGTATGATATTATCAAAGTGTACTGTAAACATATACCCACCTACACCAACATATTACATGAATTTAATCAGGTTAGTAAAACTAAAGTTCACTTTAACTAATATATATCTGACGACCTGTATAGCCGAGTGGTTAGCGATCCTACCTACTAAGCTAGAGGTCCCGGGTTCGAATCCCGGTAGGTGCAAGCATTTATATGATGAATATGGATGTTTGTTTCCGAGTCATGGATGTTTAAATATATGTTTAAGTAAGTATATTGTATTAAATATATCATTGTCTTGTAACCCATAACACAGGCTATATATGCTTAACTTGGGGCAAGATAATTTGTGTAAAAAGTGTGTTAATATTATTATTATATATACTTTAGGCTAAGTTCATATGAAGCGCGAAGCCGCAAGGTTGGAACATTCACAATATGACGGCATGTATACACGCGTCTGTCTAACATCAACATTGCTTGAATCTATATGCGTCTGTCCGTCTCAACTGAAGAGTGGACAAGTAGCCCTAGTCTCGTAACAAAATGAGAATAGAATCGAAGCGATCTTATCTCAAAAGTATTCTTGTAACACAAATTGACGTTATGTTCGGATTTAGGGAAATCGTATGATGCGTATTCTCGTAACAAGATCAGTATCAGGTCGATCCATTTGACCGCTTGACCGATCAATTGGCGTTGCGTAGAGACGTCGGTTCATTGTGTGTTCTGCCGCATTTATCACGGGGAGTGTTCTGAACAGCTGTTTCACCTGATTCCTGCCGCCGAATTCCACCTTCGCACGACACGCTACAAAGTAGGATATCATCCCCACCCCAGTGTGGTTTTCAAGGAGCTTTCTTCCATGTTCTACAAAGCTGTGGAATGAGCTTCATTGTGCGTTGTTTCCGGAACAAGAAGAAGATAATTTTCTATTTTAGTATAATAAACACTTTAACATCAAAATTTAATAATCTACAAGGAGAATATTTACAGCACGTGTAAATAAACAATAACAATAGTCAATTGAAAATTACTCAATTAGTCATAATTAGTAATAGTTGGGTTATATGGTAGTGACAGTTCCACGGGTTTATTCCCCATCCAAATGGGCACCACATGCTATCATACAGTTTCCAATGGGTTCTTGAACTTCTCTAGTTGAAAGTATTTTAATTCATGCTACTAAATAAAGTTGTCACCAAAATTAGGGGAGTCTAAATAATAACTATGTGACTTGTCTAATGAGTCGACTTATACCATTCGTTCATTTCATGTTCAATCACTCAAAGCTTACGGTTAGTGGCAGGTTTAGTAACCGCGCTTAAAATATTCATAGTGAACAGTGAATAGGCCGTTTAACAGCTGGTTAGGGATTCATGGACTGATGTATCAAACACTGGTTAAATTAGAGTAGTCCGTGAACTCCGCTCTAAGTGGCTGACACAAAACTGATGTACTTTCATACTAGTAAAATAATAAAATAAATAAATAAAATAAGCCTTTATTGCTGTTACTAATAATAACACTTTTTTGTAACAGCTTGTCCTTCCAGATAGGCCTCCTCCAAAGACTTCCATCTTTCTCTCTCTCTCTCTCGACATTCTCATCCATTCTGGGCCAGCCACTCTCTTAAGGTCATCCTCCCATCGTTTTATTGGTTGCCCTTTGCTTCTTTTGCATGCTCGTGGATACCGCTCTGTTATGGTTTTTGTCCATTTTTCGCTTTTGTCTCGTAGCATATGTCCCGCAATAAAATAATGCTGTATCACAAAAGGATAGTTTTCTTCGTACTTAGATAAGCCATACCCTAGGTGCTTGTGGTTGAAAGTAACAAATTTATGCAAAGACATGTAGACAAGCCGTGAGATGGGAGGCCGATATAAAGAAAACTAACACTTTTAGGAGGACACAAAAATATGAATGAAACTCGAGTAGGCCTATGAGTCACAGGAAACGCCGCTGAATATAAATATAGGGAAAAACATGTATATTATAAAATATTAAATAGCCGCACTAAAGGCTTAACAATAATAATAATTAATTGTTTATATTTGAAATTATAGCAATAGTACTCATTAGTATAATCTATTGTTATCATCGTCACGAGCTTCAACAGTTAATAAACTTTTAATCACCATTAATAATTATAATCACGCTCCTTTGCAACGTGCAAACAACATGATAATACTAACGCCTCCTTTGTTTTTATCTAATATATAAAATTCTCGTGTCGCGGTGTTTGTAGTTAAACTCCTCCGAGCGGCTTGACCGATTCTCATGAAATTTTGTGTGCATGTTGGGTAGGTCTGAGAATCGAACACCATCTATTTTTCATCCCCCTAAATGTTAAGGGTAGTCCACCCCAATTTTTTTTTTATATTTTTGCCATTTTTTTTTATTTTATTATGATTCAGCATTGAAAAATACATACAAATTCAAGTATTTTTGTATCACGATTTTTATATTATTCTGTTCCATCCACAAAAGCGATATAGGGTTGCAAGATGGCAATCGAATACAATAATTATTGTAGTACGATATATTTGGTAGGTCTGAGAATCGGTTGCATATCTTTTTTATACCCCCAAAATTTTGATAATAGAATTTTTTTTAAATGTCTTATATGGCAAAACGACGTTTGCTGGGTCAGCTAGTTTAGCTTATATAATGAATCAGTTAATCGAACTGATAATACATCTCGTTAAGAGGTGTATATAACTTCAGAAGCTCTTATTTGCAGGCATTATTTCACACGTCGATGGGCCAATATTTGGATTACTCGATGGCACACAGGAACAAGAGCGACTACACACTGTTCACTCGGGAGCAATACAGCGCCATCGTCAAGTACAAGACATCGTATTACACATACAAGCTGCCCGTGTGTCTCGGCATGCTACTCAATAACAACACAAACAAAGACGTGCATCAGAAGGCGGAAAAGATCTGCTTGGAAATAGGCCATCTGTTTCAAATGCAGGTGAGTTTGATTGTTTTTTTTTAATGAAAATAAGGGTCAAGACGAGCAGGACGTTCAGCTGATGGTAATTGATACGCCCTGTCCATTTTAATGCAGTGCCGCTCAGGATTCTTGAAAAACCCCAAAAATTCTGAATGGAACTACAACTGCGCTTGTCACCTTGAGACAAGAGGTTAAGTCTCATTTGCCCAGTAATTTCAACAAAAAATTGGAAACGAAATCAAATGAACACAACCAAGACTTATTATATTTCAACTCATGCAGAGTTGTTGGTTTATGATTGGACTGGCGGAGGAGAAGTAGAAGTTCTTGTTGAAGATATTGAACGCTTGGATTTTGATCACCGTGTTAAGTTGTTAAGTCTCATTTGCCCAGTAATTTCACTAACTACGGCGCCCTTCCGATCGAAACACATTAATGCTTACACATTACTGCTTCACGGCTGAAATAGGCGCCGTTGTGGTACCCATAATCTAGCCGGCATCGTGTGCAAAGGAGCCTCCCACTGGTATACAACTTGACCCTTTCCATCCCTTATATTCTCGGCAGTATCACTGTAATTTGTGATAGATGAAAAAAAAACTTATTTGCAATAAATTGGGGATAGCTCTAATCGTGCTTAAAGCACCAAATATTACTACCTAGTAATTGACTCCGGGGAAGCTCCTTTGCACCGGATGCCTTCTATATTATGTGTACCACAACGGCGCCTATTTCTGCCGTGAAGCAGTAATGTGTAAGCATTACTGAGTTTCGATCGGAAGGGCGCCGTAGTTAGTAAAATTACTGGGCAAATGAGACTTAACAACTTAACACGGTGATCAAAATCCAAGCGTTCAATATATTCAACATGAACTTCTACTTCTCCTCCGCCAGTCCAATCATAAACCAACAACTCTGCATGAGTTGAAATATAATAAGTCTTGGTTCTGTTCATTTGATTTCGTTTCCAATTTTTTGTTGAGCGACAAACGCTGGTCAATTAAAAGCTGAGATTGGTCTTGAAATTATGATAAGACGCCCTCTGTCTATAAATGATAGATTCTAGCGGTAAAATCCCGCGTTGTAGTTATAGCAAGTACGTCATCATTACAAGTAACATTGAGACTTTCAATTATTTCCCAAGATAATGTAACTACTAACTCAGAGATCCGCGCTTCAATCCTGAAGATTGCAATTTTGCAAAACACCAATGGTCTATTATTTACCAAGGGTGAATGCTAGCGAAATCGGTGGAGTAATATACAGCTTTAGTACGTGATTCATACTACGAGGAAAATAGAAATAAGTATAACTACCGGAAATAAAATTGTCCGCAGAAGACTTGTGGCTGGCCAGACATAATAAATTCAATATCCCTACAAAAAACGTGTTCTTCGCCTCGTTACAGATATATTTTATACATTTTTTCTAGACGTTAAACCATGTGAGAAATAGATTTGCTTGCAACTCAAGAATCTCAGTAATACATATGTACATGCTACTACATTTTCCGTTTTTGATTTGCTTAAAACTTTTATATTCACACTTAACAACAATCACACACTTACCTTTACTGGCAAAAACTAAATTTTAAATATATAAGCTTAGCAACATACATAATTATATATGAGGAGATAATTTAAATAAATATAAATAATCTCGTAACTGAGTATTTAATTTGAAATATCACGATTCACGAGAAACGAATTATTTTTCAGTTTTATTTAATTAAAATAACTTAGTTAAGAAATACTGATACGAGTGGAATTTCTCGTTACGGTATACTGAACACACCGACGAACACAAAGATTGACGACGGTTATCAAAAGCAAAGGAGAATGTAGTACCGATCGGTGGCAGATCATAGCCCTGGTTCGATGCATCAGTTATACCAGCATCTGACTGCAAAAAACATGCGTATCGAACTTGGGTTGCAACGTTGGGATCAAAGGATCCGAACTGCAAAGTTCTAAAGAGGAAATATAACCGTGCCTTCAGATTCTTTAAGCGGCAAATCCCCACTGCGAAATCGAAGCACGTTGTCAAAATCCGCGAGCATTTTACCAGTTACCCGACTGGCACACACAAGTTTTGGTCGTTGTCGAATGATGCTCTTGCTAACTTTAACCAACGGTCCCTGTCGCTGTTGCACATGAGGAATGACACCCTGGCCATACGGCAAATGATTAGCAGTTAGTTTGGGTATAGCGAAGGCGTTCGATTCTGTATGGTAGAAGGCATTAATATCGAATCTTCCATCATATGGGCTTTCCGAGAGTTTTTTGCAAGTGGATCCCCAGCTTTCTTACGGGGCGCAGCATACAGGTCCCTTTCGAGGGTTGCTCCTCAGACCCCAAGCCCGTGAACGCCGGCGTTTAACAAGCATGGATGCTATGTCCATCCAACATTGTTTCTTCTGCATATTAATAATATGTTGAATGCCTCAAACATGCATTATTCGCATAATAGTATTGGCCGCGGTCTTGGACGTTTCTCGCGAAATATTCAAACTTTTTATAATGATACGTAATTGTCAATAAAAATACTTTGCAAAAGAAATGACTTTAATTTGGTTAAATATTATATTTATATCTTTATAAAGTCATTAAGGCTCCCATACTTTCATTGTTCCAAATTTGAAATCTGGAAGTTTTGGAATCTTAACAATATTTATGAAAAAATAATTCGTATATTTTACATCTACAGGAATTTTTCTTTTTTCTCTCAGAGCGCCATTTGTTTCCAAAGCGGTAGTAGTATCTAGTATATTAGAAATGAAATCAAAAATAATTCTAATGGAATCAATTTTGAGAAAATAAATATGCCTTTAATGCCTTTTCATCGGTCGTTAAAATATATATTATATCGTTAACTAATGACCTAAGTAATTGACCTTGAATAAATAATAATAAATCACAATAAGTTTCCTCTGAATTAAATTCATTTAAGAATACATATTCTACTAGTGTACATAATATGTTACAAACTATATTGACGAAAATTTTATCACGCAAAATTTTTAGAGTATTAGGTATCTTCAACTCCAGCAATTAATAACATACAACATAAAACGCTACAAATATTACTCCTTCTTCTTATAGACTTACTCCTTCTGTTTTAACAACTGTAGACCTTATAATAAATACATGTACGTGGGGCACTCGGAAAGTTTTGAGAAACTTAAAAAATCACCTTATATGGATAAAATAATTTTATTAAATCTTTTCAAAGTACTCTCCACCAGCCTCTATACAAAGTCTCATCTGTCTAAACCAGTCGAATCACTTTTTCCAGTCTGCCGCAGACATCTCTACTACGGTCTTCTCAAACGTTGTTAGTGCATTTTCCGGCGACGAAAACTGGATCCCGTTCAGTTGATTTTTATTTTGGGCAATAAAAAGAAGTCACACGATCAAGACTGTAAAGAGGATGACCGGTGTCGTGCCCAAGAAGTCCCTTGTTTTGAGAGCTAAGTGGGCGGGCGCGTTGTCGCTCATGGCAGTGAAAATTTCTGGCAGGTATTTTGTAGTATAC
Organism: Leptidea sinapis; assembly: GCF_905404315.1. Taxonomy (NCBI): domain Eukaryota; kingdom Metazoa; phylum Arthropoda; class Insecta; order Lepidoptera; family Pieridae; genus Leptidea; species Leptidea sinapis. Next base: position 11,698,418 of record NC_066289.1, on the reverse strand, counting down.
CATTCTTCGTCAATGCAGTTTTCGTTTCAAAATGGAATCTACACTAAATGCACCGTCACAGTAAAAAAACTGCGCTTCTCGATATCTTCACTTTGGTAGGCGTAGGTTCGTTTTAAAGCAGCCAACCTGTCGACTGACGCTTTGTTACAGGATCTGTGTGTGGAAGTGTAAGGAGGTAGGTTTATGTGCTGAGTGTTTTATCATCATCAAAAAATATAAATCTATATTTATCGTTATCGAGATAAAATATAAATATAAATCAGGAATAGAAAAGGTCGTAAAATTGAACCCTGTGGAACCCCTGGTTAAATGATTGACCTAGAAGAACGCTTTCCATTCACCTTTCCGTCCACCTTTTGTAATTTAGAGTTTAAGTAGGAGATTATCTTGTCCAGTGTAAATTGCTAATACCGTTATGGTGAAGTTTTCTGACCAATGTTTTGTATTCTACACAATTGAGTTATCCAAAGCCTTGGATAAATCACAAAAGACGCGAAGCGCATCTCGAGTGTTGTGCTTATAGTTATCGTAAAAATGCTGAACCAAGGCAGAGACCGATATCAGGCGTGTTTACCCTTCTAGTTCCGAACTTCTGTTTTAAGATATAGATGACGATATTTTTTGTTTTTGTTTTTTGTTCAATTACACAATATATAAGAAGTTATCATATTGTTGTATCTTGTACAATGGAACGGAACCCTTCGTATACGAGGCCGGCTCGCACTTGAGAGGTTTTTATAACTTTTCTTTAATTCTACAGACTACTACACATCTGGCTTTGCTGTCTTGATAAATAGTAGCTTACAACCATCTCTAACATTCCACCGATGTCTAAAATCCAACAAAAAGGTTCGGCAGTATAGACATGAAATAGTAACTAGAAAGTCACTTTGGCATGTAAATACAAAAATAATTATAAATCCTCTCTATAAAATATGGATTGAAAATAAATCGCAGGCAAGTTTTATATATAAGTACTCCTCATTTTATCATAATATTATAATATATATATATATGTGTAAGAAAATCTTTGAAATGGCCTCGCCTGACCTTATAAGGGTGCAAAACTTAGTATAAGCTGAGGTGATAGCGAGCTATTAAGTTTGGAATTCTATATGGGGCAACTAACTTATATAATTTCACAGGTATTTTTTATTATCCACTTAAAAAGTATACTATTCTATGTGATATTTGCTTACAATTAAAATAGTAAGATTACAGCTGCCACGATTGTTGCAGGATGATTACATCGACTGCCTCGCGTCAGAGAAAGTCACAGGTAAAGCGGGTACTGACATCCAGGAGGGTAAGTGCTCTTGGTTAGCGGTTGAAGCGCTTCAGCGAATGACGGACGCTCAGCGAAAAGTGTTCGTAACTTGTTACGGCAGTCACGAGCCAGCGCACATCGAGCGCGTCAAGCGGCTTTACGAGGAATTGGATCTTACAGCAGTCTTCAGGCAGGAAGAGCGCGATAGATACGACGCTATCGTCAAACAGTCCCAAGCGTTGCCTAAAGACGCCGGACCTTTGCCCGACTTGTTTTTAAAACTATTAAACTTAATCTATGACAGGAAAAAGTAATGTGATACATTTATTATTTATGGTGGGATAACATTTATTATTTTTATACGTTACTGTATATAGTCTGGTTGTTACCAAAAACAAGTCGCGTGGTTATTTTTATACAGGGCAGTATGAAACACATCACTATATATAGATACACTTAGTTCGAGCAAACTAGACGTTGATACAAGCAGGTTTAGCATGAGACGCGTGTAGGGATGACCCCATCGGGTCTACGAACAAATCTTCGGTCGATCTGTTTTGTTCGTAGCTTCGCAAACATTAAATGATACGACATAAGTAAACTGGGACTTTATAATTCCTTTTTATTAAAGTCACTAACCTATTAAATTTTAACATGAACATCGTTCGTTCACATTTATTTAACAACATTATATAAGTAAACAAAATTATTTATTATTTAATTATTATGATCTAATAACTCTGAAGTGCTAACCCTGACTGCTCTACCAGCACTCACGTTGTCCATCGCGAAAATGTTCTACTTATAGATTTTTTACTTGTTTTGGTCCCAGTGCATTGGATCTTGACGAAAGAGGAAAAAATATTAGAAAATGATTGGTATAGGAGTTTTTATAGGTCGTTTCTCAAGACCAGAACGAACTTATTGATTTTATGATAAAAATACAATTGCTACTCACGTTTTATGTCTATATATAAAAGAGATGTATTGACTCTCTCAGACATCTTAAAGATGTTGAGACTTGAAATTTGGTAGGAATATTCCTTTTGCTGATGAGGACAGCTAAGATAGGATTTTAAGAAATTCCACCCGCAGAGTTTTTTTTAAATCATGAACAGAACAATGTCTGTCAGGTCAGCTATTATAGAATATATTCTGTAGTGTCAAAGGTAAGATAAATATAAAAAGCTTATGGCCCACGATACACACCAATTTTAGTTAGGAACGTTCGGTAAAGCACGAACCATCACTCGTTGTCAATTTATTAACATTCCTGCATTAGAATCATTTAATAATTATTAATTGTAGCACAAAAATTCATGAGATTTGACTGCATTATATATATATATTTTATTACGCAAAAAACTTTTTTTTAACGTATATTCTGGTGTTGAGAAAGCGTGAGAAACATGAGCATCCCATTTTAATTTAATATATAGAATTGAACAGTTTGCTCGTCATGGTCACAATTTTTCGTCATGCGCTTACGAACATAAGTGTGAATTAAACTTTTCTATTAATATTATTCCAAGGGCGTCACTAAATGGCGACTGGCGACGCAATTAACTAATATTCAAAGCACCAAATCAAAACAGCTGTGATTATTTATCATTGATATGTTGACGGTACATTGTACGTACAGTCAAGAACACACGAAGTTTAACACGTAGTGGGATTGTCACCTCTATAACTATTGTAATAAGATCTGTGTAAAGTCCGACGTGTCAAGCTACTTTGGTTCTTGGTTGGGCTCCTGATAACAAATACCTAATATTCTAAATGTTTTTCGAAAATGAATGTGGGGTTTGATTTACAAGATTTTAAATAAAATGGCCGAGTTAAATTGTTTTTTAAAGTTGAGTAAACCAGAAACTTCGACATAATAACTACTTTATTTGTTATGAAAAACTTGTAAGTTTTCATCAGGGGCAACTAATAGCCTAAACTCATGATCGGTTTTGGTACAGCCAAACTACCGGACGCGGTCGTGAAGCGGACTATATTTGATAGTGAATCCCATTGTCCATCGCACAAAACTATTATTAGTACCGTCCGGATCAATTGGTGCGAGGCGCCCACCGAACCGTCCGATGGACCGGCCGTACCAAATCCGATCATGTGTTTAAGCTATAACTGTCCGTTAATTCAATTATTTGATAACAAAATATTCGTTGGGATTATCAACACGGACCTCCTCCATCATATTAACTAAACATAAATGAAAATGTATGATTCACAAATTTATGAGATATTCAATATACTATATACAATATATAGGTTTAAAATGAGATATAGTTTTTTACAAGTTACTCTTGACTAATATTGACTACACGAAAAGTTCTCATGCATGTTATTATCTACATAATTATCATTTAAATTATTGCAATTACCACGATGGCAATGTAAATGGATTATTATATTTTAATGTTTCTGTGACTATTTTATTATTTTTAAGAGATATATTATACTTATGTTTAACAAACGAGGGTAATAAAAACGTTTGGTTTTTGTATACAGTATGCTGGTGGCAGACTGCTTCTTGGTATTATAAAATATATTATTATAAAAACTAATTACGCCTTTTATTTCTATAACTTGCTCACTAGATATGTTTACATCATAGACTTGAAAAATGTGAAACAATAGATACATTGTTAATTTTGCATCGCAGAGCAGCTTGAATTGTCGGAGACCCAGTGCTCTGTGAATGGCTGGATCACTTGGCGTTGCGTAGAGACGTCACTTCATTGTGTGTCTTCTACCGCATTTCTCACGGGGAGTGTTCCGAAGAGCTGTTTAACCTGATTCCTGCCGCCGAATTCCACCTTCGCACGACACGCCCTAGGATATCATCCCCACCATCTGGATGTGTGGCGGTCCTCCACAGTGCGGTTGTCAAGGAGCTTTCTTCCACGTACTACAAGGCTGTGGAATGAGCTTCCTTGTGTGGTGTTTCCGGGACGATACGACATGGGCGCATTTCGTCTTACGGCCTTGTTCTAAGATGCGTATTCATCAACCTCGTAATAAATACGTTAGGTGGATGGGAACTGTGGTTTGAGTAGGGATTTGTGTCTCAAGTCTTAATCCGGCACTGCATACCTTTACTTAATTTGATGTCTTTGCAAAAAAAAGAAACCTCTCGTTATATTATCATTTATTCAAAAATAAAATGTTATACAATTGTTTTTACACCGATATTTGTCAAGAGAAATAGTATACCTAAACATGAGACTTACATGCAACAATTTCGAATCATTGTCGAAAAATAATATTAAATAAATAAAAAATAACAAGTTTCCTTTAAGGCTAAAAGACTACATGGTCGAAAATAATTAAACAAATAATTCACATGCAGCGTGTATACAAAAACTTATCTTGAATGAAATACCAAGATATCAATGATGAACAGAAAATTATGTAATTTATACACAGAATACAGACAGGGATGCTACAGACCTCTATACAGAATGACTCGTGAAACACTAACGATATTCAAAGTCAAATAAACTATTCAATTAAGGTTTAACTAAGCGCTTTTGAATCGTGACTGCAAATATTTCTTTTAAATAACTGGATCTAACATATGTTCGGAAAAAGTAGTCTTCAATCAATAAGAGTATTTTAAATTGGCTGTAATATACAAACAAATTAATTTGTAAGGTGCTGCAACCAATATAAAAATCTTGTTCTTAGTTAAAAGCGTTTTAAATATTTCATAAAAATTTATAAAGAATATACGGTAAAATATAAATTATCGTATATTGGATGCATTTAACCTTTAGAACTTTATTTCAAGGTTTGTGTAAGGATACTTCGTGAACATGATTGTAGTCGATCGTGATTTCTGTCTTAAGTAGTAATTGCATCCAAAAAATACAACGATTATTTAACTATAACAGGTCGACCTGGAACAACAATCAGCACCCGTTCACGAGTAATTTTAATGAAACTCAGTATTTAATTTTTGAATAAATTTCCATATAAATGAAATTTACATTGCTGAGTTACGTTCTGATTCGTTAGTTGAGCGCAAGCGCCGATAGGTCCGTGTAACCATGAACGCGTAAAACATTAAGTAACTACTTTGGGTGAAGTTTACTTAATCAATAAATTATATTTATATTTAATATTATTTTTTTCCTTCATATATGATCATAAATTATCGTTAGTGTCTCCCCAATCCTGCCGGACATAGAGTTGCTATACTGATGCCGCTTATCTTGTAGGAGAGCCACCGAGTGTATTTTGCCACGTGATTGCAGGTGATGCTTAAGTCACCAATGGACTTGCAATAAATAGCCTTTAATGTACCAACACAAATACTTTATACGCGTAGCAAATAAACTCCAGCTATCCTACAAGTTTAAAAATCAAAACTCGTGTGCTAATATAATTTTGACTAGTAAGCACCAATTTACTAATGATTACATATTTTAATATGATATTATATAAAATACACATACAAACTTATATATACATACTAACATCTTGCCAATATCGTTATAATAATGGTTATATAATCACTACTTTTGTGGTCGCGGTCATTGTCATTAATGACTAACATGAGCGACACCTGTCTCTGAAAACATTAAAGATATTACAAAAATCTGGTTTTTAGCAAATATAGATGCGCAAACCCTTCTAAAGGAATTGGGTTACACGAAGAAAAGGGATGGATTAACGCACACATTCACATTGTCCGCTCCTCCGAGATTCTTGCTGACTTACGATCCAGACATACATAGTGTAGTGTCTTGACATCTAGTCTAAATTAAATATGTTTTAACAATCATTGGCACTGTTATGACATCGACAGTGACATTATCCGTGTGACATTAAGTGCCATATAAAGAATGTACAGCACAACACACTTCTAATCAGCCATCGGTTGGGAGCGGACGTCCTCGGGTGATGTGCAAATTACTGAAGAACAGTTGTTTCACCCGTGCCGAAACGCGAGACATTACACATGTCTTGCATGAGTGTGCTTATCTTGTGAACGGTCCTTGTACTTATAAGGCCTTGTTCATATAAAAAGAACGACGGCAGACGAAAGAAAACCGATAACCTTTGTTTTCTTTCGTGCATATTTCACTCACCTCACCACACATACCTACTCTTTCGTTCCATAGCTAACCGTCGCCCGTTACACGAGAACCCGGTCTAACCAGATCCTTGTTATTTGTATACCAATGTGTGACAGAGAGAAAGCTACACTAGTTTGTTAGTTACGTATGAACTATCTTTTATTCTCTACCACTTTATATACGGAAACAAAAAGGCAGAAAGATAAAGTCTATGTTCCACGCGATACAAAACAAATAATAATATGAGATAATATAATAAGTATAAACAATATATCACCTTAACATTATTATAAGTGTGACATAATGAAAAAATGAATTTGAATTTATTTGGTCGCAACATACTGCAATACAATATATCTATAGGTCAAAACTATTTTGCAACAATATGCAAACGGTACCTATGACGTAATATATCTTCTTGGATATACAACAGCACTCTTAACGCAAACGGAAGAACCATACGTATATATTTAGTACTCGAGAAGACCGAGCAGGTCCTCCTACTCATACGGTTCTGACAAATATATTATAAAGAGAAAGTTGATGATGTAGGTATTGGGGATTCAACATAATCTGCGTTATTAATAAACGCGAAGTAAAGTTATTCCAAATTTAAAACTTTTTGTCTTTATCTTACCTTCGTCACTACAATTACAGAATTACATGATAGAGACAAGTAATTTTAAAATTGGAGTAACTTTACACTGCGTTTATTAATAAGATAGAATAGGCGTACGTTTCACAAACAGATCGGGGATATCATATATAAAAGGAGCCAGTTGAGGAGTACCAAGAGTAAGGGATTCGAGTGAAAGAACCTGGGCAAAAGACATGGCCCTGACAAAATATGGATGTTCGTAACTCTGTCTAAGCCGGCAGGAGAAAGTGCTCGCGCAGTGTTAAACATCCCACGAAAGTTACATTTTCCGTTCATTCCCTTCACATCCTGTGCATTTACACAGGATTTCGTCAAGAAATTACCAAAATTACAGTATACCTACAAAACATAACCCAACAATCTAAGCCCCCAATTCCACCATTGAAGTAGGACGCGATTAGAACAATTAACTAAGCTTGCGACTGTTGAGTTGACAGATTCAATTCGGATTTCACCAACACAAACTAAACGCAACTATAGCCTAAACGCGATAATATGCTGACCGCTGAATTTTGTACGTTTAACATTTTATGCTATCCTTTCTATAGTGGCTTCTGTATAATAGGCACCACAATTCAGCCATTGCCACATTTATGTAGACCACCAGGTGTTTGAACGAATTTACCAGAGTTTATGGTATTGGTCAGTGACAAGATTGAATATTTTCTTATTATATTAAACCTGAAACAAGTTTGTATGAATAATACCTATTACTTTATTATATGATCGCGTTCAGGAGCTGTCACTGTTGTTATCTAATTGAATCATTGACATATTTATAACAATAATTCTGGTTTTGTTTATACTTATCGATGACAAATTTGACGGCGATTCTATTTTTATATGATATGTGACTGATGTAAATTCAGTTTACGTCAGCACACTCAAAAGGTATTGGTGAAATCGCTTTGTGTTTAATCGAGATCAAGAATTGCATTTGCACTCGTTACTAAACTGAGTTTTATTAAACTCCGTTTGAAGTGTCACTGGTGAAATCGGGGCTAAAGCGAAGCGTTATGAAATGAAAACAACAGTAGGTACAAATACAATTCTACAAATACAAGAAGTTCACCGTGAACCGAATTGGCTATCTGAGACCAATATTTTGAACCATTTCCTATTTTACTCTTTTTTCAAACCATCTATTGGATGACGTATTCGTATCCATTTATAAGTTATTTGTGTGAGTTAATATTGACATGTTGGAATGCAGATTAATGATCGATTGACGGGCTATCTTTGATTTTATTTATTATTTGATTCAAACTTGACGCAAAACAGAAAGAGACAAAATAGTTTGATAACTAAAATAGGTTTATTATGCGAATATTAAATACGATATTTTATATATTAAACAATTCATTCGCTAGTTTATAGCTAAGTTCCTATTACATTGGACTCCCTCATAATAATATGTGACACAAACTAACATACATTTAAATTTGGGCATGTCTTAAAAATATAAGTATATAAAGCAAACTTAACATTATAATAACGCAGGTATATGTATTGAAATAAGGTCTTAAATCGAATGTCTTCTAAATTTTTACGATTATATGAACGCATGCTATTTAGAAATTATATTTATGCATTATACTAACTTACACTATATAATATAATATTAACAGACATTTAATGTCTCTTTGGGACTATAATATTTTTGTATAATTGCATAATTTTAAAATGAAATGTATTACATGAAATGATAGCGAATAAATATATAACTTTAGGGGCTCAGACTTTAATTAATCGTTCAGACAGTCATCATTTTTATCAGCAATGAGAGACCTAACTTCTGAAAATGCCGTTTTATTCTATATTTCTCTTGTTGTTGTATAAATTCGAAACAGATTTAATGTTTATTGAGTGAAAAAGAAACACCGAAATAAAACTTTGCGCAACGTTTTACTACCAAAAATCAGATTATTTCAAGTTAAAATTCAATATTTTCAATCAAAAATCAACAAAAGTTCAAATATAACAAAGGGAGTGAAAAAAACACATTTCTAAATAGAAATTTCTTCACAACTGACACATTTGACGTTGACATACAGATTAAAAATACCCGTTTGACAGCATTCTAATTCACGCAAAGGTTAACTGAACCAAAGCAGTGTTTCAACAAGAAATATTGAATTTTAAAAGGTATATAGCGAAAAGCAGTTAAAAAATCTGGGAATACTTTTTTATTTCTACACGCCTGCCCCTTTTGTATTTTATATCATTCGCCATCTTTATCATCTATATATCAAGATTTATTTCGAGAATTCCATATTGAGTTTTTATTTTAATTTGAAATTCGGTGGTACTTTGTATTTTTACTTTGTCATTGTTTATATTGGGAGGACATAATCACGAGCATTTGGAGGTAGAAACTGATCCTCTGATGTCCAAACAGACTATTATAAATCTTGGTGAACCAGCAATGTATCAATCACATCAAAGTCGTGTTCTTCACGTTTATTTTCTTCAGAACAATGGCACTCATCACTAGATAATATAATATCTTACACATCACTTCTTCTATGATGATGAAAACAGAATTTGATCACTGTTCATGCCCGTGCTCATGGTAACATTTGTCCAATAATAAAATTACTGTGAAGTTTCTCGATTCACCTGTAAAAAAATTGTAAAAACTATAAATCCAGGTATTATGCCGCCAGTAATTATATTATGCCGTCGCGTTATAGCCTTATGTATACCCGCCTGGTACGTGTGTCAGTGTGTGTACACTACTCACCATATAGATGTGAATCAGCAGCTGGTGGTATCAGGCAGGCTCGGCGGGCGGCTGGTGGAGCGGCGGTGCGGGCGCGTGCACCAGCCTGCGGTGGGCCTCGGAGCCGGTGAGCGCTGCCACGGTGATGCCTGCCTGGTACGTGTGTCAGTGTGTGTACACTACTCACCATATAGATGTGAATCAGCAGCTGGTGGTATCAGGCAGGCTCGGCGGGCGGCTGGTGGAGCGGCGGTGCGGGCGCGTGCACCAGCCTGCGGTGGGCCTCGGAGCCGGTGAGCGCTGCCACGGTGATGCCTGCCTGGTACGTGTGTCAGTGTGTGTACACTACTCACCATATAGATGTGAATCAGCAGCTGGTGGTATCAGGCAGGCTCGGCGGGCGGCTGGTGGAGCGGCGGTGCGGGCGCGTGCACCAGCCTGCGGTGGGCCTCGGAGCCGGTGAGCGCTGCCACGGTGATGCCTGCCTGGTACGTGTGTCAGTGTGTGTACACTACTCACCATATAGATGTGAATCAGCAGCTGGTGGTATCAGGCAGGCTCGGCGGGCGGCTGGTGGAGCGGCGGTGCGGGCGCGTGCACCAGCCTGCGGTGGGCCTCGGAGCCGGTGAGCGCTGCCACGGTGATGCCCGCCTGGTACGTGTGTCAGTGTGTGTACACTACTCACCATATAGATGTGAATCAGCAGCTGGTGGTATCAGGCAGGCTCGGCGGGCGGCTGGTGGAGCGGCGGTGCGGGCGCGTGCACCAGCCTGCGGTGGGCCTCGGAGCCGGTGAGCGCTGCCACGGTGATGCCTGCCTGGTACGTGTGTCAGTGTGTGTACACTACTCACCATATAGATGTGAATCAGCAGCTGGTGGTATCAGGCAGGCTCGGCGGGCGGCTGGTGGAGCGGCGGTGCGGGCGCGTGCACCAGCCTGCGGTGGGCCTCGGAGCCGGTGAGCGCTGCCACGGTGATGCCTGCCTGGTACGTGTGTCAGTGTGTGTACACTACTCACCATATAGATGTGAATCAGCAGCTGGTGGTATCAGGCAGGCTCGGCGGGCGGCTGGTGGAGCGGCGGTGCGGGCGCGTGCACCAGCCTGCGGTGGGCCTCGGAGCCGGTGAGCGCTGCCACGGTGATGCCTGCCTGGTACGTGTGTCAGTGTGTGTACACTACTCACCATATAGATGTGAATCAGCAGCTGGTGGTATCAGGCAGGCTCGGCGGGCGGCTGGTGGAGCGGCGGTGCGGGCGCGTGCACCAGCCTGCGGTGGGCCTCGGAGCCGGTGAGCGCTGCCACGGTGATGCCTGCCTGGTACGTGTGTCAGTGTGTGTACACTACTCACCATATAGATGTGAATCAGCAGCTGGTGGTATCAGGCAGGCTCGGCGGGCGGCTGGTGGAGCGGCGGTGCGGGCGCGTGCACCAGCCTGCGGTGGGCCTCGGAGCCGGTGAGCGCTGCCACGGTGATGCCTGCCTGGTACGTGTGTCAGTGTGTGTACACTACTCACCATATAGATGTGAATCAGCAGCTGGTGGTATCAGGCAGGCTCGGCGGGCGGCTGGTGGAGCGGCGGTGCGGGCGCGTGCACCAGCCTGCGGTGGGCCTCGGAGCCGGTGAGCGCTGCCACGGTGATGCCTGCCTGGTAGGCGGCCGGCACGCGCACGTGCCTGGTGCGGCCCTCGCCCTCGGTAGCGCCCGCCTGCCTCCACTCACGAAGCACGTTCGCTACCTGACCTGGAAGCCACGAAAGTGTCTTCTTACATGGCAACCATTTTGAATCTCTTGAATTTTAGTATCATAGCAGCAATAATACACACTAGGTAAAGTTTCAATAAACAGAAGAATCATAGTAATAAAGTCCCCGTTGGTAACCCTTCGGATAGGAGACTAAAATAGCATTTTGAGGGAAGTTTAAAAAAAATCCTTAAAGCACTTACCAAGTACGTTCATCTTGTGGAAGCGGATGTCGGGTACTGCGGTGAGTACAGACATATCGGTTTCAGGGTTGTAGCGAGCCACCACATCCCGGGCTCGCAGCAACAGCACCGACGGAGACACCAACCGGCACCAGACAACATTCTCTGGCACACACTCCACGGGGTTGCACATGAATATACCTGACAAATCACAAATCTCTTGTTATTTACCCTAAAACACCAACAGATGTAAAGAAAAAAAAACTCTGTTAAAAAAACCGACATAAAAATTTAAAAGTATAAAATAAACTTAAATTAACTTAATAAAGATTTAATTTACACCTCTTATGCAAATGTTATACCTTTAATAATAATAAAATACTATTATTTGAATATGCTACCTATTGATAGGATTTAAGTCGGTTCCGCCAACGTGGTGTCCCGGTGAAATATGTCTAACCTAGAATAGAATTAATGTCTCACCTAGCTCTCAGCTTGTAGGTCAACCAGTTGTTTCGGTTAAAGAACAACAGCCGGCTGATGATTCCGAAGAGTGGCTGAAAAGATTCTTGCTAAACGTGCGGTTGTGGAATACCCACCATCACAACCTTATGCTAGTTGCAACCTTAACACCCCTTACGAACATTACGGACGTCGTTTACACCGACTTCTCCAAAGCGTTCGACAAAATAAATCATGATCTCCTATTACGAATCTTTCGGAACTGCACTAAGTTTTCAATTGGTGGATAGACTATGACATACGGAACCGCAGTTAAGCCTTATGCATCAAAGTTTGTTTACTCCGGATTCCTATTTTATCTTTCGGGAAAACACAAGAATACTACCATCCACGTAAGAAAATCCACCTTTGTTTGTTTTTCATTTTAATAATTAATTTGTTGTGAAAATCATGTAACGATAGGCATATCATATGGTTACCTAGCGTAAGAGAATCCGGAATTTTCATGTCCTACATACTATGGTCGAGTAATTTAACATACTAAGGATGACTATTCAATATGGGAGAGGCACGATGCCAATCTATGACGTCTGTATTACTACCACATTCACATAGAAAAACCCGCTCTTTATTTGCCATAGATTAGTGTTGAGAACCGGCGCCCATAAATCCTATCCTCTGGGCACTCTGTTCTCCTCCAAATCGACTCTTAACGACGATGTAAAGACACCGCCGACCATGCCACGAAGGAACGAACGTGCAGTTCATATTAAACTCTGTTTTCCTTGGATGTTAAGAAACCATGGTGCTCAGAATTTCACGTTTTCGTCTTACGTTTATTCCAGCCCTTATACTCAAAAAGCGTAGTCTGGACTCTTGGAAGTCAGCGGCTCAGATAGACGGCTATGTGAGCCCAAAAAAGGAGACAGTTTGGATCAGGCTAACTACAAACGTATTGGCTATTAACCCTGCCTTCCAAAATCATGAAAAGCAATATTTACTGCCAGCTCTTGGTGTATACCAAGGGTAGGCACTACAGGGTCACCAGTTGACCTTCAGCTTTTGCCAAAACAAACAGCGGTGACTATCGACAGTAAGGGAGGAGGCCTGGCAGTTAGTCTAGATATAGAAAAGCAATTGTTGCTCCCTCCTGAAACATAAATAATTCGGTCTACCAGCTTATGCAAGTGGACTACCAGCTTTCTTACTGGGCGCAGCGTATAGTTCATTGTCGACAGATATTCTCAGACCCAAAAACCGTAAACGCTGGAGTTGCCCTATATGCTATCTCCTACACTGTTTCTTCTGCATATCAAAAATATTTTCGACGCCTCCAACATACATTGCTATGCAGATGACTGTACTGATGATGCCGTACACACTGGCAGTGGTCTCTCTCGGGAAATCATCGACCAGTCAAGAGACTTGTCTTCTATCGAGTGTCCTTGAGAAGATCGCGGAATGGGGAAAAAATTTACCTTGTAACACAAGTTGCCCACAAGACTCAGGTTGAAGCCTTAACCACTAAAAACTCAATTTGTCGTATCACCACTTGGTTCATCTATCACGGGGCACTAATTGGATGATGCAAATACATTTCGTATTATTTATCTACATCACAGTTTTCTGCTTCCCTCAGGGCGACTGTTATTTTAAAAGTAGGTATATATAGGTAGCCAGTGACGGGTTAAGCAAGCGCGGGTCCCGTAGCGAATTCTTTCAAAGAGCTCTCGATTTATATTGGAAATAGTCGGTTACCGAGTGTGTTAGGAGGAAAATTTTCACGTTTTTGTGACGTCAAGTAAATTCAATATACCACATATGATTAATATTCATTCAAAATATTTATGCTCAAGCAGAGATGGGTGTTGTTTAAATATGCGAGGCCCCATTTAGCACGCGGCCCGTATCAATTGCTACTTTTACTACGTGGTAAAATCCGGAGCTTGCCCTACTATTACGTTACATTACGTTTATCCTTGCCCACCCACCCACTTTACTTTTACAGATTATTTTCTTTTTGTATTTGATGTCTTCTGATTCATATTCATATTTATTTATTTGCTATTAAATAGGGTGGTTTTTACAAATTTGGTCTTACAATAGCTTAAAGTATCTCCGATTTAGCCATTACCAATAGCATGCAAACTTGGTAAAACTTGGTAGATTGTATTATACTGTATTTTGATTAGAAAAAAAAATTCGATGGAGAAATTGTTTATGTATAAGCGAGCAGGTGACAGTAGTATTACCTCGAGGTGAAACACCAAACACCATCTGGTGATGCCAAGCATCGGGAACATCTCCTTCACACCCTTGTTGCAGATTCAGAGTTAATATTGGCACAGCTCCTAAAAAGAGTTCATACATTAAAGGACCATAGACAAATCTCATCCATCGGCTTACTACATTTTGTATAAAGTATTATTAATTACAACAAAGCCCCAAATACAAGAAAATAAGTATTCAATTTATTTTGAATTTGATTATGTTGCAGTTGTTATCAATTCAAATCAAAAATATTTAATTTCGTAGGTAAATTGCATTACACTTCAAATATGTTGTTCGGTAGGCAGGTTTCCCTACAGAAGAACGAGCGAGAAACTCTAAGGTTGCTCTTTTCAAAACAGAATTGTATTACTTGTTCTTATTTTCAATTTAATTTACAAATCATTTCAATTACAATATAAGCAATGTGATGCAACAAAAATACTAAACGTCAATTACTAAATGCCTTAAAAATGTAAATTAATAAGTAAAAACATATGTAATAGTTGCCTCCCTCGAACATATTTGAGGGAAAGGAACGACCCGCCCCACGTCACCGCCACAAGCCGTGGCACTGAGCAATCATGACGATGCCTGTCACGAGAACTCTACCAAATAACAAAAGATAATGTTCATCTACATAGAGAAATACTCACTAAATGCCTTTACTTACAATTTGACCATTTTGTTTAAATTTATATAAAATAACTCAAAGTGTTAAGTTATCAACTAGCTAAGTTAAAAAAAAAAGATATACTGGCTTTATTCATAAGCAGCTTTACAAAGCGTCATATTAAAAATATAGTCCAATTAAGATTAATGGAAGATATTTGTCAATTATTATATCGCGTCTTTAACAATTATGACGGATTTTTTTTCATCCTAACCTTTTTCTGAGTCGCTTAGTCAAACTCGTATCTTCCCGTAAATGGTATTTTATTCATCTCACGTTATAATATTGACACGAGAGTGGGTCAGGGATTACAAATAATACTCCGCTTATAGGAATGAGTCTTTATTTGCGTTCACTTTTTCTGAACTTGCACTTCGCCGGTCTGCCACTGTTCCTCTTGTGGGCGGCGGTACCTTCAACGCGTCACACCGCACCGAACACTAAGTCTCTTCTATCTTCTTCTTCTTGGAACACTTCCACTTTTCACTACTTCTTCTTCTTCTTTACACTTTCGAGTCAGAACTAGAACTGCCGTAGGCCACGCTTAGTACGGCTTATATACCCCCGGATCTGTTCAATTTTCAAAATGATTCTCCCATTCCATCTTTAAATTTAAATTGTACTAGAAAATTCTTTTAACTATTAATATCCTGCTTATACATTTTCCATCCCTTTTTTTCTGTTCGATTTGATCCTGAACTTACTAGAAATTTCCATTAACTTTACAAAACCCAAAAAATTCCATACACTGGTAGGTGTATCGAACCCGGGTCTACAGCGTCTAAAGTAAACACTTTTACGCCAAAGCTACGAGTATTGCTGACGGAGCTGTTGAAATTATCAATGTGTTGAAGTTTGACAACTCTCGTCATGTACGTAGAAGCGTTGCTACGCGATAATATGAATTATTCATAATCAAACAATTCAGACAGAACAAAATAAAATATGAAACAAACAAAAAAATGTTTTTGTTGCCTGTATTAGTTACTCTGTACTAGTCCACTGTTCTTACCTAAAGATATCCAGTCTGCAAGCCAGTGTGAGAGTGACATGCTCCGTTCAGGGAAGGTAGGAAAGAACCGTGCTGTTACGAGACCGTCTGATGCTCTCTGAAGGCCGTTCACAATATCAGCCGCTGTGCAACCAGCAATCGACCGTGATAATATATACCTGAAAGACACAGACAACTTATATATTTAAACGACCACTAATTATTGCATATATCTCGGAATTTGCAGATTGGTTTGGATGAAACACGGGTTTTTGGGTGAGATAAACCGACTTAGCTGGATCTCATTCTTAAAAATACCTAAAGTACTTTTTCGGATTCGTGATGTTTGTAGAAAGAACACACAGCAAGTAACTGTTTAAAATAATATTTTTTATGGCACAGAAGAAACACAGCGGGCTTCCTTTTTCTTTCAAAATATGGTAACGTAAAATTTGTAATTAGACGTACAATAAAACTTATTATTTAATAGACTGAGGTCGGTCCATTCCCAATCTGTGGTATCATTAAGAATACCATTTATGTTATTCTTTTGAATTTCGTAATACATTTGTTTTGAACATTTTCTGGGATCTTGTTGTAAAGGCATATAATACTATATGTTTATGTCTGTTCTTGGCGTTAACATTATGGTTATGATAGTTTCTAGCAAATTCACTTATGTGCCTACATACATACATACATGACATTATCAAGGTTATATTGAGAAGCATCAATTAAAATGTTTATTTCTCTAAATTTCTCTCAATGATTCTTTAGGACTTGGGTTATAAATAGTGCGATTAGCCCTCTTCTGAATCATCACTTTAATGTAATGCAGTCAAAATTATTTTCATCCAACCCCTTCTACATGAACAAAACACCCCAACATTTCTTCATCAATAACTTAGTAGTTATGCAGTGATAATTCAAATAATTGACACTTTCAAAGTAAAATAAAATTTTACAAACCTAGGTATTTGAGCATTATTTGCTCTTTGTCTTGTGCCTACTTCCGAGTTTATTCTCTCTATATTGACAGGCACACCTAATGCAAGCTGAAAAAAAAACACAAATCCATTGAAAATGTGTTAAGTGTAGAAAGTATTCAGTTTGTGGTCGGAACAGTTTCTGCAGCTTGAAGCAAGACAACCCCTCATGCTTTAAGTGACATCAAAGGAAATCATATCTTCAATATCACTTTACTCAATTAGGTTAAGGAAGTGACATTTATTGATGTCATTAGGGATGGGCCGAACTTCGTTTTTGCACTCGGTTTAACCGAACTTCGGCGGCTTGAACAGAACTTCAGCATTCGGCCAAGAATTTGGTACAAGAAAAATAAAACAAATATCTGCAAATTTTTTTTATTGATAATAATAGAACCAAAAATCCCTCATAACTGTTAAATAAAACAAGCCTTTAACACTTGCAACATGAAAATAAATACGCGGGAGAGCGCAGAGTGCGGGTAGGGCGTAGCTAACCGCGATCCATAAACAAGACGCAACCTGTCACTCCCGAGAAATCGCGGCTAAAATCAACAGAAATCCGGAGGTGGAAGTGTTCAGCTCAAAGCACATTTTCCCATCACTACATGTTATACTATTTATAACTTACCGCCACTTTGGAAAAGCCGATTTTATTTTTCTTAACAGAAACAGATTTAAGAATCAACAAATTATAAAACGAATGTGGCTCTATATTTTTTTCATAAATAGATTAGTTAATCCCATAAATAGGTTTTAAATTTTATCACAATCTATCTCATTAAGCTGTAATTCATTGGGTTAGGCCCAATATACATATAAAATATTCTTGGTCAATAAACAGCAAAGTAAAACATTTATTCAGTTCACATTTGATTCGTACAGTGACAGTTGACACACGACTAAGGAGAAAAGTGTGCTTACAATGTCTTTAAGCACACTTTTGCGGTTCCTCTGATGATTTGTCCTAATATGGATATAGCACGTCATTGATAGGGCCGCTTTCGCTTTGACAGCCTCAAATATACAACAAATACTTCTGAACCAACTCACAAAAACATTGACGACAGCAGTTGCTCCACAAGCAGAAGTACCAATTTGTGTGACCTGCCTCTCGCAGGCTTCTCGTTCAGTCCACACCATGCAACGAGGTGGCTCCACACATGGTGTACTATCCGATGTACTTGGTCCTGCTTCAACATCCTGTTATTTAGAAAATATTTAAAGTTATTTACTACCTTTTCGAAAAGATCTACAACAATCTTAACATAGCCTAACAGCACAATGAAGAATATTACCTTGCAGTACATTCAGTTCAAAATAAATGGGTATAAAAATATTTTGGTACAACTATAGTTGTAGTGGGGTCGTTGACCGCTAATTCAATTCGCAACGTATGAAATATAAAAACAAATCATTATATTAATACGAAAACGCAGTTCAAAATTACTTTTTTGATTTCATTGAAACAAGAACTAATGTATTTCTAGTCATATAAGGTATACGCTCATAAAGTATTTTTGAGTTTTATTTAATGGACTTTGCAAGTGACAAACATAAAGACTTCGAAGTTTGGTCATTTTCACTTTTTACTCTAAAAGTCATCGATTATGCTTTAAGAAGTTAGTAAATTGTACTAAACTTTAAGCCAAACAACAGCTCTATAGGTAAACCTGATGAGGAACGAGCTATGGAAAATTTAGTATTTTAAGTTTGCTCCCGTCTGGATCAAAACGTTATTAAAATCGTTGTGCCTATAAAAACAAGATTATAGTACAAACATTTTATTTACTTTCAGTTAAGAATAAAACAAATGTTACGGGACTAGCTGTAGGTCACTCAAATTCTTGAAAAACGAAAATGTAAATTTCGATGTCGGGCTCTGCACTTTGTATAGATATGTACCTATGGATATTATGAAAGAAAAAAATAAATACATAAAATAAAGTAAGACGTAATTTTTCGGTGGTGCGCAGTAAGCATAAGTTATACGAAGTTGCATTTGGAATCACGCCACCGCAGCTGATCCATAAAACATACCAATAAATCAAAAATACATTATACTTTGTGAATTTAACCTTTTAACTGTCGATTTGTTCTTGATTCTGTATAAATTGATTTTATTTCGCCTTATAGATTTATAATTGAATGATTGTATTCAGCACGCCATAGTGGTCAGGAAGGTAAGCCACTTTGACATTGAAGCAACAGGACTTAATATTTTGATTTCATATTTAAATAATAGAATTCAGAATGTTCATATGAATGGCAAAAGATAGGAGTTACGGCAAGGATCTATTCTTGGACTGCTTCTCTTTCAAATTCATAAATAGTGAAATGTATTTTTGGCACATTTACAAAGTGAAAAAAGACAACATATTTATTAGCGAACAAGGTCACCTACAAATTTTCTAGCAAAGTATATAGTTTTCGATTCTATATGATAAACATAACGGAATTGGCTAATACCAAATTCTAAGCATACGTTATTAAAACGGAATAAATTGAAATAGACACGACTCGCTTTAGTTATTTTCACAATATTATTGTATTAAAAGTAGCACGAGTTAAATGCGTAACGCGCTCCCTCGGGTAATAGGTGCCTAGCTACCTTTTATTATTAGATACCGTTGATAACTCGACTATAACTACTCGGCTCAAAGTTAGCAAGTCTTTTCAGGATCTCAGAAAATGTACAAAACACAACAGTAGTAAATTGAAAACGAATGGTTAAAAAATACTTCCTAATAACGGTCTCAAAACGTGCCTATGTTATTTATGTGATAACTGGGCCGAAGTTTAGCGAGCAGAAAATCTGTATCATGGAGTAAATAAAGTAAATAGTAAAGGTGTTCTTCCTTTTTTTTTTTGTTTATCTATTGGCTTAACTGAAAACTATATTGTCTGATACTGGCAAACACAAAATTACCAATAAATTATAATCAAGGAACAAATTGAAATTAATTGGTGTAGTGTCACCTCAATATAAGTTTATCGGCATGCAATTGCAATTGTTTCGTATAAATATTAGATCAAATACTTGATATATTTTAGTGTATTTACGATAGTAAACTAATGTTAATATTCGATTAGGTTCTTGTTATCTAAAGTCAATGATATTTATGTAATTAATGTAAATACAATAATAGATATGACATATCACATGAAGATAAAATCTCAATTTTATAATTATTAAAGTACAGGAAAGTAAACAATTTCAACCACATTATGAAGAACATATGCATATAATAGGAGTAAAAATATACATACTAAACTAAATTTGTATCCAAAATTTATGAACGATGCGGAACTCGAACCCGCATCTCTCGGGTTCCGTCTGATCGCTCTGTTCAGACACATGTTCAAAGTGTTGTAAGATACTATATTTTTATAGAAGAACAGGAGCACATATGGGAGCACTACACAATCGTGCAAGGAAGCTCATTCCACAGTTTTGTTTACGTGTCAGGAAGTTAAAACCTCACTTTGGATGAACACCACACAACTGGTGGTGGTGAGAAAGATATCCAAGTAGGAGTCGTGTCGTGCGAACGTTGAATTCTGCCATAGGAAACGGGTAAAACATCTGTTCGGAACACTCCATGCGGCATAGGACACACGACGAAGCGGTGCGAATCTCTACGCAACGCCAACGCATAGAGCTGTTCATAGAGTACTGGATTCTAGAAATTCGAGCAGCTCTGTGTCGCACGCAGAAATCAGAGAGCAATATTCTATATGTAGCCGGACTTGCGCTTTGTAGAGCGCTACAATTGCACCAGCCTGAAGTATTGCCTTGCTCTATTAACAGCCCTCCGAATCGAAAAATTGACAATCACTCGAGATTTCGGGACCCAGTATTCCAATACTGCGAGGTATTAAGGGGAATTTTCTCAAAGAACGGTGATACGACAAAATTAGGCTTCTTTTTGTGGTTAACACGCAAACTATAGTCTCTTTATTGAACAAAGCTCATTTCAACCTCATTCAAGAAGATCAAAAGAGAATTCAATAGAAGCTACGAGATTTTTCCCGCACTGATCCATTTTTTTTTATTTTTTTTTAAGACGACGATTGACAACGGTTGAGACGACTTTGATTCGTGTGTTGTATCAACATCTGTGTATATTTAAAATTTTCTTATTACTTTTGACATTGTTTAAATTTTATTGATAATTGAATTTTATGTTATTTTTAATTTTATATGTAAACAATATTATATTCTGTGTTAATAAGTGTAATTGGTTATCGGCCGTTCTTGTTAACACTAAATAAATAAAAAATCCCTCCAGTTCCTATCATCGCCTCCAAGATGGCCAAAGAGTCAGCCAAAAAAAATTTCTTGAGTTTTATATACTTACCTACATTGCGATTTTTTTTTCGCAACTGATTATAACGCATAATTCTAACAAATGTGCCAAACTCATAATAATTGTCGCAAATATATTCATTATATACATAATAACTTCTTAATAGTATATCTAGTTTCTGATTAAAAAGCTTCTTAATAACTGTAAATCATCTTAAGTATGAAAACTAACCATCTGTAAGCTGTGACCTTCCATATCCGATATTGGCTTCTCATTGATCAACTTCTTTGCCATATTAACATGATATATGGCCGATATCAAATTTGCCGACTCAAGTGTAGCACTTTCCCCTTGGTTGATTTTATGTGCCATACTTACATCTCTGTGATCCTCACCATCTTAAACAAAACAACAACCATTATGTTGATTTAAATAAATTTAAATATGAAATCTAAAATGATTCATACAATTTGTTATCTGTAAAATATTAAAAATTGATTTAATTGCACATGTAGGTGCTGATCTTCTGCAACAGATTAATCATGATTACATAGTTGAATGTAAAGCAGGGCTGAAAAGCCATTGCCAGCAAATTTTTAGTTTTAGTCTTTTATTATAGAAGTGATCACTGTCGCCAATACTTTCCAGCAACACCAAAAGCCTCCCACACATTGCCGTCCTTTGGGAATGTGTACATGCAAAATTTCTTAAGTATAATGTAATGTCATATCATCCTGGAACAACTTAAACCAGTGTATGGGCATATGGATTTGAACTTTCAGGTATCGCCTCCAAAAGCAATAAGGAAGTTTCCAAGCCAAAACTATAAATACATTCCACAGGATCTCAATGTGACAACCACAAAGCAAAAAACATCCATTACAGGTCTCAATATCAGAATAAGAACATGTTCATGCCTTGCAATAAACCTTATAGGCATCATTAGTAAACTATAAAAGAGAGCTGTGTGAACCCAAGGACAATGGTAAGGTTATGGGAATGTTTAGTTGCTGTATGAAGATAGTCACAATGCTGTGATAAGGCTGTCATAAGACAAAGAGCCAACATTGTCACATCTTGAAGCAGTGTTAGTCCCTAGGGTGGTGATGGTTGTTCCTGTTGTATGCATGCAATCTGTAAGGGAATGCATAATTGCAGAATCAGAATTGGAGCAACATGTTTTGTATAATTGTCAGCTCAATATTGCATAACAGGACTGGTCTTAAGACTGCTGTATAATGCCATTTGCCTACTTTTTGTAGCATGTCCCCACTTTCACCCATGAGACTAGTATAATTGAGAAAATATAGCTAAAATAAGAGGTTTAGCAACATCAAATATTTTCCAATAATAAAATTACAAAAATAGCCTCATATTGTAGTGATAAAGACGTACTTACACTTTAAAACTTCCCTTGGTGTTACTAGATCTCCGCTGGAATTATGAACACCTGAAGGTTCAATTTCAGGACAGTGAGTCATAGTCCTCTTGACCTTTATCTTTTCACCTTTCTGAGTAGTATGTATTATGTACTCAGTTCGGACTACTTTCACCTTTTTAGCAACAACATCCTTCTCAACAGGTGTCTCTTCTGTTGTAGTTGCAAAGTCAAATATTGAGGCCCTTGGCGGCCTTGCTACAATGGGATTAATTAAAAGTGGTGGAACTGGAGCAGGTTGATATTCAGGAGATATTCCTCTTATTTCAGGTTCATCTCCTTCTGGGATATTAGGTACTTCAATATCTACTTCAGGACTAGACTCATCACCAGTGTCTGCTTCACATGATGGGCCAGGGTCAAAATCCATTTCCAGATAATCCATATCTGGACTTGACCCTCTGGAACCTTGTGCCATAGGCACTGGTGCTACTTGTTGAGGTGGCATAGCTGGAGAGATGGAAGAATTCAATGTTAATGATATATATATATATATTATAATATAATGCTAAGAAAACAGGTTGCTAAGTCAGATAAATTCTCACCACCCCTGTATGTATAGATACAGCCATCCTCAGATCCTAAAGAGTAGTCATCATTGCCAGTATCACTTGAGCTGTCATCTCCATCAACATTTGCTCTCTTTAATTTTAAAGAGGATGGTCTTTTCTTGTTTTCTCTTGCTTCACTGGGGCCGGGAAGATTAAAAATTTTATCGTTGCTAGGACATGATAATCCACTTGTTGAAGGTGCATTGGAGTCACCAATGTCATGTTTACTTAATTTATCAATCTTATCTGTTTGGTCACCTTTATTTATGCTCATTTTGCAATTAATTTCTGAAGAAACTTGGCTTGAATGAGAACTTGATCCATTATTTGGCAAATGATCAGAGATAACTACGTTATTTTGTGAAGGATGAACAATGTTTTCATTGGTTGATACCGAATTGAATTCTGATTTTCGATGGTAATTTAATTCAACACGAGCACAATTTTCTTCATTTGACAGTGACGAGCTTCCTCCATAATCGACATCACCTTGCCCTCGTTGTTTCATGCAACACTTGCTTGAATTATCATCTAAATTAACTAAATCCTGCTCTTGTTTATTCCTCATTGGTGAAGATGTACCCTTTGAATCCATAATTTAAAAACTAACTTTTGGTACTGTCGGCATTTTAAACAGGTTAAACACCAGTGAAATGATAACAGTTCTATAATTTCAAGTGCAATTATTTAAAATGTAAAAGACATTTATCCTTTTCTATAATAATTTTCCGTTTATACAAAGACCATTAAACTAGGAATAAAGATTAATTGAATAATAACAAATCAATTTCAACAACATGTAGCCATAGAATATAGATATATTTTCTTTTTTTTTGCTAAGACAGCAGTAGTTTATGACATACAGCCAACAGTATACATTACAGACTTACAGAGTACTTTTAGTTATATTTAACTTACGTATATAATGACAATAAAACATACTTTTTTTTCTTGCTTTCCTGTTAAGTTCCCAATATAAAACCTATGAATATAAAAAACACAATTTTTTTAATAAAATATCTTCTTTTGAGGTTTCTGTGGAAGAGTAATGTCACATTACTCTGACCAATTCGAGTATGTGATTCTATTCTAGTAAATTCTTCCTACTGTGGCTTCTGTGGAAGACACACCACAGATTTGCAAGTATCACGCTAGAGTAAAAGAGTAGGGATTCTATTCTATTCTATTCTTCCTACTGTGGCTTCTGTGGAAGATATACCACAGATTTGCCAGAATCACGTTAGATTAGACTACCAAGCTTTGAGTATGTGTCTTCTAAGTTTAACGGTAATAATCGGTGTTCAGATTACATAAAGTTTAATTTTCTAATAATATCTGAAACAAATAATATACATGCTTGTAAGACTATAAACAACATACACAAATAGAAATACTTAAATAATTAATTAATATAAGTACTAAATAATATTTACAACTTAATCTTATTTATTTTAATATATTTACACAAAATATTTACAAAAGGAGTGTAAACTAGGGAGAGGAGACATTTAACGGAGGTTGGACGGTGGACTTCAGCGGGTATATAATTGTGCAGAGAAGATTGCATTAAGGGACAACTAAAGAATAAATGATCCATGTTTCCCTCATCAAGACCACAATCACATAGAGAATGATCCCTAATTCTAAGTTTAGCTAGAAAGACTGGAGTGCAGGCATGGTTTAAACGTAAGCGGCATATAGTTGAGATTATTGTTTTATTATGAATCCTACATTTTGAGAACCAAGGTTCTGGTTAGAGTTCTCCATAAAATTTACCTTTTAAAGTTTTGGAAACTTGCCAAATGTTTGACCAACTCTCATACATCTTGGGTTTCAGGGTAGAGCACAAGTCATGAGTAAATATTTCAGAATACTGAAAGGAACCTGAATGAGCAGCTGATCTAGCACAGGCATCTGCATTTTCATTACCAGAGATACCCTTGTGACCTGGAATCCAAGCTAAAACTATGTTAATTTTGAGTTCATAGCACTCTTTCAAAGTTTCTCTTATTTTGAGAATGACTTTTTGACTTAAACGGATTTGAGAGAATTGATTGGAGGCAACTTTTAGAGTCTGAAAGGATAATAGAATTGTTGATGTTGTGAGATTTAACAAATAGAATAGCTTCAAGAATGGCGATTGATTCCCCTGTAAACACAGAAGTGGTAGGTGGGCAGCTATAACTCAGAGTAGGGATAGTATTGAAATCAAAACTTCTGTCATTGTCAACCTCTTGTCAGCTGTCTTGTCATTACATTGACTTCCACGAAATGACAAATGACAATACCATTTTGAAAATTTACAAATTATATAGGTACCTACTACCTTTTATTCAATCACTTTGTCCAGCTGCTCACTGTGATTTTTAGCTGTACGTACGACAGTATTTTCAATCAACTGCGTATTTACATTTCATGCAAAGTTGAAAGTGAAAATTACAACGTGGTTTAAGACCATTGTGCTTAATATTATATAAAATGGCTTACGCCTACTTGTTTAAGTATATCATCATCGGTGACACAGGTATTGATTTTATTCATTCCATGAAATTTTTAGTTTTGATAAAATTTAGTTATTGCTGCTAAGGGTTAGCGTACCAAAATATATTTTAAGCTAATTGTTTGGTTAAGGTTGATTCAATAACATCAACATATCCATAAATTAATCAATTTACTTCATTATGTTAATATCATATTTACGCCACATAAGGCAAAGCTCCGCCTACGCATAATATTTTTCAGGACAGCAACTTTTTTCTAATTTAGATATTATTTGACTTCACATTTATATATTATAGTATGTATAAGTATTTTGTTAATGATGATTATTTTTATCAAGGGCATTCTTTGTTTGTACACAAAACAAAATAACAAAGAACTCTTCAGCTTTTTGTGTATATGTTATAATAATACAGTGTTAAATAGAGTTTTTATTGAATGTTATTAAACCTTGTTAGGTGTCGGTAAATCCTGCTTGCTGCTACAGTTTACAGACAAGAGATTTCAACCAGTTCATGACCTTACTATAGGAGTTGAATTTGGAGCTCGCATGATCACAATTGATGGGAAACAAATCAAACTGCAAATTTGGGACACAGCAGGACAGGAAGCTTTCAGGTTCTGAATTATTCTTTGTACAACTTTTACTCCAAATTCAAAATTTTACAGTTCAATACTTATTTTATGCTACAATTATGTATTTAAATTATTGTATGTGTTTTTGATGATCAAACTACCCTGCAAACAAAATGCACATTATTTTCAATAAGACATTTATGTATTCTTTAACTAATATAAGATAAATATACTATATTCACCAACTGCCTTAGGATGTTCATCCAGGTCCTGGGTAGCAAACTGGGTTTAAAAAAGTGTATTCAGTGGTGCTATAATAGCAACATTAAATTAACACATTGGTAGTGCTATCTAACCTTAATCATAAATAATAATTCTAAAATTTCAAGTACTTTAATAATTGAAATTTTCAAACAAACAAATTATATATTTAGAAACAAAATTTCAATCACCCTTATGTGGTCCCATAAGTCGGCCTGAAATAAATGTTGGTGCCTATGCCAGCATACTGCTACTGAATATGTGAAGTATATAAGTATTTTTATTTTTGAATATTTTTTTATGAATACAGTTGAGTAGTTGGCAACATTAAATAATAACTATTTAATGATCATTGTAGTGCCACTCTGTACATACCAACAGGTTGGCAATAGCATACCACACAAGTATTGTCATTCCTCTGGTCTTTTCTATGGAAGACCTAAAAACACATGGTTTACCCTGGTATGTGATCACTAGTTAAATATAACTTAACTAATTATCTATTCTTGTACCACATGTCATTGGTACAATAAAAAGGAAAATATCTACACTAATCCATACATTTACTAGACAAAACAATTAAGGTTGTTTCTCATTTTAAACTTATTTTTGTCATAGAATATACAATCAATAAATAATAATAATAATTGAAAGAAATGGCTGGTTGAAAAACTTGGATGGACAGCCAAAGGTAGTTTGTGGTTATCACAATGATAGTCTATACATATAGACAATTCATATCATACAAAAACAAGCCGATATGTGGCATATGGCACAAATAACACCATATTAATCTTTACTGCTATGTCTATACATTTCTGTGTTTACTCCAGCTGTTTAAAATATTTTTGGTCAATAGGCAGCAATGTTAACACTTTTTCAGTTTAAGCTGCATATTTTCTG
This sequence comes from Leptidea sinapis, assembly GCF_905404315.1. NCBI lineage: Eukaryota > Metazoa > Arthropoda > Insecta > Lepidoptera > Pieridae > Leptidea > Leptidea sinapis. The sequence goes on along the minus strand of NC_066289.1, from coordinate 11,670,839 downwards.
TTCAATCCAAGATATTTTAAGTTTTTAATAATCACACTAATATTATAAAGGCAAAAGTTTGTATTTTTACTTATTGGTATATGTGTATATTTGTTACCTACTCCTTCACACTAAATGAATTTAGATCTAATAAGTAAAGTAACCTAAAATGAGAGAAACAAACACTCAAATATAATATTATTATTTATAATTCGGTAAACTAGATATTAAAATGCTAAGTTCCCTGAAATAAATTTAATTAGTTCAAATTAGTCTTTTAGACTTAGACATTTTTGCTCGGGTATCTGGTTGGCATCACATATAGGGAGGATTTAACAATACGAGTATTCTAATAATATGTAAACCTTGGGCGACAATAACAATTCAAAAGTCAAATAAGCAAAATGATTTGTACTTCTAGTGAATAAATTCGTAAAACAACAATTAAAAATTTTTCATTCAAATGCTAGGTCATCTACAGCCAAATGTTGTTGCAAAACGATACACGTTATATTTTACGTGGAATTAAAACAAAAACTATCTACACTTGGCGATTATGAATCAGTTATCTATGCTCGTGATCTTGGTAGTTACTACAACCAAAGTAATATTATATGATAATTTTTTGACTTTACAATTGCAATAAATTGTATAGTGATAAAAAGTATTAATGTGTCATATATTATTTTTTGTGTCATCGAAGTGTGAATTGTATCATATGTAAAGAAGCTCGGGCTAGAGCGTCCTCGTATTCGCTGTGGTTCGGTTGGTTTTCTTGCTTTCTAAACATTTGATCGAAGATAGAGCCCTAAACACTGATTGATATTTTACAGGTCCATCACCAGATCGTACTACCGAGGTGCGGCGGGTGCCCTATTAGTGTACGACATAACAAGACGAGACACATTCAACCACTTGACAACATGGCTAGAAGATGCCAGACAACATTCCAACTCCAATATGGTCATTATGCTCATCGGAAATAAGAGGTGATTATTATTCATACTAGCAATTCCTTAGAAAATTATTAAAGTATACTGGAACAACTCTAAGCTTAGAATTTAGCTAGGCTTTTACTTTACTGTACTTATCTGTGTAGGTGTCTTCTTGAAAAAGTAAACTTTATTTTTATAACACAATCAGGTGAAACATTGCCATTTGCTATTATATAAGACATACAAAGATCTGTTCATGTCATGATTTTAGTGATTAGAACAACTGCATTCTGACTAGATATATTTAAAAAAAAAAGTAGTACTAGTTTGGGAATCAAATGCGGAAGTTTTGAAAAATAAAACTTTAATTATTTATATTTAAATATCGATTGTGTAGGTAAAGCAGTAAATGTTACTGTGAAACTTGATATCTAAAATGAATAAAATACATTCCTTTTTTATATCCTTTAATTTACTAAGTGTTGATTTTTAGTATTCGTTTTTTTTTATGGAATAGGAGGACAAACGAGCGTACGGGTCACCTGGTGTTAAGTGATCACCGCCGCCCACATTCTCTTGCAACACCAGAGGAATCACAAGGTGTACGATATCGATATCCTAATTTAGTTAAATATATATTCGAAATGACAACTATTTTCAATACAACATTGAACTCATTTATATAACGATTTTACTATTGCGTTCACTACCATCAGTTGTTGATTTTTTTTTAATTGCCTCTATGGCTACCCTTAGGTCTTCTGTGGTATAGTAGCTTGTCTTGTACTCTTCTTGTAACGTAAACCAACAAGAAATAATCTAGTTGGATCAATTCGGCCGGCCTCGCGGGCCATTTGATAGAGTCGTTCGATTCCCGAACTGAATTGGTACTAGTTTTTTTTTTAAATTACTCATGCAGTTTTACATTTCACTTAAATCGATGACATGGTTCCTAAGGACAGATCTTTGTATGGCTTATAGTTTCATACTTACCCATGCCGACCGATCTACATGGATATATATATTATTTATTTCTTAAGTGTTCATCAAATGCACATGAGACATGAGGTCTTGTCACTTGATCGAGTTCGTATCACATGACATGATTAATGCACGCGTTAAGTCCTTTTGTGGTGTATGTCTTATACAAAAGTAGATATTTCGTATTAAAAGTGATTCATATGTGAACGTTATCTATGTGATGGCGCTGATCACTTATAAACCTTTTTGTAGGCTGAATAAACTTAAAGTACATTTTCTATGGCACTTAAAGTAATTTAGTTAGTACTTAGGCTGGGTTGCACACACTAATTTAAGCAATAACAAACATGTTACCAGTTCTGCAAAAAATGTGTTGGACCATTTGACACAATTTTTAGATGACGTCATAACTTTAAATGTTTTAGCCGTAACGGTCCAATCTTCGCCGGTTAAAGCTATTGTTGAATAGCTAAATAGCGACCTGTCAAAAGTTTTAAATAAATATTCGATATTGACTATCTTTTATTTTACTTTCACTTTTTAACTTTGCCAAGGAATACGATGGTGCAACACATTCCGCAGTCTATGTTAAAGTTAGCGTAATTAATAAGTAAGTTAATGTTTAATTTCACTTAAACCTTAACTAAAATAGCTAACGGCTCCGTTCTCTACGGCTCACTTCAGCTAAGTCTACAGGTTTAGTGACCATACAAGTGATACGGACAATTGTTAGATGTGCCCGCGACTTCGTCTGGGTGGAATTTCGCATTTAGCTCTTAGAGTGAAATTTTTGTATAAAAGATGAAATTTTCACATTTATATCAAATAAAAATATAGTAAAGGCTTCATAATTCATAGTTTTGGGAGATGTGCGGCTTACAAACAATCAAACTTGTGACAGCACGAGTAAGTTAGAAAAAATAAGTGTTAATTATGTAATTAATAAAGCCACCAGAGCTATTGAGAGAAGTAGATGCATGAATAGACACACCGTGAATAAATAGTATAATAAAGTTATTATGCGAGCATTAAATAAATAATAGTTATAAAAAGATACTACGTAAAAGTTTAATATAATAAAACTACAAATAAAACTTACAGACTTTAAACACGCGTATAGGTACTTTAACTCAACGTAACAGAAGAGATTTTTATGCTATGAAAAGATAATGAATAATGTTACAATTGATCGCAGCGATCTTGAGTCACGGCGTGAAGTAAAGAAAGAGGAAGGCGAAGCATTTGCTCGCGAACACGGCCTTGTATTTATGGAAACTTCTGCAAAGACTGCTGCAAACGTCGAGGAAGCCTTCATCAACACTGCTAAAGAGATCTACGAGAAGATCCAGGAAGGAGTCTTCGATATTAATAATGAGGTATAAGGGCTATATTTCACCGGGACACCATTGTGGCGCAACTAGACGCTGTTACCAACGAAATATATACAGCTCTATACGGGTCAGCTCGGGCGCGTCCTGACTCTAGTCTGTATGGTGTCTAGTTTGGTAGGTTACGGTGTGCCACCATGGTGTCCCTATGAAATATAAATAAATAATAGCTCTAAGAGTATTTTTTTTATTAATGGAATTCACCGACCTCTACTATATACCACTGGACTGGCGGCTGTCAAAATGCTTTTGTGCCTGTTTGGTTCGCCATTTTGGCGCTGTTGGCCATGTAGCGAGAGTCTGTGGTACTAAAACTAGTGACGACAACCTTCTGGACAACATAGATAGTGGGAAACTATTTACAAAAAAATTTTTGTGCTTTATTACGTTAATTCCTGAAGTATAAATAACACAGAAAACGAACGAAATTAATTCAAAATGTAAAAATACTCCAGAGTACGTTCCTTTGCAGCCATTTGTATTTATACGTCAAAATTAGTTCTCTGGACGCTCGCGAGTGGCGCTTCAAATAGGCACAAAAATTTGCTGTCAAAAATATGAAACAGCTTGTCCAGTGGTATTTATCCTGGTCAGTAATGGCGTTACTTATCATTCTGGACGTAAATGGAAAACTGTGATATTTAATGTTATATTCTTGTTGTTTAATGTTATGTCCAGACCCAAAATGATATTGCTTTAAAAATTTTGAGTGATATAATCTTAGATCATTCACACGTGACAGCTGTCTAAACGTCAAAATAAATTGAGGTTTACAGCTTACCTCTACTCTCTGCAATGCTGCGTGCATTGCACATAATATAATTAGGAAATAAGATCAAAAAGGGTTTTTAAGCTTCTAAGAATAAATTTCAAACGACACAAAGACTAATATTCGAATAGAAATCGGGCAGGGTAGCGTCCTAACTAGTCAACGGTTGCAGCGAAACGACGCTAGGGAAACGTCGCCTTTTATAGACGTCTTCACCCTGTCCACCTATCACTGTCAACACAATTTAAATAATTACTCACTACAAACAATCAATACGAAAACGGACAGAGTTTCGGTGAGATGTTCACAGTCCGACGACAAACGAAGTAATAGTCACCACCTGGTGGGTCTTCCGCGTAGGTCCTTACGGGCCTCGGGGTAACTGTTCGGGGCGATGGCCCCTTTCAGTAGTATAAACGCCGCCTGCAACTACAGACGGGGCACTGGGTGGGACCGGTTGGTCCGTGGTGTCATGTCCGGTGGTATCTTGCTACAGTGCGATCAAGCCCGCGTAGTGTCGCGAGCGATCTGCGGACTGCAGCCGGTTTGTAGGTCCGTGGTTAGCTTGCGCCCGCCGCTCAGCGAGGTCGAGCCCGCCGGTAGTGTACCGGTGAGCGCCCATCAGCCAGCGGCGAGGAAGCAGTCGTGTCCTAGGAGACTAGGTCACGTGGTAGTCCTCTTCTGTCCGGCGGTCGTCGATGGTATGGCGCGATGCCACGCAAATGCTGGGATCGCGCTCCATCAGCGCGCGCGAACATAGAGGTGCTCAGGCGACGAACGAAGTCGTCCAGGCTCTCCATGCGCAGGTCTCTGGAGATGACCTGATTTCGTACGAAGCGTGGTGCTCCGGAGATGGTGCGGAGCGTCAGCGACTGCTGCACTCGCAGCGACTTGCGACCCGTCTCGCTTGTCAGCGCAAACCAGGCGGGGGCAGCGTAGGTGAGTCGCGTGCGAACGTACGCCTTGTATACGCACAACTTCGTACGGAGAGGCAGGTGGGACGCCAGCACGGGTCGGAGAACGTTCCGTGCGGCGCGCGTCTGGGCAACCACGTTCTTAACATGGGGCCGCATCGAGAGTGTCCTGTCGATGGTCACACCGAGGTATTTGGCCTTCGGGGACCATACGACGGTCTCGCCCATGAGTGACACCGGGGGCGGCAATAGGCGCGCCCGCCCGATGGAAATCGCCTGAGTCTTCGCCACATTGACCTTGAGTCTCCAGTCCTTCAGCCAGGTGGGAATCGCGTCCAGTGCTCGCTGCATCTTCAGCGCTGCATGCGGGGCATTCAGCGAGGTGGTAATGAACGCCGCATCGTCAGCATACAGCGCTAAAATGGCGCAGTCGGCGACTGGAATGTCGTCTGTGTATCTGCTGTAGCAGACGGGCGACAGGCAGCTTCCCTGGGGCACACCAGCTCGGATGGGGCGCTCCGTGGACAGAGCGTCTTCAACCGCCACTTGAAAACGTCTGTATTCCAAAAAGGTGGCCACAGTCTTAACTACTCGGCGGGGAGTAGTAGACGTGGACAGCTTGTACACGAGGCCGGTGTGCCAGACGCGATCGAACGCCTTCTCCATATCGAGGAATACTGCAACAGACTGCTCTCGCTTGTTGTAGGCGGTAGCGAGATGGTGCAGTACCCTCGTCACTTGTAAAGTGGTGGAGTGTTCGGCACGGAAACCGAACTGTTCGTCGCGTGGCTGAAGATGCGGCGTGATGTGCAGCAACAGTAGCTTCTCGAAGACTTTCGAGGTGGTGGATAGAAGAGTGATGGGACGGTAACTCCCAGGCAGCATGATGTTCTTGCCTTGCTTGGGAATCAGGATGACTCGGCCGAGCTTCCACGATGATGGAAAGTGCCCGGTACGGAGGATTCCGTTGAAGAGCCGCGTCAGAGTCGCGATTGCTCGCGGAGGTAGGTGACGCAGGGCTTCGTTGGTGACTCGATCAGGGCCGGGTGCTTTGCGCAGTCTAGTTCGCCGAATCATCCTTTGGACTTGTCCGGGGGAGAACACGACGGGGTCTTCTGTCGGTACTATCGGCGACTCGAAGTAGTTCTTCACATGTCGCTCGATGGTCTCTACGTGCTGCACATCTGCGGTCGGGTTGGGTGTAAACTGCGTCTCCAGGTAGTCCGCAAATATCTCCGCTCGATCCTCAGCTCGGTAACGTGGGGTTCCGTCACTGGCCATGAGGGGTCTAATCGGGGAGGGCTTCCCGGAGAGTTGGCGGCATAGGCGGTGCATGCCAGACCAGTCGTCACCGGCACGCTCAATGGCGGAGTGCCAGGATTCGTCTGCAACTGTCTCCAGTGCGTCTGAGATCTTGGCAGCCAGAGCGTTCAGCCGCGTCTTCATGGTCGGGCACCGCAGGTTTTGCCATTGCCTTCGCAGCTTCCTCTTCTCCTCGATCATCGCTTGTATGTAGGCAGGGAGCTGGGGTTGTCTACGAGTAGATGCAGCGTCGAGTCTGGACTCTCGAAGCGCATTGGACGCTGTTGCGCTGAGGTCCGTGGCGAGTCGATCAACGTCTGCAGGGCTCTCTACTCTAAAGGATGGCGAATGTTCGGCCATGTGTTCGGCGAAGATTCGCCAGTCCTGGCGATGCTTCGGAGAAGGCAGCGATGTCGTCATCGGGGTTGTCTTCAGCGTCAAAAGGACTGCTTGGTGGTCGGAGATGAGGTGTTCATCCAGAACGTCTAACGACGGTGCGGCAGCTAGGCCGCACGTGACGGCTATGTCAAGGACGTCTGGCATGTGGGCTGCACAGTACGGGTAGTGCGTCGGGACCTCTGGTCCTAGCACCTGGTAACCGTGGCGATCTGCGTCGTCCAGGAGGCGTCTGCCATCTGGGCTCACGATATTGGAGTTCCACGCCGTGTGTTTCGCGTTGAAGTCGCCCGCGACAATCGTGGGCAGCAGCGAGTCCAACAAGGTGTGGACATCAGCCACTGCGAGTCGATTCTGCGGCGGCTTGTAGAAAGCGAACACACGGGTGGGCTGATGTTCAATGCAGATCTCCACGCCTAGGGCATACGACGTCTGCAGTTGAGGTACTGGCAGCAGTTGGTGAATGACGTTCCGACGGACCAAGACTGCTAATCCCCTGTAAGCAGTCCCGATCGGCGAGGCGTGGTCCTCCCGGTAGACGTAGTATCCGGAAACCTTCAACTTGTCTACCGGTCTGAGGTGAGTCTCGCTGATCAGGCCGATGTCCACTCGACGCTGAGAAAGCAAAGTCTTGAAGAGACGGGCTTTTTGTGATGAAAGCCCGTCGGCGTTCCAAAACACGATGCGGAGCTCAGCCATAAAAGGTGCAGAGCTCCGTGATGAACCCAGGATCAGCGGAATAGGGTCACGCTGCTCCTGGATGGCCATCAGCACATGATTCAATGTGCTGATAACTTTGGTGAGTCGCGGGTCCAGCGGCGTCACTCGCTTCGCCTTCGTCCCCCCTGCGGGGGCGGCGACCACGGTGGGCTTGGACGATTTCGTACTGCGCTCGGTAGGCTGCAGTGCGGCGGGCGCAGCAGCGCGTGTCGCAGTAGGTGGTGCGGCAGGTAGGGCGCCTTGGCGCACTTGAGCGCGTTTCCCGCGTTTGCGTCGGCGTTTAGCCGGTTGCCGTAGCTGGTTGGCGACAGCCATGAGCGAGCCGGGCGCGTCGGCCTCTGATGCGTGGGCAGTGGGAGGATACGCGCGCGCTGTTGAGGCGGTGCGTGCGATGGTGCCCGCCCGGCGGTTGCGCGTCTCTTTGCGGAACACCGGGCAGTTTGCGTTGTTCGCCGTGTGCGCGCCACCGCAGTTGGCGCACGTCGGCGGGTCCTCCCTGGGGCGCTGGCACTCTCGTGCAGGATGGTTGTCCCCACACCGCACACAGGCAATGGGCCGGTGGCAGTTGTGCGAGGAGTGCCGAAACTGCTGGCAGCGATGGCACTGCGCTGGTCCCTTTCTGCCGCGCCACGCCTCGATGGTGATCCCGGGCATACAGAGGAGCTCGTGCACCTCATATATACCCGGGATGAGATTTGGCGTACGCTGGAGTTGCACGAACATCAGACATCCCGGTCTGCCTGGGCGCGCGGGAATCGCGCGCACGTGCTCCGGGACGTATCCGAGCTCACGCAGCTCCGCGTCCACTTGTGCTGGCTCTGTGTTTGCCGGCAGGCCCCGTATTGCTACCTTAGCGCTCCTCTCCGCGGGGAGTGAGTAGCAGAACCAGGAGATTCCAGCGACACTTTCCAGCTGCGTGAGGTAGCGCTGGATGTGGCGGAACTCCTGGTCCGACTTGGGGATGAAGCGGACGCCTTTGCCAAACGGGCGTCCGTTAGGTGTGTGGCCGAGTAGCTTTTTGAGCTCCCGGAAATGCGTCGGCCAGTCGGGAAGCACCTCCACAATCAGCGGTGGGTAGCGACTGGTCGCTTTGGTGGTCGGAGTGGCTGAGGTGGTGGCGGCGGTCGCAGCGGTAGCGGTGGCGGAGGCGGCGGATGCGGTGACGTCGCCCGTCGTCGGCGTCTTTTTGGACGCGGTAGTAGCCGCGTATGTTGGGCTTGTCGCGGTCTCCATTGGAGAGCCTGGCGACAGGGTCGGCATACTCGGTGGTGTTCGTGCCGAGGTTTTGTGTTCTCCTCTATGAGGAGGCGAGGGGAAACGCCCCACGGGTATACCAGGCTGCGTGGCGGGATATCGTGGCTGACGTGGGTGAGGCGCTTGCGCGGTATGATTCGCCGTTGTAGGCGTCGCCGTGCGTACGGCAGGAATAGGCGTAGCGGCAGTCGTGGGCATCAGTCGTCGCCTGGGCGTTGCTGGTCGGACGATGGACGGCATCGATTCCATGGATGGAGCCGGTGACGGCGTCAGCGGACTCGCTGCGAAGGTAGCTTCACCGGCTCCCGTTGAAGGACCCGCTTGAGCGGCTTCGGGGCGCCTCGTTGCGCCAGCAGCGAGGGTGGCTTGGCCGGACGCTATCATTGCGTCCAGCCCGGCCTCAAGGCCGGAGATTGCCGACCGCACAAAAACCTTACGTCGAAGTGGGCGCGGTCGAGTCGCGCGTCGCTGTGACATCAGCGGCAGGATTGGTGGTGGCATGCTGTTTTTTTTTTTATATATTTTTTTTTTGCCTTGCCTTTAGGCGCGGCCCAAGCGGAGGTGCTGGCACGCCAGCACCCCACCGGGCTGGTTCCGGGGTTTGCCTCAGGAGGCAGACCGGACCCAGACCGGAGGGGGTGTCGTGTTTACCCAGAACACTAACCGTGGCAAAAACAAGGTTTCAGTACAAAGTAGCACAGTATGCTGAAACACTATAAGGGCCCGAGCGCCGGTGCGAGTCGCTAGCAGACTCAGCACACGAAGGCAATCGAGCTCTCTATCAATAGTCACCAACTGTTCTGCTACCGCTTATATAGCGGTCTGTCGGCTGCAAGTGGGGAGAGGTGACGTCACGTCTTGAAATTTTCTTGTGTTTCTAAGAATATAATAACATAAAGTGACATACAAATTTTTTTCGACGTTTTCACAGCTGTCACAGTATATACAGTATGGTAACAGCTTATATGAAATAAGTGTAGGTACATACTTGTTAGCATAGTAGTTGACGATATACCAAAAATTAACGAAATCTGTGCAGTGGTTTTGTCAAAAAGTAGGCTTTTCATTTTGAACAAATTTAAACGTCCTGTAAGATTTGGGTGACTGGGTTAATGATTCAATGAACTTGAATATTTCAATATCATAAGGCGTTGCCGCTTTGCCTAGCTGCCTTTGAATTGCGCCGCCCGCGGCCGTCAAAGAGATACACGTGCCGGTGGTGTCTCTTTGACTGCAAAGAGACTCTCTCTATTCAAAGGCATGGTCGTCGTCCGGCCGCGGCGTAGGAAAGGACATCTTCTATCGATAAATAGCTTTCTTTAAAGGGAGTTGTATTCGATAAATAATAAGCTGTTTAAGTCTATTTTGAAATTGTTCTGTAATGATTATTCTAAAATACAAAGGAATTTAAAACTAAGCAGCTTCACAATTTTTATTTTATAAATTATGAAGTAGTTTAGAGATAATGATCGTTAATAAGAAAGAACTAAACAATAACAATTTATTACTTGTTTGTAATTTGAAAGCATCCTATCAAAAATCGCACCAAATTACTTTTTTTTTTATTTTTTTTTATGATAATAAGGGACGAGACGAGCAGGACGCACAGCTGATGGTAATGGATACGCCCTGCCCCCTGCACAATGCAGTGCCGCTCGGGATTCTTGAAAAAACCCAAACATTCTGAGCGGCACTACAACTGCGCTTGTCACCTTGAGACATAAGATGTTAGGTCTCATTTGCCCAGTAATTTCTCTAGCTACAGCGCCCTTCAGACCGAAACACAGTAATGCTAACACATTACTGCTTCACCGCAGAAATAGGCGCCGTTGTGGTATCCATAATCTAGCCGGCATCCTGTGCAAAGCAGCCTCCCACTTGTTCGCTGCTCAGGAAATCACTCAGAAAACAGTGGTTTCATAAGTATTGAACTTACAAAAATAAACTATTTTTTTAGAAAGCTATCCATTCATTAATTGTTAAAAATATTAAAACATTCGAATAACACAAAACTACTAGTTTTTAATGCCTTGTTTAGATTGTTGGTTAGTAATTGTAAATAAAGTTTCGATAAACTAGAATTGTGGGGTGGGCATACCCCTTTTACACCATATTTACGCCTTTATTTATTTTCGCCATTTTATTTAAGAATTTGTAATTTGTTATTCAGTTTAACGCGAGCTTTCAGAATGTGTGTCCGATGTGTGGAGTGTCCAAGCGAGTGCTTTACGCAGCCCGCGATTGTTTCAAGTTTTTGTTGAAAAAGTTAAAGTTGTTATAGTTGTATTTATTAATTTAACTTTCTTAAAGTTCAAGTGAAATGTTTCAATCAATTTTCATTTCATGGCTCATAATTATGTTATTGTTAAGAGCTTGTTTAAGAGAAGTTACAACCAATTCGCCGCCGTGAGCTACGTTGTCGCTCCTTGGGGTTAAAGTACGTAGTCTAAACAGACTGTTTTCTTTTTTCTACTTCAATTTTGATAATTAGTTTCTTTGAAAATTTCTTTTTTATTATTAAGGGATTTTAATTTAATTATTAATTTTGGTATACTTTTGTGGACCAGTATGACTTGTTTTTTCATTTATTTCATATATTTGCAAACCATACTATATATATATAAATGATCTAATGGTTAATCATGTATTCATCAAATTTCAATGGAAAATTGGCTGCTGCATTTCATTGCTATTGGCTATCTCGATGAATCTACTAAAATAATTTTTTTTACTTCACTGAGTGACTGTAGGTAACCACTTTATAAAGGATTTTTTCCCGTCATAACTAAATTTAGACAATAACTATATGTCTTAAGACTTTATCTACACCCATGCCTTAAATTATCTCTATTAAAGATTCTTAAACAGTTATCTTATTTCCAACATTAAAACACCCATTGTCCTTATAACCATTACATCATCCAAACGAGTGTTGTAATGAAATTCAGTACAACAACACTCGTTTGGATGATGTAATCGTTACTAGGATTAGGATTCATATTATGGGCGTAGATAAAGTCTTGTATGTAACTGTTGATAATTAGGTATTAAAACACTCATGTGATACTATTATTACACCCACATTCGTCGTTTTTACACAACAGTTGCATAAATAGCTATTATTCCAACGTTTCGTTGATATTAAAAACGCACGCGTTTAATCCTTTAAAATAAATTTTTGTACTTTGGATATTTTTCGTAGGCGAATGGCATTAAAATCGGGCCCCAGCATTCGACGGGGGCGGGAGCGGGGGCGGGCGGGGCCGGCGCGGGCGGCGCGGCCGGCGGCGGCTGTTGTTAGGTGGCGAGCTGCACACGCTGAGGGGGCTGAGGTAACGAGGGGCATGGAGGACAAACGAGCTTACGGCTCACCTGGAGTTGAGTGATCACCGCCGCCCGGACTCCTCCGCAACACTAGAGCCTTTAAGGAAGATGTACAAGTTTTGAGTGTTTCCGGAAGCACTGCACAAGGAAGCTCATTCCACAGCTTCGTGGTATGTGGAAGAAAGTTCCTTGAAAAGCGCACTGTGGAGGGACCCCAAACATCCAGATGCTGAAGATGACATCCTAATCTGTGGCGCGTCGTGCGAAGGTGGAACTCGGTGGTAGAAATCTGGTGAAACAGCTCTTCGGAACACTCCCTGCGATAAATGCGATAGAAGCCACACAATGAAGCGATGTCACTACGCAACGCCAGAAGATCGAGCCATTTAAAGAGCAATGGATCCCCATCAATTCGAGCAGCTCTAGCTAGTTCATTCGTCATCCTCGTTAACGGACGCTGGTTGTGGTTATTGACTATGCCATTCGTGAACATCCTTTTGTTTTTTCAGTTTTGATTTTCACCTTGTTTATGTGCTATTTGCGGAATTATCCTTGATTGGGCTATTGGACAAGACTATCTTTTCACTCCAACCAACCTAGGTCAAGCGAGTTGAACAAGGACTACCAAAATTTACGATACATGCGTCACTCCAACGGTTGGCTCATTTGTAAAAAGCGCTCAGATGGAACCCGACTGGTCGTGGGTTCGGGTTTGGGTCCCGCATCGTTTATAAATTTTGGATACAAATTTAATTTGTTTTATTAATCCCAGAATTAATGGATATCACTTTAAAAATAACAAACTGCTTAGATTTGAAAGAGCGACATCCCAAGTCAATTTTCTAAAATGCGATTATTGGGGTTGAGCAGATAATCAACTGTAAAGTAGATCCTGTATATGGAGCCACAACCTGAGAGTTGAATAAGACATTCCAAAATTTATGATCAACGTGCGCGGACGGAACCCGAGATGTCACGGGTTCGAGTCCGGCATCGTTCATAAATTTACAATACAAATTTAATTTATATAACCTAGGTCAACAGTAAGCTAAACTTAGTCTCTTAGACTTACCGGCGCGGGGGATTTTCTGCACTCTTTAGTCATTATATAATGGTTTTAGTTAATGCTGAAGTCCCAAATTTTGGGTAAATAAAATCTCGTAATAAAATATCCCCAATGCTCATTTCCATCAACACATAATAGTATTTCAACACACGATCTCTCCAAACACACACATTATGTTTATAAATTGATGCAGAAAATCTTCTCTTATCCTTACATCCTCTACATATGATCAGACCACCTTTAATTCGTTTTTATCTCTGTAATACATCTTTAAGTCCACATCCAATTTAATTAGTTAATCTTATAAAACTAAATAATGCCTATCTCCTGGATGGATATGCATATAATTCGGTAGAATCATACTTCTCCGGCTTCTTTAAAGATACGTTTACGCTAGACGAAATGGCCCTGCTGTACTTATGGACCTATATAGTATTGCCTTCTGTTTTCCATGACCATGCATCAAATGTTTCCATAATGATCGCGAAGAACACGTCTTTTTTATGATGACAAATGTCGAGACGAGCACAATGTTCACTTGATGGTCAACTGATAAGTTCTACTCCCTGCTCCTTACAATACAGTGCCTTTCAAAATTATTGGAAAACTGAGGATCCCGAGCGGCACGGGATTACACTCGTCACCTTAAGATAACAGATTTAAGTAAGATTAGTCTTACTCCAGTAATTTCCAAGTCCAATAAAATTCAAACCGAAACAACAATAGTGCTTACACACAATTGCTTGATACAAACGTCCACGAGTGTACTGCGAACACGAAGCAAAACCCTTTGTTTTTGCCAAACAACTGATAATTGCACTGAGCACAGCCAAGTACGAACCAAACGCTTGCATTACACGAATTAGTGCTGGGCTCGTCTAGGGTGGCCACACCTTTATTTTTTAATGCTCCCTTTTTTTCTTTTAGGACACTGATATACATAATTACATGTAAAGATTTTTATTAATTAACTTACAACTGTATTATGTTTACCAGGGGAATGGTGCAGCTGTGTGCAACGATAATGGATACAGAACTTACTGCGTGCTGGATAGTTAATTTTATTTTATATAATATATTGCGTTGTATCTCATTGTTATCACAAGTTGCGGCCTGATGGACGCGCAGTTCATTATTAAGTTTGAGTGCGCTTTCCTTCTTCGAAATACGAGATTGTTGTTACAACAATTACTGTTACGGTCATCGTTATGGCATGGCTAGCATAACTTGATCTTGTGATTCCACTAGTGTTTCATAAGAGCAGCGGTTATCCCTCTTACATCAGATAGTTCTTGACTTGCAATTGTGTATTATTTCATAATTGGTATTTACATATTAAAAATCGAAATCACGAGACGACTAAGGTCCGTAACGTCAGTGTTGTGGGCTGATAATGCCTTTTAATTAAACATCAGTTGCTGTTTCCGTAACTTCTGCCAAAAATATATCTGCAACAATCTGCGAAGAAGTGTATCAGTGAATAACCAGACAGGGTGTATTGTCGCACTTCAGTCAACATTATGCTGTTAACGTGCCTTGAGAGTGCACTGTTCGGGGAATGAAGAACATCTACGTCAATGTTTCCGCCTGTGGGTGTACTTTTGGTCCTTCGAGCCTGGTATGTTCAGTTAATGAAAAGGTGTAAATTTTTTGTGACTAAGAACAAATTTTCATTGTTTATAATTTTTACAGTTAATTATGCCAAAAAGAACCAAGTATGTGCAATATACAGTATCAAAGAAATTAACTTTAATTACTTTATATATCATTTCTGGCTACGACTTCGTTCGCTTTAGGCAATCTTTCGGAAACTCCTGAAAATTTTGGGGAAAATCCTTTATTTTCTAAACCGTTGACGTGTGCAAATTTCATGATGATAGATTGAAAGCTTAACAAACAAACTTGGACTTATTTATATTTTATAATATATTTATATAACTGATTACATTTCCGTCTCCTTAAATCCACGTATGTTTTTTGTGATACATATTAAATTGTCGAATAACTAATGACTATATCGAAGAATAAAAACGCAATTGGAAATGCTGTAACTATTAATAATTAATATGTTTATACAATAATCAATTCCTGTTCCAGAAATTATTTATTGGATATGCACATAAGGGCGGATAAATATGTATTAAATTCCAGATTGTTTTTTTTTGGTGTGGCGGTAAGACATTTCAGATAACATTCATGTAGATGTAAGTTTATATAAATACGACTTAAGAGATTTGACGATTTTAATAATAACTTAAGGCATGGTGGCCGTACAGAATACAATGACCCAGTTTTGATATAAACATTGGGTTAATAAAAGTGCAAAATACCAAAATAAAATACTGGAATACTAATCGAAGTTAAAGATGCTACAGCTCATTTTCATTGCATTCTGAGGCTTGACGTCATTAGCACCACGACACTACGAACGTAATTCAAAGAAGACTCAAAATCTGCCATCATGCCCAGTAAAACTACCCGGTTATATTATCTCTGGACTCGACGCCGATGACGTCACATCCTCGTTTTGTTACGGTGTGAAAAACAAGCATCACTAGGTTTTTATCAATAAATAAACTACTATTTATTTTTTCTGTATTATTAATTAAGTAAAGGTGTTGTGTTGTGATGCTGATTATTATTACAATAGTGAAAAATTAATTAAAGAATCTGGGTTAAGTACAAATGTATTTATTTTTCTATTATGTATATTATAAGAACTATTATTATAGCGACAAAGAACAACAGAAGGATTAATAACAAAAGTCAAAACGTGGCAATGAAAACTTCAAAAACAAAGCAGTGATTGCACGAAAATATCACGAAATGTAACAGTAATGAAACTGCAAACCGTACTGACAAAATAGGTCGTGGGCGAGGGGGTGAAGGGGGTTTTTAAAGCGAGGTCCAGAGATAGTGTGGCCGTGAAGTAAAATAATATATAGGTCACACCTAATAAAATAATAATAATTGAATGCGCAGTAATAGTCATCGTGCATACCTGCGCATTACTTAAACTCTTATCAGGACCTATGCTGTATAAATTTAATTATGTTGTTTTGTGACGTATTACCAGGTGCAGGCTGATTTTGATTATCTTATTGTGTTTATTGAAAATTTCCTATTTACATCTTAGAAAAGTTTATATCCATAATCTACGTGTCCAACTTGACAAAACAATAAAATGGAGGTCTAACCCTTCATCAAGGATTTTTTTTTGGGCATCAACCTAATGGGACTTTTTCTTATAATCGAGTATATTGAAAAGTGATTTAGATATTCTTCTTTTATTGTATTTTGGTTTGAGCTCATGGTCTTGTTACCGATTCTTTAAATAAATAGAACTAGCGTAAAGCCATCACCACCATCCATTTAGTATTAAAAACTATTTTATACGACTAATTCTTATAATACATTTGACGGGGATGTACATTTTTTTATTACTGGCTACATTATAATATGCGTGCACAACATGTTACCAACAAGCTTTTTATGTACAGGAGAGAATGTTGTATTAATCTTAAAGGAGTGCTTACAAAAGTTGAGGAAAAAACTAGGTTAATTTTAAGTTTAGCACATGTATGATGTAGTGATGTTTTATAAGGTTATATAATATGCAACATATTTGTAAAGCATAATTCATGAATTAAATGTTTAAATTGACATAGTTCGTTTATTTCATTTAAATATCAATGGCTTCTCTACAAATTGAAATCTAACATAATCTAAGGGCCTTGTCGAAATAACAAACAGACGAGCATAAATACGCGGCACCTAATGTTAGTAATGACCACGGCCCATACTCTTGTATTCACCAGAGGTGAAGGACCTTAGCGTCGAATAAATGTACATTTCGAGGACAGTAATCGAATCTTGTTCACCGTGGTGTGACTCAACGGTTCTACTCGGCACCTGGCTCGGATGACAGTTCTAGTTAGTACGGTCAGCAAGAAAATCTCAACAAAAGCGTTTTAAATCAAGTAGGTAGATTATTAAAAAACTAATTTAAACTCAGTAAATTTCTGATCCATTTTTTAAGGCTTAGGTTCACTTACTGAGCATAAAAACACAAATGCACTGAAAGTCAGATCCAGGTGGAGCACTTAAAAAAGTTTTTGGCCGATATTTCAAAACTGCACTTTACGGCAAAAGTTATTTAGATCATTTTGTAGACAATACATTTTGCATCTTTAAATTCCTGTAAGTTTTTTACCGTTTACGATTTATACCCATTAAATGAACCGCTTTTTCTATCTCGGCTGATAACTTTTAAAATTTGGATTAATAAAAAAAAATGCATCCATCCCTTTGTATAGATCAGTTTATTCTATAATACTTTAAAAATTCAATAAAGGTTTTTTCGTCTCGATAACGAAAGGAAAACAATAAATAATCTAGTATTAATTGTTTATTTTAGTATTTAATATACAGACAAAGGTACTCTTACGATTTTATTATATTAAAAAGTATAATTGAGTAGGTTTCCCTGTACTTTCCCCGGGGCGTAAAAAGAATAGGGGGGGCCCAGGCCCATGGGTGTCGTAAGAGGCGACTAAGGGCTTTTTAGAAGTGGGAGAGTCACGCTGCCGTCTTATGACGTCAGCACAATCGGGCCAGACTCGTCCGGGTTAATTACGAAGTAGCGGCATAGTGCCGCTACGTTTCGCATAGGTTAGTGTCGAGGACCGGAGGCCATAAGCGGCTCCCGGATATGGATAGCCACATGCCGTCCTTATTAGATATTCTGCTGACTACACATCCCGATAGTTAACCAGGTCTCTCCCTCTCGGAACGTCCGACCATTGCCTGGTCAGGAGTGTAGTGCCAACATCGCAGACCTCCAGCGACCCGCCGCGTTCGGCACTACAAGTCAGCAGATTGAGATAGCATGCGTTCCTTTTTTGCATCCTACCCTTGGGGCAGGGTTTGTTTCACTTAGGATGATCCTAGTGCCTGCGCCGTTGCAGTAGCCGATGTGATACTGCAGGGCATGGATATTTTTATACCAAGCTCTGTAGTACTGATCGGTGGCAGAACACAGCCCTGGTTCGATGCGTCGCCGGTTAAAGCAGCATCTGACTGCAAAAAACAGGCGTATCGAACTTGGGTTGCGGCGCTGGGCTCAAAGGATCCGAACTGCAAAGTTCTGAAGACGAAATATAACCGTGCCTCCAGATTTTTTAAGCGGCAAATCGCCCGTACGATATCGAAGCACGTCGTCAAAATCGGCGAGCAGCTTTCCAGTTACCCGACCGGAACACGCAAGTACTGGTCGTTGTCAAAAGTTGCTCTTGGTAACTTCAACCAGCCGTCCACACCGCCGTTGCACATGAGGAATGACACCCTGGCCCATACGGCAAAAGAGAAAGCCGATCTCCTGTGCACTCTTTTTGCCTCCAACTTGACTCTTGACGACAACGGAAAAACACCGCCGACCATCCCGCGGTA
Organism: Leptidea sinapis; assembly: GCF_905404315.1. Taxonomy (NCBI): domain Eukaryota; kingdom Metazoa; phylum Arthropoda; class Insecta; order Lepidoptera; family Pieridae; genus Leptidea; species Leptidea sinapis. The sequence continues at coordinate 11,652,363 of NC_066289.1, read as the reverse complement.
TCAGAGCTCCATGCCTGAAGTACAGTTCAAACATAAAACTGTTTGGCGAGCTCTGTTTTCGTTGGACGTCAGGAAGTCGAGCGGGCCGGATGGCAATTCTCCATCGTGCTTAGAACGTGTGTCCCTGACTTGACGCCGGTGCTAACGCGTTTATTCCGGCACTCTTATTCAAAATGCGTAGTCCCTGACTCATGGAAGACAGCCCTTGTCTATCCAATCCAAAAAATGGAGACAGTTCGGATCCGGCAAACTACAGGCCTATTGCTATTACCTCCCTGCTCTCCAAAATCATGGAGAGCATAATTAACCGCCAGCTCTTGGTATACCTTGAGGGTCGCCAGTTGATTAACGTCCGGCAGTACGGCTTTCGCCATGGTCGGTCGACTGGCGATCTTCTGGTATACCTTACACATAGATGGGCTGCGGCTATTGAAAGCAACGGGGAAGGCCTGGATATAGCGAAGGTATGGCACAAGAAGCTCCTCTCAAAACTTCCATCATTTGGGCTTCCGGAGAACTTATGCAAGTGGAACTCCAGCTTCCTCACTGGGCGCAGCATACAGGTCGTTGTCGACGGTTATTGCTCGAATCCCAAGCCCGTGAACGCTGGAGAGCCCCAAGGCTGTGTGCTATCTCCCATGCTGTTTCTTCTGCATATCAATGATATGTTGGACACCTCCAACATACATTGTTATGCGGACGACAGCACTGGTGATGCCGTATACACGGGCCATGCAGGTCTCTCTCGGGAAATCGTCGACCACTGCCGGGAGAAACTTGTGTCTTCTATCGAGGCCTCTCTCGAGAAGGTCGCGGAATGGGGTAAAATGAACCTTGTCCAATTTAACCCCCAGAAAACTCAAGATTGCGCGTTTACCACTAAAATAACCGCATTTGTCGTATCACCGCTCTCCGACAACACTTCCCTTAAAGCCTCGCCTAGTATCGGAATACTGGGTCTCGAAATCTCAAGTGATTGCCAATCTGGAGATGGCCACGAAATTCTCCCTCCAGGGCAAAGCCAAATTGGCTTCGAAGAAGCTGGGCATCATTAATAGAGCACGGCAATACTTCAAGCCGGCCCACATTCTAGCGCTCTACAAAGCGCAGGTCCGGCCACACATGGAGTATTGGTGTCATCTCAGGTCTGGCGCACCCTAGTATCAGCTCGATCCATTTGACCGCGTGCAACGCAGAGCAGCGACGAATTGTCGGGGACCCAGTGCTCTTTGAACGGCTGGATCACTTGGCGTTGCTTAGAGACGTCGCTTCATTGTATGTCTTCTACCGCATTTATCACGGGGAGTGTTTCGAAGAGCTGTTTAACCTGATGCCGCCGAATTCCACCTTCGCAAGACACGCCACAAGTTAGGATATCATTATATGGATGTGTGGCGGTCCTCCACAGTGCGGTTTTCAAGGAGCTTTCTTCCTCGTACAACAAAGCTGTGGAATGAGCTTCCTTGTGCGGTGTTTCCAGGACGATACGACATGGGTACCTTCAAAATAAGTGCTTACACCTTCCTTAAAGGCGGGCAACGCTCTTGTGATTCCTCTGGTTTTGCAAGAGAATGTGGGCGGCGGTTATCACTGAACACCAGCGTACGGGTACGCTCGTTTTTCTTCCTATTCTACAAAAAAAAGGTACAATGGTGCAAAAAAGAACGATACCATGAGAAACGAGCTGAGCTACTAGAAGCAAGGCCTATTCGGCAAGAATTGGAAGCTAATGTGAATTGTGAACCCACCATCAGAACCAATTCCTCCTGAGGCAAAAATTCATGCCTGAACAAAAACAACTGCTATGTATAGCAGTATTATGTATAATATAAAATAATCTTAACCTAACATCAGCTGATGGCTATTTAAACGCCCTGTCCATTTCAATGCAGTGCCGCTCAGGATTCTTGAAAAACCTAAAAATCTGAGCGGCACTACAATAATTGCGCTCGTCACCTTGAGACATAATATGTAAAGTCTCATTTGCCCAGTAATTTCAGCCTCAGCTGCGGCGCCCTTCAGACCGACACAATAACGCTTACACATAACTGCTTCACCGCAGAAAGAGGCGCCGTGGTGGTACCTATAATCTAGCCGGCATCCAGTGGAGCCAAAAGAGCCTCCCACTGGTAACCTTACTATCAGGAAACCTGAACGCTGGAATATTCTCTTTTTCCATAGAAAGAACTGTGTCACTAAGTTTCACACTCGATAACAGGCGTTATAATTTCGTAAAAGTAAGTGAGTACCTAATGACGTTCTATACATATTATATACAAGTGACGTCGTATAAAAACTAAGCCGAAATATGGACTATATCTATACATTTCCGCATTTACTCCAGTTGTTTAAAATATTCTTGGCCAATAAGCAGCAATTAATATTTATTCAATTCTGATTACGTATGTTGAATTTAGGACCCGATTCAGATGACACACGACTAAGTAAAAAAGTGTGCTTACATTGTCTTTATGCACACCTTTGCCATTCCGTTATCAGACTGGGAATGATATGTCCTTATATGTGTATAGAATGTCATTGATCAATGATTAATAAATTCATCGCATGATTCGGTTGGCATTTTCCAGTCTGTACTGTTGTTGCACATAGTATTTTCTTCGATTAACGCGAGTGTTACACATTTAAATAGAACACTCTTAAAGGATTAAAACCCCATAGTACCTCTGAATACGAGATCTGGAAAGGTCCTGAAATGTCGGGATAACGAAAATTCTTATACGCAAAATCTAATGTAAATTAAACAGTTATAATTAAACGCATTTCAATCCTTTAAAAAGTGATTTATTTAAATGTGTAACACTTTGCGTTAATCAAAGAAAATACTTCATCGTATGATTTTTTACAATAATAATATCTTAGTTAATTTATGTGTCTAGATAGACTGTGAGAGCTGTGAACACGGCAAAAAAAATAGCGGCGAATCGTAATCCTCTATTTTCACCAACGCACACGAAAACAAAGTGACATATCACGAGTGTAAGTCGTATTTTGTTATTATATTCTTGATAATGTAATATATGTACATAGGCACATAAGTTAATTTGCTAGAAACTGTCATAACCATAATGTTAACACCAGGAACAGACATAAACTTATAATGCCTACTACGCGGCTAAGTCGAGTTTTTGTAGGGCGCTGTATATGCTGTCACAAAAAGATCCCAGAAAATGTTTAAATCGAAAGTATTATTTACATAAAGGTTACATAAATGACATTCTTAATGAATCACAGATTAGGAATGGAGTGACCGCCCTCAGGCTATTAAATAATAAGTTTAATTGTACATTACATTTTACATTGTAAACATATTTTTTCGATGAAAAAAAAGCCCACTGAGTTTATTGCTCTTATTCTTCTCAGATCTGAGGCATTCATTTTGGAATGGGGGTTTTTGACTAAGTGATATCACATCACATTTAAATAAAAATATTTGAATTTGCCATGCACACTAAAGTAATAGCCCTGACCTGTTTTCATGCGCTGCGTAACAGCAAGAGGTTCTTCTAGATGTATAAATTATCTAAGAAAAGAAAAAAAAGTTAAAACCTGCCACTTTTTTTACATTTCTTATTCATGCTTCATTCTTTATTCTATTCTATTCTTTGCTTTTTATTTTTAAATTCATGATCAAAACATTCTATATAATTATAACTAAATATATTTAGGATTCTCACATGCAAACTGCTCTGATTTGGAGTTCTTTTTAGGACTTGATAAAATACTCGACTCATATATATAATTGAGAACCATAAAAAAAGCATTAATCATTTCGGGAGTCTTCACTTTCACAACACCGTTAATCTGAACATGTGCTTTGGGTAGAACAACTTCACATAACTCAAACACTGTAATATCCACATTTGATATTTGGTATGCTCGATTTTGTAACTTTTGGTATGCCAATTTCACTAAACTCACTAAATCATTTTCCATGTTTTTAACTCTGAAACAAAAGACTAAGTATTATAAAAACACAAAGCCAACAAAACTTAAATAATTATACCTTTTAATATAACCATAGCTTTAATCAAGTATGTGCATGTCATTGTTTTCTATACACACTAGACTCAGAATATACTAGTTCAGGTCGTATCGACCTGAACCCTAATAATGCGTGACGAATAGGGCGTGCGAGATATTTAAAATACTAAAGAGCTAATGTGGCTGACTGTTTACGACTTGTCAATTAGAAGAATCCATCTTGCAGTTAACACTTAACACTTTGTTATGTCTATTCGCAGATATATTGTAATATAATTGGTCTATGATACCTAGGTAACACTGAAAATGTTTAGAAAATGAAAAACGGCTTAATGTAGATAGTTGCCAATACTTTTATTGCTTTTCGAAGTAATCTCCGTTCCTACCTACACATCGTCGCGTTCGATGGAACCATTGAGAAAAGCAGTGGGCCCATTCTTCCTCAGGGTTCTCTTCTATGGCATTTTCGTACGTTTTCACCGCATCTTCAGGGCTAGTAAAGCGAATATCTCAAATTTTATCTAATATATGGGAATAAATAAAAATCGCAGGGCGCCAGTTCAAGACTGTATGGCGGATGGCTCATTATCTCGACACCTGCCATAGTCAAATATTGAACAGTACTTTTTGCGGAGTGCGCTGAAGCATTGTCGTGGTGAAGGAGGATCCTGCTTCGAGAGCGCTGCTGTCGAATTTTTTCCAAAACAACAGACAAACAGCGATTGACATACCAGTCTGCAGTAACTGTACTTCCATCTTCTAGCACAACTGTCGCGAAATGACCTTTCCGACCAAAGAATGAGGCAATCATCTTTTTTCCTTGACTTCTTCCTTTCTTTACCTTAGTTGGCCGATCCTCGAAATGAAACACCCACTGAGCCGATTGTCTTTTGGTTTCGAGTTCGTTGCAATATATCCAGCTTTCATCACCTGTGATGATGTCAAATACAGCATTTGAGTCACAGCCGTTGGACTTACTTAACATTTGGCGACACCAGTCCATGCGAACGTGTTTCTGGTCGTGGGTTAAAGTATTTGGAATCCATCTGGTACAAAGCTTCCTTACGCCTAAATGTTCGTGTAATATTTTTTGAACTTGACTCATACCAATGCCTAGCCTTGCCTATATCTGCTGATAGGTCACTCTCTTATCTTCCTCTATCATGCGTTGCACAGCACTGATGTTATCTTCAGTAGTCGCTGTTAAATGACGTCCCTCACGCGGATCATCACTGAGATTGCTACGTCCACGCTTAAACTCGTTAAACCAATTGTAAATAGTGACACGAGATGGGTCTTCATTAAGAAATGCTAATCGCAGCCTATCATAGCTTTGTTATTGAGTAAGCCCACAACGAAAGTCATAATAAATCATTGACCGAAAATTTTCACGTGTAACAAGAGTTTTAGATTTGCCGCCAATTCACAAAAACAAATGAATGCAATATAGTACATTAGGTTACCAAAGAGTTCTAAAATTGAAATTAAAAAATAGTTTTCATAAGCAATGTTTCTAACTGGCCAGTTCTAAACATTTTCAGTGTAACCCAAGTATATCATATTATCTTATTATTATAATATCTTTAAACAAGCAAATCTTGTATAGATAGATATACACAATCTGAATCTCGGAAACGACTCCAACAATTTTCATAAAATTTAGTATACAGGGGATTTCGGGGGCGAGAAATCGATCTAGCTAGGTTTTAATTTAAAAAAATGTAGTTTTATCCGTGTTTTGATAATGAGAAACAGCTACAATAACACTAGAACACAAAAGGTAAATTTCGCCATTATATACAAGTCTATAATAGCTCAGATGGGACATTGGGTGATCCAGAAAGCAGAAGACCCCGGTTCGAATCCAGATGTCGTATTAGGTTTTTTTTGTTCAAGGGGGCGAGAAATCGATCTAGCTAGGTTTTAATTTAAAAAAATGTAGTTTTATCCGTGTTTTGATAATAAGAAACAGCTACAATAACACTAGAACACAAAAGGTAAATTTCGCCATTATATACAAGACTATAATAGCTCAGATGGGACATTGGGTGATCCAGAAAGCAGAAGACCCCGGTTCGAATGCAGATGTTGTATTAGGTTTTTTTTGTTCAAGTTTTGTACATTCTTAAAAATAAGAGCAAGACAATCGTTGTATACTCAAAAATTACAAATCTTGTAGGACTAATAAAACATACCTTTTTTTTTGTAGGACATTGTTTTATTTGGACGAAAAATATATTACCGTGACACCTTTGCCTTACAGTTACTTATAATAAAAAGTCCTGCGGTATTGACAACTTTTGAGCGTAGGACCAAGATGACATACCATATGACATGACATATTTTTCATGACCTTGTTTATGATACATGTTGGAGAGGGGGGACTCCCTAACAAAACCTTATATTTTGTAGGACAAATATGTTTTCATGTTATTTATACAAATGATTTAAGTTTTATTTAGTGTTAATTCCGCCAATATTTGTTTTTAAAACAATTCGACACGTGTTTCGCCTCTACACGAGGCATCCTCAGGACGTGTTGTCTCGCCAAAATCTGGCACGAGACTGCAAGTCTAAATATTGGCGGAATTAACACTAAAGAAAACTTAAATCATTTGTATAATTATGGATTTCCGCAAAGTAACGCCTAATTCAATAAATTTTCACGTTATTTAGATAATTATCTCGATAATTAACAACGAAAAATTCGGTTAGTAATAAATTTTTAAGATTCGTCAAATCAACATATTTTATCCTTGCTACCCCTATTAAGCTACCATTTACCGATATTACTGTAAGGAAAAAAGTTGGGCGTCTAGTCAAAAGGAAGCTACTCACGAAAAATCAGCTTGTTAGTAATAAATAATGAAAAGTGTACCACGGATCCTGTACTATAATATATAAAATTTTTGTGTCGCGGTGTTTGTTACCAAACTCCTCCTAAACGGCTGAACCGATTTGTATGAAATTTTGTATGCATTTCGGGCAGGTCTGAGAATCAGCCAACATCCATTTTTATTATACCCAAAAAAATTTTTATTAATTAATATGGCAAAACAACCTTTTCAGGGTCAGCTAGTTAATAAAATTCAAACTTATTGCTGTCTATTTATGTGTAGTTTCGTTGTTGCTATTGAGCTGTTTTTCCTTACTAACAAAAGCTTGTTATCATAAATACATATTTATGGACTTTGCTATTAGTGAAAATTACCTAAAATCTAAATAGTCATGAAGACCGAACTACATACACATGGATTTAAACTTAACATGAGCTTATTTCACTGACCTTAACATAATAGATATAAATATTGGAGAAAAATATTTACTATAAACACATACCCATTCCAAATACAACGCAATTCTCCAATTTCTAAATTACAATTCACTTTGTCCTCTCCCATTTTAAATCTTAACACAAATGGATCAGTACTTTTTGAGCTGTCACATTCAATAAAACTGAATGCAAAGAGAAGCATGTGATGCTGAAAAAGGTAAAAAATTAATGCTTATGAAATGATACGCATAAATATAATCATGTACATAACTGCATTACTTTAACATATCAACTCGTATATTAAAATAAATTAACTGTTGGAACTGCCCAACATGTGCATGTGTGGCTCTTCCATGTTCTAAATACTATTCAACCAAGAGCCTTGTTTCAAGGAAAAATGGGAGTTGATAAACATCCTAACTCTTCCCTGACAATACATATAATCTATGAATATAGTGTATGTTAGAAAAAACATTATTGAATTCATTTGTGGGATTTTACAATTATATATCAGACAGCATACATGAGTCCCCAAGCACAAATTTAAGAAATATATTAAAGCTTCTTTGACAAGGAAGACTTACTATAGAAATAGAACCAGATTATATGGAAGATAATAATGTATAGGTTCTTGTCTGGTTCTGCACAAGGCACCTAAAATTGTATAATATTAAGTAGGGTAAGCATTTTTGTTGTGACATAAAATACAAGATGGGCTGCGAGTTTCTTATCAGTTCTTCTGACTGTGTCAAACTCCAGCTTCATGATGTTTACCAATTAGTATTGTTGCAATAAGTTATGTAATTGTCACACCTATATATTTAGTTGATATTTGAAAAAATACACCCTGTATTATTACACTATTTCATAGTATTGCCAATAACGATCAAATTATAGGAAGTAATGATATACGGCAAACTAAAGGAAAGAGCTCACTTTAAGAATATCCTATTATATTTTTATACAAGTATGTCAAGCTATTGTGCAGTTCAACTTAAATCTTGATGTAAATGTCTTACTTGACTTGAATCATATCTTATTAGAAAGAAAACTGAATTTTTAATCTCTCATACCTGTCCAAAGTAATACTGATTTATGTTACAGTCAAATATCTTTTGTAATGTCGATTTGACAGTATTGCCAATCTTCTGTTCACCTCTTTCCAACATGTAAGGCAAATTCACAGCATGGCTTATTTCTTTGCTTTTTCCCCAGGATAATAAGATAGCTGTATAGGCCACTTTGCTTTGTGTGGTGTTTTGCATTTTAACAACTACCTGAAATTATTTGATTTGGCATAAATATTATAAAGGCTAAATTAAATATAAATATTATTATATTAAAGGAATAGATAATAGTTTGCCAATCATTAAACAACAAGTCTGGGGGTGCACTTAAATGGTAGGGTTTATTTATAACATTATTTATATTGTGCTGCAGCAAATCACCGCATTTATCACGGGAGTGTTCCGAAGAGCTGTTTTACCTGATTCCTGCCGCCGAATTCCACCTTCGCACGACACGCCACAAGTTAGGATATCATCCTCACCATCTGGATGTGTGGCGGTCCTCCACAGTGCGGTTTTCAAGGAGCTTTCTTCCACGTACTACAAAGCTGTGGAATGAGCTTCCTTGTGCGGTGTTTCAGGGACGATACGACATGGGTAGCTTCAAAAAAAGCGCGTACACCTTCCTTAAAGGCCGGCAACGCTCCTGTGATTCCTCAGGTGTTGCAAGAGATTGTGGGCGGCGGTGATCACTTAACAACAGGTGACCCGTACGCTCGTTTGTCCTCCTATTCCATAAAAAAAAAAACAATATTTCCTACTTTAACTTAGTTTTTTACTTCAATGTACTGAAGATTTCTGCTAATTCCACAATTCAATCAGGCTACTAAACACATAAATCACAAATGGCAATGGTGGTTTCTGCTCCATTGGAATATATTAATTTGAACTTGCAACTACTACATACCATTTTAGGCTTTCAAGATTATAACAAGTGTAAAACATAATTTAATTCACAGGAGAGAGTCAAAGGTGCTATAGCATCCTTGGTGGTGCTGAATAAATAAAAATGTTGAATATCTGGTGGCAGTAATGTAATATAATGTGTTCCTGGTCCTGGGCTATTACCCAGACCATGAGAATAAATACTCTTTAAAAAACAGTAACTTTTAAAACTTCAACAGTTTCATATTACAAAATCCTTGATTTTGCATACTTTAAAATAACTTTTAGATGTGTCTATCATAAATTAATTACAGAAGGCACAGGAATATTGAAATACTTGAAAGATATCAAGATAACGGGGAGACCCATGTTCCATATTCTACTACATATAGGTATATTATATATAAGTAATGTACTTCACAGCAAATTATTGGCTTTTGCTGAAATTTGTAAATGGTTTAGGGTTCCATTTTAGGCTTTTATAATATAATGAACATAGAGTAGAGATTCTATTAAAACCAGTCTAATTATTGCTGGAGCCAATCAGATATCCCTCGACAGAGAACTGTATCTGCAAAAGTAATGCACAGTCATAATATGAGATGTTAATACAAGACAACATAAATAAATTAATCCATCAAAATCAATGTTTTTAAAAATAATAAAATTTTATATATTATACACATTTTCTTGAAATGTTAAAATAGTTTATACAGCCTCATCATCAAATGACTTCTACTAAGAATTAATTTGAATAGGCAAGTTTCATTTGGCATAAAATGTTTGTTCCCTCTCACTTGATTCAATAATATTTTCTCTCTATTGCTATGTTTTTATTAAAAAATTCAGTTTTAATTGTTGTAAGTAAGCTCACAGAGTTTGCTATAATGTTAAGCACTGTGTATGAGTTTTGAAATACCTATTTTATAGGTGTTTCCAAATAATATGTGCAATGCCTCCTCATAATATGGCTGAGGATAATTAGTTTGCTACCTCCTTTTTGCCGACTTCTGTATGTATGGAATACATCGACAATTTTTTCAAACCAAACTATGAGTTTGTATAATGCAGGCCCATATAATTAAGACTCTGCTACATACAAATAATATTATGAGATTCAAATTAATATACACACATCAAAAAAGTCTAAGCAACATGCATGATATTACAAATTTACCGTTTATATTAATTAATTTCTAATCCCCTTATTCATAATGGTCCCCTAACTTTGAACAGCCGCTTAGGAGTGTTTTTTCTCATTCTGACTTTGGTCAATAGAAGAAGACAGAGTGAGAATTAGCAATGCTTTAAGTTGGCTGACTATTATGAATAAGAGGGTAAGTCTTTATTCACACAAAGTCCAAAGGTATGTAAACTTTTTTGTTATTGATGACATACTGGCTGGTTGTAAAAAATTTCGATTATGTTTTGCTTTTTTCATAAAATTAAATGAAAGGGAATTTGTTTGAATTTAAGTGCGTTTTTATTTCTTCGTTTAGTCTTGATTTTATAATTTTACCAACCTTATAAATAAAGTTAGCGACAAAATTTAATTGTTAGATATTCTTTACGTCATGGAGCGACGTCATTTGACGGCAAATGAAATGCAAAGAGCTGTAGGAATGTTGCAAGCAGGAAGTAATCAATCTCAGGTATCTCGGCATTTTGGCATTCATAGAAGTGTTATTTCTCGTCTTTGGCAGGGCTACAATAATACAAGGGAACCCGCTGAACAGCATTCAGGCTGTAAAAGGAGTACAACCACTCGGCAATACCAGTACATATGTGGGTACATATAACTGACTGCAAGATGCCAGTCGATGTTAACCGCTCAAGAGATAAGTTTGAGGCTACAAAATTCAAGTGGTGTTGGTGAAAGTCCCCAAACTGTGTGAAATCGACTACATGATTTCGGCCTACGAGCTCGAGGTGCATTCAGGAAGTTCATCCATATAGCAGCTCAACAGTTATGGTATGGGCGGGTATTATGAAGAACAGCTCGAACTGAGCTCGTTTTTGTAAATGGAAATATGATCTCTGAAAATTACATTGAGGATATTCTGAGACCTTATGTCCATCCATTTGCACAAACCTTTGCCTCCGATTTTAGGTTATTGCATGACAATGCATGTTCACATACAGCTCGGAGAACCAGTCAATACTCGGCAACAGAGAACGTCCGGGTATTGCTCTGGCCTGCACAATCGCCAGACCTCAACCCCATCTAGCACTCATGGGACATGCTCCAGACACATTTTTTGAAGGACTTGGACTGAGTGACAACAACCCAGCAGCTGAAGGATTTGCTACAATTCCATTGGGAGCGAATAACACAAGATGACATAAACATTATCATTAATTCAATTAGTAATTGTTGCCGACAAGTTCTGAATAGCAGAGGAGGCCATACTTTGTATTTAATTATCCTATGCTTTCACAATAAATTCATTTTCTGCTTATGTACCTTAGTTTCTGCAGTATATTCTAATATTTTTAATTTCTGTTATTAAAAGAACTTATAAATACAACAGCTGTTATTTTTACATTATAGGACCCTTAAAAAAATATTTTAGAAATAAATACAGTGTTATAATGTGAAAAACCATCCTAAAATTTAAATAAGTAGGTACATGTTGCTTAAACTTTTTGATGTGTGTATTTATAATTGGAACCCTGGAAATTAACGAAATAGGCTAGTTAATTATTATTTAAGTTGTCATGTTCAAAACACAATTGAGATATTAAATAATTATAATGGCAAATAAATGTATCTATAAAATAAAAGATTCTTACCATAATACTATTGGAATCATCTTCAGAATATTTGAGTTGTGGTAAATCTTCTAGAATGACTGAATACTTGATAGCAGCATTTGAAGTAATTGCACTAACGAGGTCTTGACGTATTTTCGAAGCGTATTGCTTTAATTTCAAGGGAGAGTATTGCATGTTGTATAATGGTGAAACTTTATTTATTTTCCATTGATTTTCGTTATGAATCACTAGTATAAACAAAATAGGTACATGAATTCTTACCGTCAACATTAAAATACAAATAAACAAGTGTGATATTTACCAGCTAAAGGGTCACTACACGCTACAGACATCTCCATACTTCATTAAATAATACATACACAATATAACAATATTATTTACAAGGTATTCTTAATAGAAGTTGTATAAAATAATCTAATTTTACTAGAAACTATGATTTTTTTTCAAACTAGAGATATTTCTTCATAGTTCAAAGAGAGAGTAATTAATTGATTCTCTGGTTCAAAGTTAACGAACTTAGATTTTTTTTTCTTTTGGAATTTTATGACATGGAAACCTGTAAAATAAAGTATTTTTATATATTATGTTTATGCTTTTTCACAGTACACTGATTGTGTGTAATACCGAATACCAAAGTATAAGTATTAGTTAGACAAAAAAAATCTTTGGCATACGAAAATAGACGAAAAATTTATTTTCATATTCCCGATAATCCATTATTTTCTTGTAAAAACTTTTTATGGCAAATGAGCCGCGACCGATTGCATTTATAAATCCGAGGACAGAGTTGTGGCCGTCGCGTCGTGAGGAGAGTACACGTGGTGACGTGATCATATTCCCAATAAGTATAGTAGATATGTTATTATTATTTATAATAGCCTGCTGATGTACCTACTACTAAAATAAATTATGAGCTTGAAGCATTAACTTAAACGCTCTCTTCATTACGGCGAGACTAAATTTAAAAAGTTTATAAGGGCTAGATTTACATGTAAGTTAGTGAAGTGACTTATCTATGTCATTGCAATATTGATGGCTAAAATTGGGCAATATTAATTTATAGCAATGTTATATTTATTTGATGGAATTTAAAAAAGTGCATTATTACAACATTAATAGTAGAAAACGGTAGCTTATGTATATGTTTTTCCAGCATTCATTACGTCTGTTTTATGTTATTTAAGTACTATACACCCGCTATAATAATAAAAGATTGAAATGATTGTCTTACTTAACATATATAGTATCACGAAGAAAAGCAGGGGGTAACTCCATAATAAGTAAAACAATTCATAAAATCAATATATGACAACAATTTATAAAACCAAAATTTTTATGTTCCGATCAGAATAAGCAAACATTTTTAAGCAGCCGTTTAGAGTTGACTTCTAAAGTTCTTATATTTTGTTGCCTTTTTCTTCGGTTTTTGTTTTTAATTTTGGACTAATAAGCTTTATTTTTCTTGGGGTGAGTGGTATTGGCTGTGATGTTGAAGATTCTGGCGATATATTCCTATAAAGATATATTGGTTACTCGAACTTTACTCTGATCTTTAATAATAATAAATTATATTACTTACTTTCACCAGTGGGGAAATACACAAAATATAAAAATTTCATACCTATATACATACAAATAATTTACAAAAATAAAATTGCGTAAGTAGAAAAGAAAGCACTAGTGACTTTATTCTCGCAAATTATTTTTTTGGCCGGGTATTTTTTTACATCCATTCGTACCTTGAGGTAACATAATAATTCAACCTAAACCTATTACCTAAACTAATTTAGCTTTTGTGTGAAAGTGAGCAATTCAAAAAAAAGGTTGCTACTATCGTAGCGGGAAGTGAATCGTTTTGTAAATAACTTTTAAAAAAAGTGAAAACAAACATAAATCAAGGTATTTCATTTGAATATTTAGTGTTTTTATTTCTAGAGTTATTTTTTATTGTAAATATCTGATGAATTTTTGAATTCATGAAAAATTCTAACGAAATAAAAAAAAACACTGCGAAAATAAGACACACGGGAACAATCGGACCCATTTGATTTGGAAGATGTACAATTTACGAAGCGATATCGGTTGATTAAGGACGCGTTTACGAATCCGACAAAAATAAGTTATTTTTCGGTAGAGTTTGTGATGAAATGGAACTAAATCTAACAAAACCAAAAATTGCCACAAATAGATTACTTCTTTATCTCCAATTAGCGGGAAATGTTTGCTTTGAAATTTTGATATTTTATGTCGTACAAACGATTATCCGTTACCTTTTCACACAAAATTGACGAAATGGGGCTTCATTCAGGATCAGTGTTCTACTACTACTTACATAATTTTGTCTCTTAAAAATTACGTAAGGAAAGCAGATATAATATTTTCAAAAACACGGGAAGTAAATTAATGAATATGTTATAAATAATCTCAGAAAAATAAAATGAATCGTCAAAAATTAATATATTTCTGATAAGCATGAACTTTAAAGTGTAGTATTAAGGGTTATTTTATTTTGTCACTCCGTACGCATTGCACAGAGAGATCGTCAGTCCGCGCTCGGCCGCCGTCGTGGGTAGACACTGTGTCGGTTGTAAGTAGCAGCTCGTTCTCGCAAAGATCGTTGTACGAACATGAATATTTTTTTTAAGCTCTACAATACTGTCTTTGATACTATACATATTTTGTACGCAGTCAGATTTTCATAAAATTATGTTTCTGTATTTTTTGAAGAATTAGTGATTTATAAGTTCATCTCTAAATATAAGGTCTATATTAAATCGAAATCCAAAATGGCGCCTATGAAATTTACCAACTTCTCTTCATGGGTGTCATTTTCATGGTTTTCGGGGTCAACAATAACGAATATCGGGTCAAAATCAGAATCGAAGATGGCGCCTATGAAAATTACCAACTTCTCTTCATGGGTGTCATATTCATGGTTTTCGGGGTCAACAATAACGAATATTGGGTCAAAATCGAAATCCAATATGGCGCCTATGAAAATTACCAACTTCCCTTTATGGGAGTAATTTTCATGGTTTTCGGGGTCAACAATAACGAATATTGGGTCAAAATCGAAGATGGCACCTATGGAAATTACCAACTTCTCTTCATGGGTGTCATTTTCATGGTTTACGGGGTCAACAATAATGAACATCGGGTCAAAATCGAAATCCAAGATGGCGCCTATGAAATTTACCAACTTCTCCTCATGGGTATCATTTTCATGGTTTTCGGGGTCAACAATAACGAATATCGGGTCAAAATCGAAATCCAAGATGGCGCCTATGAAATTTACCAACCTCTCTTCATGGGTGTCATTTTCATGGTTATAAATATCATCCCCTTTTTAACCATAAGAAGCTCTACCCTTCTTATCAATTATTACCACCATATTATGTCAAGAAGAGTTATTTCAATAGATATTGTAATCGTAAGGTATAAGCTATTACATAAATGTAACGTATATCTTCCTAAATCCAGCATTATTTTCAAATGACCAAAGGAAATGTCATGTATCAAACCTGAATCTAACTTTCAAAGACCTATCCAACGATACCCCACAAGTTAAGTCTCCAGTATTTTTTTTAACTCCACATTTATTGGATGTGTCCTTAAGGGGGAAGCTACGTCCAAAAGCACCAGACAACACAAAAAATGGCGTGCGTACAAAGCATACATGTCAGAAGTGAAACTTATTTGTAAAAATCAATTTTTAAATCTCGTTTTGTATTAATAATTATTCTAATCTGTTCTCTAAACCAATTGATTTTTGTCAATATTAGAAATTATTTGATGTTTTGCTAATTATTATCACTCATTAAACCTGCACGATACAAAGCTAGTAGGGAAGATGATCTACATACTCACTGCGGCCGTGCGCTAAACCTGCATAATACAACGCTAGTAGTGAAGTTGTTTTACTTCATAGCGGTACCGTCTTCTTCATGACATTCGAATTTTCTCACTCTATCTCAATCAGACTCAATCTCCCTCCCCTCATCTTGGATAAAAACGTCCTTCATTTTCGTGACACTTTATTCCGTTTCATCCGTAAAAATTTTACCCTGATGCGGGCAAAGAAGTTTCACTTCAAAAATGATCCCAAATTCATTCTCTGCACCCTCGAAAACCTCGAATACGATATCCATATTGTTGAAATCATGATTTTGCGCGGCAGCCAATTTGGATTTAAAAAATGATCCCAAATTCGTTCTCTGCACTCTCGAGAACCTTGGATACGATATCCATATTGTTGAAACCATTATTTTGCGCGGCGGCCACCTTGGATTTCAAAAATGACTCCAAATTCGTTCTCTGTACCCTCGAGAACTTCGGATTCGGCATCCATATTGTTTAAATCATAATTTTGCGCGGCGGCCATCTTGGATTTAAAAAATTATCCCAATATCGTTCTCTGCACCCTCGATAACCTCGGATACGATACCCATATTGTTGAAATCATGATTTTGAGCGGCGGCCATCTTGGATTTCATAAATGATCACAAATTCGATCTCTGCACCCTCAAGAACCTTGGATACGATACCCATATTGGTGAAATCACAATTTTGCGCAGCGGCCATCTTGGATTTAAAAAATTATCCCAAAATCGTTCTCTGCACCCTCGATAACCTCGGACACGATACCCATATAGCTGAAATCATAATTTTGCGCGGCGGCCATCTTGGATTTCAAAAATGATCCCAAAACCGTTCTCTGCACCCTCGATAACCTCAAATACGATACCCATATTGCTGAAATCATAATTTTCGCGGCGGCCATCTTGGATAAAACTGCGTTTACTGCACACGACGCTATGCGACATTAAAAATGATATCTCAATCAGACTCAATCTCCCTCCCCTCATCTTGGATAAAAACGTCCTTCATTTTCGTGACACTTTATTCCGTTTCATCCGTAAAAATTTTACCCTGATGCGGGCAAAGAAGTTTCACTTCAAAAATGATCCCAAATTCATTCTCTGCACCCTCGAGAACCTCGAATACGATATCCATATTGTTGAAATCATGATTTTGCGCGGCAGCCAATTTGGATTTAAAAAATGATCCCAAATTCGTTCTCTGCACTCTCGAGAACCTTGGATACGATATCCATATTGTTGAAACCATTATTTTGCGCGGCGGCCACCTTGGATTTCAAAAATGACTCCAAATTCGTTCTCTGTACCCTCGAGAACTTCGGATTCGGCATCCATATTGTTTAAATCATAATTTTGCGCGGCGGCCATCTTGGATTTAACAAATTATCCCAATATCGTTCTCTGCACCCTCGATAACCTCGGATACGATACCCATATTGTTGAAATCATGATTTTGAGCGGCGGCCATCTTGGATTTCATAAATGATCACAAATTCGATCTCTGCACCCTCAAGAACCTTGGATACGATACCCATATTGGTGAAATCACAATTTTGCGCAGCGGCCATCTTGGATTTAAAAAATTATCCCAAAATCGTTCTCTGCACCCTCGATAACCTCGGACACGATACCCATATAGCTGAAATCATAATTTTGCGCGGCGGCCATCTTGGATTTCAAAAATGATCCCAAAACCGTTCTCTGCACCCTCGATAACCTCGAATACGATACCCATATTGCTGAAATCATAATTTTCGCGGCGGCCATCTTGGATAAAACTGCGTTTACTGCACACGACGTTATGCGACAGAATTGCCATCTAATGTTTTAATATTTAACTACTAAACGAATACATCAACCAATTATCAAAAATACATAGGTATTAAAAAAAAACAAAATTAAACCTTGATAAAGTATCAAATTCATTTGATTCCCGCAATTAACTTTAAGTACGTGTATGTGTTTGAGCGGTGTCAGTGTAGTGGTGCGATTCGATACCTCTCTGTTTTGAGAACGCGTCCTTAAACAATAAATAGTTCCTAGTAGAACTTTGTGATGAGCTGAGGCCATTATTCATATTACAATTATTTTACCAAAGTTTCACGTTAAAAACACTTTCAAATATGAATATTAACTCATAGTTTTCTTTCAATAATAGTTTAAGATATTTTAATTTTCAAAACAACTAAAACCGCCTCCTGTCAAATCAAATATGATTGGAGGTGCGTTCCAAACTCGTGTTAAATCAAATTATTTATATGAAAAAACTAAGCAAATCTTTGATTTGTAATATAAACAACTATACATATTACTATTATGTAATAAGCACTAATAAGGGCTTAATGGTTTGATGCTATATCAAAATTTTAAAATGTATTTGTTGTAATTTTTATGCGACAAACCTCTAAAATCATAATATGATCAACTAGGTTTTGAAACTCAACGCATATAGGGGTACATATATATCGAGTACATAATAGACAGACTAAAACGACTATACCACAGTAGACATATGAACCAGTACGGAAAATATCTTAAACCGTTCGAAATGACACACGGCATCGACGTGGTTAATCTAGGCGGTTTTCACGGTCTTGCACAGTGAGTGTCGCGTCAAGACGAGTGTCACGTTGTCATTAGTTTCCGCTATCTTTTTTAAAACGCCAGCGTTCATTGGTACATTCATTGCATACAGCTATTTGAACTCGGCTCTATCAAAAATCCGGTTTTCATTTTCTAAACTATAAAGTAGTATAGAATATAAGAATGATTTATTGTTATATTATTATTATAATTAGTAGGTATTCGAATTAAAAGTCCGTGAGATCGATTATAATAAATTCGTCAACATAATTCACAATGTTAAACTAAAATGGCGGCTGCAATATTTATAATCAATTTTTTTTTATGAGTGTGGTTTGGTTTTCAAGGATTTTTTTTTATGGAGTAGGAGGGCAAACGGGCGTACGGGTCACCTGTTGGTAAGTGATTACCGCCGCCCACAATCTCTTGCAACACCAGAGGAATCACAGGAGCGTTGCCAGCCTTTAAGGACGGTATACGCGCTTTTCTTGAAGGTTCCCATGTCGTATCGTCCCGGAAACACCGCACAAGGAAGATCATTCCACAGCTTTGTGGTACGTGGAAGAAAACTCCTTGAAAACCGCACTGTGGAGGACCGCCACACATCCAAATGGTGGGGATGATATCCTAACTTGTGGCGTGTCTTGCGAAGGTGGAATTCGGTGGCAGGAATCAGGTTGAACAGCTCTTCGGAACACTCCCCGTGATAAATGCGGTAGAAGACACACAATGAAGCGACATCTCTACGCAACGCAACGTGATCCAGCCGTTCACAGAGCATTGGGTCCCCGACAAACCGAGCTGCTCTACGTTGCACGCGGTTAAATGGATCGAGCTGATACTGGGGTGCGCCAGACCAGAGATGACAGCAATACTCCATGTGTGGCCGGACCTGCGCTTTGTAGAGCGCTAGAATGTGGGCCGGCTTGAAGTATTGCCGTGCTCTATTAATGACGCCCAGTTTCTTCGAAGTCAATTTGGCTTTATCCTCCAGATGGCCACAAAATTGGCAATCTCTCGAGATTTCGAGACCCAGTATTCCGATACTAGGTGAGGCTGCAAGGGAAGTGTTGTTGAAGAGCGGTGATACGACAAATGGGGTTATTTTAGTGGTTAACGCGCAAAACAAAACGCGCGAGTTTTCTGAGGGTTAAATTGGACAAGGTTCAATTTACCCCGTTCCGCGACCTTCTCAAGAGAGGACTCGATAGAAGACTCAAGTTTCTCCCGGCACTGGTCGACGATTTCCCGAGAGAGACCTGCATGGCCCGTGTATACGGCATCACCAGTGCTGTCGTCTGCAGAGCAATGTATGTTGGAGGTGTCCAACATATCATTGATATGCAGAAGAAACAGCGTGGGAGATAGCACACAGCCTTGAGGCACTCCAGCATTCACGGGCTTCGGGTTCGAGCAATATCTGGAAGCTGGAGGTACACTTTCACAAGTTCCCAAATGATGGAAGTTTTGAGAGGAGCGCCTTGTACCATACACGATCAAAGGCCTTCGCTATATCCAGGCTATCTGCCAGGCATTCCCCCTTGCTTTCAATAGCCGCCGCCCATCTATGTGTTAGGTATACCAGAAGATCACCAGCCGAACGACCATGGCGAAAGCCATTCTGTCGGTCATTGATCAACTGGTGACCTTCTAGGGATACCAAGAGCTGGCGGTTAATTATGCTCTCCATGATTTTGGAGAGCAAGGAGGTAATAGCAATAGGCCTTTAGTTTGCCGGATCCGAACTGTCTCCTTTTTTTGTGGATCGGATGGATAAGGGCTGACTTCCATGAGTCATGGACTACGCATTTTGAATAAGAGTGCCGGAATAAACGCGTTAGCACCGGCGTCAACTCAGGGGCACACGTTCTAAGCACGATTGCAGAAATGCCATCCGGCCCGCTCGACTTCCTGACGTCCAACGAAAACAGAGCTCGACTAACAGTTTTCTGTCTAAACTGTACTTCAGGCATAGAGCTTTGACACCGCGGGATGATCGGCGGTGTTTTTCCGTTGTTGTGTTGATTATTATTTATTTTGGACAACAATTAGTAACCTTCATATGTTTTGTCATTGTTTTCGTGGATGTTGAAATCAATACCAGCTAGTGCTGTCAAGATGTAAATCCAAGTTGGAACGCCACTAGCTACTTTTTTTTAACAGACATAAATATCTACATAACAATAGATTGTATATTGCTTTTGGTCAATCCCTATGATAAATATATCAATATTTCATATTCACGTATGGAAAATTTTACTATCTATTTATACATTTTTTTTAAATTAATATATTCCTTAGAATAAAGAATTAAAATAGAATATTTACTGCGTATACATATTTAAGATGTAATACAAAATATTTTAGTGAATCTATTCTATGAAAATAAGCACCACGAAAGATTACCATCATCAGAATCAATTTAGAATTCAGTTTACCTGTGAAATGCTTCTTTATTTGGATTGTTGCTGCATAAAACAACACAATCTAACACAGAACACGACACTATTATATTTTGAATACATATCCGTTAAAACATGACAATCCTTCTATATGACAGGCGATTAATGGACACTAAATTGTTTCAAAACGGTTTCACGGTCCATCTATTCCGTCTCTTTCTCACACCTTGGTTTTTGAGTAAGAATAATTTTCTCAATCTCATACAGGGTTTGTCTATTACAGTACTGTGACCTGCATAAATGCCACTGGACAGGCTGTTTCACTAAGTTATATTTTAAGCGCCACTCGCGAGCGTCCAGAAAACTAATTTTGACGTATAATACAAATGGCTGAAAGAAAAGCGTAAAGCACTCTGAAGTAGGTAATAATCGTAGACTGAGTAAACATGATATTGACGTGACATGATAATCAGTCTACGGTAATAATGCTAGGTATAATTATGTAATCGAAATAAATAATTATGTCAACAGCTGTCATCTGAGTGTCTCTTGTCAAGTTCACAAGTGTCAGTCTTGACGTTGAGTTGTTTTTCGAGTAAATGTAAATGGTTGTAAAAATAAAGATTAAAGTCCAAACTCCAAGCTTGTTTCCAGAATAATTTAATTTTCATTATCAGTAGTTTGAAGTGAACAGAAGTTTGTAGCCGTGCAAGGAATTCGTACGTATACAATGGAGCAACTGCGTTTCGATGGCCGTGTTGCCGTAGTGACTGGAGCCGGTGGCGGTCTAGGAAAGGCCTATGCTCTTCTCCTCGCATCAAGAGGTGCTAAAGTTGTAGTGAATGATCTTGGCAGCGCAAGAGATGGTGTTGGAAAATCAAACTTTGCGGATGCTGTTGTAAAGGAAATAAGAGACAAAGGTCAGTGTCTTGCTATCGTTAAATAAAGTTTAATAGTGCTAGTGATTGTGCACTTTTGTTACTTCAACATAATTCTATTTAAATTCATTGATATCTGTACATACATTTTTAAATATTATTTATCTTTTATTTTGTATGGTTAATTAGCTTAATATAATATTTTATTTAGTAAACATTTTATAATATATATCACACTGCATTTTGGGTTTACTGTTTGTTTTTGCCCTGTTATTATTACAATGATAATATTTTATTATTTATTCCGTTTGAAATAAAGTATTATATAATATTGTTATGATATTGGAATAAATACTAAATGTGAGTCATTAACACAACAATAAATTTTCCTGTATTATTTCCTTTAGGAGGAGAAGCTGTTGCTGATTACAATTCAGTGGTTGAAGGAGAGAAACTAATAAAAACAGCATTAGATAATTATGGGCGTGTGGACATTCTCATTAACAATGCGGGCATTCTTCGTGATAAAAGTTTTCAGAAGTTATCTGAACAGGTATAGTTTTTTTATCATGTGAAAAATTGTCTGATTTGCTATAAAATTGGTCTTGCATGATTATCGGGCAATATTGATGAATAACTGTTATTATTATATTAAACAGAAGGGAAAACCCTGTTTTTGGTGTCTTAACACAGCTCTCTGATGAAGGTCATGCAATCTTTTTGGATTGTTGTTGATTGGACTAGACAATATTGATACTTTAAAGAAAAGTGTACCTACTTAAAGGGTCGGCAACACAATCACAGAAATGTTTCATCTGGTGTTGCAAGAAAAAGATGTACAATCAAAAATTTTGTTCTTTCATTCATAGCTTATTATTTAATAAAAGGAACTTTAATCATTACTTTCAAAACTTGTTCTAGCTCATGTTAAATGACCTTGTTAAAAGTTATTAGTTGTAAACCTAAGGTATATTCTGCTAATATGTGTTTTATTGAATAAGTATAAAACATGTTTATTAAAGACACCTTAATGACACAATGGTAAGATATTTCTGTTGAATCGTTTCTTAAATAGGTAACTTATAAATATTAAGTAAGTTTCAATGCTATGATGGCCACATAATGATTTTTATTCCTCTCATCGATAATTTGATGATTATAGTTTAAAACAAACAGTATAGTTTAATTACTTATCAGTTATCTAACATATATAACTTATGTATGTGAAGGTTACTTAAACCTTCAAACTAAAAAATAACACATTTCTACTCATAGGCAGATAAATTTCTAAATTAAATAAACATAAAGCCAAAATTACTGGCAAAATTATTATTAAGTTTTTTCTTTCACAGGATTGGGACTTAATTCAGGCAGTGCATCTAAAGGGTGCTTACAAAACAACTCAAGCGGCATGGGAAACATTCAAGAAGCAGAACTTTGGCCGTGTCATCATGACTTCAAGCAATGCCGGTCTAATGGGAAACTTTGGACAATCAAACTACAGGTAAACTCAAACTGTTTCTTAAAACAGTTTTCCTTACTATTCTAACCCTTAGACTCATCATTTTGAATACGAAATGCGCTCTTTAACGGCTTTTATTTAAATTCTGACACATTTTCGAAGTCGAAATAATGTGAGCAGATTATTCGATAATGATAATGTTTTTAGTTAGTTTAAGTCTTGATTTAGTGCACTACAGATATTTTATTTTTATTATTATTCAATTTGTTATGTGTATATATATAATCCTCACTTCTAGGATTAATTACACAAATAAAACTAAACAAAATTTTATGAACGATGCGGGAATCGAACCCGCGACCTCTCGCGTTCTGTGCGAGCGCTCTTTCCTACTCAGCCAACCTCTCTGGTGATGGATAATCATAAAATCTTGCATGCTTTGTTCAACTCTAAGGTTGTGGCTTACAATATTTTATCAACATTAATGATCACGGTCGCGGGCTCGAGTCCCGCATCGTTCATAAAATTTTGTTTTCAGTTTTATTTGTCTAATCACGGAACAGAAAAAACTAGTGGAAGTGGGCGTTACCCTGTCGCCACTATTGTGTACAATTTATAGGTAAATAGAGTAGACTAGAGTAGGCTCGAGGCTCAAGTGACACCAGTCATTTGATGTCAATGTAATCATAAATTTCCGATTTAAGTACAATAAATGTTCAATTTTTAGGAGTACTTCTAGATAAAAATCTAAAATGGAAAGAGCATGTAGACATGGTATGCCAAAAAATTGATACATATGTTTATGTGTTATATAGATTGCGTAAAACGGCTTTACAAAGTACAGTCCTGGCAGCTTATCATGGTTATGTCGCATCAGTACTTCGATATGGACTAATCTTGTGGGGAAACTCTAGCGAGGCTAATAGGGCTTTCATGGCCCAAAAGAGATGCTTAAGAGCTATGACAGGAGCTTTTTACTTTGATTCGTGTGAACCACTGTTTAAAGAATTACGTATTCTTCCATTTCCCTGTATGTATATATACGAAATATGTATCTTTGTCAAACAACATGACCATTTATTTACAAAAGCAAGAGATATTTATCCGAGAAATACAAGAAACGGTGACAGACTGGTGATTGCACACAAATTTCATAATGCATCCTACGGAAAATGTAGCTATGTCATGTGTATAAAAATATTTAATAAACTCCCTCCAAGCTTACGCGTATTACCCGTCCAACGATTTAAAAAGGATCTTTTTACATGGCTTATAGATAAATGTTTTTATTCCATAAATGAAATGTTGACACATTAGGTTAAATTAAATTGACTTTAAAATATATATTAATTCTAGTCTTTAAATAATGACATTTAAAATAATAATTATAATTTAAATTAACCTAAGTGCTTAAAATATAGAGTTTGTTAATCAATTATAATAATAACTAGAATTTTGTTAATAGTAATTTTGCATGCCAGAAATGGCCGATAACATTGATACATTAAAACTACTTACACCCATTGTTACATGTTTTCTAGCAAAATAAAGAATTTATTTATTAATTTATTTATTTATTATTTATTAAATATTTTTTTATGTATTGTGCAAGATATACAAAATTAACCATACTATTACGACGTATGGTTCATTTACCTTTACGTTTAATCGATGTAACTTAATAAATAAATAATGTAAACAATAAAAATATCTTGCTACTCAACAAGTGCATGAATGTACATATCGATATAATTTTATCGAAACAAATTTTATATTTAAAAATTGTATTCAAGTATTGCTCTTTTCCAAGCATCATGCAATAACAGTGTAAGTAAGCAAAATGTTATAATATGGTTGTGTACATGAGAGACTACTATGAATTCAAATTAATAGTTTTAATTGTCTCTTAGGTACAGCTAATTATTATTTAACAGATATGTGTAAGATTCCAGTTAAATTAAATAAGCGTTAATTTTTAAATAAAAATAAACAATTTTTTAAAATTAAATTTTAATATTTGGCATAGATTGAGGTTCCACCGATAATAAGGTGGAGTCGAGGTGGAGTAGAAAAAAAACCTCATGACATCATGGAGTAGAGGAAACGTTATAGAATTGTAAAAAATTGATCGAAAACCATGAATTCTGGGAATGTTTGCCATCATTGTAGCTCTGTACATCATAATATAAAATATCATAAAACTAATAAGATTATTATTAATACCATCAGTACTTATAGCTTCTCTTTTTATTAATCATTCGTTGCTGCTTGTTTTGGAAAATTTCATTCCGCGCGCGATTCCGTATGGAGGCAGTAAGGTTTATAAAATCTCATGTCTTACTGGACCCTGGGTTTTAATAACGCTGAATACTTATAAAAAAATCTATGTTTTATGCGTACAATAAATGCAATACAATATCAATAATATAATATAGATATTGTAACTTTCCAAGGCTATTCGTGTACGCTGTCTTGATTTTATTTGAATTGAGCTAAATATTGTCCATCCTTTTAAATAAAACTATACCTTAGAAAACATATTGGCCTATTATTATTTTAGCTTACGACGTACTTTATCGATAATATACAGGATGGACCAAAAGTCCGTTTACATTTGAATCGGTTGCCACGTTTAGCAAAGGCGGCGGAGGGGGGTGGAGGGGTTACGCATTGCAAGAGCGGCCAATGGGAATTTAGTACCATGGCGTCGTTTAGCGGTAGTCAACGTGCATTTTGTGTATGCGAGTATTATCGAAACAACGATTCTGCGACCTTAGCTCAACGAAAGTTTTGCAGTCATTACAAGATACGACAAAAATCAAGCTCCACCAGGTGTGTTAATTAAATAATGGGTGCTCAAGTTTGAGAAGACGGGTTCAACAATGGATTTACCTCGACCTGGCCGGCCTAGAACGTCGAGGGACCCCGAAAACGTGGAGCGAGTAAAATCGTCTGTTCGTGACCAACCTGGACTATCAACTCGAAAGCGGTCTGCTGTCCTTAACGTGCCAAGATAATGATGTATTAAACCGCATTCTCAAGAAAGATTTAAGTCTACATTCCTATAAAATCCAAATGGTGCAGGAATTAAGGCCTCAGGAGCATGCCACTAGGTTTCAGTTTGCGAACGAAATGGTAGAGCGATTCACCAGTTTTACAAACATTTTTTTCTCAACTAGGCACACTTCCACCTAAATGGGCATGTTAATAGACAAAATTGTCTTTATTGGAGTGACACTATGTCATGGTGATCAAAAACCCCTGCATTCCAGCCAACCAACCCAGTAACTCTTGACGAATTAAAGGATCGTCAGGTATCGTCAGAACATGTAAAGCTGTCATCGAAAATTTCCGCTCTAGATTGCAGCAATGCCAGAATAATGAAGGATTGCATATGGATGATGTGATTTTTAAGAAATAAATTCCCCTTTTGTTTACTATCGAAAACAATAAACAGTTTTGATCTACTGTAATTAGTTTTTTTTAAATCATCATTCCAATTATAAACGGACTTTTGGTCCACCCTGTACTTTATCAACCCTGATTACATCATTTCTAGTTTTCATTAAATTTCGATATGTTTATTTATTTTCGTACAACACTACTTATTTTGACAGAAGTCAAATCTATGGTTACAGAGCTCCTATTACTTCAAGTTTTTATACGTTATTTTTCTCAATTAAAGAAAAGGTTATGAGGTTGTTATAATCACTTTAAGAATATGAGATTAGCGTAATTGTATTAAGTTCGAAATTGATGTAAATAAATTTATAGTTATGTCTTTTCGTGATTGTTGTGTATTACATATTAAAATATAAAAGTGTTTGTTTGGCGTCATCAGTTTCCATAGTAAAATGACATGATGCCACTGGTCTAATTTTTATTGACAGTTTTTTAAAGAGAAGGCAATCCCTTCGAAGCACTTCATGAAAATAGATGTCAGACTTTAAGGACAAATACAACCATTGTAATGTGCTATGTTTTATTTAATGTGTTTGTCCATCGGAACATATAAAGTGCACTATAGAGCCCAATAATGAAACTATGACCAAAAATACAAAATCAATAAGTATTTGAATAGAAACATAACTAATATATTTATTTTATATAAATACAGGTATTGCTAAAGAATACAGTTTTTTTTCAGTCAATGAATACATTTATTTTACATAATTATTTTTACAAGATTATAAATCATCGCGCGTCACCATTTGCCCGCTAAAACTCGAGAACGGCTGGGCCGATTTTGCTAATTTTGGTCTTGAATTATTTGTGGAAGTCCAGAGAAGGTTTATAAGGTGAATAAATATGAAAATGCTCGCTCAACAATTTTGTTTTTCATTCGATGTGCCCCCGTCGTTTTGGAATCAAATTGAAATAATAGTTTAAAATGAATAACTTATTAGAATCTTTATATCTTTCTAGCTTAAACAGGAGGTAAAAAACGAACTTATTTTTAGCTACCTATAGTTAGTAGATCATGTACGATTTAATATTTGGTAGGTCTGAGAATCGGTTGTCATCTATTTTTTATACCCCAAAAATTTTAATTATTGTTTTTTTTTATTACTTCATAATATGGCAATCCAACGTTTGCTGGGTCAGCTAGTCTATAATATTATTTTTACCACTTTCTGTCCAGTAATAACTTTTATAATCCATTTCAAATATTATGTCATTAAATACAAATTCGATTATTTTTGTTATCATTATATTAGCGGTCTGCCGATGATAGCACGAGTTATTTAAGTATTATTTTCTGTGTATCAACAAATGCTTGATAAGATATATTTTGTGACAAACAAAATCTTGAGTTATACAAAACGTATGTCTTAATAACTATGCATAAAAAGAGATGACATAGTCGCGGAAAATGATAACCATAACCTTGTATTGACATTCAGAATTGTCTAATTTAACTCTTAATTAGAAAACAGATTAGATGCGTTAGTCAGTTGATTTTCATCAGATATGATTTCTCTATTAATTATTTTCTCAATTACTTATGTAAGCCACTTTTATTTATCTTACTGACGAAATTCAACTAACATTTTTCAAACATGAACTCACACATGTAGACATGGCCACCGAAGTAATACAAATTACCTGTTTTTAGACATCTACCTAATACCGTTCGAACAGTAGCCCTATTTCCGTAATAAAACGCATAAGTTCAATGGAAGCGACCTTATGTCAAAAAGTTACATGTCGTATTCTTGTAGCACAAAAATCAGGGATCAGTTCCGACTGAAATGAAGTTACGTTCCGATTAAGGAAATCGTATGATGTGTGTTCTCGTAACAATGTCGAACGTCAATTGTCGGGAAATGCATCTTCTGCAAGTTTTGACGTTTGGTTGAGTTGACCACTTTTTTTTATGGAAAAGGAGGACAAACGAGCGTACGGGTCACCTGGTGTTAAGTGATCACCGCCGCCCACATTCTCTTGCAACACCAGAGGAATCAATCGGAGCGTTGCCGGCCTTTAAGGCCACTTGAAACATCATTAACACTTGGTACATATATTTTAGATTTGGTAGAACGATAATATTGTTAACTTGCGTTCTAATGTCGCTAACGCGTGGCTCCGATCTAGTTATGGTTCAGTTTACATTCCAGGTAAATGATAGGAGAATACCAATCTAGAGCAAAACGAGGTAATGATCGTATCTAAACGTCGACGATTTTGAGTTTCGAGAATAGCACCGCAATTCGTTCCTCAAAGCACATTTATTCGTCACATGTTTATCTGTATTTGAAGTTGTGAATAATCTCCTTTTACTAGGTGTCCCTTGACTGTTATAATAATGAACTTTTAATATGGCAGCGCTGCAAAAATGGGCCTTGTGGGATTAGCAAGCACACTTGCGATTGAAGGCGCTAAGTACAACATCAAAGTGAACACGATTGTGCCCACGGCCGCGTCGCGACTCACCGAAGATATTCTGCCGCCAGATATGTTCCAGGCCATGAAACCTGAACTCATTGCTCCCGTTGTGGTAAGTTCTGCAATAATAATACGTGTACGGTTCTAGTAATAAATTTTTTTCTATGATAAATGTAAGGTATTTCGTACAATTACTGTTTTATACTGCCAAAACGGCCAGTCTTCATTTAAATATCAATAAATACTATATATTTTTTTTGCCCATTTTCTGGTCCTTTGATCCGGATGAACACTCATGAAAAACAGTTGTATATATTTATATATACACCTGTTTTTATATATATTTATATAAATGTTAAAAAAATACACCCAAATTAGATCCCTCGCGGGCAAAGCTTTCTTGTTTCTGCGCGTGAACCACTTGTCATACAGCCTACCCTAGTATTACAATACAAGTGCTTGACATGGACTAGCGATTGCCATTTCCGCAGTAATTTGGAACACCAAGCGGGGTCACAAAGAATCGCTCTTTAAGATGCAGATCTGGCCACATTTCGAGTATTTCCCTCTTCTCTAGTTTGATTAACCCCAGTATCAATTACCACCAACAATTCACTGCGAATAACGAAGAGCTGCTCAAACTGTAGTGAATCCCCAGTATTTCTCGAACACTACAATCGCTTTTCATTGCAAACATGCGTTGCTTCTTTGTGTGTCTTCGTGTCTTTTACAGTAGTGTGCTGAAGTTCTGTTTGACCCGATTTCTACTAGTGAATTCCACCATCGCACTAAATGCTCTAAAATTAAATACCTCCCAAATTAGGAGGTATTTAATTTTCCTAGTCCTAATCTGGCGTCGTGGCAAATGCAGCTTCTAAAAGCTGTGCAATCAGCTTCCTTGCGCGGTGTTTCCAGTTCGATGCGAAATGAGTACCTTCAAAAAAGCCCGTACACCTACCTAAAAAGGCCAATAACGCTCCTGTGTACCTCTGGTGTAGCACGATAGTTAGACGGTGATCACTTACTGTGAGGTGACCCATTCTCTTATGAATTATTCTCACTGAACCGCTTAATATTATTAAGTGATGTAATATATGTCATGTATAGGGAAGGATGTTTTAAATATTCTCTAATATTTGTAGGCTTACATGGTTCACGAGTCATTTGAGGACAGCGGAATCATAATCGACTCTACACTGGGTTTTGCGCATAAAGCTCATATTGTGAGGGCACCTGGTGTCCCACTTAGGTGAGTTAATCTGTGGTATTTTGTAATGTTGCTCTATTTTGAATTATTGTGTGCTACTAGGTATGTACTTGAAATTTTCAGGTAAAAATAGTTTATCGACTTAAATACTAATAAATGACAATATGCAAAGACAACAAAACAATATTTATTTCGAATTTGAGGACCCAAGTTAAAAACAAAAAAAATAGATTTTAACTCGAAAAGGATGAAACGAAATGGTACTTCACACAATCACCCAAAACTAAAGTCGAAAAATAGAGACTAAGTTTAGGGTGGAGGCACCTGTCTGGTGTGGAAATAGTGTCTATTAACCTAACTGGTCATGCTGCATCGCATGCAATTTTTAATGGTACAGATCCCTTAATGCGCGAGTCCGACTCGCACTTTGCCGGTTTTTGTTTACCTGTAATAGATAAAATCAAAAAATATTTACTGTTTAACCAATTTACATTATCAGCAAATTCTTAACATGTAATGTATAGCAGAAAATACGTTTCTTGAGCCGTCAAAAATTTGCATGTTTAAATAATAATGGGGTGAGCGCTGCGGACACTATTGAAAAGTTAAATGGGCTTTAATTTGAATTACTGTGGACATATCTTATTATTTTTTTTTATTAATTTATTTAGATTCACCAGTGGTAAGTACAATAATACATTTATAATTATTATGCTAATTTACAAGGGTCTTATTACTAAATGCATTCATTACCTTTTAAGGTGAATACCGCATGCTAAATTATGTGTGAAATAGTTATATAAAATAAGTATAACTTATAAAACAAACATTCTATGATGTAATGAAATTTAGAACATCTACCAAACAAAACATATGACATATCTTATTATCAGGAAAACGTAAAACATGATACGGTTACAATAACTCCTATTCGTATTCATGCACGAAAGTGCTGCAGACAATGGATAAACAATGTTAAAATTAACATACAGGCAAGTAATACTGAATATTAATTAATGATTGCCTTGTGACCTTGTATGGACTTTGTACACGTCACTTATTCAATTATATTAACAGTAATAAATAATGCAAAACCTTTTTTCTGTGTAAACCGGCTCAAACTAATGAGATATTCGGTATATTTATAAGTCGCTACACGATGTTACGACTCACATCTTAAATCATATTATCGCCACTAATGTGTGTAGCATGTTGTATAAACAGGTCCTCAGCTCGATACGCCACCAATTACCGTAAGAAGTAGGCTTTAAATAGAAATCTTAAGGTGCTCAGTCACTGGGAGCGTTCACCTGTACATTTCAGATTCGACTATTACGATCTCAGTACTGCCTCTTTCTTGCTGACGAGGATTAGCTTGTATTGGAACATTTAAGATTGTAATTTGGGCTTTATTTTATAATAGTGCTTCTTCTCGACAGACGAGCTTGTACTTCTGGTAAGGCGAGGTTATAATGTAACATTTAAGATTCTACTTTGAGCGTTACATTTAAGGTTCTATTTTTAGCATTACATCACAATACTGGTCTTCTTGACTGACGGACGATCCTGTAGTGTTACATTGCAGATTAGACTTTGAGCATTAATTTATAATACTGCTTCAATTCAATTCAAAGATTTTTATTCAAAATAGGATATAGAATCACTTATTGAAATTCAAAAACTACCACCCATTCTAAAAAATTCACTCAGAACTGAGAAGAACGGGCGCAACCAACTCAGCGGGCTTTTTTTCTCATAAAAATGGTTACATGGTCTTGATGTCATGAAAACACAAATGGGCTCGTCAAGCAATAACTTTTTTAATGCATTTTAAAATGTACCTATATGAAAGTCATTACCACAGAGCAGGGATTACTTACGTACATTACTACCCCGACGATTTGTACTACGCAATAAACAACAACGTCCCATATTTTAATAATAGCTGAATTCACCATGGCAACCATGTTTTGTTATGAGCCGATGAACTGGGTCCAAACAAAAAAATCGCATACGCGAAAGGGATAGTAGATATATCTCGCTCATCGCTCGTAGTGTATCTCCCTTACTCTGTATACCAATATAATTTATGTGTCTCTGTCACATTATTATTGTTATTTTAGTAACGCATCTATTGTCCATCTTCTATCTACGAATCACCGCTACCATATTTATGTTCTGATGTCTATGTAATAATACTTCGTGCGAATGACGTCAGAATATATATCTTATTATGTTATCTCAATATTATGTTCTTGTTGATTGTGTGCATGAACAAAGGCACATAAACTTTTCTAGAAGATAATCATCATGTTAACATCAAGAATAAACATAATTCGCATTCACACTACATTCTTCACCTGTCGTATTAATAAACGCAGTGTAAAGTTACTCCAAGCTTAAAATTACTTCTCCCTTACATGCAATTTAGTAGTGACAAAGGTTAGATAAAGACTAACCCCCTTATTCATAATAGTCTGCTAAATTAAAGCATTGCTAATTCTCACTCTGTCTTCTTCTATTGACCTAAGTCAGAATGAGAAAAAATACTCCTAAGCGGCTGTTTACATTATGAATAAGGGATAAAAGTTTTAAATTTATGACGACGACACATGTTTATTATACGTTGGTCATTTTATACAGGATATTATCAAAAAAGCACAAACTGATCTAGAGCGTCTTAACATGTGGTTTCAAAGTAACCTTCTGACGATCAATGTTGACAACACAAACTACGTAATCTTTGTGGTCAAAAATACAAAGGTACCGGATTTTGAATCATTATGCATAAATAATCAAGTGATATCCAAGAAAACAGTGAAAAATATCTCGGTCTCATAATCGATACTGAACTAAAGTGGAAGTCACATTTTGAGAAGATTTGTTCCACGTTACGAACTCTTAACAGGTGCATTAAAAGGTTGTGTTAAATGTCCTCCAACAAATGTAAGATACTTAATTTACAATTCTCTAGTTAAACCACACCTAGAGTAAAACAAATTTGCAAACATTGCAATTAAGGCGAAACAAGCTTTTAGAAACATTATTCGACATAAGACTTTTTAACGGCAACTAACAAAATATATAATAATACAAAAATTTTAAGCGTGAAACAAATATTTATATACCAGACTTGTCTACTTATAAGAATAATACTTTATAAAGACATTCGTACTCAAATATCTTTCACCAAGAAGATACAAATCCAAAAGAGATGGCTCAGGAGTGCTAACAACCTGGTTACCAGCACCAAGAACAAATGATGGGAAAAATAGCTTAATGTATGAAGGGGCTCAACTCTATAATGATATTCCAAATGAAATAAAAGATATCGTCAATATTTTATCTTTTGTTCTAGTGGTTTGTGACTAATTGTGACTACTCACTTATTGTCATATTCTTATTGTGTTGTCATATTGTAAAGGAGTTGGTATTAGGAAAGGCCCATCTATATATTAGTGAACTTTTCTTTTGTTACTTTTCCTACTCGTTTGCTGTGTCCGTAAATTACTTACTTTTTACTTTTAAGATAATTTAAGTTTTCTCAGTAAGTGAATTGTTAATTCTAATGAGAAATAAAGATTCTCAAACCCTCCCCTTTATTAAAACGTTCAAGGTTTTGTTGGACGATTTATATGCTTTTTCAACAAGATCCCTGAAAATGTAAAAAACATAATATAAACGTATAATTTGCTCCGAAATTAAAAACAATTGTTAAAAAAAATAACTACGGTAACAATATTACTTTTTAAATGATACGACCTTGTAGTGATTTCAAGCAGGTAATTTAAGGTAATAAATTATATCTGATACATTAAAAAAATTAGTGCTAGATTTTGGCGAACAGTAATTTATTTTAAAACCCTATTTTGAATAAAACTATTTGAATTTCATGCAGCGCACGATATGTCAGTGTTAACCTGGTTTTCACTCACCATAGAATCTTTATAGCTCGGGCTATAAATCGGTATTTATGAGGAAACTTCAAAATCTCAAAACAGCTACGAATTAAGTAACTAGTACTAGTTAACTTAAACGAAAATTGGAACTCACAGAATTTTAATTATGATATGAATTATATTTGGACCGTAGACTTACTAGCGTATACGCGACCTGACAGCCAATCAATGCAGGACCAGTTCTGATTATTCAATGTGTGGTTTAAGATTCAAAATACTATGGAGCTAATGTAAAGCGTTGCTGCTTACGACGACGACGATGTGCATCAATGGCATTATTAATATTAAACAATTTCTTATTTTTAAAGTGATATCTCTTAGTTCTGGGATTGATTTTGACACAGATTGTTTAGATTTGAAAGAGCGACATCTCAAGTCAATTTCCTAATATGCAATTATTGGGGTTGAGCAGGTTATCAACTGTTAATTAGATCCTGTATGTTGGAAGTAAATCCATCGAACAGCATTATATTACAAATATTGCTTAGTAGATAATATTAATTACTTATAACCATGTGTTGCCTTTAGTAAGGCAGTACGCGAGTAACCATTGATCGGTCCGGTCCTAGTTACCATTAACCATTTGCCTATAACCATTACAGGACTGGCCCGAGTAACCATTTTACCAATTAATAGTAGAGATCTGCGTACTCACCAGTAGAACCATTAATTATAGTTATTTAGCAAGTGTCATAGATAAGTTTAGTATCTTAAGTAAATAAATACTTTTACCATAAAACCAATATGTATATATCTGCCCCTAAGTGCACCCCTTTTCACTGTAGATGAAGTCATAACCTGATAATTGAACAAGGCATACCAAGATTTACGAACCATGTGTCACTCGAATGGTTGGCTCAGTTGGAGAGAGCGCTCGAACGGAACCTAAGGTCGGCGAGGTTTGAGTCCAGCATCGTTCATAAATTTTGGTTACAAATTTAATTTTCATAATTTTTATTATTATTATTATTATTATTTCTGTAACCAGGAACAAGCCATCGGACCCAGTCACCATCGAGTCAGTGAAGGAGAAGTGGTCAGATGTAACCAATATGAAGAACGCCAAGAGGATTGACAAGATTGCCGAGGTGACGATGGACCTCGTGCAAAACTTACAGGTGAAGATTTTTTTTTGTATGAAATTGAAGGACAAACGAGGTCACTTGATGATAAGTGAGCACTGCCGCCCATAGCGTAACAATAGAAAAATCACAGAAGCGTTACCGATCTTTTACGAAGATGAACGCTCTTTTTAAAAAGATACCCGGATGTGATATACATACAATGTCGTAGCATATTATATGTTGTTTATACGCGGAAGGAAACCGCAAAGTGCTAAACTCTTAAAGTACTGGTGTCACACGCCCAGATGGGATGCACCAACCACGAGATAAGACCAATACTCCATAGCGGCCGGACTTATGCCTTAGAGAGTAATGTAGGCGGGCTTAAAATATTGTCTCGCTCCATCGATTACCTTCAGTTTCTTCGAAGGACCCTCATGTATTACGATCGTAGTCAGCATTAGGGTTGCATCTGGAGCGGATAATTTGCCTCCACCGCGTCTCTTACAACCGTGGAGAATTTGGATTTGTCTTAAATTTGGTCAGTCCATCTTGTTGGAGAGCGGCCGCGCGATCTTTTGCCTTCGGTAGTTCCAACCAAAATAATTTTTTCCAACCTTTCGTCGCCTCTGCCAATTCGGATTCTAGACAACCGAAAACTAATGTATACACGTGTTTAAAATGAACTAGCAACAGTTATCTTTCTCCATGGGAAAATACTTCTTTGCCAATCTTATGGACTATTTTAGGAACTTCAAATTATCATAGCGTAGTAGCGCCTTACTGATCATAATCATGCATTCAGATCTGACGAATTTTGAAACGTTCAATTCCGACCATGCTTGTTTGGATCTAGTTTTATGACGCGGTGCTGAGTTCCGCTGAAAGGACTATTCTTGGTCATGGAACGTGATGATGTTAAGTCCCATCCTTAATTTGAGTCTACCTTGAGTACCACCTTCTCTAGAATCATATGTTGATGCACCTGTGCCAATGTTTTGAAACCTTCCTTACGCAAATATGGTGCAGGTACTCCTTGGTCCATTGGTGAAAATGTCCATATTCTACTCTGCTTACTGTATGAGAATTTTGAAAAGAATTGTGAGCATTAACTTGGTGAGCACAAACTCGGGAAAGTGAGGAAACACGTTATTCATATAAGAAATTCCAGTTATAAATTGAAATAATAAATGTTTTTGATTGTAACAGTATTTACGGCCAGACTTAATATAGGTATGTGTTGTTTCAGGACTTTGAGGAGCGCAGTAAGCTGGACAGCGAGCATCCATCCTACTGGTCTACTTTCAGCTACAACTCTAAGGATCTCGTATGCTATGCTCTCGGAGGTTTGTTAAATTATTGATAACTAGCTGACCTGGCAAACGTTGTTTTGCCATATAAATTATATATGTAAACCTTCCTTGAGCTTCAACGAATCTATTGCAAAAGATTTCATTGAGATCGGTCGAATAGTTTAGGAGTTATTAGGGAACATACAAACATACATTCTCTTATATATATATAGATAGCCTATGTGTTATTTTGATGTGAGGGCCATATTATTTTAAAGTTTCATCAAAATCCATTCAGTAGTTTTTGCGTTAAAGAAGTTCAAACATACATCCAGACATACAAACTTTCACATTTATAATATTAGTAGGATGTTAGGTTGGTTAATATTTATGTCTCAAATCGACTATTATCAAAATATAAAGACCAGAAGTAAGAAATAGATATGCTGTTCCAACTTTCAGACTTCATAAAAGTAGTCAGTCATGTATCGGGAATTGTATACAAGTATATAATAAACTCCCACATCCTGTTACTTAATTTCCGTTATATAAATTTAATTTTAATGAAGAAAGCGTATTATAAAGTTCAGGAATATACAGATGATAAAAATGTATGGATACTTTGAGAACTGTAAAGGGAGGATAAAACTTGCTGAGTTTCTTGTCCGTTCGTCTCAGAACAAGACCTCCAAATTTTTCAAGAGACTACCTCTTGAAAAATATTACTTTCATAAGCGTACAAATTGTACCTAAATGAATAAAGAAATTTCATTATATAAACAGAAAAATAAATTTAGAAAGGATCTATTGTCTAGAAACTGCTTTTGAGGCGCCATTTTATCAACATGGCGGCGCGAGCGACAGAGAAACGAGGTGGCAAAGTTGCAATTTGTAAAGAGCACATCAAAACCCATGTTAAATGAGCCAGGAGCAATGAAGTTTGCTTGTATAGGGCATGAACTTCCTTGAAAACCTTTTTGTAAAGGAACGCTGCACATCCATTTGGTGAGG
The DNA here is from genome assembly GCF_905404315.1 of Leptidea sinapis. Lineage (NCBI taxonomy): Eukaryota > Metazoa > Arthropoda > Insecta > Lepidoptera > Pieridae > Leptidea > Leptidea sinapis. The sequence continues at coordinate 11,614,738 of NC_066289.1, read as the reverse complement.
GTCATATTTAAGTTAGTGGAGTGTGGTGCGACAATGGAATGATGAATTCTGATTCAGGTGTTGCAATAGAGATGTGGTCATTAACCATCTCCTCATCCGCGTGCTTGTGAATTGTCATATTTTAAAAAATCGAGAAATTTAAACTTTTTTATGACAATAAGGGACGAGACGAGCAGGATTCTTGAAAAACCCAAAAATTCTATATAAGATGTTAAGTCTCATTTGCCCAATAATTTCACTAGCTATGGCGCCCTCCAGACTGAAACACAATAATGCTTACACATTACTGTTTCTAGCAATCTTCAAAAGGACATCGCAATAAAGTATAGAACTTGTGTTGCAGTGGGTTCGTCGGTGGTGAACCCCTCGGACTTGCGGTTCTTGTACGAGAGCCACGAGGACTTCTCGGCGCTGCCAACATTCTTCATCCTGCCCGGCATGTCCATGGAGTCGCCTGTCGTCGCTGACTCCATGCCGCCCGGAAAGCACGCCGACTTCACAAACGTAAGTTGTCTTATCATCACCAATAGATTGCGTTACAATCACGACTTACGGACACAACTTTCAGCTGTCCGTTCTTTATTAGAGCAGACTACGACTACTAATGACCGTTTGGAAATTGGATGATAATGGTAACGACATGACACTGGCACATTGCACGGAAAACTAACAGTGGGCCGTCTCCATAGACCAAGTATAGTAACTAGACTAATTGATAGCTTCCGTCTCACTCACACGAGAAAAAGAAAGTCTTATGTAAAGAAATGAGATAGAGTGATTAGATTTTTTACACCCGGTATGCTAAACTAACTTGACAGCGCTGCACAGATATTTTGTTTACTTTTATTTGCGTCTATAAAAATAAGCTATTATTGTTGTGAAACGTGTAAAATATCCACTATTTATTCAACATCAGTGACAATTTTAAGTAGAATCGAAGGAAATATGGTGCGATGCTGTGTTTTATTATGTACCTATATATATAGGATATTATCTGTCTCATGTTGGCAACGCCAAACCGATGTCTAGTTACTATACTTGGTCTATGGCCGTCTCCTTGGATGTTTGACAAATTATGTTCCTAAGCGATAAATTTATTACACAAAATCACATGTCGAAATGCAATCTCTCACAGACGGTGACACTGGTATATTGTTTGATCGATTGTGGCAGCCCTGGACAAGTTGCATCTGCTTCATATTATATAATTTATATTACTTAAGCATTCATAGCAATATACATTATCGAATTAACCACACAGCAAGAGTAGCAATTGCTACAGGCCCCGGGCATTTCAAAGAACCCAAGGGCAATAATTTGCTACTGCGCTTGCTTAATCCGGTACTGAAGATATATATTGTATTTATGCCTTGAATCCCGCATTGTATCGTCCACCGAGTTCGCCACGACATGGTTCTCGGTGGCGATATTAGTGATAGCAACGATACAGTGACAACGAAACCGTTCGTAACAAAATGTATGACATTATATAGACATTTGTAGTACAGTTTTGCACACATCGATTCTAATCCAGATTGTTGGACAGTTTAGTTCCTTACCACTTTTGGTTATCGGCACCAGTCACGCCCTCCTTCTGCAATTGTTCCTGCACCTAAATCGAGTGGCAAAAAGTTAACCGTTGTGCCAAGCTGTTGCCGCGGCTTGTCACCTATTATAGCATCCCACGTATCGGTCTGCCTACAATCTCTATGGAAGAGAATGCAAAAGAATGACAAAGACTTCAAAGCGACCAGTAAAGACACGTCACCATGGCAACTCAAATTCTAAATTCGAAAATTTTCGGGGCCCTTCACAATGTTTGCTTAAAGTTTCATAGTTTATCTCCCTCTCTATTTCAACACCGAAAGACTAGGTAAGAGTAGAAAATGTGCATATACTGATGGGAGTGTTTAACCAAATGTTGTGAGTTTTTTTTGGGTGTAATTACCGATAAGATTTGTCTTTTAATTCTACACGAGTGTTCCCCAGCGGATGTTCACTCGCCAAATTCTGACACGAGACTGATTTTATGACTATTTTTTATTCAATTGAATGAGCCGCAAACCGCTATTCTATTTTATAGCCTCGGTGCATGAATTGGTGATTGGTCGGTTCTTGTGACGTATTACCCCCAGAAAAGATACGTAACAATGGCGATGAGACCAAATTGTTCATTGAACAATGTAAACATGTTATTTTGTGTTTTATTATTTCTAAATTGTGTATGTTCCTAATTGTTACAACACATTGTTTTTGTAAAGTTTAAGACAACCTTCAGTCTCTTATTGGTATATTATTGCATAAAATTTCAATAGTATTGTAATATTTTTCTTTTCAGATATTGCACGGCGAACAGTATTTAGAAATTGTGAATGAGTTCCCGGGAACTGAAGGTGAATTCAAAACAAGGACCTATGTCGTCGATGTGTTGGACAAGGCATCGGGTGCCATCGCCATTGTTAACAGTTGGTGTTAAAGTCATAATATTAAAATAAAAAACGTGTGCGTATCGGGACGGACGGAAGTGGAAACGTAAACTAATCTTAGTTCAACTATTTAATATTTTTATATTTAATTTGAGAAAACCTTTTGTTATTACTTAAATTTGATGTATGTTAATATTATGATATTGTAAGGAAAGTTTATTTATTAGTAAAATCTTTTATTGATAATAGAATATATTTTATTATTAGTTACAATTCTTGAATATGTAAATTAGAATTTTGTGAATGTCAATTCTAAATAATACTTTTATACAATAATAAACTTTAAATTAAATCTTAGGCTGAAGACCGACCGTTTATACTTCACTATGTTTTTAATTTATTTAATATGTATTTTTGTTCAGGCGAGATATTCCAAGACCGTCAATTGGTACTCCGGACACAGCAGCACATCTTCATCGTGGGTCAGGGCGGGTTTAACGGGCCGCGGGACTCCAAGAACGCAGTTCCCGTTCAGCCGGTCCCCAAGCGGGCACCTGATGCTGTTGTGGAACAACGGACGGCCGAGGACCAAGCTGCTCTCTACAGGTACAATCATCATCATTAGTTCAGCCGAAAGACGTCCACAGCCCTCATCCAAAGATCTCCACGACGATTGGTCCTGCTCTGTCCCAATCCAACGTATTCCCGCGATCTTGGCCAGATCATTGGTCCATCATGTTGGGCCCTACCGACACTACGTCTTCCGGTACGTGGTCGCAAAGGCCATCTGTCCGTCGAACAATGTGCCCTGCGCAACGCCACTTCAGTTTCGCAATCATTTGGGCTATGTCTGTGACTTTGGTTCTCCTACGGATCTCCTTATTTCTGATTCGATCTCGCAGGGTAACTCCGAGCATAGCCCTCTACCAGCAGGTACATAATACATTCATATACTTACTTTAAGTAGAGGTACGGAATTAAAGCAGTAAATAAAATATGAATAAAACAACTTATAATTTTATTCCTAAATGCCGCTAGCAGCGAAATTTTTCTGATATACATCGTCACACAAGGAGAAGCGTTGTCCGGGTAATAGTAATGGGATTAATGGGTGAGGTTGTTGCTATAACATCGAAATAATGAAAATTCCGTAAATATATGAAATATAATCTGCGCAAGTTTATATACCTACATTTTTTAGAGAAGAATAGGACAAACCAGCGCAGGAGTGAACTGATTTCAAGTAATCACCGCAACACACATTCTTATAACACTAGAGGAATCACAGGAGCGTTGCCGGCCTTTAAGGAAGGTGTACGCGGTTTTTTTGAAGGTTGTATCGTCCCGGTAACACCGGACAAGAAAGCTTATTCCACAGCTTTGCTGTACGTCGAAGGAAGTTCCTTTAAAACCACACTGTAGAGGACCGTCACACATCCAGATGGCTGGATGTCTTTAGAATGGAACAGTCTAGTATAGATAATGAATATCGCAGGTTGTCCGGAGATCTGAACCCTCTGCACATCGACCCCAACGTGGCCACAGCCAGCGGACATCCCAAGCCCATCCTGCACGGTCTCGGGTCTCTGGGCTTCGCAGTCCGACACGTGCTTGCCAAGTGAGTGATGTTACATATAAAGTCAAATAAACTTTATTCAATCAGACTTAAACTGTAAGTGCTTTTGAATTGTCACTACAAATGCTTCTTTTAAATTGCTAAATCTACCATATGCTCGGAAAAAGTAGAGCTCGAGATCAGAACATACATGAAACTCAACGGCCACTTTTTTCAATTAATAGAGAATTGTTTAATGGCTGTAATATACAAAAGAAATTAGTTTGTAAGGTGCTGCATCCAATATGATGAATCATATTCAAAGTTAAAAGCGCTTTAAATATCAAATATTTCATAAATAGTAGGTAATAAATAATAAACTTTATAAATATAAATCATCCTATTTTTTTTTGTTGAGTTAGACTAACCCATCCAAATAAAGCATGTTCTGGATAATCTCTTTTTATCTGTTACGGCATCTACATAATTCATAGTTAATTTTTCATTTTGTGGCATTAATTTCATAAAAAAAGGTAAGTTAAGATGGATGACAAAAAAATCTACATATCTACCAATCTACATTATAACCCTATTTGACTTTTATACAATATATTTAATTTTATTATATTAGCTAAGTATCCATAAGTTTTTCGTGAAATTGATTACAAAAGACAAGTAACGTTTATAAAACTCGAGCAAATGAAGCTATGAGCAAATAAGCTTGGTTGAAAAAGTAGGTATGCTAAAAATCTTTTGCGTTTTAAAAAGAATGCTTTACCTATTTGCTTATAATTATTTCAGGCTGCACCTGTTATAATTTGCAAAGTGAAAACTTTTGACAGCGATGGAAGCCTTCTCACTTTAGTTGAGGATATAAGTATATACCATACAGCCTCATTATATAGAAAATGAATGAATCAATCACTTTTAAAACTGAAATATCTTTATTGTATCTAATGACTGATTCATTATTTAAATTAAAATATGTATATTGATATATAATATTGCATTAATTACAGAAATAGACATGTTAACCTCAAAATTTACAAGTCATAACAATTCCTTAAACCAATTAAGTACAGGTATGACGATGCTTATAGTTAAGTATTCTGTAGGCCTATTAAGAAATCCTTAGGTGACTATAGGAGTGAACATTTTAATGCTATAGTCGCTATTAATATTCCTTAAACAGTAATTTTTAGTGCTTTTTATTTTTACTAGATATGCAGGCAATGAGCCATCAAATGTAAAGGCTATAAAGGCTCGCTTCGCCAAGCCCGTACTACCTGGACAGACATTGGTGACCGAGATATGGCTGGAAGGAAAACGGGCACATTTCCAGACCAAAGTCAAGGAGAGTAACAATGTTGTTATTGCTGGTGAGATTTCATATTATATTGCTCTGTTAGAGATAGGCGAATGTAGCAAAAATACAAACAACTGAATCAAAATTTGTGTTATTGAATGTTCAATTTAGTAGTTTCTGTCCAAGATTATTCGAATAACAATCAAAAATGTGTTGTGTTCGCACTCCCCACTATGCAGTTTAAACAGTATTTTTCAACGCAAGTTTTTTTTTTTTTATGGAATAGGAGGACAAACGAGCGTACGGGTCACCTGTTGTTAAGTGATCACCGCCGCCCATACTCTCTTGCAACACCAGAGGAATTACAGGAGCGTTGCCGGCCTTTAAGGAAGGTGTACGCGCTTTTTTTGAAGGTACCCATGTCGTATCGTCCCGGAAACACCACACAAGGAAGTTCATTCCACAGCTTTGTAGTACGTGGAAGAAAGCTCATTGTTAACCGCACTGTGGAGGACCGCCACACATCCAGATGGTGAGGATGATATCCTAACTTGTGGCGTGTCGTGCGAAGGTGGAATTCGGCGGCAGGAATTAGGTAAAACAGCTCTTCGAAACACTTCCCGTGATAAATGCGGTAGAAGACACACAATGAAGCGACGTCTCTACGCAACGCCAAGTGATCCAGCCGTTCACAGAGTACTGGGTCCCCGACAATTCGCGCTGCTCTGCGTTGCACGCGGTCAAATGGATCGAGCTGATACTGGGGTGCGCCAGACCAGAGATGACAGCAATACTCCATGTGTGGCCGGACCTGCGCTTTATACAGCGCTAGAATGTGGGCCGGCTTGAAGTATTGCCGTGCTCTATTAATGACGCCCAGTTTCTTTGAAGCCAATTTGGCTTTGCCCTCCAGATGGCCACGGAATTGGCAATCGCTCGAGATTTCGAGACCCAGTATTCCGATACTAGGCGAGGCTTTTAGGTAGTTGTCGAAGAGCGGTGATGCGACAAATGGGGTTTTTTTTGTGGTAAACGCGCAAACTTGAGTCTTCTGGGGGTTAAATTGGACAAGGTTCAATTTACCCCATTCCGCGACCTTCTCAAGAGAGGACTCGATAGAAGACACAAGTTTCTCCCGGCACTGGTCGACGATTTCCCGAGAGAGACGTGCATGGCCCGTGTATACGGCATCACCAGTGCTGTCATCTGCATAGCAATGAATGTTGGAGGTGTCCAACATATCATTGATATGCAGAAGAAACAGCGTAGGAGATAGCACACAGCCTTGGGGCACTCCAGCATTCACGGTTCGAGCAATGTCCGTCGACAACGACCTGTATGCTGCGCCCAGTGAGGAAGCTGGAGGTCCACTTGCACAAGCTCTCGGGAAGCCCAAATGATGGAAGTTTAGAGAGGAGCGCCTTATGCCATACACGATCAAAGGCCTTCGCTATATCCAGGCTAACTGCCAGGCCTTCCCCCTTGCTTTCAATAGCCGCAGCCCATCTATGTGTTAGGTATACCAGAAGATCACCTGCCGACCGACCATGGCGAAACCCGTATTGTCGGTCGTTGATCAACTGGTGACCCTCTAGGTATACCAAGAGCTGACGGCTAATTATGCTCTCCATGATTTTGGAGAGCAGGGAGGTAATAGCAATAGGCCTGTAGTTTGCCGGATCCGAACTGTCTCCTTTTTTTTGGATCGGATGGACAAGGGCTGACTTCCATGAGTCAGGGACTACGCCTTTGGAATAAGAGTGCCGGAATAAACGCGTTAGCACCGGCGTCAACTCAGGGGCACACGTTCTAAGCACGATTGGAGAAATGCCATCCGGCCCGCTCGACTTCCTGACGTCCAACGAAAACAGAACTCGCCTAACAGTTTTCTGTCTGAACTGTACTTCAGGCATAGAGCTCTGACACCGCGGGATGGTCGGCGGTGTTTTTCCGTTGTCGTCAAGAGTCGAGTTGGCGAAAAGAGCGCACAGGAGATCGGCTTTCTCTTTTGCCGTATGGGCCAGGGTGTCATTCCTCATGTGCAACGGCGGCATGGACGGCTGGCTGAAGTTACCAAGAGCAGCTTTCGACAACGACCAGAACTTGCGTGTTCCGGTCGGGTAACTGGAAAGCTGCTCGCCGATTTTGACGACGTGTTTTGACTTTGCACGGGCGATTTGCCGCTTAAAAAATCTGGAAGCACGGTTGTATTTCCTGTTTAGAACTATGCAGTTCGGATCCTTTGTGCCCAGCGCCGCAACCCAAGTTCGATACGCCTGTTTTTTTCAGTCAGATGCTGCTTTAACTGACGCATCGAACCAGGGCTGTGATCTGCCACCGATCGGTACTACAGAGCTTGGTATAAAAATATCCATGCCCTGTAGTATCACATCGGCTACTGCAACGGCGCAGGCACTAGGATCATCCGAAGGGAAACAAACCCTGCTCCAAGGGTAGGATGCAAAAAAGGAACGCATCCTATCCCAATCTGATGACTTGTAGTGCCAAACGCGGCGGGTCGCTGGTGGTCTGCGACGTGGGCGTCGTATAGGCACTACACTCCTGACCAGGCAATGGTCGGACGTTCCGAGAGGGGCGTCGACAATGACCTGGTAACCATCGGGATGTGTAGTCAGCAGAAGATCTAATATGGACGGCATGTGGCTATCCACATCCGAGAGCTGCGTTGGCGACTCAACCAATTGGGACAGATCGTACGCCAATGCAAAATTATGCACAGATCGCCCTGCGTAGTCTGTGGTACGTGATCCAAGCCATTCGGCATTGTGCCCGTTGAAATCACCCAAGACTACGATTTCAGCGGAGGGGATCTGTGCAAGCACGTCGTCAATTGCCGCTTGAACGCAGCCCATGAGATGATCGGTTTCTGCGTTACCACTATGGGACCTGTAAACACATGCATAGATGCGGACGCGGTCCTCTAAATCTACGCGGAGCCAGAGAGTGGACAGGTCCCTACCCTCAAAATTGCCGAGACGGCGACAGCAGATATCCTCCCTAACGTACACACATACCCCGGCATGAGGCAAAAAATTGTGCTCAATTTTGTACCCGGGGTACGTTAAATATGACGTATCGCTTGGTCGAGATATCTGCGTCTCCGTAAGGAAACACAAAGCCGGCTTCGCCGTCTCAAGGTGGTGGTGGACGGCGTTTAAGTTGGAGTGAATTCCCCTGATATTGCAAAAGTCCACGTTGAGTGTGGAGCGGGGTGCCGTGGTGTTACTGTCTCGTTTGTACTTGGTCATGCGCGGTACTTTGCCCTCCCCAGAATACGAAGGGCAGCCCGAGCTAGAGTGCTCGGGGAGGGATTCTCCGACTCTGGTAGAGCCGGTACCCTCCTGGGGTACTATCTCTTTAGGGACCGCTTTCATAATCTTTGTTGGGGATGGGGGGGGGGGGGGGGAATGGCCTCCGGTTCTCGACACTAACCTATGCGAAACATAGCGGCACTAGGCCGCTACTTCACGCCGGTATTCTGTGCGAGTGTGGTAATTAACCCGGACGAGTCTGGCCCGATTGTGCTGACGTCAAAAGACGGCTGCGTGCCTCTCCCACTTCTAAATCGTAAGCCCGCTGCGACATCTGTAGTAGTAGTAGTGTATCATTAGTACCTACTTAAAATTGACACGGTAATGTCACTGCCGCCCCGCGCACGCCGTTAGTCGATAACAATCGATGTTATTAGTTTTAGTAATTATCACCCATTGCACCTCTGTCTGTGAATAACATTTACATGTACAGAATTTGGCCGAAACATGCGATTTTATTTTAACCACACATATAATTCTGAAATATGGCCCTAGTGAAATATACCCATAAAACACGTTTGAGACAATATTGATTAAATTGAGAGTTAAATTAAAAGACAATATGAAACGGTGGTACCGAATACCCGACCCATGGTGAACTATAACCATCAATATGTATACACATATCCCAGATGAACATTTGTTTATCTTTTATATAAAATTCTTGTGTTAAACCAATTTGTATGAAATTTTGTGTGCATATCGGATTGGTCTGAGAATCGGACAAAATCTATATTTCATACCCCTAAATATATATCCACATTTCCCCAATAGGGTAGCAAGATGGCAATCACATATAATAATTATTGTAGTACAATAAATTTTATGTGCAATATATTTGGTAGGTCTGAGAATCGGTCATTATCTATTTTTTATACCCCAAAAATTTTTTTTTATTACTTTATATTACATTTGCTGGGACAGCTAGTGAAAGTATAATAAACATACTACAGTATGTTATGGTTTAGTGCAAATTGGATGTATTTCATATCTTTTATAGCATTTTAAATATTTTAGGTGCTTATGTTGACTTGAAGAATGTTGTGAAAGAAGGGAATGCAACAGCAGGTCAGGCTCAAACACAATCATCAGCTGGCGCTTTGAAGAGTGATTCATTGTTTGCTAAGATTCAGGATGGTATCAAGGCAAACCCCGATAAGGCTAAGAGTGTTGGGGCAGTTTACCTCTACAATATCACTAGCAATGGGAAGACAGTGAAAAAATGGAGTAAGCTTATTTTTATTCTTTTAGTTAACTTTCAAAAAACACATCATCATCAGCTGGAAGATTCACTGCTGGACAAAGGCCTCCCCGAAAGATCTCCATCAGTATATCTATATACTGTATATCTTCCCCTCTATTTTTTTTTCATCCAACCTCTTCATATTTTACTATCTCCCATGGGTCTTATCACTCATCAGGCAGTACATATTACATAGATGTTAGATACCGCTCAGTCAGTGTATCCCTGGCTGAAGCGTTATATTTAGAATATATGAAGATATAGCTTGTACAATATACAAAGTGATAGTTTGTATGAAGTGGTTAATGCAAAGGAATGAAGCAAACAAAGTTAATGATGAATATTTTTAATTTTAACATATCCCGGGTCGTACAGGAAATGCTGAATGATAACTGATGCATCTCACACAAATTAAGGCACAACAACTAGACAACTATTTTATATACATATCACTCAGCTGATTTATTGAGCATTGAGAATCAATAGTTATGACATAATTCAGATCTACTTTAGGAGCAATTATTTACTATCGTACAGTGGCGTAGCATGTCTTGGCGAGGCCCCATATAAAAATTTGCTTGGGGGTCTTGTGAAGGGTAAATATTTCTCACAAAAGAAAAAAAAAAGGTTGCATTAAATTAAATGAAATATTTATTCATCATAATTATTATCTGTCACTTTTTATAAATTTTTACAAACAATTCAAATTAAATATACAATCTCCTTGCCTCTTTTTCAGCATGCAGCAAAAGTTTTTATGAATTTTTGCTTACGCACGTCAAAGGCCCCGTTTAATTGATTCGACAGATACGGCGGTAGCTACGCCCCTGCTATCGTAACACAAACATAAACTTTTCAATATAACTCACCTCCCGATTGCATCTACAGAATTTCCTATTCAGTCTGTATTAAAAATTGTGTCAGACACATTTGTTTTAACTTTGACTTCAACTCACCAGCATTCATAATTTAAAACTAGCTTTGTGCCAGAATTTGGCAGGTCAACACCTACTGAGGATGCCTAGAACACAATAGTGTTCAATATTTTATACATTTTTAGAATATGTATAAATAATACATAATTATTATAAAACTACATTAATCAGAAGTACCATAGTTACACTAGCTTAGACTTCTATCCCTGGTAAAGGTCACTAACCACTATTTATTTTATAATTATGATGATAAAAATGAAAACACATTTGTTTTATTTTTAGCTTTGGATTTGAAGTCATCATTGAGTGTGTATGAAGGAGAGCCAAAGAATGGTAAAGCAGACACCACATTAACAGTATCTGATGATGATATGATGGATATAGCTGCTGGCACTTTAGGGCCACAAGTAGCATACCTGAAAGGAAAGCTAAAAATCTCTGGAAACATAATGCTCGCACAAAAGCTGGGACCATTACTGAAGAGTGACGCGAAATTGTAAATTTAAGAGAAACAATTTAATTTAAACTTGGGATTATAGTTATGTACCTAATGTATATTTTGCCAGTGTTAAAATGTTATAAATAATGATATTCCAATTTTATATAATGTTGAATTCAAATCATTCCAACTAGGTGGTGGAATAAATATATTTATTTACTGTTTTTTATAATAATGTTTTTATTTTACTCCCACACACAAGTTCGGTTTCTCTGACTTCATATTCCCAAGCACTTTTCATTTGAGGTTGAGAACCTAAATCTACAAACTTGGTGGCTTGAACTTCAGGTAAACCTTTGGTTTTTACTGCTACACCAAGAATGCAACAGTAATTCCCTGCAAAACCAATTAAGTATGCACTATTAAAGTTTAAATATCTCATGGTTAGGTATTTTATTATATATTATTTAGAATAATGATGGTATAGTCAGTGTTTATTTATCATGATGGAATCGTTTTTGTCAATAGGTTATAAAAAAACTACACAATATAATACTAGATTGACAAATAACACTTCTACTTAAAAATGACCAATATATGCATAAACTAGAGTTTAACCTTTGTTTAATGATTTTGTATCAATTACACCGTGAGCAGATTCACATTTAACAATTTTAGCTCTGCCGGATGAATCTGAAATTATTAAAATATCATTTCCCACAGTCTGCTCAATAGTTCCTTGTAGCCAGACATCAAGAGGTGGAGGCTTATTCAAGAGATCTTTTATAAGATACTTTTTAGGATTAATCGCCATTGCTTAGCTGCTCAGCGCTGATTCAATTCCAAACATAACTCAAAACTAGTTTATAAGTATTACAATATGTTATAAAATAAATACTAAATGAATGGTGTACACAAAATCAAAATAAACATTTGTTATTTTTAAGTTTGCGAGCCTGACATTGACATTTTACAGTGTCAAATTGACAAAATGCCATCCCTTTTTTAAATTTAATGGCAGGGAATGAAGTGCATAGGCCAAAATGCTAGGTAACAGGTGCAGTGTTGTCTGATAGAAAATAAATCGGCCTGTTAACATGGACAGTAAGCGACGTTTTCGCCTTTGAAAATTATGGGTTTGGTTGTATTAAATAGATAGTATTGACTGTTGGAGCATTGAATTTCGCCTGTACAAATAAACTAAAATTTATGTAATTTATAAGTAAAAACACTTGTAACACGTATCAATAGAGATTGTACCTAAAATGACGGCCTTTACTTGCACTGCTACATCATTATAATTAGCAAAAAAAGCAAGATTGAAGTAAAACTTTAAAAAAAATTAAACTTCGGGAATAATTAACAGTTACATAAAAATATTAAATTATATTATTACCAACTAAACAATCACGTGTTGCTAAAGAGCTAGGAACAAAACATTTACTTTATAATTATTATATAGGTATGATTTTATCTGGCCTTTCCGGCCATTTAAAAGTTTTCCCGGTAGCCAGTACTTTAATATTTATTTAATATAATTAAAATAGTTCTGGTTCTTTTTTCTCATTATTACCTGGAAAAATTCGCCTTCATACATCTTTCTAATAGCATCTAAAGCTAAACCTAATTAATGTGATGAGAATTTAAATATTCTTTTTACTGGGTCTATTTTGCTTTTGATTGAACATTAGTACATCTTTTCCAGAACCTGCAAAAAGAAAAAGCAAAAAAGACTAGTTAGTTTATATAAAAATACCACATTATACAGTAGCCAGATCTGGTGATTCTAGTGCCAGTTTTGGCCATGAACGACGCCAAAGATGAGATCTTACTTATTGGATCCATTTGTGCCCATCGGTTTTAAATTTTATACGAATATAAACATTTAAAAAACTAACAATGATTTCAGAAATCATAACTCTATTCTTTTCTACACATTGTGGCTTTGGAAAAGTCACAACAATTGAGCCAATGTCAGGTTGAGGTAGGCTACCAAGTAATGAGTAAATACACTGTCCTTAATGTTTTTACCAAGAAATGAGCAAGCACATTGACACTAATTGGCTGATATCATCTCAATGATAGTTTGTTAAATGACAGCAGACAACTGCATTAGTGTTATCAAATACCATAGACCTGGTTAGTTTGCCTAAATTGGATTAGTCTTCAATGGCAAGAACCGGGTTACCTGTCCTACTTATTGAGGGTGACTCTCAGAAAGATTTTGTCTGTTTCCAAAGAGGTGCTATGTCGCCTCTACTGTGGAACTGGCGTGATAAATGACTCGATTGCCACCTTGAACAAATAGCACTACTATATGGTGAGCTGTAAAGGTATTCGTAATATTTCAATTTGCTGTAGGTATGTTTGCCAATACAGTCAATGAAGTAACAAGGATAACGAGCTTTTAGTGAATCCAGTAACGATATAACGGGTAATGTTAACAAACAAAAGTATTCTGGGTAGTATAAATATATATTAAATGCCTACATTGTTCAATACTGAACTCCAACGGGCAAGTGAGGGGTGATATTTACAGTAAGCTGAATTAGAGCGCCGAGTGGGAAGCTGAAACAGGGTCACTATTTAGTTTTCACAATGCCGTAGAGAAATATACGCATGATATGAGCCCATGGTATGTTACTGCACAGAAGTCTGCCGGCCACGCACTTATGTTAAAGCCGCGAGTCTACAACACTCTACAACGCTTCCAAAGACTACATGGGGGCGAACACATGATGGATAAAATCTAATATATAACAACATAGCTTTAGAAGCTAAGCTAAATTTTTCAACTCTACACCGATTCATAAAATAAAAGGCAGCCTTCGCTGCAATAAGTTTAGAGACGCCAAATATCCACACAGTTTTTTCTGTATTCGAAAAGGAACTCTGTTGTTGGCGGAAAGAGCACAGGTTTCTAAAGCAGAAAGTATATTTTCGGCAAGCAATATAAAATAAAATACAACTGCACGAGGAACTAACCGAGGGTCTTAATATAAAAGATATAAAATATAAAACAAGTATATAAGAATATTACTTGTTTACAACGAAAACTTATAGAAAAATTTGTACCTAAGTGTTATACTATGAAAGTTTTAAATTGAAAGTAGTATAAATATTAATTGATATATATCATTAATGTAAAAATGTAAAAAAAATGTTCAACTTTTATTGTAAGTATGTAGGTAGGAACATTATAATAAACATCTGTGTTGTTATTTGGCAGGGATTGTCATGCTCGGATTGACGGATTAACCCTTAAGGCGAGGTATTCCCAACACTTTAGGCAAAAATCGCTCGAACGTATATCTATAAGATTCGACACGGGCATGACTGAGACACGAACCGAGCGATGCGTTCAACGACCCCAACCCCGGAAGGACCGCGTAATATTTTTTAAAACTTACAGTTGCGCAAGAGTACGATACACTGTGATATTTTTTATGCATTTTTGAAGTGACACTTCTTTATCAACGTATGAGAGAAATGTTATATTACGTGCAAAATTATGATTTCAACATTATGGATATCGCATCCAAGGTTCTCGAGGCTGCAGAAAACGAATTTGGGATGATTTTTGAAATCCAAGATAGCCGCCGCGCAAAATTATGATTTCAACAATATGGCTATCGTATCCGAGGTTCTCGAGGGTGCAGAGAAAGAATTTGGGATCATTTTTGAAATCCAAGATGGCCGCCGCGCAAAATTATGATTTCAACAATATGGGTATCGTATCCGAAGTTCTCGGAGGTGCAGAAGTTTATTGAAATAATAATTTCTTCTATAATTTAAGAAATATATGTCGTGTGTCTGTCTCGTGTGCGGTTAGAGTTTAGACCATGCGCAATTTTCAAATTCAAATATTTTTATTCAAAATAGGATTTAAAATCACTTATTGAACGTCAAAAACCCCCACCCATTCAAAAGAGACTGCCTCAGACCTGAGAAGAATGGGCGCAAGAAACTCAGCGGGCTTTTTTTTAAATATAAAATATGTTTTACAATGTGATATCGTACAATAAACATTTATAATTAAAGAGCCTGAGGGTGTTCGCTTTATTCCCAGTCGTACCAAGAAAATCGTTTATGCTATAATAACCTTTCCCACACAAACGTTTTTTAACAATTCTTTTTAATTTCGTAACACATTTGTTTTGTACATCTGCTGGGATCATATTGTAGAAGCATATACATCGCCCAACAAAAGACTTACTAACTCGACCCAATCGAGTAGTAGGCATAACAAGTTTATGTTTGTTCCTCGTTAACATTATGAATGTCACAGTTTCTAGAAAATTCCTCAATGTGCTTATGAACATACAGAACATTATCAAAAATGTATTGAGAAGCAACAGTCAAAATGTTTATTTCTTTAAATTTTTCTCTTAATGGTTCTTTAGGACCTAGATTATAAATCGCGCGAAAAGCCCTCTTCTGCAGCACAAAGATGGTATTAATATCAGCCGCACTGCCCCATAATAATGTACCATAGGACATAAGACTATGAAAATAACTAAAGTATACTAATCTCGCCGTATCTATGTCAGTTAACCGTCTAATTTTCTTAACCGCATATGCTGCAGAACTAAGCCTATTTGCCAATCCTTCAATATGGGGGCCCCACTGCAATTTGGAATCAAGAGTAATGCCAAGAAAGTAAAAACGTAATGGCGGATCTTCCTAAAATCTTAGAAACATATGGGCAAAATGCACTCTAATCTTTTTCTACCCATGGAGTGTCTAAAATTTTTTGATTGTGTAGTTTGAACCAGCTAGGCTTAGTAACAAAAAAAGATACATGATAGATTTTTTCCAAAAGAGGCGTTTATCATCGAAACTAAGTCGAAGTTTTTTTTGTCATTTCTTAAAATTGAAATATTATTCTTTCTTAAATGTTAGATAAAACACAACGTTTATCCGATTCTCAACTTCTGGCTTCGTCATCCGATCTAGGTACTATCAATGATTCTATTTTCATTCCCTTTGAATAAGGTTGGTTATAGTCGCCTGACTATCTTGTCACCAAACGTGAAATACTTAGATATGACGTAAATAACATACAAAAAATACAGTCAAATTGTTTTTGAAGTTGATTAAAAAATAAAAAGGCCCCGATGACAGGACTGACTGGTTACCACAAATTGATTTAATAAAAACACCAAAATAATATTTATTTATTCACACTGTTTAATTGTACTGTTACGAAACACGTGTTCTAAATATAAAAATACTAGAATATACAACTTGAACATAGTTATCGATTTTCATGCCACCTAGAACTAACTTCACGATGTAGAATTCAGGTGTCGGTGTGCGCGCGCATCGTAAAAATTCACCCTCATTATTTTTCTCCATCGCGCCAAAAGAAGTATAACTTCAAAATTAGTTAGTTATTTTTATTCAAAATAGGATTTAAAATCACTTATTGAACGTCAAAAACCCCCACCCATTCCAAAATGAATGCCTCAGGCCTGAGAAGAATGGGCGCAACAAACTCAGCGGGCTTTTTTTTTCATCAAAAATATGTTTTATAATTAAAGTAACATTTACAAAGTAACATTGTACAATTAAACTTATTATTTAATAGCCTGAGGGCGGTCGCTCCATTCCCAATCTGTGGTATCATTAAGAAAGTCATTTATGTTATTACCACGCAGTTTAGTGTAATCTTGAAAGAACGTAACGAAATTTTATAGTTAAATAGGAATCAATTGTTATACCCAAGAATGTCCTGCTTTCTACTTCTTCAATTGTGTGTCCTCTGAAGTTAATGCTAAAATCTAGATCAGGTTTGTTTTTTGCTCTAAATCTAATAGTCTAAAGTTAGTTTTTGATAAATTAATATATAGGTTGTTATGTGTCATCCAATTTATTAGTAAATCAATTGTTTTGTTTAAGTCATATTCAAATTTAACAATGTCAGAACTATTTTTAGAAGTAACTATAGTTGAATGTCATGAGCAAACATTTTACTACGATGTAATGTCACATTTGGGAGGTCATTAATATATAGGAGAAATAGCAGAGGTCCAAGCACACTTCTTTGTGGTACACCACTATTTATATTCTCGTAGGATGATCTATATTTAACAATTTCATTTATATTATTTATTTTAGTAATTTCAACTCACTATAATCTATTTCTAAGATAAGACGACATCCATTGTAATGCTAGTTCTCTTATTCCAGTTTTCTCAAGTTTTTCTAATGGAATTTTTGTTGCCTTTTTTAAATAGTGGTTTGACTACCGACGTTTTTAATAACTCGGGAAAGGAACCTTGTTCAAAAGATAAGTTGACTAACGGCCGTTCACAATATTCAGTCAATCTCCGGTTGTGGTCGACTTGAGATTAAAATCGTAACTATTGTTGACTTTTTTGTCCCAATAAAGTTATCTACGGTAACTCACCTTATCCGTACACACTGTCTGTCAATGAGGAGGTGTAGCTTACCAGTGATAGAAGTTTTTTGTATGGCCGTAAGTGAATCATTGGGCTACGTCATCAACGCATTCTTTCAAAACTTTTGTAGAAATTTCATCATATCCAACAGCATAAGTATGGTTAAATAATTTAATTGTAGACTTAATTTCATTTTCTGTGCATGGCGTTAGAAATAATGAACGTTGGACAGCATAATCGTGACTGTAAGTAAAATTATTTCGGCTTACCTCTTGATTATTTTTGCCTTTATTAAAGTTAACAAAATGATAATTGAAAGTAGAGGCTATATCATCAGGGTTCTTTACAATTTTATCATCAAAATTAATAGCATCAATCATAGCATCAAGACCTGTCGTTATCGTACTAGATTCACTTTTTTTTAATGTTTCATTGTTTAGCCACATTTTTGTGATTAGAAATATATTTTTTATTACAATTAATTTCTGTACACTGAATACATTTTTAGGAGTCTTGTGTAATTTTTATATATTTTTTGATTTTTATACATTTTTTTGTAGTAATTTATTCATAAGTTAGGTACAATTAATATTACAGCTATTTTTGATACCCTCAGAGATCCATTATATATATAAATCATGAAACATTTTAAATACTTCATTAACATTATCTTGTTTGTACATATCAGAGAATGAGATGTTTTTTAAACAAAGTAATATTTTCTTTACTCATAATATCTCTTTTAAAGATGAAGTTTTGAGGTGTGAAATGTGTTGAACATTGAATCATTTGCCCTGTTTCGTGATCCGAAAGACCAAGAGGTTTACATAGGTAGAGCTTGCCCTTACATTACTCATGATGTGATCAATACACGACTTTCATCGCGTCGGTGTGTTTATGTGCATAGTGAGGTTATAGCTAGTCGATAAATCAAGATGAGGTGTTGTCCGAGATGGTGGCTGCCAGAAAAGGACACCTTTTTTGTCATGGGTGTCATTTTCATAGTTTTTGAGGATGTTGAAATTGATAGTGCTGTCAAAATGTAAAACTCTATACCTCAATATATCTCATGGCTAGTATGCTTAGATAATTTATACGTCTAGATAGAGCTTTTTGCTGCTAGTCAACCAATAAAAACAGGCCAGCTTTATTAGTTTAGTGTGCGTGATAAGCAACGTCTTACACTCGCGATTTGTATGTAACTTTGTGTTAGTGTGCGTGCATTGCTCTAAATAGAAGTTAGGTTTTTTTTAATGGAAAAGGAGGACAAACGAGCGTACGGGTCACCTGGTGTTAAGTGATTACCACCGCCCACATTCTCTTGCAACACCAGAGGAATCACAGGAGCGTTGCCGACCTTTATGGAAGGTCTACGAGCTTTTTTTGAAGGTCGTATCGTCCCGGAAACACCGCACAAGGAAGTTCATTCAACAGTTTTGTAGTACGTGGAAGAAAGCATTTTGAAACTTGCACTGTGGAGGACCGCCACACATCCAGATGGTGGGGATGATATCCAAACTTGTGGCGTGTCGTGCGAAGGTGGAATTCAGCGATAGGAATCAGGTGAAACAGCTCTTCGGAACACTCCCCATGATAAATGCGGTAGAAGACACACATTGAAGCGATACTCAACGCCAGACTCTACGCAACGCCAAGTGATCCAGCCGTTCACAGAGCACTGTTAACCTCATTTATTCGACGTTTTCACAGCTGTCTTTCTAGATGTACAAATGATCTAAGGTTTCGTGAGATAAATAACAAAAAATGGTAGTATTATAAAAGTATTCTTTCATTATGTTAGGTGGTGGCTGGTGCATATAATACACATTATACACATCTCCGTATCGGCGCGCACTCATACATAATAATGAAGCATGAAGCAAAGATGGGAATCAAAAGCATGAAATCACTACAATACGGGCCGCACCCGCGCTTCGTTCCGTAACAACTCAATCAACGCAATTTTAAAATAAACCTTTTTTATTCGACGCTACGCACTCATACACACTCGTATACGAACAAAAAATATGGCCGGCGAAGGTCTCAATAATGACTTTCTCGAGAACTTATTACGGTACATATTATAAACAACTCTCAAAGTTTTCGTTCATTTGATATACAACTTTGAACCTTATTATATGGACTTCTTACAGCAACTTTATTGCATTTCATTTGTATGTGGTCGGTATTTCTAATTTCGAAATAAGAAATACCTAATGATACAATTTACACGTGGTTCGGAAATAGTAGAGCATAGAATATAACATCTTTCGAAATTATCTATTAATCTTCGTCCAATCCACGTTCAACTCTAACTGAATTTCCATCGTAAAAGGACCGGTTGAACGTTGCTTCGGTCTAATAAAAGTAAATAAAAATGGACAAGTCTATTCTGTAGAGTTGTGTTTAGCTCAACACAGCAAGTAATACAGGGTTGTCAATTACAAGTTTTTGATTGAATATTGTAATAAGTTTATGTCATAAGCTTGAAAAAAAAATTGCTATTATATTATATATATTATATATTTGCTATCTTTTAGCGCAGTTAAAAGTACTTAATACTAATAATATTTATTTAATGATTTAGAAAAAACGTGGTAATATTACTGAATTAGCATTGTCACGCTGATTACATCGTCGGCAAAAGTAAGTGTTATCAGGTATATAGAAATAAAAACGCGTTTAAATAGTAATTTTAATATTATTGCAGAAGTATAATGTATAATATATACGTATAATTTGTGAGATGATTAAAAATAAAAAATAAGGGGCACGTAACTTACTCTTTCATCCAACGAGCCCTAACATTAGAAAATAGTCGATCATCAAAATAAATTCAAATTTACAAATTCCGTATAATATTTACTCCTTTCCTAGGATGCTTTAAAGTTGCACCCGTAACCGACAAAATATCAGAATCTAGGCTCAGATGGTACGGATACGAAATGCGTAGTCCCGACAATTATGTGGCGAAAAAGTGCCTTTCCATGGCTGCCAGAAAGAGGGGTAGCGGAAGACCTCAAAATATGGTGACGAATGTCCAAAGAAACATGAAACGCCATGGCTTCAGTGACGAAGACACGATCGTGATCTACATGGCGCCGCATGATACCTAACACAACCGACCCGGATAAGGCCAAAGGAGAAGAGAATAATCTTTACTCCGGTTAGTGATAAAACAAGCACTTTAAATGGTCTAAAAATATATATTAGGAAAAAAAAATAGACAATTTTATCCAGCGTAGGTAAAAAAATATTAGCTTGTTTTAAATATTAAAACACCTGTTTTAACTTATTAAGTACTTATCCTAAACCTATTACTAATTAAGTTACAGACGCGTGTCATTGCTGCGCCATTCCGTTAGAAATACTGCAGCAATAATCCACATATCTGTAGTCTAAACTACTCGCAATCATCTTTAAAATGCAGTTGGTATTGCCCCGCACTCTGCTCACCAGGGATCCAAATCTTTTGCGTATAGTCTTAAGTGACGTTAAAATAGATTTTAACTATTAATTCAAAATATAAATGAGCAGGTATACGCTACACAGCCCTAAGCCCAGAAGACGTTGGGGGCTGGAGCTGTCATCCCAGCGCTTCGAGCGAGACGCAAGTTCACGACTCAATTGTAAGCGTGCGCGCACATTGAGAGCACGCGGCTTGGCTGCTCTACGCCGACTTACACCCACAACAAAACATAAACTAAACTTATAAAACAACCAAGTGCTAATAATAAACAGACAACCGTTATTTAATAAAACATTTGTTTACCGTGAATACTGTGTTGTGAGTTTTATGGAACTCCGTAAATGTTAATAAAAACATTCCGAACCAAGCCATGTGACTACGAAGAAAGCGAAGAATTAAAAGTACGTGCATTTATCTTATTTATAATGTATTGTATTTAAACTGTAAAAGATAATTTATAAATAGATCTTCTATGTTTGCATTCCACACGCATACTGGATTTTGTCGTGTGCATATACTTCAAATAATTTTAAAGAAGTTATTGCATTTATTATATTTTATATTATCGTTAATAAGTTAGAGATTGTGAAAACGGAATATAAACTGGATCGTTAGCGAACCAGTATCTCCCATCAAGTGACCCTTAGTGATAGCTGGCTGATATAAAAAAAAATGATTTTTTACTCTGATAGATTTTGAACTATTTTCTCTTATAGTACATGTATATTTTGTATACTATATTTTGTTTATCAAGTATATTATGAGTAAGTATATTAGCGATTCTCTCGAGGGCGAAGTTTGTAGGCGCAAGGCGAAGCCGAGGGTCTCAATTCACCCGAGTTGGGATGGGTGAGAGTCTTTAACAGTACCTATTTTGTTTAGCAAAAGGCATATTGTTAGCGATTCATTCGAGGGTACACTTTGCAGTCTCGAGACGAAAACAATTGTTTTTGGCACCCAACTTCCCAATCGCTTATTTATGCCGTGAAGCAGTAATGTGTAAACATTGGTTGTGTTACGGTCTGAAAGGCGTCGTAGCCAGTGAAATTACTGGGCAAATGAGACTTAACATCTTATGTATCAAGGTGACGAGCGCAATTATTGTAGTGCCGCTCAGAATCTTGGCTTTTTCAAGAATCCTGAGCGGCACTGCATTATAATGGGCAGGGCGTATCAATTAACATCAGCTGAACGTCCTGCTCGTCTCATCCCATATTTTCATAAAAAAAAGTATATAAATCTTACATTTCCACGGCACTAAAAATATCCGAGAGCTTCAAATCCGATTACCTTGAACTTTTCCCCGCACGCACTTTTTCCGAGTAAGGAACACAGGGAAAATAAAAATCTTTAAAAAGCACACAGCTGTTAATGCTTGCTTTGGACAGCCTTGTAAATAAAGTACCTACTAGCTACCCGACAGACGTTCTATGAATTATAAAAAAAAACTCTTGCTGGTGAAATTTTGTAAACTCTTAGCTGACCTCTACTCCGTCTACTTCCGAAAGGTATATTCCTACCAAATTTCAAGTCTCTCTGCCTTATGGTTCCACAGATATCGTGATGAGTCAATACATTGATGGATATCTCTTGTATATTATATAAATTATAACTAGCCAGTATTGTTTACCGTAAAATTTTCAATAGCCAAATAAAAACAAAAATAAAAAACACTTATTTTTTTTGACATAAAGGGATGATGGTGGTAATTTGAAACGCCATACCCATTACAATGCAGTGCCGCTCAGGATTCTTGAAAAACCCAAAAATTCAGAGCGGCACTACTCTTGCGCTCGTCACCTTGAGGGGTAAGATGTTAAGTCTCATTTGCCCGGTAATTTCACTAGCTACGGCGCCCTTTCAGACCTAAACACAGTAATGCTTACACATTACTGCTTCACGGCAGAAATAGGCGCCGTTGCGGTACCCATAATCTTTAAAATGATCTTTAGTCAATAAAACTCATATTAAACCAGGTCTAGGAAGCTAATAACATATAATAAACGATTAAAAAGGCAATTTAAAAAGTTAAATTTTAAAATATAAGTTGTTTTGCCCAAAAACACAGTCTCTTCGCAAGACAATGTATTTAAAGAATACCAATAATCGCATCACGAACTAAAAAAATATTTACATATTCGTGTCGTAGCATATAAATGGGCGATTTAAATCAAGTTAGTACGTACATCGCATTGTTCTCAGTCTACGCTTGTCCTTACTCAGCTGTACCACAGACGTGCATAGAAATAATTACAATTATCTGACGTAAATATATCGCAAAAGGATGTAGCCGGTATTTTACTTGACAGCGGCTCAAACGCTCAGCGCGGAGCCAATAAACCATGAAGAAGAATAAACCAACATTTTGACACTACGTCAAACGATTGCACAAAAATATACGACATGCGAAACTGAAGGATACTGAAAAAGTTCTTATCTATGGGAAAGGAATAGAAAGAGAAATAGTTATTACCGAAACTTGAACTGTTACATATTCTTTGCCGAAACTGCTCAAGTGCTAAAAGTGTTGTTTTTTGGTTTTTGGTCCAAATAGTTGTCAGTGAAATCGGGGATATATTACATAATCGGAAATTTCATTTATTTTGCTTTTAAAATGATGGAATTCCGTACAACCTCCTATTCCTTATTTTTATCCTCTTGGGAAATTTGGGATTTCCAAATATCTTCTTCTTGAGGCTTACCCACGTAATTTAAGGAACCTATGTACAAAATTCCATGTTTTTCAGTTATCTATTAGGACAACCAATTCTATATCATGTAAATAATAATATATTTCTATTTATATTTAATCAAAGTACACAAATAGTAAAACTTTCTGTATGCTCATAAATAAAACTATATCTAGGCTCCAGTAACGTGATAGTCTACATCCCCTGCTCTTATGTAATCTCAGTCAATTACTTAGAAAATCCCGCTAGTATTAAGTTACAGACGCCTCTAGCTTCGAATATCGCAGCTAGCTCCAATGCTAATGTTTATTTAAATCGGTTTAACTATCCACGTAGGGTGATAATAAGTAATAACGTATTGTGTAATATTAGAAGACACTAGATTTATGTGTCGGCCACTTGCAATATTATACGTAATTATTACTATGTTACACTATTAAAACAGCAATTCTTCAAGATATTATCTTCTATACATATATAATACGTAAAAAAAATCTTAAAACTACATTTACAATACTATGATTACATAATATTAAAACTATCATTACGGGGAAGTGTACCAAGAATGCTGGCAGCATTTCCGCGTTGGATAGCTAGGCTGATGAAAGGATCAACTCGCTTAGGTTTCCGGCAGTCCTATAAATCGCGTAGATAGTACTTTGTACATTCTGCGCATCTCTGGGCCCCATGGGCTAAGTGGTTTGATACCAAACGGCACAAAGATGACTCACTGAGACCGACATATTTGCGACGCTTGCTGTCTTCGGCAATCGAAGCAACAGCCCAAGCACCAACTGATAAAATAATATAATAATAAAATAAATATTTGGACAATACTTAAAATGTAGTGCTATCATACTTTCAACACATGTTTCTATATGCCATTCCGAATCGATAGAGCCATCGTTCATATTTTTAGGAGCTTTATTAGGAACTAACACGATTTTGATATTGTTAACTAGACTATTTGTATTTGGTAGAAAGTTGGAGGAATTCAACATATCTAGATTGTGGGATAGATATTTAACAGTGCTTTGTGATGTCGCAATAATATAATTTACAAACTATGCTAAATTTTTATTCAAATCCGTTGAAGTTTTTCGCGTTTGTTCCCTATCAAACACGCTAACCGTTAGATTCATATCATTTATTATTCATTATGCGTTCAATTAATTCACGGGTTGTTGCGACTTACGATCCAAGAAGCAATTTATTAGAACTGAACCAAAACTGATTGCGGGATAATTTTGGACGTTGTTTTGAGTTGAGTCACGTGTATGCAAACCTGTTTCCTGTTTGCCAAAGTCCCGTGTTGATTTGGTTTCATAGTGGCTCCTAAATAAAAATTTAAGATCCCTTTTGTGTAATACGATTCCGGTTAGTTGTGATATGTTTGTTTTTTCCTGACTTTTTTTTGATTAAAATAGCGAAGAACTTTTGAATTGAATTGATAATATTGATCTTTTGTACCTAGCAATAAATATGAAGAGTAGGAAGGAGAATAGGAGATTCACAAGTTAACTTTTGAAATGTGAAAAATGTTCAACGCATAGAGATTAGGCGTTATTAGATAAATACTTATTTCTGATCTAAGTTTTCAAGGTTATTAATAAATCGAGAACCATTTGATCAATCTTAAAAAAACTAGTCACATTTCAAATTCAACATGAGAATCGTGAATCCTAGGGACCCGACTGGTTTTGTCAACACTTTTAAAAGCCAACTCTGCATTCAATAACTTTAGTCTTTAACTATTACCTATGGTTTCTGCCCTAGCTCCTCCTTTCAGCCAGCAAATTGGTCTGTTAATTATATTTGACTGCAGGAGTTAATGAGACATTGGGCTGGGTAGCGTGAAACCAATACTTCATTTTTTTTCCTGGATTTTCTGTATGGGGTAGCCCTTGCTCTTGACTTTTTCCTGCTGAAGGTTCAAAAAGAAGTATTTTTGAACCTTCAGCACAAAAAGTCTAAGGAAAGGTTACAGCAAAAACTCTATGACAATCTGTGCCATAAAATATGTAG
Organism: Leptidea sinapis; assembly: GCF_905404315.1. NCBI lineage: Eukaryota > Metazoa > Arthropoda > Insecta > Lepidoptera > Pieridae > Leptidea > Leptidea sinapis. The sequence continues at coordinate 11,588,914 of NC_066289.1, read as the reverse complement.
TTGCTGTTTGTGAAACAAAACCAAAAGTTGCAGCTGCGAGCCATATGGGTCTATAAGAAGTGCTTCGCGTGTTCTGTGATTTATTACGGAACATTTTTTGTGTATATTTTATATTAATGTGAACCGTGCCTTAATAGACTTTAATAAGTCGTATTGCAAACGCAGATTGTTTTTAAAATTACTCTAAAAATTTTTTTATTAAATTTCAAAATATCTTTATTAACAAGTAAATTAAGTTATGTACAAAACCAGTGTAGGTAGATTCTAGTAGTACAGTATCGTGATTTAAGGTATTGTTTTTTGGGTACTTAGGCTAATAAAAACATATAAAGCAGAATAATTTCAGTACAGGGTAAACAAGCGTTGTTAAATATAATAATTATTGATTCAGCAAGGTTTAGTCTATGTAAGCCTTAGACACAGCATAAAAAAAAAGGAATCAATATATCTTGCAAACATTAACCCCCTTATTCATAATAGTCTGCTAACTTAAAGCATTGCTAATTCTCACTCTGTCTTCTTCTATTGACCTAAGTCAGAATGAGAAAAAATACGCCTTAGCGGCTGTTTTAAGTGAGCGGACCATTATGAATAAGGGGGTAAGACGTCTAACTTATTTTTCTAGAAGATAGTTTTAAGAATGCATGCATGTTTGAAGAATCAAGTTGAAGTAGCCAACAAATACAGTCACAAACTATTTAAAAGATACGGCTATTTAATCCTAATAGTGGCAGGTAAAAAAACTAAAGGTTAAACGAAATAGAGTTATTTGTCCAAAAAGAAAGCTAAGTTCTTTTTGCGCGAATACCGAGTTTGGACCCCGGGCAAGAATGATTCTATAACTGAACTACGAGTGTAGTGAGTGATTCAATAGTGTACTATAAAATCTTAGCTCTCAAAAACGACTTTTGCTCACTAGTTTAATGCAGCAAAGACACCATTTGTAGTTAGAGAGATGAAATCTTTATTAGTTGTCATTGCAAACACTGAAGTGTGAAAGCAAAACCTTAATAATATTGATGCCAAAGAGAACATTATACTGTTTAATTTTATTTTCTGTAACGTATACATAAATAATTTTATTACATAAGTTTTTGCTCTCGTTTTTTCATCAGTACGGAGCCCTAGGTCGTCACTTCTCGTCGTCTCGACTTTTTTGACGCTTGTCAGCAAATAAACTATGTCTGTGACAGATTGGCTTCAGCTGTTACTATTGCAAACTTCAAAATGCCGTAAATAATAATCGCATGTTTCTTGTGTATTACAAAGCAACTGAACCGATTTTAATTAAATTTTCAGTCAGTCTTCAAATCAGCGAATGAAACGATCGGATCGAACAATATTTAGCAAAATAGCTAATTATACTAGTAGTAAAGTAGTACTTTATAGGTTCAAGTTTATGAAATGAAAAGTTCATTAGGCTCACTGAGTTGGTACTTTATTTTGTGGGCATCGAAGACTGAAGTCAGCTATATTGTAACGCTAGACTAAACTAAGCTAGTTTACACAAACGAGATCATTCAAAGCAAAATCTAACAGAATCCTAACTTATACATAGTTATAATTATATTGTAAACGTTATTAATTTATAAATACAGAACAAAAAGATTACCTCACTTCATTTTCACTTACAAGATTTATTTTCTTCCATGAACAACAACGTTATGTTAACGTGCGGACTTATTAAGACTAATACATCTTTGAGTTTCATATATGAAATGAAGTATAGATATTATAAACAAGAAACAATAAAAGATAATTTGAGACGCTTGAGAAAATAACTTGCATCCTGGTTAGCCCGTATGCTCATCTCAAGCACGATTCACAGAACCCTCGAGTGCTTATCAAGAACTATAACAAGATTCAGTCTACTCTCAAGATGTCAGTATCCAATTGTACCCATGTCTTATTAGTGCATAATAATGCATGCGATTAATGGCCATATGGGCCCACAGGTGTCTCATTCCTGAACAACTTCCCTGAAATATTGTCTGCACCATTCTCCGTAGGACTTCACAACAATACTCGGATTTCGGCTATTAAACTGTTATTTTGATGTTTGTTTTTGTTTCCTGTGGCTTTTTAATACGTTGTAGTATGTCTTTAATTTTACGAAACAGTCTTAATTTAGTGAATAAATAGACGTATTTTTATTACACTCTTTCTTAATAAATGAATCCAATTTTGCAGTCAATAAACACACATTGGGTAATTAACCCCTTTCACCGCAATATCAGATAAAAGATAACAGGTGCGTTAAGTAAAAAAGGTTTATGTTTTTTATTTAATTATTTACTTCACAATAATAAATTTGATGATATTAATCAATAAAGTTTTTTTATTAAGAGGGGAACACACCAGCATACATGCATCTGATGTCTGTGATGTGTGATCATCGTGGCCCAAACTCTCTTGTAACATAACAATAACAAGAGCGTTGTCGATAAAAAAAAACTATAACTAAGTTTTACTATTAGCACTAATTTTAAAACTAAACCTCTAAGGACACTGCATAATGTGAAATTGACAAAAATAAACAGGAGTTTTAAGACGATGCCATGAATAAGAAGTCATTATTTTTTCCACCAATATACATATCATGTGAGCAGTCAAAAAAGAGGATAAACAAAATAAAAAACTTACAAAACTTTAGAAGAAAAAAATAAAAACAAACGGATTATTGCTAACTTAAATGAAATTCTCTTATATATTTCTTAAACTTTGTGGTGGAACAAGTATGTAAATCAATATTATTAAATTTAACATTAAACTTATTACAAGGCCGATATATAAAAGTATTTTGAATATAAAGGGTGTCCAGCGGGAATTTTTCAACTTTAAATAAACGTTACTCATTTGTTAGCGGGGTTAGGGCTGCGGAGGGGGTGACGTTAGAAGCGACGTTTCTGCGGATTTGTCAGTCGCCATGAGTCATTGGTCGGGCGCGCACCGCGCGTATGCGGTGGAACAATATTTGTTGAACGGCAATTCGCCTATTCGAGCGCGTCGTGCTTTTTGTTTGCATTACAACATTCGGCGATTAAGCGATGGTCCGAGTACGCAGCTTATCAGAACGTGGGTGCAAAGATTTCGAGAAGAAGGGACAATGATCAATAGGCCGCCACCAGGACCGTCTACGTCGGCAGCAACACCAGAACGAGTGGCACAGGTGCGTCAAGAAATTCTTAGAAATCCAAGGAAATCAGTAAGAAAGATTGCCGCCTCTACAGGCATTAAGAAGTCAACTGTGCATACGATTTTGAAAAAAAAACTAAAGCTTCATCCCTATAAAATGCAAATTGTCCAAAAATTGAATGAGAACGATTATGTTTCAAGAGAAAGGTACGCCAGAACGGCTTTGCAACGATTTCGAACCCCCAGAACACTTGGAAACATATTGTTCAGCGATGAGGCACATTTTCACATCGGGGGTTACGTAAACAAGCAAAATATGCGTTACTGGAATCCCAACAACCCAAGAGAACGTCATCAGAAAAGTTTGCACTGCCCGAAAACCACAGTATGGTGCGCCATCTCAGCTCAAGGAATAATCGGACCGTATTTTTTTAATCAGGGGGAAACTGTGGATACCTCTGTATACTGCCGCATGATTGATGAGTTTTTAGTGCCGCAATTGCAAGTTTTTCCAGGACGCAACAATAGGACACATTTCCAGCAAGATGGGGCAACCCCGCACACTTCCAGGGTGTCCATGTCGAAGTTAAGGGACATTTTCCCTGGAAAATTAATAAGCAAGTACGGAGACATAGCCTGGCCACCACGATCGCCTGACTTGACGCCCTGTGATTTTTTCTTGTGGGGATACCTCAAGTCCAAAGTTTACTGTAATAATCCCCGCACCATATCTGCCCTACAAGAAAATATCCGGCGTGAAATTGATGCAATCCCCCAAGCACTGTGTTCGCGCGTATTCGCCAATATGAGGGTTCGCTTACAAGAGTGTGTTACGCGAAATGGACGTCACTTGGAGGACATTATTTTTAAAAAATAAAATCCGCAGAAACGTGCTTTGTTTTAAAAATATAATAAATATTTTGAGTTTAATAATATGTTTTTTATTTAAGTTTAAAAAACAAAATTTTCCGCTGGACACCCTTTATTTAGTAGGTACTTGTTGGTGGAACATAAAGCGATGACTTATTTCTAGTGCCAACCTTAGGACATCTGAAGTAAATATTACTTAACAAAAATGGAGAGTCTATAAAATTATAAAGAATTTTGTACAAAAATGTCATATCGCGCTCTGTTCGACGGTTTTCAAGTGAGTGTAGGTAAACTGTAGAGTGATCATGGTAAGGATATCTTTATTTAAGATTACTATATTAAAGTATACCTGTAAAATTAGGATGCCTTTATACATATAATTGATGTCGAATTGTCGTTTAACAATAGCATCGATATAAAAGTGTCAAAAGTAGAACATTGTAACCCCCTTTATCTTGCTATCTTTTTGCATTACTAAATTATCGTCATAAGTTCAATTCTAGGTTATTTATTGCAAATAATATTATACGACTTCCTTTTGTCCTATAAAGTTCAGATATATTTCGTTTCCGTTTACAATAAAATTGATTGATTCACGATGTATTCGATCGTGTGTTTGTCTTACAAAATAATCTTTTTTTAACACAAAAAAACTGTATCATTTATTAAAATATTTGTAGTTCTTATTAATATCAATATCTATGTCCAATAAACAGAAAGTTTAGTTTTGTGCTGATAGCCCTGAAGGCTTTTACAGCGACGGACAGAGTAGTACAGTAATGCTCAGTGGGCGGCATCTTGTATGAGCCTCGCACAAGTCTATCGAAATCTTCATTTACGATTTACACGAACTACAAAACCCCTTTAATACTCCACTTTTATAACGTATTATCTTAATTATGTTCAGAAACATATCTTATCTGTTGTTTTATTTATAATGGCTGTAATCGTTCGTGATTCGCGGCCACATTTGGGTCACGGTGTCACCGCGCGGTGTTCACAAAGAACAGAATTAACACTTAATTCAACAGAATACACCATTATATCTATAGAGCTTATCAATAATGATAAATTTAAACACTTTTAGATTATATAAATTACACATAAACTATATTTCTACTAAGCGTTGATGACATTTGGTAACGTTCTACATACATCTACACTAAAAAATGGAGAGCAGTTTTTTTTTATTTGGTTATACTGCGAACACTACTGACACGATCGGAAGAATACTTATACCATAGATTAAATACCAAGTTTAGAAAGAGCCTCCTTCTGTTAGGCAACGTAAACAAAAACAAGTCAGGTTTATTACTTTAGTGTGCATGACAAGATACGTCTTACACTGGTGATACGTATGTCGCCATGTTTTGGTGTGCGTGCGTTACTGAAAATAGCTGTTAAAACAGTTTGCCATTTCTTTTTCGAAGTTTTCACAGATGTAAAAAATATCTAAGACTTATACCATAACATACGACGTGTTTCGAAGAAGGTTATCTATATATATATAAGAGATTTCCACGTATATAGTCACTCATCACGATATCTCTGGAACCATTAGGCGTAGAGACTTGAAATCTGGTTGGAATATTCCTTTCGCCGAGTAGAGGTCAGCTAAGAACGGATTTTACGAAATTCCACCCGCAAGAGTTTTTTTAAATATGAACAGAACAACGTCTGTCGGGTCAGCTAGTACAGTATATTATATGTTGGTATTACTTATGTGGAACCGTTAAATTTGACTTAGAAAACATGTCATTACATACGACAATTCATAATATAAGCGGGCGCGGGGTAATACTTAATTTATATGGCAAAACGTCAAATTCATATACGTATATATTGCCTATTTATTATCTTATATACAGGGTCTGTCGTAAATAATGGATTAAATGGCAACCGATTGAATGATCAAAGGTGCAAAAATTTAGAAAAAAACTAAAAGTATGCATTATTTTTACACTGTTGGTAAAACTGACGTAAAAACTAGATTTTATTGTAGCCTAACATCGGGGTTACCTCCACTTATCGGATTATCTATTATTTACGACAGACCCTGTATATATATTTGTTTATATGTAATATATTTGTTTTATTTATCAACATTTCACATATTTATTATATCTTAAATCATATAATATATCATTAAGTGCTGTCAACCATAAAACTTAACACAGAGTTAAGTTGTCTATGAAATATGTTTAGTGTAAACTCTGTAATTATAAATATAAAGAATACTCTAAATCTATCTTTAGTATCAATTTTGAAAGAAAATATTTATATCCATTCTACATAATGTTACAAAACGCATTATGCTAAGTTTTCGTTGTCATTATGTGTAATGTTACTAGTTAAGAATATAACAGTGTTAAACGTAAGCAAACAATACTATCGTTTGTTTTATCTTCCAAGGTGAAGCTATTGAGTTGACTTAAACATTAACATAATTATCAAAACAATACACTAACGTCACATTGACATGAAGTAACGAATCGCTAAAGGCCTCATATTTAAATACCGTATTAGACAAAGAACCCAGTTTTTAAGGTCTAGAAACATATTATGTACATATAAATAATAATACATATTAATAAAAAAGTGCCTATATATTAATGTGACAACTGGGCCGAAAGTGCGTCATACATATAAGACTTTTAAATATTTTTTCAAAAAAGCTGTGTAAATAAAATACTGCAATTCACTACTGCAAATTGCTCAATATACAGGTTAACGGTCAACCTCAATTTTTTTGAGGATTTCACAGCCGTCACAGTCTATCTAGACGTATAAAAATGATCTAAGCTATAATGTATCAGTCACTCAAGAACAGCGCGATGTAAGTAAAACGTTATATATTTTCTTGTTTTTATCTAACTATATATGGTTACTAGCTGACCCAGCAAAAGTTGTATTGCCTATATTAAAATCGCGATACAAAAGTAACTGTTGATCGTAGATGGGTGAAAATTTGAAGTTGTATGTATTTTTTATATCATAATCAAACAAATTAAAAAAAATCATGTGGACCACCCTTAACATTTAGGGGGATGAAAAATAGATGTTGTCCGATTCTCAGACCTATCCAATATGCACTCAAAATTTCATGAGAATCGGTCAAGCCGTTTCGGAGGAGTTCAATGTTTAACACCATGACACGAGAATTTTATATATTAGATGTATGTACGTATTAAATATATCGTTGTCTTGCATCAATAGTATAGGCTATGCTTACATGGGGCAAGATAATTTGTAATCCAAATGATTTGAGTTTTCTTTAGTGTTAATTCCGCCAATATTTGTCTTAGAGACGAAACACGTGTCGAATTGTTTAAGACAAATATTGGCAGAATTGACACTAAAGAAAATTCAAATCATTTGGATAATTATGGATTTCCTCAAAGTAACGCCTACTTCAATAATTTTTTTTAAGATAATTTGTTTAATATTGTGTCAATATTATTATTAAAAAACATTTTACTTGGACCCTGACACGCTTGGCTGTTTTTATTAATTGACCTATCAAGCGGGATAGCCGCTCAAATTTGATCATCTTGTGAAGATATGCCCACTACCTGTCCTAAACAATAAACGGTAGTCGACGCGGGCTTGAGTTATAAGTAAGACTAACTCAAAAAACTTATGTTAGCTTAAGTGATTGTCACGTAATGACACGCAATAACGAGGTGCCCGGGAGCACGATTTATTTGTTTTTCTGTTTAGAAGCCAAGCTCTTAAGGCTTTCCCTTCACTATATTAGGAGTTATAATAAAACTTCATAAAATACTCTAAGAACTTTTAGATTCGGTCTGCGATTAACCTGTCAAAGTCGTAGGTATTCTAATATTTTTAAGTCAGTACATAATATTTATTTAATTATTTAAAATATGCAATTTTGTATTAAGTTATTGTAATTCTGTAACTAGAAAACTAACAGCTATATTAAATAATAGTTAGAAAATAAATACATTAAACGCTATTTCCAATTTAACACTTTTTATTTATAATTAATAGTACGCTGAAATTGTAAAATTGAATTGTTGAAGAAATCTAAATCAGTTTTAAGTAGATATTTTTTCCTTACTGACGTAATAATTTTCCTGATAGTTATATCGTAAAGAAGACAATTAATAAGACTAATCCGAGAGAGTCTACCAACCGCTACGTTCACTAGAAAACACAGGTATGACGCCGGGCGCCTATGCTCAACGGTAAAAGGTGGATATTGATGTAACAGCATTTTGTAATGTATAATAATTAATATTATTACCGGGAAAATGTTTACATCAAAATTGCGCCGCGTATTGAGGCTTTATTGCAACTTTAAGAATTTAGTATAATTGCAGACAGTGGTTGGTACTTGGTTGTACTCGCAGAATTTACTAATTAAGCATTCTTTCCGCCCGGAATACATGGAAAAGTTTCCGATGCTCCCAGTGAAATTCGAACTCTGAAAATAACCTCAATTTCTTTTTTTATTAGGGCAAACAAAGTCTGTCGGCACAGCTAGTTAAGAATAATGTGACATGTCTCACGCAGATGACACACGTTTAGCGTGCGTGTGTGAAAAGCATTCGTAATTGCTCATAAAACATAGTCTCGCTTCAGTCAATGTTTGTACTTCATATTATTTCCTTCCACTCCAGCATTAAGTAGGTTATGCCTATACTGTTTAATTACTCCAAAGTAAAAGACAAAATCTTCATCTTTAGAAGTATAACACACGCAACGACCAGTCATCACTTTCCTAGTCGTATTTTAAGAAACGGAACGACCTATACCAAGACACACACGCTACAATACTTAAATATATAATTAATACTATTTTTTTAGTATTATACTTAATTTATAATACAGTAAACCCGAACAGATATTGTCTTGGTATCATTCCGTGCGCACAAGTGTATAATAGGGTCTCTTTGGCGGAGGGCGGCGGGAGGTGACAGCGCAATCAGTGTGAAATAAGCTTTCGTAGCGGGTTGGCGTGAATATATTCAGGATTATTATACACGACGACTTCGCTTTTTATTTATTACGCTCATCGAAATTATTATATAACAGCAAAACGACGAGAGTAGTATTTATTGTTTCTTCGTATGTTGAACCATCAGTGGTTCGTCGCTTAAAAAACGAAAAATCCAATCACACGAGCGCAAACTGCTCGTCAGTTTAAAAAATTAATGACTACATCACATTCGGATGTCACGAAGTCAATTCTTTGAAGAGTCGACAATAGATACTATCTACACGGGCGATTAGTTCCCGAAATTGAGGCCGAAAAACACGAGTCACGAATATTAAACGGCTACAAAAAACCGGCTAGGTGCGAGTCGAATTAACGTACCGCGACGGATACAGAACTCATGATGGTAGAAATAATTTTATTTGCATTAAAAAAAAACTATGTGTGCAAGATAAGTGATAAGTACAGGAAACTTAAGTGAGAATCTTGCAACTTCTCATTCAGCATAAACTTTTGTGAAGAGGTGTTATATAATGGTAACTTTTGGGTTTACGTTACGACGATTTTTTATTTTATGAACCTACTAATTGACTGATAAACATTATATATTCTACACATCCAAGAATATTGTCTTTTAGTAAAATAATTATTTAGACCTAATTAAAAACAGTTCTTAGATACTTATATTAAATAAGGCCTATCATATATATGTAGATTTAAAAGTATTATATTTTTTTGACATTCGGTATTTTGTCAATTTGACCTCTGGTTCCTAGAGTTTGCCTTACTATTCTATCGCTTGCCGTACTTGGTGTTCGCTTTTAAATACGATTAAATGAACACAGCGTCTGCTTCGTCTGAAGCTGGGGATTATCTCTGCTACAGCCGGATGTAGTCCTTACTGCTCTGTGATAAGAGTTATTTGTTTGGTCAGCAACGTCAATTGTTATTGTAATGTAACTCTTGGAGTGTGCACGACGCTTGACTCTAGAGAGGTTGGACATCTTAAGTTGTCACTTGTCATTTTGTTTTCTTTTAACGCCAGCATCTCGGCCGGACAATGACCTGCGTTGGTGCCTTAGGGATGTCACTTTGCATACACCTTGCCAGTCTTATGGGGGGTTATAGAAAAGAACACAGTCTACCTTTCTCTTAAACTGAAACACAAATATGTATTTACCAAAGTGGGCTTCGTATTTCACTGCTAACATTTTTTATTTTAACATAATTTAAGACATAATCATTTTAATAAAAAAATTCGTGTCACGTTGTTTGTCCGCGTTGAACTCCTAAGCTACTGAACCGATATTAATCAAATTTTCCACACCGTATGCAATTTGCTCCAATTTGAGAGAGTTTCTTTATTTATTTATTAAAAAGGAAGTTAACGTTGTATACAACACATTCTAAAGCACACTCATAAATATATATGTTAAAAATTGTATACCTCACTTACAGGCTAACTCAACATGCATAATGAACTGAAAAACAATACAATACATACCTACGTATTTTAAAAACTTACATTACTTAAAAATGTTGTAAAAAGAAACACAAAAGTTAAAACAACTAAAAAGGGATGAACAAAGAAAATACAATAGTCTCGTGCCAGATTTTGGCGAGACAACATATCCTGAGAATGCCTCGTGTAGAGGCGAAACACGTGTCGAATTGTTTTAAGACAAATATTGACGGAATTAACACTAAAGAAAACTCAAATTGTCAAATGTCAACTGTCATTTCTACAACATGAACTGTAAAATATTTCCAAGTGAGAATAAAAATAAAATATAACAAGACATAAAAAATAGAAATCATGCAATACAATATTACCTAAATCTAAAAGAGGTAAACATTTTTTTTTAATTATTTGTGTCGATTCGTGACCTTTAATATTTTTTAATTTCTTATTATATTTCTGTATGAATAATTTTATCAGGTAAATTTTTGGACACCGTGTGACAGTTCTGCTGTGACATTATCTCATTACAAGAACTGCGAAATATAAAATGATTATTGTAATGATTGAACTGCTCCAATTTTCGTAATTAACAAACTATATTCTAAATGTGTATATATGCATTTGTTTAATGATATTATTATAGTATTAAAAGAGGTAGATATGTCACTAGCGCGCCGAAAATCAATCGCCTAAATTGAGTCAATTGGTTCCTTTTGTCGTAGTCGCTCTCTCGATACGAAAACGGTACACACGCGTTTGTTGTTGACAGAATTGCTTACAATTTGATATTATATTATAAAATCAATGACACATTATCTACCTAATTTCAATGCAGTTTTACTACTTTATAGCTTTTACTACATGAACTCATGAATGAATCGTAATTTAGGCATAAATGACGGTGTTCGGTAAAAAATCATATCTGATAAATTAACTGTATTTTCTCTATACAAATACGAAGCAATTAGCAAATTAGAGTTATCTCTTTTTCGCTTGCGATAATTGCATTTACTATCCTTATTTTATTGCTTATATTATTGCAATGTTAAATTATTCATGTGTGCGTTAGTGTATCATTTTCAATCACCGAATGTTGTCTACGTAACCTATCTATACTTTTAAATATCATTGCATTTGTTTAGGTGATGCACCAACGGTCAGTTAGTATAATATATAATATTAACCTTGCCTTGATAAAGTTTGCACTTATGTCGTGTGTTGTCTTAAGCGTCGTTTGTTTTCATTTAACTTTGATACTGAAGTTATCCACACGTGACTTATAGTCCAGTGACTTACAAGGACAGTAACAAACAACTGTTTGCGTTGAATAATGAGTAAATGTTTATCAAGCATCGGTAGCCCTAATATTGACGTGTAAGCAAGTAGCCAGCACCGTGCCTACGTGGTTCCGTATGTTTACCGACTCACTTCCGAGAAGTGATCTAGACGAGGATTACCCGGAGATGTGGCGTTGCAATGTTTGATCTGAGATAGACGAGATGCTGCGGGCGATCCAATCTTGTACCTGCTGTGTACCTTCACTGTGTTGCGATATAACCAGTCCGTGTGTTGTAAGACTATTGTAAAGAAAGTGATACGCACTTATTTAACAATTAAAAGTTATCAGTTTTATTTTTAATCTTATTCAATAATATTAATCTTCTCTTTTTAGCTGTTGCCCAATTATTTTGCTACGAAATGTACAATCACTAACTAGATTTATCATTAAATAGATACGAAATATATACTAATGTAAAGTTGATGAGTTTTGTTTCCTTGATCGCCCTAATGTCTGGATCTACAAAATGGACATGTATATTTTTTTTGTATATGATAGCCAGATTCAAGAGGACTACAGGCAATTAGTTTAGCTCAATCGATGTATATTAGTACAGTATTTTTAGATTAGCATTCGTCAGTCACAACGGGTTTATTGAAATAGAAAAAACAAGCCAATTCTTAGAAATTGATAGTTTTTTATTTTTAGTGTTTAAACATACAATAAAAGTAAAACACACATAAAAAGCCCTTTCATTAATTATTTTACAATTTAATATTCATCACTTAAGTATTATATTTAATTTTATTTATTAACACGGTTTTACTCGTGGTTTATCGGTGTGGGGTACCGACTACGAGCACAAGTCCGGAGTATGAGATTGTATGTACGTTACCGCGAACTTACTACACTCACCCTGATGAAGGACCTCCGAATGATCCGATATTAGTCGGTACCCACACCGATAAACCGAGAGTACTAAAGCCATGTTGATAAATAAAGTTATAAATGTCTCAGAAAAGTTTTAATATTTTTTTTAGCTTATATATTATGTACAGACTAAGTTCACTTTCCACTTTTCTTTGCTGGCTTGGCAGTAGCCTGTTGTGCCTTGAGGACGTTCACAATTTTCTGTTCCTCAATAAGTAAGGCTCTGACAATGCGTTGTTTTACACATTTGTGGCATTGGACACCCTCTTGCGGTAGCAAAGTCGTGACCGTTCTGCTGGTCTGGCTGGCTGAATACCTCTGAGTTTGCTTGTGCACTCCATATGTCCACATCTCGGGATCTTCTCAGGCTTCTTCACATACTGATAGATAAGACGGCCGCCAGCTGTCCTTACTATCCTCCTCTAGTTTGACATAGTATTGTACGACAATCGTCGTCTAAATAGCTTTATGACAGCTGTTGACATGAAAAGAAAAAGAAACATATCATTATAAATCTTAATATATATTAATCACGTGACACGTTGTTTGTCCGCGATGGACTAAAACTAATGAACGGATTTTAATGGGGATTACTTCATCGAGTGCAGTTTTGTCCAACTTGAGAGATAGGATAGTTTTTATTTCGATTTGAGACCCCTAATTATTTTTAATTCCAATATTTGTTTTGTATGGACATATTTTCTATTAGAGAATTTATTGACGCACGGTTTGACAGTTCTGCTGTGAAACAATTTCATTACAGATAACAACAGTGAGTAATGATGTTCTATACATAATATAGAACGTCATTAACAGGAAGCATATTTTAGAAAATAATTGGTGTTATGAAATATTATTGACAAATACATAAAAAAACAGTATTTTTTTATTATTACAGTTTAACGTCTGTCGGGTCAGCTAGTTTATTATATTTTATTATTATTTGTCCCACTGATTTCTTTATTATTCTTAATGTACGACTGTCGTGTGCAGGTGATGTGGTGGTCGGCGCTGGTGTTGCTGCTGGTGGTGGGGCGGAGTGCCGCCTCCTCGTGCGAGGAGGCCCGGCTGCGCTGCGCCTACCGCAGCGGCTGTGGCACGGCGCTCAACAACTACATGATGCTGTGCAACGAGGTGCTGGCGCAGCCCTCCGACACGTGCCCCGAGGGCTGCGAGCACGCCCTCATTGCCCTCACCTCCACCGAGGAGGGCAAGGAGCTCATGACTGTAAGTTGCTCTATCATGTAGTATCCTCACGCGTTTGAAAAATAAAATTTCTATTCTAAAGCCAACGAAAGAAGATAAATAATGTAAACAAACAAACCGTTACATAATATTGAGTGATGTTGTCATAAATACGGCTGATTCGAACTTGCCTAACGAATCATCTTTGTCTGATACAGACGACAACGATTAGAATAGGGAATCTTTCAAATAAAAATGTTTTGAAGCCCTGGAAATTTCATTACTAAATGTTTTGTCCATCAAAAGTACCAGGAATGTAATGGTACTATTTTTCCGGATATGTCCACTTTACAAGATGCTGATTATGCTGTCGGTACAAAGATGAATTTAAAGAAGTGACAGTTGTACGACTGAACAGAAACTTGTAAAAATTATTCTTAGGTTGCTAAGAAACATTCTATGACTGTAGTACCTACTAATATTTTTATTCCGCTTTTTTACATGATAATGAGGGATTACTTTATATATAATTGTAGAAACTAATTTAAAAATACATGTTTTTCATATAATTTATTTACTTATTATAATAATAATCACACATAGTAGAAACCATATGAGAAACCATAATACCAATACACAAGATTATGGTTACTAAGATAAAAATATCGAACAATTTTGACTCAATTTTCAAATTCCTGGCGAATGTCAAATACTCACGCATAATACACACGTCAAAGAGATAAAAATATACATTATATTTAATAAAACAGGTAAACTAAAGAGTAAATTAGATTTACATGACTTTAGTAATTGTTACCTTACAGTGGGCCTCTAATTATTCCAAAAATATACAATATTTTGTATATAAAAAGTACTGCTAAATTGGGCAAATTTTATGCTTCTGTATCACGGCTCAATTTTAAAATCTTTCCCACATAACATAATAACTATTTGAAATTTCGAATAACTAATGAACTGTGTGAACCAATTTAAAGTGACGCACTTTTGAATTGACTGATTGAGGTTTATAAATCTGCACTCGACTCAGTGGGGTCGGGGTCAATCATATCGAATAAGTTTTCATCATCGCCTTGTTTACGGCGTCTCTTCAATTGAGTCGACCAGTTTATTTAGAGCTTCCCATTACACTTATCAATCTGTGACACTTTAGAAATGCACTTATTTCAATTTATCCATCTTCTCATTTATGTCAGTTTATGATCTCTGTTCTCTATTAAATTGTTTGTTGTAGAAATCCAGGCAGCTCAATATTTTCAATTTTACAAATGAGTTCAATGGTTTTCTTGTGTTTATACATTAGTAGGTACACATTATATATTCGATTCACCATTATCTATGCAGTGGAATCAGCTGCCAACGTACATTTTCAAACCTTCAAGTCATTCGATTTCTTGACAATATCCGCTTTATCAACTTTTCAGTATGGTAATTAAGTAGGTCTGTTACCAAGATTAATACTGGCACTGCCACAGAAGACCATGTAGGTATCATCATCAGCCGGAAGACGTCCACTGTTGGACAAAGGCCTCCCCAAAAGATTTCCACGACAATCCTGCGCTGCCCTCATCTAACATTTTCCGGCCATCTTGACCAGATAGTCAGTCGGTCTTGTGGGGGGCCTACCAACACTGCATTTTCCGGTACGTGGTCGCCATTCGAGGACATAACTGCCCCAACGGCCATCTGTCCGTTGAACTATGAGCCCTGCATGCTGCCACTTCAGTTTCGCAATCATTTGGGTTTGTAGGTATGGGTTTATGGAATTGGGGAAGCTATTTCAAATAGAAAAAAATCCTGAAGAAAATACAAGCATTTAATATACCTGAGGATATAGCCGATCTTATGAAACGTTGAATAAACGTGCATAATATACCAAAATACCAAAAACCAATTGGTACGGTGTTGGAGAGGATGCCGTTGCCTCAACACTCAGAATAATGGTTATATTTCAACTAAGTATCTATATCCTTACAGCATTCAGGCAAGCGCAACAGAAACATATCTGAAAAATGCGTTGTAAAGCAATTTAGAAATAGTATTATTTAACATCGTAAACAGCATAAAGCAATACAAACAATTCGAGTCAATCTCCAGCAATAATTCTACGGTTATTACGTTGTTTTAAATTGGTGTAGTTTGGTGCAGCCGGGCTGCAATAAAATCTAATTTAGACGTCAGATTGGACAAGATGCATCGTCGACGAGATCGTAGAGCGAAGGGCGGCGGTTGACGACCTCGTATTCAACTGATTTTCAACCGACTCCAAAAAGCAGACCGAGCCTGATTGACGTACCAAGGGTTCCGTAGAAGGAAAGAGTCTTTAAATTAAAGTATTGCAGGAGAACATTTGCTATCAGTAGATACTATTGTAGGGCTGTATTGTGTTTGGTGGTGTGTTCATCCTTCAACAAATTTGTTCAAGAAACATGTAGGTATTGGATTTTGGTTGGGAATGGGAAGCTAGTACCTACCCTTACTTTTGATTTACCTGTGAAGTGATAACATTAGGCTGAAATTGTCGTATCTTTTGATTGGGATGATTAGGGCCTAAGCAGCGTACCTTATGGCCTTAACACGTGATCGGAATTGGTACAGACTATTAGCGTACCATATTCGATGGTTTGTCGCAATGTCCATCACACAAAGTTTATTTGTATGACCACCCGGACCGTACAGAGTACGACGACGGACGAATGGTGGGAGGCGCACACCGGACCGGTCGATGGCCGTACCAAATCCGACCATGTGTGTAGGTTATTATTGTAAAATAAATGCGTTCACGTTGCTTTAAATGTGGTCTAGCTTCAAATCTATACAACAATATATAAAACTGTTTCCATTGGAAATTTTAAGTATCTACGCCTAGTTCAAATAGTACATTATAGTAATTCGAACTATCATTTACTTCTTGAAAAAAAAGTATTTTAAAAAGATTTAAAAACCTGCACAGAATGTATCAAACATTATTATTTATATTATACAAGATATATTACACAAGATGTTGTTTTTATCAGTTAAATATAACTTGAAAAATGGAGCATAATAAAAATCTGTATTAGTTCGTACATATAAATATATCAAGCAATATTATTATCATAAACAACATGAAGTTTTTATTAGTAAATTTTTGTAAAAAAATGGTTTAAAAGCAATATCGTAAATGTTCAAAACAAAAGTATTGCGATATTCAAAAGAATTTAAAAAAAATATTTGTGTGGTAAAGGTTTACTATAACATAAATTACTTCCACAGATTGGGAAGGAGCGACCGCCCCCAGGCTATTAAATAATAAGTTTAATTGGACAATATTACTTTGTAAACATATTTTAATTTAGTAATAGCATATCCTATTTTGAATAAAAATATTTGAATTTGAATGAATTTAGATTGAATAATAAGCGTCCATAAAGTATATTCAAAACAGGCATGCAAAGCTAGGGTTGTCAAACTTGAATACTGCTGCAGCAATGATTTGAAATGTAATCCATAACCGGAACTAAAAGCTTTAATAGTTATTTATGCAACTGTTGTGTAATACGGGGTATTAAATCACATGAATGTTTTAAAACTTAATTATCAACAGTTGCATACAAGACTTTATGTACGTTTATCATACTTTATTTACCCATAATATGAATCCTTTATAAAAGATTCTGATACAGTTAGCTTACTGCTAACTTTAAAAAAGCCAGTCCTAGTAACCATTACATCATCTAAACGAGTCTTGTATTGTTGTACTAAATTTCATTACAACACTCGTTTGATGATGATGATGTAATGTAATGTAATGGTTATTAGGATATTGGGTGTTTTAATGTTGGTAATAAGCTAACTGTTTTTGAATCTTTAATAGAGGATTTAATGCATGGGTGTAGATAAAATATATTATAGCAACCAACGGAGTGATTATTGTGGTACATCGTACACCGTTTTTCAAGGTATCGAAAGAGGCCAAAGCGACCGAACAGCCTTGAAGATTTGACGTCTTGATCGGGACCTACCGCAGCGTGCGCAGGTGTTTCCATATCACAAAAAATACAGCGTAAGACGGAGGCTACAATGTAGCATTTTTAAATGTTGCCCAATGCCAGATAATTAGTTCCACACATGCTTATCCTATATTGGATAAATTATTTTCTTTCGTTGACAATTTTTATTGATTCTTAGTTGTACCCGGCATGCGTTGCAATTCCACGTTAAGAATAAGTAATTATACTAATTTAATTATTGCTGTCACCATACTTACAATACACTAGTGTATAGAAAAACACAACATTCGAGAGAGAAGAACATTTCTAACGAACAGAGTCAACATCTCTGGCGCTCTTAACACGACGTTGTCGACGATATTACTTTTCTAAACTGACCGTGATCCCTACTAACTTTCCTAGATTCTTCTATTTGCAAAAATGCTTTCACCAACCATGCTAGAGCAAGAACTAGAGTTCTTGGTTCATTGGACAATAATTACTATATCCGGTATAAACCACAATACACCAAGAAACGAATTGACTCACAAAGACATTTTCTTAATACATACTTATATGAATTATGTACAATAAGGATATATTTATACAAACAAAGTTAATGAGACCCGAATGTTAGTAAATTTTAAATAAAACAAATTAATATACAACATTATTACCATTCTGTGACCCGAGATGGTGTTAATATAAGTCCAATCTAGTCTGCCTTTTATAATTCCGAGGATACTCCCGGCGCACCAGGGACACTCAGTCTCTCATTATTATATAGAAACTATTTTATTCACAAAACTTTTTACATAAAAATATAGACTTCATACATGCATAAGATACTTGAACAAAGTAACTGAAAAGTAAAAAAAAATATTTCCTCTACAGACAAACGTCTGAATCTTCAACTCGTAAGTGAACTTGAACTTCGCATATGCACATTTCTAGTGACTTTTGACGAAATCATAATATCATCAATTTTTTATCTTATGTCTGTCTGGTAATCCAGAAATATATATAAAACATATAATTAGGAATAAGCGACGTATTCTTTTACTTCAGCTACTAATTATGCTTTCTGTGACTTTGTTTTTAATCTATTTGTCAGTAAGAAACAAACGTTACCTATTTGTCAATTAGTCACAAAGTAAATAAACATAACCTGAAGTAGATTACATAACACGATACGTACCTATATATAGAGATATATGCAAATATGCAGAATGTCTTGTTGATTAGTGAACGGCATGTTTCTCTATACAAATAGCGATCAGTTCATCACCCGATAATCAGAGACCAACATGAATAGATTGCGACCCAGAAAATGAATTCAGAATCAATCTAGATCATTTCGATATAATAAGAGTGCATTTTTAATTTATTTCAATTACTTTTGTCTTTTATATAGGTACTGTACAAGTCCATATATTTAAGATGTAATGTTTAGCTGATGGTAATTGATACGCCCTGCCTATTACAATTTAGTGCCGCTCAGGATTCTAGAAAAATAAAAAATTGTGAGCGGCATTACATTGCGCTCGTCACCTTGAGATGTAAGATGTGAAGTGTCATTTGCCAAGTAATTTTCACTAGCTACGGCGTCCATCAGACCGAAACACAATAATGCTTACATATTACTGCTGCAAGGCAGAAAAAACGCCGTTGTGGTACCCATAATGTAGCCGGTATCCTGTGCAAAGGAGCCTCCATAACATAACATAATAAATATGGCTAACCCACGACCCGTTCATTCAATGATAGACACTGAAACCACTCGACGGACGGTTTCGTTAAATATTATATATAGACGCGACCTCATTGTATTTTTGATAATAAATTTTTGATTGTTCTCGTTCTGTGATCGTTAAACCGTTTATGAACCAGAAAGTTATTATGATGTGTTATTTCCGATGAATTTATGACTAAGTTTATAATAGGGGCTTAGTAATTACAGTGTAGGTGATGGGAGTTCTGTGTTAGCTATAAGATTCTTGATGATTGGTGATCAGTCCCTATCGCGCTTGATGAAAGTGATGGAATTATTATTTTTCACTTTTCGAATACAAATAAAACATCCTACTGAGTATATTGTGCCCTTTCATCTCAGGTCCGAGGTTTATAGGTCCGAGATTAAATAGGTAATTTTAAAATCTGATAATTGGAATATGAATTGAATTTAAATATTACATCAAATTTTATATGGAAGAGAGGACAAACATGCGGGTCACCTGATGTAAAGTGATCACCGCCGTCCACATTCTCTTCCAACACCAGAGGAATCACAGGAGCGTTGCCGGCCTTTAAGGAAGGTGTACGCGCTTTTTTTTGAAGGTACTCATGTCGTATCATCCCGAAAACACCGCACAAGGAAGCTCATTCCACAGATTTATAGTAAGTGGAAGAAAGCTCCTTGAATAAGTGGAGGACCGCCTCACATCCAGGTGGTGGAGATGATATCCTAATTTATGGTGTGTTGCTATGTATGTTGGAGGTGTCCAACATATCATTGATATGCAGAAGAAACAGTATCGGAGATAGCACACAGCCTAGGCGCACTCCAGCGTTCAGATTAGACTAATCCGTCACTCTCGGAAATGATATGTAACGCTCATTGAGACCGCGTATCAGTAAGAGCAAAATTTACCAATTGATCTGTATGCAATTATAATGTGGCTTACAATGACATTCTGGCTCCTTCTCATGTCCAAACCACTTTTGTTGGTGCTGCTGCTTCGAATGCCGAAGATAGCGCTACTGGAAACCCAAACGCGGGCAGCTATTTTGGTCGAAGGATCAGCCTAGCTATCCAACGCAGAAATGCTGCCAGTATTCTTGGTACAACTCCTCACAGTAATAGTTTTACTTAATATAATCATATTTAGTATTGTAAATATAGTTCTAAGCATTGTTTTGTTTTAATTAAATAATACTATAACTAGTCCATATTTGAACCATATCAATCGAATAATATCAAAGCAGAACAAAAAATATTAACCTCGACCTCTAACTTCTATTGTTTGATTTTAATCACACACCGCATTTTTTTATTATCACGCTCTAGCGAGAATCCAATCCTGCAATACTCCATGATTGCTTTTGTTTCAGTGCAAATGTGAAGACGCATACTGCGTAGACGCCAAGCAGAAGATAAACGTGTGTCGGGCGCAGGTGCTGAAGGGCGCCGCAAACGTGTCGTCTTCTTGTCGCCTGTCCCAACTCATCTGTCAGGCAGACGCCCAGTGTAGAACCGCCTTAGACTACTACAACGAGTACTGCAGATCAGTCTACCGCGGCAGAAAATGCTCCAAGAAATGTCTCAACTCCATTCAAATATTGAGAAAGCAGGAAAAAGCCGCCGCGTTAACAGCCTGCCAGTGCGACGGAAACGAAGATTACGACTGCCCCAAAATGCAGAGCAACCTTGACAGACTTTGCTTTCACAAACATCATAAAAACCACACAAAGAACCACGAAAAGAGCTTCGAACAGAGACATAAAAAGACGCAGCACTCACATTCGGCAGCGGAAAGAATACTCGTTTCTGTGTTATTAATAATAACTCTATGCATTTCACTGACATCCAATTCGTGACAAATGCTGATCTACCTCAATTGAGCAATGTATACTATGTGAGGACATTAATATGTACATAATGTAAATAGATTTAGTAGCTTTAAGATCATTTGCGAGCGTGTGTGTGTGTGTGTGTTGTGTTCGAATGTTTTGGTTAATATAGATATTTAAATATGTCTTGTACGCTCCAGCCGCCCACGGTTCTGCGCGGGCGTCGCTATAAATAAGGCAGCGTCGGTGGTCCGTTGACAAATGCTAGGATGTACCCGCGAGTGATCTAATGACTCTACGACGATACAAATTATCTTTGACATATTTGGCACAGATGCAACTGAGAGTTGCTACTAAATATCTTAAGTTCGAATAATCGTATTGGCTAGCTTACGTACCTATAAATTTACTAAGTGTGTGTTGTTTGCGCTTCTGAAAAAAATCTATTAAAATATCATTGTGAAGTACCTTCACACAGTCGACAGTGTAGTCAATAAGTTCCTAATAGCAATACTATAAAAAGAAAAGCAAGAATGAATAAACTCAAAATCAACTTGACCTATTATACAAATTCATTCACCGATACAATAAGGTAAATGTATAATACAATGCTGAAGGTATTATGTCTGAGTAACAATGGATGTATAAATTAAAAATAATTTGATATTTTAAATTTTAATAATAAGCATCGTAGTAAAAGTTGGTTTGTAATACTTCCATCGCATCTGATCTTCATTGATCTGCTTCTAGGTCTCTTCCGCCCCATGGTCTCCATTCAAAAAACGGTTTTCCCATCAGCCATGTTTCGGGCTCATTGTCGTGCCAACTGCCACTTCATACTTGCCACTCGTTTGATGGCACCATATTTTGTTCTCTAAGCCAGGCGTCGTCTTGCAGTCACCTGCTAATAAACCCTTTTGATCTACGTAATATTATATGGATAACATTTTTAAAATGATGCATTGTAAATTGAAATAAGTCCTTTTTAATGTTTGTGTAGTTTTGAATTAGACCTATTTAATTAAACGTTTACTGTTAATATAAACGATACTGTAATCAACGCCACTGCTTGTACAACTATAAATTCAAATGTTAATGAAAATAATCATGATAGTACTTACACACTCAGAGTATATACAGACAGATATCTGTCAGACGAATGAAAAAATGCAGGAAGTGGAAGTCCCAGTGATTTAAACCGGCGCGACACTAATTGTCTTTTGGTTAGTCGCCGCTCTTTAAATAGGTCGGTGTCATTTTGCGTTTTTTAGTATTTCCGCGTTATTCTTATAGAAATCTTATTCCAAGTTTAACAATACCCGTGTCGTGATTTCTGATAACGTAAACGTAACTTTCAGATCAAAATCTAGAGACGACCCACAACATTCTAAACAGTCTAAGATTGGTACATGGCGAAAAAATTCCGAACCAGTTTTACAAAATGCTCAAAACTTGTTAACTAAGAAATTGATTGGAGAAATGATAAAATAGAATTTGAGTGTCGCAACTGCGGATCATATAGAATTACAAAGAAATAAAAATGTAATGATGGCCCGCTAACTTTAGATCCGGGAATCGATAGTAGGAAATTGAGACCTGCTGTTGAAATTTGCTGCCTATTTATCGCCGAAGGGCATCAGTACACAATTTACATAATATTGCGACGCCTATATTTTTGTTTCTAGGGTACATTCCCAACTCTGAAACCCATTTCGTGAAATCTACGCCAAACTTCCTTCCAAGCTTTCGCTCTATAAATTTATGCGTTACAATTTTTTTCCAAGATCACATAACCACCAAAGCATTGCAATAAGTGTAACTATATCTTCCTTCCTAAATACATGATAATTACTGGAAATTATTCCTTTTGTTTTAGAAATTCAAATGCGCCGTAATTAAAGTTTTTGTTTAATCAAATTTTATGAATATAATTCCATATTTAATGCACTTAATTGAGATTTCCTTGTAGACAACGTAATGGAAATTCTTCGAAAAGTCGATGCATGAATCGAAAGCGTCCTACAACTCCTCGTAATAAAGAGGCTGAAACCGGTTGTGAGAGCAAGCTCTTTCTTACGTCCGTTGCTCTATTTGTTACCTTGAATCTTTATACTAAACAAAAACACATACATTTACAAAACAAAACATTTATAGATACATCGAGAACCACTTTAACAAATGTATTCGTTAATTTGCAGTAAAATGATTCACAAATAATATTTTGTTCCGTTATACGCTATGTGGTAAGTACTATATTCTCAAAAACTACAAATGAGTATTTGATTTTGTACAATTTACAAAACTACTTACTTGTCATAACAGCTATTTAATTTAATTAACTTAATTTAAATAGCTGTTATTTTAGTTTAGGTTACAATAGTTTTTATTTCCAAAATATTATAACGACAACGAACCTAAGAGGTCTTGGTTACTTTCAATTGTTTCCAGATTTAAAAAATGCATTTTGTTTTAATGCAAAGACATTACGTGTATGTATGTGGGTTATATGCATATGTGTCTGTTTTATTTTTAATGTAAGTATATATTTAAGGTATGTGGGTTAAACTCGAATGTAAATTTGTTCTTATATAATCCTTTATGGAATTCTACTTTAGATTAGAATGCCAACTTTTGCTAGTTTTTATTTAAAGAAGGTTGTTTTTTGCCTTTGATACAATTTAGTATTTTATATTTATTAAGTTTGGCTTGATGTATTGTCTGGTGTAGTACAATTAAGATAGAGATGTTTGCCACCTTCTTAATCGTTTTTCGAATATAAGTTTAGTTAAGTGAATATCGTTTAATTTTAATTATAAAAAGGAATCCATTTAACCACAGTTTACCAAAGTGAGATTATTAGAGATAAAGAAATATGTATGTAAATTTATTAGATTTTAGGAAGATTTATTTTAATTGATTGTCGTACAAAGTATTTTAGAACTAAATTATTTATTAATTTAGAGTTTAGTTATTTCGTAATTATTTGTTGCATTTGTTTCGTTTTTGCTTTTATTTTAAGTATTAGTTGTATTTATTAATCAAAATTGCAATAAATTTCTGTTTTCTACATATTTTTTTAATTATTGACATAAACGCCCCAGCTCTCTTGTAACACCTCAGATCTATAGCAACAGCATTGGCCAATGGGCTTGCATCTCTTGCAAGTAAATTAAAAGAAATGCCGTCATCAGTTTGCCGGCGTTTTCTTTCGACGAATAATATGTGGTCATCAAAATGGTAGATGAACAAGTCCGCCCATTACAATAGATTCACAAATACAGCCCTAAACTTGCAATCCGCTTAACGGCAATGCATCTGGTATTGCGGAAGGTCCAGGGATGGTTGCTTCCACACTTTCCATCACGTGAGCCTCTTGCCTGTTTGCCTCTCATAAAAAGCTTATAAATAGTTGAAAAAATGTTATAAACAGGTTGTTGATATCAGAAAATACAATTTAATTACAATCTAAATAATAGTGTTCAATAAAAAATACTAACAATAAAATAAATTAAACTATTATCTAACTAAACAGTAAAAATTAAAATGTGAAATTAGAAGTAATAATAATAATCAGGAAACTAAATTCTGTTCCAGTAAATCTAAGCTAATTTACTCAGACACATAAAGGATACATTAAAAAAAAGTCACGTACATGTTTAACATATAGAAACAGTTCATTAGAAACCTGTCTGCATAGCTTGGAGAGATGGATGCTTAATATAAAGATACAGGCCACATTACTTCTTCAATCTGATAACAGATTTAGTATTTTGTATTTTGATGTACCTATAAAGGTACCTTTATAGGTACATCAAAATACTAAATTATAATATTTAAATTTAATAAAATGTAATTACAATAATTAAAAACCAGAAATAAAAATAGACCAAAAATGTTAAGGAATGGTAGGAAGGACAGCTTACGATGATATAAGAAAAATAGTAGGGGCAACCTGGTCGAGATTAGCGGGAGACCAGTCACTTATATAAATTATATCTAATTACAGATTAACAATATTAGAACGATCTGTTACTAACAAATAGGTAGAATGCTTCTCTTGGATAGGTACAGTCGACCAGACGTCCCATCGTTTCCTCTGTGTATCATAAACAGTGGCACTGAAGAGAACAGAAGAAATTCATTACAAAAAGTTTATTCAGAATCAACGAGCAGATAAGAGAAAAAAGTAATTTATACTATTCTCGAAGAGTCCTATTAGTAACAAAAGGAAACATGTTTTTGTAAACAACTCTGTTTGCAAAACAACTGAGTGTCTGGGTCAAGGTTCCTTTATGCCGGTAAGTACCTATCAAATTCCTTAACTCTCGGGAACGTTCGACGTGACCTTCGTAACAATATATTGGAAAAGATATTTTAGTGCACACAGACGGTTCTGTTTATAATTCTAAACAGCATGCCTGACGAATACCTCACGAGACAGAGATTTATTGACGTTAGGAAAAAACGAATGAAGCTTAAACGATACATTGTACCTACATAGCTTTAGCAAAAACGACAATGTAGTAACAATACAGTTATGGTCTTACAAATAATTAACAATACTTTTTACTGGCAGTTTTTACCGGCTACTGTGCACTGCGATTTCAACTGCGAATTGTTTTTTTTCATAAATTACAATTTATTGGTATCGTGGAATATTTTGCAGGCGTATCAACGAGGGATTAATATTTTTGTAAAACATTATATTTACGTATCACTATTACCACAGCGCACGTCGATAAAGAATCCCTTTTCCAAGAAAGCTTTTTCCTAACTAACCCACCAATGTTCCACCCTATTTCTGATTAATCTGATTATCATTATTTAAATATTCCTCTTTGTTCTTCCTCTTTAGTGCATTTTTTAGTTTTAAATGTTGGCCGTCCGCTTTTTGAATCCGTCACTATCACCGGTGTAACGGTCCCTATCACCATTAAGATGAGCTGAAGCAGCTTATAGGTACCGTGTCTAAGCAAAAAGAGGAGATACTCTATACTGCGCTTCTTGAGAATCGTTTTTCAAGGCATAAGACCTCACTGCGGCATTGTTTCGGAACTTTATAATAATAAGCTTAAGTACTTTATAGTAAATGGTCAATGTTTGCTATTTCAATGGAGTGCCGGTGATGCAGTTTATTTTGACGCTCGAATACAAAATTTCAGCACTCACATGCCACTAAACGTAAATAATAATAACAATAAAATACATGTTTTTTGATTTGCATGTTTGTATATGTACTACGAAATTATATTTATATCAACTTTCTATCTCATCTAGTCTACGAGTAGTACGTTCATTTTATGGTTATTGATTGCCCTGTCCATTACAATGCAGTGCCGCTCAGGATTTTTGAAAAACCTAAAAATTCTGAGCGGTAATAAAATTTCGCTCGTCACCTTATTATCGGTAAGTCTCATTTACCCAGTGATTTCACTAGCTACAGCGCCCTTCAAACCGAAATACCATAATGCTTATACATTAGTGCTTCACGGCAGAAATAGATGCTGTTGTGGTTCCCCTAATCTAGCCGGCATCCTGTGCAAAGGAGCCTCTCATTCAAAGGTACAGCTTCCAGTACATTCAAGGACTCTTTTTGTCCAGCGTTTCTTGACCTTCTTTTCTTGACCTTCTTTTCTTCGCTATGGTTGTCATGATGTTAAGAGTGAATTTGTGTTGAGAGATCCTAAATATACAGTCAGTAGTTTTGGAATTTCAAATAACAGAATTATTAGGTACATATGAACCTCAGCAGAAATTGTATCATCTATTATGGACTTTATACGTCTAGATATAGACAATGACAGTCGTGAAAACGTCTAAAAAAGTGTTGAGGTTGAGTTAACCTCTATTTTGAGCAATGCACGCACACTAACACAAAGTGACATACAAATCGCGAGTGTAAGATGTAGCTTATCACGCACACAAAAGTAATAAACCTGGCCTGTTTTCAAGTATTGTCTAGCGGCAAGAGTCTCTATCTAGACCCATAAATTATCTAAGACTATGGACATCAATCTTACTAATAAAAGTACATCAATATAAGAGTCCTACCGTCGGCGGAACGTAAGTAGCGGCGGGTTAGGGCTGGTCAAGTTATCCTAGAGATTTTTGAATTAGATTGTGAATTGAATAAATGCACATGTGAACAGTCACTGGAATGTGTCAATAACTTGTTGTATGATTGCGATCTATTTTTTTAATGTTTTTATTTTCTTATAAATGTGGTCAGCAGTGGTAGCTGATAAACTGTAATATTGTTTTTTGTAATTTAAAATGGTTTTTGGTTAAACGTACCTAAGTATCCATCCCTACTCTGTCGTTATACATATAAGGTATATAATAATGTAGACATTAGTTAGCTTGTTAAATACTAAGGAGCTAATGCCAAGCGTGGCTGACTGCTTACGACTTGACAATAAAAATCGGTTTTTCTACCTTGCTGTATTTCCGTTAGAAAAGTTCTTCTTTCTCGCACGAGTTTAGGAACCCCAATATCCATAGATTAGCTTTGTCAACAAAAATAAACAAGTTAACTAAGCACTTTAGATGTAGGTTGTGCGTCATTAAGAGTTTCGCATAATTAGCAATTGTTGGTCGTTTCGTCGTTGGTCCCTTACGTAACGATTTGTTTGTCTGTACTCTATACGTTAGTGTAATGTAAGTCGATGGTATAAACTAACTACGATGTCGGACTGTCAATTCTCAACGTGCGGGGATTGTACGATTTTCAAGAAACATTTTTGTACGTTCAACTACATTGTACCTTCAAACGAGACCGTATTCATTTACACATACCTTAAAAGTCTTATGATAAGGGTTAAAGGGTTACTTTGGTTTTGCAGCGGATTATGAGACGCGATGTTACTCTTTTTTTATGGAAGAGCATAAGCGCACAAACAAGCGAACGGGTCGACTGATGACCGCCGCCCACATTCTTTTGTAACACCAGAGGAACACTTACAGGACCCATGTCGTATCGTCCTGGAAACACCGCACAAGGAAGTTCATTCCACAGCTTAGTTGCACATGGAAGAAAGCTCCTTGAAATCCGCATTGTGTAGGATTGCCAGATATCCGGATGGTAGAGGTGATATCCTAATTTTTGGCGTGTCATGCGATGGTGAAATGCACATAATGAAGCAACGCGCTCGTAACCAAGAGAGTTAAGGAGAACTTAATTCTCATTTTCCCAGTAATTAAAAGTTGTGGTACCCATAATGTAGCCGGCATCCTGTGCAAAGAAGTCTCTGGTTATTGATTTACATTTCGAATAGTCCGCTCAGTGCTTATCTGATCGAACTTATTAAAATTTAATTGATATATTAGTTAGGGTCGGAGATTTATTTTTATTTTAAATTTTTAGTAGGATGAAAAAAATATGTATAGTAAAAAATCGATTCTTCGACTTATTTCAGACCCCCATCTCTACTACCTCGCAACATAATATGAATGACATTACAAGTCTATCATCGCTGCCGCCCAGCCGCCAGAGCAATTACAGGTTGTTGTTTGATGTGTCGATCACGTTTTTACTCTCCCCTTAAACTTCATGATTGTAATTATTGCAGTTTTTTTTTTTTATGGAACAGGAGGACAAACGAGCGTACGGGTCGCCTGGTGTTAAGTGATCACCCCCGCCCACATTCTCTTGCAACACCAGAGGAATCACAAGAGCGTTGCCGGCCTTTAAGGAAGGTGTACGCGCTCTTTTTGATGGTACCCATGTCGTATCGTTCCGGAAACACCGCACAAGGAAGCTCATTCCACAGCTTTATAGTACGAGGAAGAAAGCTACTTGAAAACCGCACTGTGGAGGACCGCCACACATCCAGATGGTGGGGATGATATCCTAACTTGTGGCGTGTCGTGTGAAGGTGAAGTAGGTGCAGTATTTTAAAGAGTGATAACGTACCTTGTTTTGTGGTGAACTACTTTCAATTTAATGTGTTTACTCATTAAAGGACTTATTTGCGTTTCGTAGTTTACAGAATAGAATAGAATAAAATTTTATTTTCAGTTTTACATTATATGTTTTACAAAATTAAAGAATAAAAACATACAAAAACTGAAAAAGGGTTTCTCCTCAGCTTAATGCTGTCATATATTACAGCGCTGGTTTTCTGAGTATGCGAGAAGTAGGTTCAGTTATGTCAACATATCATAACATATCATAACATATCATAACATATCATTTAAACTAGTAATAACCTGGACATCATACGAATTTACATTTGTTACATTTTATCAAAAACTTCAAAACCCGGGTAAGTAAAGTGAGGAGTGTGCTCCACCGCTTGCTAATATACGTCCGTGCACGAAAACAAGCTGCTATCGATGCTATTCTTAATTGTTTCTTCTGGAATACGCTCCCACTGCACAGCAATAACATTCCTTAGCTCCCTGATGTTTTGCGGAGCGGGCTGCACCGATCTTACTCTTCGTTTTAGAACATCCCAAGTGTGCTCTATGGGATTGTGATCGGGACTTCGAGCTGGCCAATCCAAACGTCAAATCGCTACCTCTTGAATATACGCTTCCACATCGTCAGAACGGTGAGCACGAGCGTTATCGTCCATAAAAATCTAATTTTCTCCAATAACCGCTAATGCGGGTTGTACGTAAGGAATTAGGACTTCTGTTATGCGCCGGTGAGCATTCATTGGGAAGTTTTCAATGAAGACTAACTCCGTATGATACAGTACATTAATCACTGCCTTTAAAAATGATTTAAAGTTAATAAGAACTATCAAAGATTCCCGCCATGATACGCAATTAACTACAATTTTTCTTAAAGTCCGACTTAGAGTTCTCTCCTACAGCCTCTAGGCTAACTCTAAGAAAAAAGCGATTGTATTTAAAGTGCAGTCATTGATACATTGACAGATGACGGCTATAATCTTGTAGAAAACTTAAAATCCACTACGTTTTAAGCAACTGTTCACTTTCAAACTTAGCCGGATTATGCTTCGTCGCCATAATATTGTAATTACTATTTCAAATCTATGTCAAATATCACTGCACGTCTCATATTAAACTAAATTTCAATTTTTACTGAGGCAGTCTCGCCTCATATTACCTAGTATTTACATCCTCTTTGGACTATATCTTTAACTTTTTTATGCACCACACATTATAAATATGCCAGTAATATTCTCAAATGATTAAAACCTCTTTTGCTATTGTATTTTCTAAAGGGACAGAAAAAATAAAACCACCCGTTTTTTGCATATGAGTTTATATATTGCTGTATGATAATATAATAATATTATTATGTTTACGCGCTCATAGTACGGGCTATGCATAGTTTTCGGCTAGATAATTTATGTAATGATAAGTATAATGAATAAATAAAAATTAGTCATTCACTGCTTATTTATATTTTAGTCTATTGTCTAGAGATCTTCTATGGTCTACGTCTGGATGAGAGCCAATGTGCGTGTCACCTGGTAAATGATAATTGCCGCCCACGTACCGGTAACGATAAGAACTCATTATATTCTCTTCCTCGAACATTTCCGAGGCCAGCACACGGTAATCACTTGATGGATTAGCCCGAATAATGGCCTGTATCCGAGAGGATATTTCCGTTTTAGTGGAGCGTGAGAAAGTGATTGCACTTACACTTCACGCTTTTTGCTAACACAGGAGTATAGATTTTGCTTGTTTAGTCAAATAGTTACTAAAAGGCACTTAAATTTTGTTGAGTCGGGAAAAAGATACGATCTGCGGATGCGTCTCTGCATTTGAAACCGTGCTTGAAATCAGCTTACAGGGATTTTTATTATTATGTTTTTTTATTGGGTACGAGTATTTATGGCATGTATTTAGAATAATAACTATGCTTTAAAAAATAACAAATTACTCACTCAAAAGTAAAACTTATAAGCCTAGTAAATAATTATAGATAAAACAATAAATAATTTAGAATGGTCTTTTGAACTTGCGATTACAATAGTACAGAGAGCATCAAAGTAATATTAGCCTTCACCTTCGGATTCCCCTCCTCGATTAATTCACAATCACGCACAAAAATTGTCCGAAGCAAAACTCTGCCTACGCACCTTAGGCAGAGTTTTCGTTCAATTGTTTTGTCTGCGCTTTAAATACAACGCCACGCAATGAGAAAGTTTTCAGTGAAAAACTGTCCAACTAACTTAAAAAGGATTGAGTGTCATATTTCAGGCAAGTGCTCCATTAAATAAACATAAAGAGACAGCCGGGTTCTTATGGGCTTATACAATAGACATTGAACATTACTGTGACGAAATAACGTGTTAATTTGAATGTATATTTTAATGTTATCTGTATAAGTTAACGTATACGTATATACCACGACCTTTTAATATGCGATTGGGAGTCTAGTTGTTTAAAGTATGGTAATTGTTTTTTTTTCAAAAGTGGCAATGACTGTGACGCTATATTAAATCTTAAATCACCAGTACAGTTTGAAGGAAACGTATATGCAGAGAGATAAAAGTTATATATTACAAATGCATTCAATTAAATTGTTAATTCAATTAAAATATTGAAGTCGGAATAGCAATTACAGAATCGGCAATATAACGCAAATTGACATATTCTGTAAAATTGCCCGAAGCAATAAGCGGTGTCGTGTTGGGTGGTCTGGTGCCAGTCTACAGTCTACACTATAAACTGATTGCCGCCAACGAAAAATATACACCAGGCACGACAGTTAGAAAATAAACAAATTCAAAAGAACACGGCCAAGACAAATTGCTCTTATTCGACGTAAATCAGACGTCGACCTGTTTAGCAAATGTTTATCATGTTGCCGCTGGTTCATCTACGTCATGATTTGTGGGAGGGACTTTGGCATCTTTTTAATTGCACAATTTATATTTGACGAAAATAATTAATTAGTTTATTCGTAACAATTTTATATTTATTTATTTATTTTATTTTAATAAAACGGTTTACACCATTTATATTAATAATTAATTACTAACAAATAAAATTTTATGAACGATGTGGGACTTGAACCCACGTCCTCTGGCGTTCCGTTCCAGCGCTCTGCCAACTGAGCTAACCGTAAAACTAATCTACTTTACAGTGGATGACCTGCTCAACCCCAATATTTGCATATAAAGAAATTAACTTGAGATGTTGCTCTTGTAAATCTAAGCGATTTATTATGTTTTTAAAGTGATAACCCTCACTTCTAGGATTAATACAGAAATAAAATTTAAAAACAAAATTTTATGATGACTGAGAAATTTTATTAATACTGGCAACATTTCCATGTTGGATAGCTTGGCTGATTCGTTGGCCGAAATAGCTGCCAGTGCTTGTGTTTCCAGTAGCCCTTTTTAGGTGCGTACTCTAGATCCCACGGGCCTAGTGTCTCGACACCAAACGGCACAAAGATGTAAGTCTGACTGAGAACGACGTACTTGCGACGCTTTCTGTCTTCTTGGACATGAGAAGGAGCCAGAATATAATTAATCATTTTGAATAATTTTTTTATATAAACATTATATTTTCACGGTAAACAATTACTATGTCTGTATATTTTTTTTTCTATCTAAGTCAGTTTCTGTATAATATAAATATATACCTCAATTTAAACCCATTCAAAATTTAAATATTTTTTTCAAAATAGGATATGATATCTCTTATTGTAAGTCACCGCACATTAAGAAAAAGTATAGGACTTATCTGTGAAGAACGGGCGTAAGACACTCGGGGCTTCTTTTTTTTATAAAAATATGGTTACAATGTAATATCGTACAATAAAATTTACTATTTTATTAAATCTGTGATATTATTAAGAAAGTCATTTATGTTGTAGTGTTTATTGTTGTAACACAAACGTTTTTTAGCATTTCTTTTGAATTTGTTGTGAATATTTTCTGGGGTCTTGTTGTAAAAGCATATACATCGCCCCACAAAAGACAGGTTCAAAGTTACTATCTCGACTTAGCCGAGTAGTAAGCATAATAAGCTTATGTGTGTTTCTAGTGTTAACATTATGGTTATGACATTTTCTAGCAAATTCACTTATGCCTACATGCATAGATAACGCTATCAGGACTATATTACGAAGCAACAGTTAAGATGTTTATCTCTTTAAATTTTGCTCTCAATTATTCTTTTGGACCTAGGTTATAAATAGCGCTATTAGCTCTTTTTTGCAGAAAGATGATATTAATATCAGCAGCATAGCCATTGTCATACAATTAATATAAAAACAAGCTCCAAAACACATTCTGTGTTATTTCTAACGCGAAGTTATTACAAGGTTAATAAAACCTTTTGTCGTTATCTTACCTTTGTCACTACAGAATCACTTGACAGGCAGAAGTAATTTTAATCTTGGGGTAACTTTACACTGCGTTTAATAATAAGACAGTACGACTAAACCCACACACACATATACACATATTTAGTGTTATTTGTGGAATTATGCCCTTATTGAATAACAATTATTCAATAAGAGCATAATCCAAGTAGAGTCTGGGCACTGATTACTACGAGACAGTCGGAGAGACTAATGCGGCTGTCAACGCAACAGTTGGAAGTTTTTACGTCTAGATAGAACCTCTTGCTGTTAGACTACGTATAACAACAGGCCAGATTTATTACTTTAGTGTGCGTGATATCTACGTCTTACACTCGCGAAAATGCAGTCACTTTTAGTGTGCGTGCATTGCTGATAAAGGCTTACATTTCACCGTTATTATTATCGATTGTCTATTGTCGTATTAATTATATAAGGTTTATTATATATGCTTGTTAAATAACAGATTTTATTTTTATCATTTTTGACCTTATTTGCCTCAATAGTGGAAAGCAATCCAGAAGATTGAGTAAACAGAATTGTGGGTTATGTTTTTTGTTAAACAACCAAAGTTTAATTTTACCAATCGCTAGTAAAATCAAAGAACTGGCCATGTTTAACTATGAAGTGACGGCTGTATATACGTTGTTGCTAAGGCTCTTAGGCCTTGTTCGATTTAATTATTATTACAATGATTAATTTGCTGAACGATCATTTAGAATCTCACATCCATAATGTCTGAGGGAGCGACCAAGTGGAAATATCCGGAACCTGTCTAAAATATAGTATCTGCCTGCCTGTCCGTCTTTAACTAATTACAGACACTCATACCAATACTATAATATTAATATTAATTGACACACTTTTTACACAAATTATCTTGCCCCAAATTAGGCATAAATAGCCTGTGTTATGGGTTGCAAGACAACGATATATTTAATACAATATACTTACTTAAACATAGATAAATACATGTAAACATACATAAATACCTATAAACATCCATGACTAGGAAACAAACATCCATATTCATCATATAAATGCTTGCACCTACCGGGATTCGAACCCGGGTCCTCTAGCTTAGTAGGTAGGATCGCTAACCACTCGGCTATACAGTCGTCATTATATATTTTTTAAATTTATCAACTTCATGTTTTTGCTGGTTTTTTATAAATGATAAAAGTAAATATTTAATAAGATGTGAACACTAGAACGTGCCATACTTTTGAGTGTTCCGAGTGAGTGCTTAAGGCAATTACCATCCATCCATCCAAAAATCACGTGTCAGAGATGGGTTGCCGGCCTTTAAGGTGCTCCAATCTTAAAGGTCCCTGAATCGTAGCTGGTAATTGATTCACAAAGTATATGCGTGAGGCGACGAGTCTCGAGTTGCGGATGGAATCTCGCCTTTTGTACGTAATGTCCGGAGGTGGAATTCAGTTTATGGTATCAAGCCGAACAATACCTCTGAGCATTCTCCGTGATAAATGCTGCAGAAGATAAAGAGAGAACCCACATTTCTACGCAACGCCAAAGAATCAAGCCGATCGAAGACGACTTTATCGTCATAATGATGTAGGTAAATTAGTATTAAACAATACTTATTATTAATTATATTTATAATACTTAATATTATTGCATGAACTAAAAACTATCATTACGGCGAAGTGTTCCAAGAATACTGGGAGCATTTCTAAGTTGGATAGGTAGGCTGATCGGGTGGCCGAAATAGTTGCCAGCGCTTGGGTTCCCAGTAGCCCTAGCGAAACCAACTCGGGCTAAGTGTTTCAACACCAAACGTCAGATGTAATAATCACTGAGACCGACATATATTTTGCGATATTTACGGTCTTTGGCAATCGTAGCCGGTAGCAGTCTCAACATTAATAAGCTGATTATGAGATGTTATTTTGACAATACAGAGACGTCAGTATTATATCGATGTGTAACGGTTACGACATGTAGAGAGTATACGAATGTACGTTCGTGATGGGATGTGATGAGATCGACCACCACGTCGAAACCGCCGCGCGCGCGGGACTATCACGACATGACACGCCCCCCATACTACGTGTGGCTATCTGCTACGATATACAATGCTCCGTAGTATTTGATATCAGTCACCAATGAACGAACGTTTATTCGTTGACTGATAGAAATCGCAAGAAAAATTAAATCATTAAGTTCCCAATAACCTGTAGTAGTGTAGGCCTGTAGTGTTTTACATGAGACGGAGAGTGAATATCTATATAATATCCCTATCCGTACATTAATCCAGGTTATGTATAATAAATACTTGCGCGTCAGGGAAACATAATCAGAGTCACGTTATTTTGACACCCTGACGTTAGCTGGTCAACTAGACCAATTGTATCATACTTCAGCTACCAAGCTTCTTTTCAATATATTTAGTGATTTATTTAGTTAATGTTAACACCAGGAACAGACAAACTAATAATGCCTTGTTAATTTGTCTGTTCCTGTTAATTGCCAAGTCGTGTTAGTAAGTCTTTTGTCGGGCGATGTATGTGCTTTTACAACAAGATCCCAGAAAATGTTCAAAACAAAAGTATTACGTTATTCAAAAGAATGGTTAAAAAAAGTTTGTGTGGTAAAGGTAACTATAACATAAATGACTTTCTTAATGATACCACAGATTGGGAATGGAGCGATCGCCCTCAGGCTATTAAATAATAAGTTTAATTGTACAATATTAATTTGTAAACATATTTTTTGATGAAAAAAAGCCCGCTGAGTTTGTTGCGCCAATTCTTCTCAGGTCTGAGGCATTCGTTTTGGAATGGATGGTAGTGTTTTACTTTCAATAAGTGATGTCACATCCTATTTTGAATAAAAATATTTGAAATTGAATACAGTCACGAGGACAATATTTTAGTGTGTGATGTGTGATGCAAGTTAAGAAGATGTTTGACCTGATTTTGAATAAGTGTTCCTTAGAACTGAACAAGTCTTAGGAACACTTTTTATACAAGTGCATACAACTGTTCTTTTTGTTGGAAAATCTGTCGAGACGAGCGAGTCTTTAACTGATGTTATGTGACACGCCCTGCCCATTACAAAGAGGTGCAACTCAGTATTCTTGATTGAACCCGAAACTATGAGCGGCATCACAATATCGCTAGTCACCTTTACACATAAAATGTTAAGTCTTGCTAACAAGACTTAACATTTAAGACCTAAGCCAGTAATTTCACTAGCTAGGACGTACTTCAAACCGAAAAATAATGCTTCCATATTTCTGCATCACGTCAGAAAATGGCACCGCTGTGGTATCTAACAGCTATCTTGTGCAAGAAAGCCTCCCACTCCGTATTTTTTTAGTTAAACATTCTTATAATCTATAATAATTTATTACAATGAAATTACGTAATCCCAGAAACGGCAAAGTAAAGACATTTGGATTATCTAAACATATAGTCAAAAGTATTTAAGATGTAAAGGGATTTTTATAGCAAAATTTCAATATAATAACCCGTCTACGGTTGAAGCGGAAGTGTGTCAACGCCAGGGAGACACCGCCTTATATAGACATCTCCACCCTCTCCTCCTGTCTTCAATATGTATTATATTGTTTTAATCTACAATAACATATAATATATTACGATAAAACAGCAGAATCCGATGTCTGTAATATGAGAGCAAATTATTTAAAAATATAATATCAAATTTTCAAAAAAACATAATCTGCGGTATTCAGTAAAGTCGTCGAATGGCGACAACGTACTGGAAGATAGTTTTGGTGGGCATCTTGTGGTGGATGGACCGATCCTTTGGTCAAGAGCGCCGGTTAGATGAGGGCAGCGCAGAACCGATCGTCATGGAGATCTTTGGGGGATGCCTTTGTCCATCAATGGACGTCTTTCAGCTGAAATAATCATGATGATGAATATTCTGCTTCCAATTATCCTCTTCCGATTGTCAGAACGAGGTGAAAATCCTTTCAGTAGTTTCGAATATGTGCGCTAACAAACAAATTAAAAAAAACAGACAGGAAACAATTCGCTGATATGTGTTCTATTGATGATCTGCAATTTCTTAACACTTTGATAAGAAATATATAACATCGTATTTACTATAACCTTTAGAGCCAATGAGTAAATCCAGGCGGATAGAGTTTTGGACACAAGCTAGCATAAAGCCAAATCTAAAATATCAGATTAATAACGGCCGATTTATATTTCTAATCTCAATCCAAATTGGCGATTATAGAAATAGTTTGGTTAGTGAAATATCCATTTTCAAAATATAGTATTTCATTAACCAAAGTTTAAATTAGGGTTTGGTGATCGCTTTTTTCAATCCATCTTTGTGATGACGCAATGTTATGACTTGGTGTTTGTATGAATCTGATAGCGTTATCTATTCTATAAGGATTTGGAGATTTTAATGACAAAAAATCTGGATTCTAAGAATTTTCAAACAAGAGATCGGTTACAGATATCGGCGAAAGTGAATAAAACGGATTGAGACTGGGTTCAACTCAGACACCCGCAATGAATTATAATTGAGAAGACTGCCATTAAATTAAGCTAAATTCTCCATTGACCAAAATTATCAAAAGCGACATATAAAT
This sequence comes from Leptidea sinapis, assembly GCF_905404315.1. Classification (NCBI taxonomy): domain Eukaryota; kingdom Metazoa; phylum Arthropoda; class Insecta; order Lepidoptera; family Pieridae; genus Leptidea; species Leptidea sinapis. The sequence goes on along the minus strand of NC_066289.1, from coordinate 11,550,642 downwards.
TGAACATTGTCGAACAGGAGGTGTGAAAAATAATATCTGGACGACCGATCTGTGCTTGCTCTCGTCCAGTGATAGCACCGCTTTTATTTTTTTACAAAAATTTGTTGAGTTGTTGTACTAATTTTCAACATTTTTTGTACTCAAAATAAGCAGTGGACTATTGTTACATAATATCATGAACCTACTTGAATGTTTTAATTATTTAAATTGGATATACTATTTATATTAAGTCGGATAGATGCAATGTCGTTTGTAAGAACCACTGACGTTCTATAGACTTAAATTTATTTACTTATTTATTTAACCAAACTTTACAGCATTTCTATTCTATAATAATAATAATAATAATAATATAATAAATCATTTATTTCAGAGCAAGTCCATATCACAAAATAAAATTACAAATAAGATATACTTAAATATAAGTGAAGTTTAAAACATAAGATATAAAACGAAAGTGTACAATTAAAAATAATAAAATTACACACGGTCATATTTGATTCTCGCTGTGGTACACGGACAACCAATGGCTGAAGAAATGACTATCCGGGCAATCACCGATGGTTCGAAGGATACGATTCTGAGCGCCGCGCAGACGACTCCAGAACGACTCGATGCGGAGACGCATTATCGCAAAAAAATCGGAAACTCCTGCCCGATGCGCTACAGTAGGGAGGTTTTTTCATTAATATTCGAAAAGCGTTATTGTACTGTATTCTGAGTGAGCTATATGATTTTCTGTTATATGATGACCAAAGTTGACAGGTGTAAAAATTTTGACAAAAAGTTGTAAACAAAGTAAGTTTAACCTGATCATTACATTTGGCGAACCTCCGCGCGAGCATGTTGCACCGTACTGACAGGGCTCGCCTTTCCCGTTCCATGTCCTGGTCGTCCTTCAAATCATCGGTAAGTATGTGCCCCAAGTATTTAAAGGACCCTACAACTCACACTGGCGTGCCATCTAAACAAACTTCCGGTATCCTCTCCGGGCCTCTTTTCCATTTAAATATCACCATTTCTGTCTTCTTGGCGTTGTATTTAAGACCATGTGATTCAGCATATTTAACACATACACCAAGAAGTTTTCGGAGACCTCTGATCGATGGACTGAGGAGGACCATATCGTCAGCGTAATTCAGGTTATTTACACACAAATCCCCGATATGACATCCGACTCCGGTCCTCCTCAGTTCAGAGATCAGTTCATTTATATACAAATTGAAAAGGTCGGGAGAGGTCAACCCCCCCTGCCGCACACCGCAAGCTAGCCTATAATCACTAGAGAGCGTGTCGGCCCATCTAACATTGTTAATTTGGTTCTCGTACCAGTACCGCAACAGATCCACAATACTGTCATCAACATCCGTTTTAGCAAGTTTCGACCAAAGTAAATCATAGTTTACAAGATCGAAAGCACGGCTAAGATCTAGGAAACATGCATATACAGAGGTTTCTAGAGCAACGTAATAATTAACGGTATGCTTCAAGCTAAATATCGCGGAATCTGTCCCGAGACCAGTACGAAAACCAAATTGAGCATCATCTATCTCGATCTCGCTTACCAGTGCGGGTTGTAGCAGTCTCTCGAGTATCTTACTAATAATAGTTCCAAGTGAAATAGGGCGATAATTATTTAATTTAGATAAATCACCAGTTTTATTTTAGGGACTGGAACCACTACGGTTCTCATAAGGTTGCACGGCAGGTATCCATATTTTAGGCATGCATTAAATAGTTCGGAAAGAACTCTAAATATTTCAACACCCGCACACTGTATATGTTCAATACTGAGGTGGTCGAAGCCAGGCGACTTTCCCCGCTTCATTTGACGCACTACAGTCGCGACGTCGTCAGGTGAAAAAGTCGGAGGTATATGAACAGCCCCGTCGGTGGCTGCCTCAGTCACAGACAAAGCAGTGTGGGTGGGAGCTGATGGCTCAACCTTGAAATGCTTAGAGAACAGGTCTGCAATAACCTTCCGATTTTCCAAATTTTCAACTGTAATTGGCGCACTAGATTTACCATTTAAAACTCTAGTATCTTTCCAAAATTTTACAAAATTTTTATTCTTTCTGCTTTCGGCTAAAATATTCATTTTTATAGATTCTTCGTTATCCTGACACCACCTTAACTTTTTCTTAAAAAATTTACGGCTATTGCACATTCTTTCAAATATAAAACCGGTTCTAGGCTTACCGTTATTAAGCCAACATGTGAAGTCTTGGCGCGCTTTTGCATGACTTTGTTGAACGTGGTAGTTCCAGCCCACTACTTTTTTGTTTTTCTGACGACCACAGCGAGTACCACTAGTTAAAATGGATGCAGTGTAAAGTACATTTATAATTTTAGCATAAAAAGTGTCAATAGACGTATTAAAACATATATCACTAGATAAATTATCACAGTTCAGAGACATAGTCATAAAATTATAATTACATGTTTTATTATACTGATCAATTTGTTCATCATTTCTTTTACCCCATTTTATCTTAGTATTAGCACATCGGTCACTCTAGATTTTGATATGATTACATTCATATTACAATACATCAATAGTGGGAAATGATCTGACCAATTAACATTGTAGTCTACTTGTACTTTAGTTACAGTGTCCCACGCAGCATAAGTAGTTAGACAGTGGTCTAGCCAGCGTCGTGAGCCATGGGCGTCACTCATAAACGTGAAGGTATCAGAGTTAGATCTTAGAAACTCCATATCCGCACACAGCAACTGCTGTTCCATACAAAATGATAACATTTCATCAGCGAATCTGGTACCGGGATGTGAGTTGAAGTCTCCTAGTACGTAAGACACTTCCAGACCACTGTCTTCCACTATGGAATACATGCTAGCTAACACATCAGTATACTCAGGGAGATTGTCTAAACAATCCACTGGCATATACACATTAATGACTAGAAATTCACTGGCACCTGTATTAACACGGACAGCACATAAACGGTCTATAAATTAATACTATTTATTAACTATACGCATGTATTGCCTTTAACAAAGTTTGTCAGGTTAAATTATAATGAAATAATAACGCTGGTAAATAAATGGTAATTATATAAAAAACAGAAGAAGAATGCGTTTAGTGTGTATGAATATGTGTTCCGAATATTTGAGAGTGTTATGAGTTATGAGTAGTGTGTAGTGTTCAGTCTAATGGGCATCGTTCTCAGCTTGGGACATGTGCTCGATCACTGAGTTAATAAATTTATTACGGCTGATGAAAAAACTGTCAAAATCTATAAAAAAAACATCGTATAAAAATACCTGTTACCAGAGTTAGTACGCGGCTGGCTAACGTCGAAAAGGCATCTCCTTCGTGTATGTACTGTACTGGCCCATACTCCGATCCGTGCGGTCAGAAGCGAACAATCTATTGCAGAGTTAACTATATATATAGCAGATACTCCTCCAAACGGGTGATATCGCAGGAAACAGCTAGAGATATAATTAGTTGAAATCACCACACACGGAGCAAGAGAACGCCAAATGAGGTAACAATGAGGAACTATTCGTTTTGGAGGCATAATTATGAAACATCATCATTACCAAGCCGTGGCGGTTGTGGTGAGAGGTGGTGCGACCACCCACAGTACGTACCAGATGGTAATGTCGGGGTAATGATAGTTTAATGCGCATGTCTTTCCACATTTATTGAATTCATGCAATACAGCAGCGCATGACAAATAAGTTTGAGTCGTAGATCCACCGAGTTTCAACTGTTTAGCGTTTATACAAATTAAATTTGTAACCAAAATTTATGACCGATGCTTATAATAAACAAATTGTTAAGATTTGAAAGAGCGACATCTCAAGTCAATTTCCTGCAACGCAAATATTAGGGTTGAGCAGGTTATCATCTGTAAAGTAGAACCTGTAGATGAAAACGAAATGAATGGGCGCGAGTTCGAATTTTGATTACAATTTTAATTTGTATAATTAATCTCAGAAGTGAGGGTTATCACTTTAAAAATAACAAATTGTTTTGCGTTTGTATTGACAACCATTGGGTTGACACCACGGAGGATGAGGATTCTTTCTTTAGAAAATTTTCGAAAGCTCAAAGACTTGCATTAACTTTGGAAGTTATAGGAATTTCCTATATTATCTGTGAAATACAATTTATAACATGTATGACTTTGACATTATGTGCATAGACTTATAGTATACTATATACTAGTTTATTATGTTTATATATACAATAATTACGAGAACCTTATATACAGTGCGTATCTCCATACCGTTTCTAATGTTACGTTTCAAAAATCCTGCCAAAAATTGTGAATATAATACTGATAAACACCATAAAAATACACGTAGTATTTTTAATGAATGAAACTGTTGGAAGCGGTGGTGGAGTACCCCTTGGTACATTTTCCCTAAACTTGGCACCAACTTCCAAATGTTGAAGAAAAATATAATTTTTGCATATTCGTAACAACAGATTCGCTATCCTATCTTGCTGTATCTTCGTTAGAGATTTTCGTTTCGCTTTGTTTGTCGATACGATAGTATTAATTATAAGTCTATAGTTTTATGTATTTAATTAAACACAACATTAACGTATTAACAATATCGAAAATCTATAGAAAATCTACAGTCGCGAGCAAAAGTTTGGAATCACTTACTTAAATTAGTTCCGCGTGATCTTGCTTACTAAATAAATGACATCATTTTAAAAGTTAAACTCTTAACTTTAAACTGATACCAAATTCATGAAAATCAAGCCAATATTTAAGAAGGTATTATACTTGAATATATTTGGCATACGCATCACAAGCCATTGCATTCTGCTAGCCTTTTTACCAATGGCTTCACAGTGATGTATTTAATATTTAAAATTTGAGAATAATCTAACTACACTCAAGAATCACGTGTAAGTCATTTAGGAAATATTGTTCGGTTCTAATACATTATTACTGGTGGAATCAAGGTGATTGTTAGTTCTCACTCAGAATCACCTTCATAATGACGCATTATGCATAAATCTACAATTTACAATTTGCCCATGGGTAATTTCTTGTGCGCAGAAACTAGCTGAGTTTATTTAACGTACCTCGAAGTTCCTTGCGTAATAAAAGCTTGATATTAAAGCTCTAGTTCTGGATGGAGGCTATTTCATTTTTAAGTTTAATCGATCGTTGTTATCGCTAACTTCAATGTCAGACAGCCGAACGTACGACAAGAAAAATCACCTTCTAAAAGTCCTAAACTCATGCCCTTAAATATTTTGGATATACGGTGCTGGTGAAGTTCTAACAATATATAAAAAATCAGAATATCCCGTTAGTTTACAATATTAATTACTATGATTGGCCTATACTTATTCGCAATGCACACAATGTAGCCAACTAACTGAGGTGAGCGGAGTGCTGAACGCTCATTGGTCAGATAATAATAACAACATATCGTAAACGATCACTATTGGTTACTGTGGATTTAAATAACTCTGTGTACCTATTGTGCTATCTAAAAGCTTTCGCCCTCTATAAGGCGTCTATGGGCTATAAAATCGAATATACGAATAGTTTCACATCATCGTATAAGCTGTAATAATGTGTAAGTACTTTTTATGCGCTTTATATAAAAAGGTTGTTTGTGATTAGTGATTTACGTAATATACGGAAAAGAAAATTCATCGAAATTTATATCTCTATAGTATATCTAATACGAGACATGCTTTTTAAGTTTTGTCGTTTGAAGAAATAAACACAACTAGAACCTTAAAGTATTTTTATTATTTTTCAAAGTATTCACCACGTAGCTTAATACAATTTTCCATTTGCTCAAACCAGTTATTATAACATTTATTCCACTCTCCCGTACTTTAATACTGCTTCTTCACCGGACTTGAACCTTTGACCACGAAGGCTTCTCTTGAATTTAGGAAATATAAAGAAATCGTTAGGGCTTAGGTCAGGACTGTATGGAGGATGGTCAAGAATTTCTACTTTTTCCTGCTTCAAATACTCAATCGTTTGACGAGCGCTGTGCTCGCTTGGGTTATCCGTGGTGCAGGATGATGCGTCGCTTTGAATTAGATTCAAAGATATAAGGATAGTTCGAAGTTCGGCGATGACTTGTGGTAAACAAACTGTGGTATATCACTCTGCGTTAACCGTTCTAGGATCTTCAAGTGCAAAAGTCGCAACATGGTCGGTTTTTCAAACGAACGTGGCCACCATATTCTTTGAAGTGCTTCCAGAATCATCACATCTTTAGTCGGCTTTGGCTCGTCTTGAAAGACCCAGATTGTAGAATGTTGTTTGGAATCAGAATCGTAGGCATAGATCTAAGATTCGTCACCACTGATGATGTCGTACACGTGATTTGACTCTCCTCGGTTGTACCTTTGCAGAGTTTTCTTACACCATCTGACGCGGGTCGCCTTGTGATCGTCGAAAAGCAGATGCCGTAACCAATGGCAAACTAGCTTATCAAACCAATCGCTTCATGCAAGATCTTCTGAATGGTTGTACCTGAGATGCCTAATAGAGCCTCTATTTCTCGATACGATCGAGACGATCTTCGAGAATAAGTTGTCTCACGGCAATGATGTTATCTTCAGTAAAGGCGGATTTTGGGCGTCCTTCGCGAGATTTATTAATAACACTAGTATGTCCACGCTGGAATTGTAAATACCAGCGTTCGACAGTCTGCAGCCATGGGGCTTCATTACTGAACACAGATGTTAGCTCTTCAAAACACTGAAGCCGTGTTAGGCCTCTTTTAAAGTTGTAGAAAATTTAAACATTTTCCTTAGAAAGATTTATTTTCGTACGTAACCTGACAGAGTCCAATCGACGCTGTGACTAAACAATAGCATTAATCCTAATTTTGAACTATTTTGAGATTCAAAATTTAAACACAAATATAGAACAGTTCCAAATTCAAAATTGCCGGGAAATATGGAAACGACAGAACTTAAAAGGCATGCCTAGTAGTATATAGAAAAAATAATTTGATTTGAAACGTGTATTTTATAAGTAAGTATAATTTATTTTAGCTATAGGATTTTGTTACAAACGAGCAAATCTTGACATCAAAATAGTGACATTATAATAATAGCTAATCTGAACTGCAGAGTCATAGAACCAAACACCTGCAATACAACGCGGAACACATCGCATTCACTCGCACATCAAGTCAATATCGAATATTTATTAGAAACTTTTAACAGTTCGCTATATAGCTAGTTAACATTAACAATAGCTTTAACCGGCGAAGATTGGACGGTTACGGTTAACAGTTAAAATTGTGATGTCATCTAAAAATTGTACAATGGTGCAACATATTTTTGCATAATCGGTAGGTACTTTAACATGTTTGTTATATGTGCAACCCAGCCTTAAACAATGGTACCCTAACTTTTCGAATAAAATAAAAAGTTTTTATATCTAACCATGAATAAAAAAAAATTGCAGCTTCTAATACTTGGTAGCCAAAGTTTATAATTAAAGTCCGGATTGAGTAGAGAACCCCAAGGTTACTATCGGCAAAACTTGTAGCCATTCAACAATAAGTTATTACCACGTATTAGTATTGTCCAGTTTCCTGCTTAGTCGGTTACCCAGTAGCTAAGACTTACCTCAATTTGGAAGATTTTGGAGCTTTCGTATTGTTTGCGTAAATAGCGAGAGTTCTTTGTTTGTTTAAGTGCGTCTGATACCGCCGACAAACTACTTATGCCTTTCAGTCGTGAGGGTGCTTAAGGTTATATTGTCCAGAACAGTAAATACTTACACACTTTAAATTCACTGCTGGATTTGTTGACCACTTAGGAATGCCGAAAAAAACGAATTTTTTGTCAATTTTCTGTATACATTATTGTCTATAAATATATTACAATATTTAATTTGTGCGTATTTCAAAAGTTTAACTAATGTAAGTTGTATATATATTTATATTATATATATGTGTATCCTCTATCATGTTAATTTATTGCCTTATTTCAAGTTATAAATAAATGACCTAAACCTTTAAGATACCTGGAAGCGATAATAGCGATAAGGCTGCTATAACTGTGATACTGTGATATACAAATTGTGACTTTATTTTATGTATTTTGTGCAATAAATAGTTTTCATTCAGTCATTTATTCATTTGTTGATACCAATATTAAATTATGTGATAACAATGAATCGCGGTTGTGGGTGCGACCAATTGGCTAGCTACATGTCATCTTTGTGAGAAGGTTCAATTAAAAATGGAGAAGCATGAGTGGGATTTAAAAAATAAATAGCCTATATAGACTAGATTGGTATGTTGGTATGTAGGCTAGATGGGTAGACGGAGAAGTGCGCAAGCATTATGTCTGTTTCAGTTGGGCGTCATACAAAGAGACGAGCGCAACCGTAGAGTCGCTCAGATTTTTTAAGATAAACTATTATTATCAGGTATTTTTAAGAATGCTGAGCCTGAGCGGCACTGCATAGTAATGGAAGGGTGTATCACTAATAATCTAGTGAAAGTCTTTCTCTTCTCATCCATCTTTCTCATAATGTAATATACGGAAAATCCCGCATCGAATTACCCTCGTTTATAAATTTTAGCTTGATTGGAAAGAAGGAAGGCATTATCATGTCATATAATATCATACTTGTAGGCAGCAAAAAATAAATTATATCTCAATCATAACACTATTCTCATTACTTGTGTGTAAACTGTCATTGGTCAAGTTGGGTTCTAAATTCAACATACAAACATTGCTGCTTATTGAAAACGAATATTTTAAACAACTGGAGTAAATGCGGCAATGTATAGGTTTTGCAACCGAAGTTTATGATCGTGTAGTTTGTGGTATGTTCCTTATTTTGGTTTTTATTTTATACAACGTGATTTGTTTAAATATGAATAACGCGCATAGAAGTTCAGAACATAATCCGACGTGGGTTTCTTTAAAACAAGTTCCTACGCCTTATTCATAAATGAACCACTTATCTCCTTGGTATGTCATCGCAATTGTACGTTTGTCATTTTATCTCGGGATTTCTAGTTAATTAGGGGTCGAAACTCGGATACTACAAATAAATTTTAAAACAAGAGGAGGCGAGGCGAGGCGTAAGAGGCGACTAAGGGCTTTTGAGAAGTGGGAGAGTCACGCTGCCGACTTTTGACGTCAGCACAATCGGGCCAGACTCGTCCGGGTTTATTACCACACTCGCACAGAATACCGGCGTGAAGTAGCGGCCTAGTGCCGCTATGTTTCGCATAGGTTAGTGTCGAGGACCGGTGGCCATTGTAATTGTAGTAGTGGAGTTAACTGACATATTCAACAAACTCTTGACAAAAAAATACTTTTATTTATTTATTTTGATTCACCAGTGGTCATTTCAATATAACAATTATAATTATGCTAAGTTACAAAGCCAAAGGTCTTACTACTCGTCGTACTTCGGTCGTACTTACTAAATCCAATACCTTTTAAGGTGAATACCGCATGCAAGCATAAGTGTGCAATAGTTATATAAAATAAGTATAAGTTATAAAACAACCATTCTATGATGCAATGAAATTAGAAAACTAACAAAATCTACCAAACAAGTCAAGATATAGGTACTAAACAAATCAAGAATAAACATTAAGTATTTATTTACAATACTAGCAGATTACTTATCATTAACGTACTATTCCAGTACTTCCATAAATTAAACATTAAGCTCAGAATGAGCTTCAGCATAAAAAACTAATTATAATTGTAGAAGTAATCAACGGACTGTACTTACATTAGAACACGTAACTTGCGCAACTTCGATAGACTCGTCAGCATTCAAAACGGAATGGAGAAGGAATAAATCATTTGGTTTTTATAAAAGCTTCATCGCCTTTGCGTTGTCGGCGGCAAGTTCAAAGCTCCTGAGGCTTTATTGAGCCGCAACGCACTAAAGCCTTCGGTTAACGTTGTGGCCTTTGATATGTTTCCGATTTAAATGACTTAATCGTCTCGTGATTCGAGAAGCGAATTGCAATGTGTATAAAACTATAATTAGGCGGACTACCATTGGTTTGTACACAGAATTATCTATGGCTTTGTATTGTAGTGTTAAACTTTAAACGTAGGCACCTGTATTCTGAGGTCATAGTGATCGGTAAAACTGTGATTTTTGAGACCGGATTTCACATGCCAATTTATATTTGTAATATTCACTAGGTAACTAGCGAAAGATATTTCCAACTTTTATCTTCAAAAGATTCATTTTCATTCCAACAGGTAATTAATTGTTTTTAAATGAACTTGTTAAGCTGAAATTTAATGTCGAAGTTTATAATACCAAACAAACGTGCACGGCACAAGTCGTTGACGAGCAACGAATCATTCACCCTTAGTTTTTCTATAATACATAATATGATAACATCGGAAATTCAAATTTCTGGAGCGATAAATCTTAAAAGAGCTGGTATAATTTCACGTGTTGCATATAATTATGTTTTGTTGGATGGCTTGAGGGTGAGTTGTTTAGAAATGAGTGAAGATTAAGGCAAGTTGGAATGGGCTAAGGCAGCTGTTGAAATATACTTGGACACGGCCGACTCGCCGCCGCCGAGAGCCGACCGGAGCCGCCGATAGAGTCATTATGTTCCATTACGCTACAACGTTTCTCAAACTTTTGTATTATTTGTAAATTACATAATCGAAATTTACTGTAAATTGATCAAAACTGTTGAAGAGCAATTAATTTATTGTTAAAACTTAAATAAAATAACAACTTTTAAGAAAACTCCACGTAATTCTTCTCCAACCAAACTACTTGGTCGATTCTGATAATTTTTTTCATGACTGGCATTGATTTCGAAACTTATTATTTCTATTTAAAGATTTTATGATATTACGAATTATGTTTTCTTTCTATAGTAATTTATATTTTCTTATTCGTGTATGTAATGATGCTTGTTATTGTTGCTGCATCGCTTCACATAGATTTTAATAAAAATAATTCGTAAAATGATAAAACTGTAAATATTGATTCAAAAGCAATAAGTTTCTTTTACTTCTTCTCATTAAATCTTATCCTTCTCTAGTGTGGTGATAAATGTATAATGTTTTTTGACATTCTTAAAAGTCCTTTTCTGACCTTTTTTGAAATTTTTTAAAAAACATAATTTAACATCGCATTATATCATTTCAAGCCAAAAGTGATGAATAAATAAAATGCAAACGTGCTTTAAATTATAAGAAAGATTAAAAAATACAGATTTTCTCTAAGCACTAAATACATAATGCATAAGAGGTGGTAAATAACTCTGTGCTATTTTAAACGCGAATGTTTGAGAAATGCAGGTAACCGATGCCTGATTAACTTGTCGAAGATCAAGTTGGGGAAGGAAAAGTGTGCGGGGGGAGGTCAGGAGTCAGGGTATTTTGTACCACAGTAATATTATATAATTGTATCATTATTTCTAACTCTTGTGAGATTTTAATAAATGTGTCTTTGAAAAGATTTAAAGAAGGCATGCGTAACTTTACATTTAAAATTTAGTTTAATAAATTCCATTGTAGCAGCCTCAAAATTGGGACGAATTTTTGCAGTGGTATCGTTTGCTTAATCGCTTAGTAGCTAGTTACTTAAGCATGAACATTCTGTTGGGTTTAGCTATCTAGGTTGCCTAGATTTCCAATTTTAAATGACGCCTTTATTGTTTTCTAAAAGGCATAAAAGGCATTTATTTTCTCAAAATTAATTCCTTTAGAATTCTTTTTGATGTAATTTCTAATATACTAGATACTACTACCGGTTCTGAAACAAATGGCGCTCTAAGAAAGAAACTCTCCCAGCATTCTTTTTTTTGCGCTCTATTCAATAAAAATATACAATATTGCACAGTCATTTCTATCACTATAAAACAATCATAATCTAGTCCCAGGCTGTCCAATCACTTAGATATTTGTTGTGATTTATATAGAGTTGTCGAGTAGAAGAATTTACGACAGAACCATTTTTTAATAAAACATTTAAATTTATTTATAGATAATGCCTGTGGCTCGGACTTTATTATAAAAGTGTATACATTTACCTTTAAAGCTATTTTGTATCTTATGAAGCCTACTAGAATAAGTAACAAGCAATCTCTTATTTCTAGTGTTATAATAATGAAAATCACTATTAAGTAAGAGCAAAAAGCAATTTTAGTAATATCATTCGGTTAATATGGTCATTTTGTTAAGCCCGAAGAAATCATTCAACTTTTAAACTAGCTTTACAATTATATATTCTCAAACATGTTTAATTTTAAGTTGAACAATGGTAACGCAAGAGTTTGTCGTATGGAATTCCGGTGATCAACGTTAAATAAAAATACCGTCCAAAACTAATAAATATGATATATCCACGCCGCGTCTTAGTTTACGATGTAAGTTATAATTAATTCGTAGAATCCCTGCATAAGAAATGACACAATTGGACACAGCATGTCGCCTGCCTCACCAATTACAATACAATCGTGGTACGACACTCCAGTGCTATACAAAAGCTTAGCGTGGGCAGAGATGAACACGTGCGCGGATGTTCCGATGTTTAACTTAGTATTTGTCGAGAGCGACGCAGACGTCTTTAATGATGATAATTACTTAAATAGGCAGAGATTACGGACTTTAATTTGCCACGGTCTTAACGATCTTATCTGGTTTCATCTATCCAAATGATATAAGTTTTCTTGGATATATTCCGCTACGGTTTGTTTTTAACTTATTCGACACTTGCTTCGCCTCAGGCATCCTAAGGAGATGTTGACTCGTCAAATTCTGACACGAGACTCGCCGCATAACTTGGTGCGCTGTGATTGGTCAGCTGTTATAACATATTATCCCCATAAGAGATATGTACACGTAACAATGGTGAAGAGATCATATTATTTGTTTGTTCATTCATCAACGCTTCTTCTTTATGGAAAAGGAGGATGAACGAGCGTACGCGTCCGGTAACTGGTGTTAGGTGATCAACGCCCTGGCTTTGCCCTACAGATTGACCACGGAATTGGCATTTGCTCGAGATTTTGAGATCCAGTACTTTTCCCGGGGCGTAAAAAGAATAGGGGAGTCCCAGGCCCATGGGTGTCGTATGAGGCGACTAAAGGCTTTTTAGAAGTGGAAGAGTCACGCTGCCGTCTTTTGACGTCAGCACAATCGAGCCAGACTCGTCCGGGTTAATTACCACACTCGCACAGAATACCGGCGTGAAGTAGCGGCCTAGTGCCGCTATGTGTCGCATAGGTTAGTGTCGAGGACTGGTGGCCATTCCCCCCCCCCCTTCCACCCGAATATGACAGCGGAACTATAAAAGATTTTACCCCAGGAGGGTACCGGCTCTACCAGAGTTGGAGAATCCCTCCCCGAGCACTCTAGCTCGGGCTGCCCTTCGTATTCTGGGGAGGGCACAGAACCGCGCATGACCAAGGCCAAACGAGGCAGTATCACCACGGCACCCCGCTCCACACTCAACGTGGACTTTTGCAATATCAGGGGAATTCACTCCAATTTAAACGCCGTCCACCACCACCTTGAGACGGCGCAGCCGGCCTTGTGTTTCCTTACTGAGACGCAGATATCTCGACCTAGCGATACGTCATATTTAACGTACCCCGGGTACAAAATTGAGCACAATTTTTTGCCTCATGCCGGGGTATGTGTGTACCTTAGGGAGGATATCTGCTGTCGCCGTCTCGGCAATTTTGAGGGTAGGGACCTGTCCACTCTCTGGCTCCGCGTAGATTTAGAGGACCGCGTCCGCATCTATGCATGTGTCTACAGGTCCCATAGTGGTAACGCAGAAACCGATCATCTCATGGGCTGCGTTCAAGCGGCAATTGACGACGTGCTTGCACAGATCCCCTCCGCTGAAATCGTAGTCTTGGGTGATTTCAACGGGCACAATGCCGAATGGCTTGGATCACGTACTACAGACTAAGCAGGGCCATCTGTGCATAATTTTGCATTGGCGTATGGTCTGTCCCAGTTGGTTGAGTCGCCAACGCGGCTCCCGGATGTGGATAGCCACATGCCGTCCTTATTGGATCTTCTGCTGACTACACATCCCGATGGTTACCAGGTCTTTGTCGACGCCCCTCTCGGAACGTCCGACCATTGCCTGGTCAGGAGTGTAGTGCCTATCCGACGCCAACGTCGCAGACCACCAGCGACCCGCCGCGTCTGGCACTACAAGTCAGCGGATTGGGATAGGATGCGTTCCTTTTTTGCATCCTACCCTTGGGGCAGGGTTTGTTTCCCTTCGGATGATCCTAGTGCCTGCGCCGTTGTAGTAGCCGATGTGATACTACAGGGTATGGATAGATATTTTTATGCCAAACTCTGTAGTACCCATCGGTGGTAGATCACAGCCCTGGTTCAATGCGTCAATTAAAGCAGCATCTGACTGCAAAAAACAGGCGTATCGAACTTGGGTTGCGGCGCTGGGAACAAAGGATCCGAACTGCACAGTTCTTAAGAGGAAATACAACCGAGCCTCCAGATTTTTTAAGCGGCAAATCGCCCGTGCAAAGTCAAAACAAAAAAACTTAAATAAACTTTCCAGTTACCCGACCGGAACACGCAAGTTCTGGTCGTTGTCGACAGCTGCTCTTGGTAACTTCAGCCAGCCGTCCATGCCGCCGTTGCACATGAGGAATGACACCCTGGCCCATACGGCAAAAGAGAAAGCCGATCTGTTGTGCACTCTTTTCGCCTCCAACTCGACTCTTGACGACAACGGAAAAACACCGCCGACCATCCCGCGGTGTCAGAGCTCTATGCCTGAAGTACAGTTCAGACAGAAAACTGTTAGGCGAGCTCTGTTTTCGTTGGACGTCAGGAAGTCGAGCGGGCCGGATGGCATTTCTCCAATCGTGCTTAGAACGTGTGCCCCTGAGTTGACGCCGGTGGTAACGCGTTTATTCCGGCACTCTTATTCTAAAGGCGTAGTCCCTGACTCATGGAAGTCAGCCCTTGTCCATCCGATCCAAAAAGAGGAGACAGTTCGGATCCGGCAAACTACAGGCTTATTGCTATTACCTCCCTGCTCTCCAAAATCATGGAGAGCATAATTAGCCGTCAGCTCTTGGTATATCTAGAGGGTCACCAGTTGATCAACGACCGACAATACGGGTTTCGCCGTAGTCGGTCGGCAGGTGATCTTCTGGTATACCTAACACATAGATGGGCAGAGGCTATTGAAAGCAAGGGGGAAGGCCTGGCAGTTAGCCTGGATATAGCGAAGGCCTTTGATCGTGTATGGCACAAGGCGCTCCTCTCCAAACTTCCATCATTTGGGCTTCCCGAGAGCTTGTGCAAGTGACCTCCAGCTTCCTCACTGGGCGTAGCATACAGGTCATTGTCGACGGATATTGCTCGAACCCGAAGCCCGTGAATGCTGGAGTGCCCCAAGGCTGTGTGCTGTCTTCCACGCTGTTTCTTCTGCATATCAATGATATGTTGGACACCTGCAACATTCATTGCTATGCAGGCGACAGCACTGGTGATGCCGTATACACGGGCCATGCAGGTCTCTCTCGGGAAATCGACGACCAGTGCCGGGAGAAACTTGTGTCTTCTATCGAGTCCTCTCTTGAGAAGGTCGCGGAATGGGGAAAATTGAACCTTGTCCAATTTAACCCCCAGAAGACTCAAGTTTGCGCGTTTACCACTAAAAAAAACCCATTTGTCGTATCACCGCTCTTTGACAACACTTCCCTCAAAGCCTCGCCTAGTATCGGAATACTGGGTCTCGAAATCTCGAGCGATTGCCAATTTCGTGGTCATCTGGAAGGCAAAGCCAAATTGGCTTCAAAGAAACTGGGCGTCATTAATAGAGCATGGCAATACTTCAAGCCGGCCCACATACTAGCGCTCTACAAAGCGCAGGTCCGGCCACACATGGAGTATTGCTGTCATCTCTGGTCTGGCGCACCCCAGTATCAGCTCGATCCGTTTGACCGCGTGCAACGCAGAGCAGCTCGAATTGTCGGGGACCCAGTGCTCTGTGAACGGCTGGATCACTTGGCGTTGCGTAGAGACGTCGCTTCATTGTGTGTCTTCTACCGCATTTATCACGGCGAGTGTTCCGAAGAGCTGTTTAACCTGATTCCTGTCGACGAATTCCACCTTCGCACGACACGCCACAAGTTAGGATATCATCCTCACCATCTGGATGTGTGGCGGTCCTCCACAGTGCGGTTTTCAAGGAGCTTTCTTCCACGTACTACAAAGCTGTGGAATGAGCTTCCTTGTGCGGTGTTTCAGGGACGATACGACATGGGTTCCTTCAAAAAAAGCGCGTACACCTTCCATAAAGGCCGGCAACGCTCCTGTGATTCCTCTGGTGTTGCAAGAGATTGTGGGCGGCGGTGATCACTTAACAACAGGTGACCCGTACGCTCGTTTGTCCTACTATTCCATAAAAAAAAACAGTATTCGGATTTGCGTCGTGTCCGTTGTTAAATGGGCTTCTTTTCAGTCTTTTCGTCTCACATGACGCCTGCTAGCTATCTCCAATTTCTCTATACAGTAGTGGTTCTTTGAGTGACATCTTTGATCATTTTTAAATTAAGTGATCCCTATGTAAATAGTAATAATCTATACTAATAAAGGAAGAGCTGTGTTTTTGTTCGGTTATACTGAACACATCAGAATAATAGGTTGTAGTATATGATATGTTGGTAGATCACTAATACGGAACCCATATTTTTTTACTTAGAAATACCTATATTCAATTCATTAAGTGATCACATTCTCTTGCAACACCAGAGGTATCACAGGAGCGTTTCCGGTCTTTAAGGAAGGCCTTTTTTGAAGGAACGCGCTTTTGTAGAATAAATAGTAAAAATAATATCGTACCAACAAAACCATTAAATGCAACGACTTCCAAACGAGCAATGCGTTACAATTTTGACCCCTTATTTTATAAATTCATAATGAGCCGCTCAGAATAATTGATTAAATTCTGAGTGACATCATAATTATGCTCTTCACTCTGAGGCATAAACTGCTAAGTAGACCAGTAATAAAAGTTGTAGTGTCCTATACTGTTAGTTGGATAACAAATCAACTATAATTGTGCAGCAAGTGGAAGGCTCCGTTGCACAAGATGCCGGCTAGTTTATAGGTACCACAACAGCGCCTTTTTCTGCCGTGAATGTGTAATCATTACTGTGTTTTGGTCTGAAAGGCGCTTTAGTGTTAGTGAAATTACTGGGCAAATGAGACTTAACATTTTATGTCTCAAGGTGACGAGCGCAATTGTAGTGTCGCTCAGAATTTATTGGTTGAGCGATACTGCATTAAAATGGGCAAGGCGTATCAATTACCATCAGCTGAACGTCCTGCTCGTCTCGTCCCTTATTTTCATAAATAAATAATAAGCAAGAAATAATTAAAAATGTTTGAATCAATCTTATGAAGGTATTCACAGGAGCGGTTGACGGGGGAGAGATATAAGATAGATCCTCTATCGACTACTTATCTTAAATCTTATATCAAAATCTTGTTCTTACTAAATGGATAGAGAACAAAGCCACTTAGTGAAGACCAAATTATTAGTTTACGTGTAGTAAAAAGTTTACTACGTTGCTCTGTTATAAATATGTTAGATTTTGAATAAACGCAATAGAATAGGACAAGGATCTTAATGTCGGTTCATATTTTTATCTCACTAATAATATATAATAGACAAAAAAAAAATTGAAAAACAAAATTTTATGAACGAAGCGGGATTCGAACCCACGACCTCTGGCGTTCCGTGCCGGTGCTCTAACTAACTGAGCTAACCGTTCGAGTACCGCCTCGTTATAAAATTCTGTTAGCTTTGTTCAACTCTCAGGTTGTGGCTTCATCTACAGGATCTATTTTACTTGAGAGTTGAACAAAGCAAACAGAATTTTATAACGAGGCGGTACTCGAATGGTTAGCTCAGTTGGTTAGAGCACCGGCACGGACCGCCGGAGATCGTGGGTTCTAATCCGGCATCGTTCATAAAATTTTATTTGTGTATTAATCCTAGAAGTGAGTGAAGGTTATCACTTTAAAAACATAACATATTGTTTAAATATATAATAGCTTGTTATATCAGTTATAAACGAAACTAAACTGCAAGAATGTATTTAAATATAATGTCCACCTTTTTTCTTTCTTTATTCAGCTGTAGTTAAAAAATGTTATTGATGCTTTACTTTTGACCCCTTATTCTTCGTAGCCTACTTTACCGTCCAGTTGACCACAGAATTGACAGTAGAAATAGCGTTTTAGGACACACTAAGGGGAGTGAAAACAATAAGGCTGAGAACTGTACAGTGTACTTATACTTTGCTCAGACTTTACCCATGTAAAACTTTGCTGAGTGTGATAAAACGGGAACTTGACATTTACATTGGATTGTCTTAACTTAAGCTCAGCACAATTTCAGTTGTCAAATGACTATAAAGACGCAATCAAAGATTATGGTAAGCTTACACTCCGCAAACGTAAGTAAAGTCTGAGCAAAGTCTTGGTACGCTCTCCAGATCTTATCGTAAGAGGAGTGCTATCGAAAGCGACGCTAAGATATTTCGTATTAAGTTAGGACTACGTACGTGAGCTGCGAAAATAATGTTTTAAGGATAATTAAAACACTGCCAGATTTAGTTTTAGTATTATTTTTTTAATGAGATCAAAATATTTATTTAAAACAAACCAAGGATGTATTCATATTAACCCTCTTATTCATAATGGTTGGCTAACTTTAAACAGTCGTTTAGGAGTGTTTTTTCTCATTCTGACTTAGGTCAATAGAAGAAGACAGAGTGAGAATTAGCAATGCTTTAAGTTAGCAGACTATTATGAATAAGGGGGTAAGTATCTGCAATACTTACATCAAGTAAAAATTACGTCAAGTATTACTAATATTATATTATACAAATTACATCAAGTAAGAACTATCACAACAAGGAAGTGTTCCAACAATACTAGCAGAATGTCCTTGTTTAAACATATTTATATATAGTTTACATGTACATATTTATGTTTTTAGGAAGTCCAGACAAATAATATGCGTACTTCAGAATAATTACAAGTGATTCGATACCTACTGCCATACATTACACCTATTATTTTGTTCATTGATTTTATCTATACATATAAATAAAATTGAAGTGTCTGTTTGTAATATTGAAATTATCGTTTTTTTCTACATGTATATGAATATATATAGTACTTACACCAAAATAACATTTTTTACAATTTTTGTCTGTCTGTCTGTCTGTATGTTCCGGCTAATCTCTGAAATGGCTGGACCGATTTATATTTTGCATTTTTTGTTTTGCATTTTAATGATTTCTATACTACTTTGTTTAAAATTGTAAGTTAACATCTTGTAATAACTGTATTAATTGAAAGTAATTGTTGTTTTCTTTTTAAATATTATGTAATTTAATTCTAAGCGGCTTCACACACAGATAAGCTTCCTAAAGTTTAAGTGTGTGTTATTATATTGTAAGCTATAACTATATTGTATTTTAAATAAATATTCTAAAAAAAAAAATATGGGACTTTTATTGGCAGGTAGCTGATGTAATAAGGAGTAACTAAGGCTACGTTTATTTTAGAAAAAAAAAAATTTGATAAATAAAGTATTGTTGCAATGTCCAAGAAACGGTCTAACTCTAAAAATAATTTATATGGCAAAACAATGTTTGCCGGGTCAGCTAGTGCCAAATAAATTCGAATATAATGTTGTTCAATAGTTGATTTCTTAAATAATATTTGATTTTAATCTTTAATAATAAGGAATAATTATTACATCCTCTGCTCACACGGTTAGGATTTCTTATAAATTTTGTAAAAATGTTGATGTTAGCATTCCAGTTATATTTAAAAACAAGCACATAATATTATATAGAAGGTCGGTACCGCAACAGGTTTCTTCTTCTCACCACGGTTCCTACGTATTTTCGCTTCTCAAATTCATATATACCCCAGCTTATACGACCTTGAAAGGTCGTGGCAGCTCTCTTTAACTTCCTCTAGTGTCACAATAGAGTAAAGGCTTGTTTGTGAAAAAAAATCTTCTATTAGTCTTAAATTTTCATACAACTCAAATTACGTACAACCGGTTGTTAAAAGAAACGCATAATATGTTACCATCGTATTTAAATACGTAGGTTCAATAAACGAAGTCCCAATAAATTTTTACGTTCCGTGTGATAAAACCGCCCGTGTCCCCGAAACTGGTTATGTTATAATGAAGTTGTTACGAGAAACATCTCGCCTTTTTGTTGTCTGTTCACGGAGCCGCTTCTCCGATGAAAAACTTTTTACGTACATATCCGCTGTTTGATTTCTTGTAATTATACCTGACATTTAAATGACAGCGGCTAAGATTTAATCATTATTAAAAAGTTTCTTATGGATAGTGGCTTTGTGGACAACACAACCAGTAATTGTAATCAAATTTAATTTTAAAACTTTGATAAGGAATTGTAATGCTTCTTGGTCTCCAAGGATTGAACTTTTGCGAAGAGAATTTAATAGTTTATTATGGTGGTGGTATAAATAAGGAAATTGAAGCTTTACATTTGCGCCCAACGTAATATTATTTGAAATTAATTCACTAACGGATTAATAAATTTAAAACAGAACATGTAGCCCTGTAGTTATGGAATTATTAATTACATTGGTAAAACGGGGTTGACTAAGCTGAATTTGAAAAAAACTCGCTCTGTGTCACTATATGCTGGCTGAATAAGATCCATAATCTAAGTGACTCTTATATCCTACCTTAAAATTCTACGTCATACCAAACATTCGTCTTATTGAGCCTTCTTACAGGTCTGGTTTTTTTTTATGGAATGGGAGGACAAACGAGCGTACGGGTCACCTGTTGTGGAGGAATCACAGGAGCGTTGCCGGCCTTCAAGGAAGGTGTACGCGCTTTTTTTGAAGGTACCCATGTCGTCCCGGAAACACCGCACAAGGAAGTTCATTCCACAGCTTTATAGTACGTGAAAGAAAGCTCCTTTAAAACCGCACTGTGGAGGACCACCTCTCCGGAACACTCCCCGTGATAAATGAGACACACAATGAGGTGACATCTCTACGCAACGCCAAGTGATCCAGCCATTCACAGAGCACTGGGTCCCCGACAATTCGAGCTGCTCTACGTTTCACGCGGTCAAATGGATCGAACTGATACTGGGGTGCGCCCAATTTCAATTTTTATTAATGACGCCCAGTTTCTTCGAAGCCAATTTGGCTTTGCCCTCCAGATGGCCACGAAATTGGGAATCGCTCGAGATTTCGAGACCCAGTATTCCGAGACTAGGCGAGGCTTTCAGGGAAGTGTTGTCGAATAGCGGTGATGGGGTGTCATTCCTCATGTGCAACGGCGGCATGGACGGCTGGTTGAAGTTACCAAGAGCAGCTTTCGACAGCGACCAGAACTTGCGTGTTCCGGTCGGGTAACTAGAAAGCTGCTCGCCGATTTTGACGACGTGCTATGACTTCGCACGGGTGATTTGCCGCTTAAAAAATCTGGAGGCACGGTTATATTTCCTCTGAAGAACTTTGCAGTTCGGATCCTTTTTGCCCAGCGCCGTTTTGCAGTCAGATGCTGCTTTAACTGACGCATTGAACCAGGACTGAGATCTGCCACCGATCGGTACTACAGAGCTTGGTATAAAATATCCATGCCCTGGTGGTCTGCGACGTTGGCGTTGGATAGTCACTACACTCCTGACCAGGCAATGGTCGGACGTTCCGAGAGGGGCGTCGACAAAGACCTGGTAACCATCGGGATGTGTAGTCAGCAGAAGATCTAATAAGGATGGCATGTGGAATCCACATCCGGGAGCCGCGTTGGCGACTCAACCAATTGGGACAGACCATACGCCAATGCAAAATTATGCACAGATCGCCCTGCGTAGTCTGTGGTACGTGATCCAAGCCATTCGGTATTATGCCCGTTGAAGTCACCCAAGACTACGATTTCAGCGGAGGGGATCTGTGCAAGCACGTCGTCAATTGCCGCTTGAACGCAGCCCATGAGATGATCGGTCTCTGCGTTACCACTATGGGACCTGGCAATGGCCACCGATCCTCAACTCTAACCTATGCGAAACATAGCTGCACTAGGACGCTACTTCACGCCGGTATTCTGCTCGAGTGTGGTAATTAGCCCGGACGAGTCTGGCCCGATTGTGCTGACGTCAAAAGACGGCAGCGTGACTCTCCCACTTCTAAAAAGCCCTTAGTCGCCTCTTACGACACCCATGGGCCTGGGACTATTCTTTTTACGTCCAGGGGAAAGTACAGTATTTAGTAAGTAATGCATAATATGTAGATGAACATTTTTTTTTGTAATTTGGTTGAGTTCTCGTCTGCTCGCTTAAATGTCACTGCTTGTGGCGGTGACGTGGGGCCGGCGCTCTTTTCTCCAATATGGTCAAGAGGGCGATGATTGGTCCATGAGTCATGCTCGTAAGCTTGCGCTACTTGTGGTGGCTGGATGATCGTGTTACCAGAACCTCTGCTTCATGTTTGTTAAATTAAAGCGATTTTATTTTTTATAATCATTAATGAAATGCTCGCATAATACCTTTATTTATTTACGATGCATGTACTCTTGAGTTTTTAATTGAAGCTGAAGCTGTAAATGTTGATTTCAAAGAGTAGCAACGAGTTTCTTGCCATTTAATTATAATAATTCAAAAGAAAAGAAAACTTTTGACATTCATAAGTGTCATTTCCTTGAATAAAGTGATTATGATTTATGGATATAAATTTAAAAAAATCCTTAATAGGTAGAGCGTTGAAGTCTTTTATACCAACTTTTTCATACGGATATTTTTATTTATTCTCTTGACATACTGCTTAATTATGTAAATATGTTAAAATAGATAATGATCTACTATACACTGACATATATGTTGAGTGCTACCTATACGTTTGTGTATATCTAATCGAGCTAGCCATTAATAAAAAATAGATCAGTCACCGGTAGTGGACTAGTAACACTCTCCCCACCGTACTAAAGAACGAACTCTCAATAAAAATTTACTTTTTATTAAGACTTCCTATTGATGCGTTTTTTTTAAGTTTTTATAAATTATTTAAGTTAAGTCTTCTTCAGGCTTTCTCAGCACTTAATTTATGGGAATCTGTCTTAACTTTTGGGAGTGGCACCTTGATTATGCTTACTTTAAGACATAAAATGTTAAGTCCCAGTAATTTCTCTAGGTGCACACTACTGCTACACCGGAAAAGGAAAAGTCACCGCTGTGGTACCTGATCTGTGGTATATGCCAAAGCCTCCCAATGGTTAATATACGTAGGTAAGCGTAGGTATAAAATATAAACAAAATAGTAGGTAAGAAATAAAAACTATAAAAATTTCAATTCAGGAACATGATAAGTATCATATCATAAGGACATCGCAACAATTTATAATGACTGCTGGCTGGGGCATGAAAGCGGTTGTCATGTCAGTCAGGTAGCGGGATCGATTCCCGATCGGAGCGAACGAGCAGTGATTGATGCGAGACGAGATTTTTTGTACCGATATAATTTAAATATGATGTACGACTTGTTCATGAAGTATGGGAACGTGTTAACTGCATCGTAATATGTCTTTGTCAGGATGCTGTTTACATGAAATTATATACAAGGCTATTTATAATTGATCAATTAATTTATGATTGAAGGCTTCATTCAGTTGCTTATGTGGATAAACCAATATTTACCTAAAGCCAAACGATACAGAAATAGTTATTTATAAATTAATATTGAATAATTATAAAACTGTAAGCCTTTAAGAAATTTGATACATAAGTAAAAGTAGTTTGTAGAGACAAAAGTCAATTAGTACATGTTATTCTTGGTTGCAAAATTTTTTAGTATATCTTTTAGTTTATGTATTTAATAAACCTTTTTTATACTTAAGTGTATTGATATCAATATAAACTCTGATAAATTAACATGAAGCTATTATGATCACATAATTATCTAGTATAGTATCTAGTTTTCTTCTGTTTTACACTTTAAACAACGCAGCTTTACTTATAAGTTTTGCTAACTGCTCAAGATCGGTAGTATCAAGTAGGTGTACAGTTTCAAATAGGATGGTAAAGGTACCCAAATAGGTAGCAGTACCTTCATCTTACCGTAGGTACGAAATTCAGGCTTTTTTGAAGGAAATAATTTTATATCGATAATAGTTGCGATAGAATTGCTGGGTGTGGCAGAAGAAAAAATCAGGTAAAATGCGATAGAAAAGAGCCTTGAGTGAAAGATTGAAAAATAGTAATAGATTGGAGAGTACTTACCATAAGTAAAAGATGATGAAATAAGAGTAATTGAAAAGGATTGGTGAAATGAGGTCAAGTAGAGTGTGAGGACGAAAATAAAAAGTAGTAGATTAATTGCAATAATTTAAGAAAATGTGGTTCTAAGTGTTAGGAAAGAATTTGCTGAAATTTACCCCGTAGCGTCCACTACTAACGTATTTTGAATTAGGTACTTAAATTCAAATTCAAATATTTTATTCAAAATAGGATGTGTCATCACTTATTGAAAGTCAAAAACTACCACGCATTCCAAAAAGAATGCCTCAGACCTGAAAAGAATGGCCGCAACAAATGCAGTGGGCTTTTTTTTTACTTACGTAATTTACTTTTTGACGCTTTTGCACATTTGTTTTTGTAAACATTTTATGATTATTTACAGATGCTAGAAGCTTTCGGCAATAAAAAAATCGTTGATTAATGTCGTTGACGCACGGCTCCGAAACAGTTTGAGAATCATAGGAGAAAAGATGGGAGAATACGAATCTAGAGCAAAACATGGAACGGAGGAAACATCGGAACTTAACGTCAACGATTTTGGAACTACGAGAATAGTACCGTAGGGCCGAGGCTGAGGGCGTCTCCACATTATAATAAGCAACATCTTGTTTACCCCGTCATTGTAAGGACATATGAAACGAAGGATGTCTAGTGGAAGAATAAGTGCATGATGATCGGTTCAGTAGTTCAGATGTGAAAGCAATAATCAAAAAACTCACATTCGCGTTAATAATATTAGTTTGCATCATTTTAATTCTGTACAATAGCTACAAATACCTTCATTATGTCGAAATAATAAAGAAAATTAAAACACAATACATGGCGTGCATAATAAACTTATTTGCATCCGACAGTAACTGGTAATAAAATATAAAGCCTTTAACTTTTGAGAACGAAATAACGAGCCCGTAAATTGTCTATAGCGCACGCAAATGAGATAGAGAAGGAATGAGTTTTCAACGGGTTGAAACGGGATGGGTATATGTAACGTCACCTGCGTGGAGTCGACCGCCAAATGAAGACATTGGATTCGCAGCTGGATACAAGGGTTTTTAGAACAGATGCGAGAAGTCTACAATGTAATCGCTGGTATTTTTTATAAGTTAAAACCTTTACAATATATGGGTTTAAGTGTTACCAAGGTTTGTGTATTAACTGAACATTCTAGCTTAATTTTAAGTTTGAATGAAGGAATTAATGAAAATATTTTATTGCACTATAAAATACATAAAGTTACAATTTGTATATTACAGTTATGGTAGCATAATTAGCCGAACTTATCGCTATTCAGCGATCTCTTCCAGGTGTAGGAGATTTTATTTACATAAAACTTGACGAAGGCAATAACTTAACATAATATAGGATGTATATACACACATACATATATTTATTATATTTATAAATAACTTATATTTATACTGTTCGATATTCGCACAAAAGAAAAGAAAAAGAAATTTGATATAACAACTACAAAAATAATAATCTAAAGTTTATAATTTATTACTTATATAAGAAAATTTTAAATATTTTACTTGAGTTCAAAAACGAATTTCAATCTGTATTTAATAATGATAAATAAAATAAAAACCTTTGGTTCTAACAAAATCTCCTAATCAAATAGTGACAAGAACCTCCCTTTAAGCATTTAAGAATGCTTGTGCCAGGAGGAATATAGTAACCGACATCAACATATCATTATAAAATAATATGAGAGCTAATCCATCGTAGTATTTTTCTTGATATAAAAACCATGCATTTTTGTAGAATAGCGACGTGCATGCGAAAAGCGTGCTAAAATTAAATAATGGCTAATCAGCTATAGTGATATAGTATGAGCAAATTTATTGGTTTTATTCACTTATTAAAAAGACACAAAAATTTACTGCCCAACAAAATAAAATACACTGTTTTAAGAAGTAAAATAAATATATTATAACCTCAATAAATAGAGAACGTAAAAAAGATTGTTTATGAAAAACAAACACAAAACGGGAGCCGGTGTCAGGTGTCGCCTGTCACTTGTCACCGTAACTGAGGTGAAGTAAGTACACTCTTGACATTATTATGCCAAGCGAATTTAATCTTTGTAACAATTGGTGTAAGGGTTGACCTGCTATTTGCAATAGCTTAGCGTGATTGTCGGGGAAAGTCTACATAACGGAGTAAATATTAACAGGGTCAAAATATCAGGTAAAATTTATTTCTCAGTCATATCTAATCTAAGGTAATTGTCGCGTGAAAACCGGAAGATTAAATAAAATAACAAACTCAACGTCTGTCTATAATCCGTAAAATATTGTTAAAAACTAAAAATGCATGAAAATAATATTTTTTTTAAATATTATTAATTCGTTTATATACGTATATAACATAGCTATAAAACTAAAATTTTTTTTTCTTAAAGATAACTGTTTGGTGGTCCCAGCATAGTGTTGTTCACTATAGCTTTCGCCGATCTGGTCAAGCAATAACGGCAGATGTCTACTGTGCCGAACTCTGAACAGTGATAGCAAGACTAGCAGTGAAACAGACTCGACTCAGGAATCGATCTTCACCATTATTGCTCCCTGATAACGCGAGACCTCATACAGCACAAGAAGCCGTTTTAACTCTACAGGAACTGTAAATAGAAACCATTCATTACCCTCTGTATTCGACAGGCGTTGCTCCAACGAACTACCACTTTTTTCGTAATTTAAATTCTCTACGTGATGAAAAGTTTTCTTTTCTGGAGGTTTTTGTCGAATCTAGATCACCACACTTCTATTGCAAAGGCATAAATGACCATCCTATTAGATGGTAATTATTTTGATTGAATAAATATATTAAATTTCATACTTTTAACTCCTTATATTATTAGTTTTCTATAGACTATAGAATAAAAAAAAATATGTTTCGTGCTGTTAACATCGCCTTGCTGAAAGCATTCAAGTGTAGTTTAAATAAAACTTGAACTGTTTTTTTTCTGCTACAGGTTCGGAACCCCAAAAATTATGGAAACATACTATGTGCACTTACTCAGGTAGTAAAATTATAGAACCTTCACTAAAGTAATAAAATATCTACCATAAAATATGTAAAATCTTCACAATCTCGAATTCTTATTTATGGTCGCTATGCAACGTAAAACGAAATGTAATATCGATTTACATAATCTTATATTATAAGACAAAATTTATGATGTCTTGGATTCGTGCACCCATAAAAATTTATGAGGTGATTAAATTTGTCCCAGGAAACCAAGTGTAAAGTGTGAAGAATTATTTATGACTAAAAAACGTTGATACTATATGGTAGACTAAAAAGTCTAGTAAAACTAAATATTATCATTATATTTATGTATGCTACCTACTGCCCGCGAGTCGCGACTCCGTTCGTGTGTAAGTTACAAAAATACTAGATATGCCTGCTAGTGAGACAATATGTAGCCTATATGATGTCTCTACCTCTTTTTAATATTCATGCAAATCAAATGAATTAAAGTCTGTACGGAAAGAGAACCGTCGTGGCATAAAATGGAGCAAATATTATGACTTTTATATGGCTCATCCCATAAAATATTTTTATACATACAGACAAAATTTCAGTGAGGTATTTTTTGGGAATATCACACCTTATTTTCAAAAATGCCTTAATAGATCCAGAGATACAGCCTCAAAAATTCTATAAATATAATTTATATATGCCAGCTTAATGTTAATATACAATGTATTTTAATAATGAATAAACACCATCTCAAACGATATATAGGTATCAATTTTATTTGTAGCTGTAGATAACATTTTTTATTTTATCTATTAAAAACCTATGCCATAGTATATGTACAATAGTTTCTAAAATATAAAACAGGAAACAAGAACCGTGTGAATAATATAAATTATATATCTCCGTCTCACCTCGGAGAAGTCTTCGATAATTGAGACGTCAACTTTTTTCAACCTACCCGCCGAACCACTTTTGAATATTTATAACTCTAGTGGTCCGTAATTTACGTTCACTTCTTTATCTCGAAGGCTTTATCTAAGTTTCAACTTATGCCGATTAACTGGAATTCTTACTTATGTTTATTTTAATTCGGTATACACTAAGTTTTTTGTTAAAGTATTCTAAACTAGTATTAAACAAAAAGCTATCTTGTTAGATAATATCTTAGTTAAATTATTATTTTAGTATTTTAAATATGTATATACTAATCATTTATTCTTTGCAGATTTAGACACAAGAAACGCAATATTATATAAGGTTGATTTTAATATGTGTGTTATTACAAAAGTTTTTAGGTAAGTGGCTGGCTATGTCATTAGAGGCTCTAGCAGATAATTGATGATGGATGCTTTGGAGGGAGAAATTGTGACAAAATAACTATTCTAGTCCTCTATAAGATGCAAGTCCTGGCATATAATATGCAGTAGGTATTGCTCTCTTTTGGTGCTGTAGAAATCTAAGGTTTCTATTTAAATAAAAAACTCTCTATAGGATTAAAACGTGTATCATAATTACTTTCTTTTCATAAGGTTTTTGCGTAAAAGTTACGTTTTTATTATCAATTATTTAACCCCATATTCCGTGTCCTTTGCAGTTGTTATATTTAGTTGTGATTGTGAAGTAGTGCCAGTTATTGCAACGGAGATTATATCGGCTATAGACCGATGAGTTTTGGTAGAATTTAATCATAGTGTCCTCTCGTTGTTTAATATACATATAATGGACATACTTCAAGGAATAAAGAAGAGCTGGTATAAATGCCAAAACGGTGACCCCCACCCATACATTCCTGGTTTATATATTATTGTTAGTATTAACACAGTATCATAGCTCTAAACTGTATGAAACATCACCACAGAAGTGCAAACACTATCGAGGCTAATAATACCTAAGACATACAACTCTTCTCACGGCGTGACTCTCATCACACGAGCGTAACATCGCCGACGCCGTGACGGCTCAAACCTGTCTCATTCAATAAGTACACATATAAAAAATACCTACTTCAAACATGCATACCTACACCTTAAAACAAGCTAACTAAAAATTAAATACCTATTAAATTTTCTCTACATCTTAAAATTGGTACTAAGCTGATGCTAATAGAAAATATATTGGTTTCAGGTAGTCAGTAGGTACAGTTAGTAATAACCTAAAATTAAACTATGGGTTTACTAAGACTGAGCGGGTTTGCAAATTAAGATTGCAATGAAGATGCATTCAATTGATCTGGATTCAAAATAATCCTAAACTATCGATCGACTATTGGAAGGATTTTATAGTTCTGTAAAATTTTACTTATATCATAAGTCAAAATAAATTACCGACATTACTTGATGGAACACGTAGATACTCTACTACCAACCAGATTAGGTCGGCAAGTATCTTTCACAGAATCCAATTCAACTCAAGAACAAAATTTGATGTTGCTTATTGATACGTACTACATACCAACATCCATGTATTCTTATTAATATGTATGTTTTGTTCGTCAATCATGCTAGAATTACTGAATGGATTTCAATGAAATTTCACACAGATGATTATAGTCTTGAATAACTAATAGGCTACTTTTTGATATATAAAAATACGGGTGTCGTGGAATAGCTTTTTATATTTATCCGAGATTTTTTTGGCGAACTATTCAAATGGTCAACACATCATAATTCCCACTCGAACAAAGCTACAGCTGGTAATTTGTAATCCTACCAAACACTTACGCAACACGTTTTATTAGAATAATCACCACACCTAAATCATTGATAGAAGAATTCATCCCTTTAAAATTTCATCTGTCACTTGACAATTTTCATAATAGCTTGAATGGGCGACTTTTATATGCTCGTGAAGCTTCGCACGCTATTCAGTTGTCAATCAGACTTACCGTGATGGGGCTTTTTAAAATTTTCATGCCTTTTGTTCAGTACGCATGCGACGAATTTTTTGCTCTCTCTAAATTCTATGATGCTCGGGGTTCTTGTGTTACAACGAAAGGTAAGGCATTACCTTTGTATTACAAACGATCCATAAAATTACGACTACTAGTGAAGACTAAAATGCTTTCTGTATTTGCCTAAATAAGCGACTAATTTTGACTCAAAAAAAGTAAGAACCTACAAATGATAATAGTGTTGTCTTTGGTTATAAATTTATTTGCTTTTTGGTAAAGTTTGATTTTTTTTTTTTTTTTATGGAATAGGAGGACAAACGAGCGTACGGGTCACCTGGTGTTAAGTGATCACCGCCGCCCACACTCTCCTGCAACACCAGAGGAATCACAAGAGCGTTGCCGGCCTTTAAGGAAGGTGTACGCGCTTTTCTTGAAGGTACCCATGTCGTATCGTCCCGGAAACACCGCACAAGGAAGCTCATTCCACAGCTTCGTGGTACTAGGAAGAAAGCTCCTTGAAAACCGCACTGTGGAGGACCGCCACACATCCAGATGGTGGGGATGATATCGTAACTTGTGGCGTGTCGTGCGAAGGTGAAATTCGGCGGCAGGAATCAGGTTGAACAGCTCTTCGGAACACTCCCCGTGATAAATGCGGTAGAAGACACACAATGAAGCGACGTCTCTACGCAACGCCAAGTGATCCAGCCGTTCACAGAGTACTGGGTCCCCGACAATTCGAGCTGCTCTGCGTTGCACGCGGTCAAATGGATCGAGCTGATACTGGGGTGCGCCAGACCAGAGATGACAGCAATACTCCATGTGAGGCCGGACCTGCGCTTTGTAGAGCGCTAGAATGTGGGCCGGCTTGAAGTATTGCCGTGCTCTATTTATGACGCCCAGTTTCTTTGAAGCCAGTTTGGCTTTGCCCTCCAGATGGCCACGGAATTGGCAATTGCTCGAGATTTCGAGACCCAGTATTCCGATACTAGGCGAGGCTTTAAGGGAAGTGTTCTCGAAGAGCGGTGATACGGCAAATGGGGTTTTTTTAGTGGTAAACGCGCAAACTTGAGTCTTCTGGGGGTTAAATTGGACAAGGTTCAACTTACCCCATTCCGCGACCTTCTCGAGAGAGGACTCGATAGAAGACACAAGTTTCACCCGGCACTGGTCGACGTTTTCCCGAGAGAGACCTGCATGCCCCGTGTATACGGCATCACCAGTGCTGTCGTCTGCATAGCAATGCATGTTGGCGGTGTCCAACATATCATTGATATGCAGAAGAAACAGCGTGGGAGATAGCACACAGCCTTGGGGCACTCCAGCGTTCACGGGCTTGGGATTCGAGCAATAACCGTCGATAACGACCTGTATGCTGCGCCCAGTGACGAAGCTGGAGGTCCACTTGCATAAGCTCTCGGGAAGCCCAAATGATGGAAGTTTTGCGAGGAGCGCCTTGTGCCATACACGATCAAAGGCCTTCGCTATATCCAGACCAACTGCCAGGCCTTCCCCCTTGCTTTCAATAGCCGCCGCCCATCTGTGTGTTAGGTATACCAGAAGATCGCCAGTCGACCGACCATGGCGAAAGCTGTACTGCCGGTCGTTGATCAACTGGTGACCCTCAAGGTATACCAAGAGCTGGCGGTTAATTATGCTCTCCATAATTTTGGAGAGTAGGGAGGTAATAGCAATAGGCCTGTAGTTTGCCGGATCCGAACTGTCTCCTTTTTTTGGGATCGGATGGACAAGGGCTGACTTCCATGAATCAGGGACTACGCCTTTTGAATAAGAGTGCCGGAATAAACGCGTTAGCACCGGCGTCAACTCAGGGGCACACGTTCTAAGCACGATTGGAGAAATGCCATCCGGCCCGCTCGACTTCCTGACGTCCAACGAAAACAGAGCTCGCCTAACAGTTTTCTGTCGGAACTGTACTTCAGGCATGGAGCTCTGACACCGCGGGATGGTCGGCGGTGTTTTTCCGTTGTCGTCAAGAGTCGAGTTGGAGGAAAAAAGATTGCACAGTAGATCGGCTTTCTCTTTTGCCGTATGGGCCAGGGTGTCATTCCTCATGTGCAACGGCGGCATGGACGGCTGGTTGAAGTTACCAAGAGCAGCTTTCGACAACGACCAGAACTTGCGTGTTCCGGTCGGGTAACTGGAAAGCAGCTCGCCAATTTTGACGACGTGCTTCGATTTCGCACGGGCGATTTGCCGCTTAAAAAATCTGGAGGCACGGTTATATTTCCTCTTCAGAACTTTGCAGTTCGGATCCTTTGAGCCCAGCGCCGCAACCCAAGTTCGATACGCCTGTTTTTTGCAGTCAGATGCTGCTTTAACTGACGCATCGAACCAGGGCTGTGATCTGCCACCGATCGGTACTACAGAGCTTGGTATAAAAATATCCATGCCCTGCAGTATCACATCGGCTACTGCAACGGCGCAGGCACTAGGATCATCCGAAAGGAAACAAACCCTGCCCCAAGGGTAGGATGCAAAAAAGGAACGCATCCTATCCCAATCTGCTGACTTGTAGTGCCAAACGCGGCGGGTCGCTGGTGGTCTGCGACGTTGGCGTCGGATAGGCACTACACTCCTGACCAGGCAATGGTCGGACGTTCCGAGAGGGGCGTCGACAGAGACCTGGTAACCATCGGGATGTGTAGTCAGCAGAAGATCTAATAAGGACGGCATGTGGCTATCCACATCCGGGAGCCGCGTCGGCGACTCAACCAATTGGGACAGACCATACGCCAATGCAAAATTATGCACAGATCGCCCTGCGTAGTCTGTGGTACGTGATCCAAGCTATTCGGCATTGTGCCCGTTGAAATCACCCAAGACTACGATTTCAGCGGAGGGGATCTGAGCAAGCACGTCATCAAATGCCGCTTGAACGCAGCCCATGAGGTGATCCGTTTCTGCGTTACCACTATGGGACCTGTAGACACACGCATAGATGCGGACGCGGTCCTCTAAATCTACGCGGAGCCAGAGAGTAGACAGGCCCCTACCCTCAAAATTGCCGAGACGGCGACAGCAGATATCCTCCCTAACGTACACACATACCCCGGCATGAGGCATGAAATTATGCTCAATTTTGTACCCGGGGTACGTTAAATATAACGTATCGCTAGGTCGAGATATCTGCGTCTCCGTAAGGAAACACAAGGCCGGCTGCACCGTCTCAAGGTGGTGGTGGACGGCGTTTAAGTTGGAGTGAATTCCCCGGATGTTACAAAAGTCCACATTAAGCGTGGAGCGGGGTGCCGTGGTGTTGCTGCCCTGTTTGTCCTGTGACATACGCGGTACTGTGCCCTCCCCAGAATACGAGGGGCAGCCCGAGCGCGAATGCTCGGGGAGGGATTCTCCGGCTCTACAAGAGCCGGTACCCTCCTGGGGTAATTTATTTTTTAGGACCGCTCTCATATTTTGTTGGGGGGGGGGGGGGAAAGGACGGGGGGGAATGGCCTCCGGTCCTCGACACTAACCTATGCGAAACATAGCGGCACTAGGCCGCTACTTCACGCCGGTATTCTGTGCGAGTGTGGTAAGTAACCCGGACGAGTCTGGCCCGATTGTGCTGACGTCATAAGACAGCAGCGTGACTCTCCCACTTTCAAAAAGCCCGTAGTCGCCTCTTACGACACCCTTGGACCTGGGACTACCCTATTCTTTTTACGCCCCGAGGCAGCACAGGGCAAAACCATCTAATTACCATCTAATTATCAATGATTTTTTTTTAATTTAGTTCATAAAATTACTTTGTTATACTTTGGAAAAGTTGATATTCAATATAAATATTAACAGCTTCATCATATTATTAAATTTATACAATCTATACAAAATGTGGCAACAATATTACTCAAACTTGAGTAGATAGGTTAAAAATGTAAATAAATCACAAAAAACTTCCAGAATTTTTGAGTATGCGTAACAAATCTTAACCCGCTTTAAATAAATAAAGGTAGGTATTGCAATTATTATATCAAGGATATTTTACATGCGAATTAAAGTTTTCTTGAGTAATAAACCTACATAGGTAACTTTAAATTTAATCAATAAGAAGATTTGTTGCTGTTCGAGGAACATCCAGCCACATAAGGTAGCGGCCGTCCACGAGTATGACGTATGCAATTTTAGGGCGTAAATGCCTAAGGTTTTTTTATTATTTACATAACCCTTTGCACTGTATTACCTTTTCTTTAATACAAAGCACTCGAGATCACTCCTCTCATTATGTTTGACGTGATTCATCGTGTGACATTCAGTTTCGTGGTAGAGAACAAATCTGTACTGAAGTGTCATCCGATAGGTAGTACCTATCGGTAGTACGATCCAGGGGCCTACTCCTGAAATCGATATTCGATAAATCGTGGTTTAATTATTTTAATTTTTAAATTAGTCGTATCGAATCCTACTCTTAGTTTCATCGTAATCAATGTCGAAACGATGATTGAACGAAAGAAACATTATTCGATACTATCGGTCCTAACAATACTCTAAGATGAAAATGTCAGAGACGAATATCACAAATAATCAAACGTCACTTTACGATAATCTCAACGACACCTTCTAGGCTGTCGATGCTATTATCGTTTCAAGTTGTATAGATATATTTGCCATACAATATACATACTTAATAAATATTATTGAAATAATTATATGTGATTTACTATTCAACAGTTTTTTTTTTACTACTACGTCATTTAAGTCATTTTTTGATCGTTTATGCGTAGAAATAATGAAAATGGCCGCCTGAGAAATAGGAAGTCGACGAGAAGGGTTGAGTTACTATTTTTTACATTTTATTATCCGCAAGTTTTGTATTATTTATTCAATTTTAAATGGACACATTCGTTACATATTTTATTAACATTTACATTATGTGTAAATAATACCAAATTGGTGCAGAGTCTGGCATGGTCCTTAGCGCCTAAACTATGTTTTGACTTTTGACACTTAACAGCGACATAGCACAAATAATGTTTAGGTTTGAACATATTTCATTCACACTAACATCGTAAAAAAATCAAAATATTAGTCTATGGTAACGATAAACGATAGGGAATTCGAATATTTGTTAGAGTAGGATAGTTATATTCGGAGTATTATCGTATCGTTCCGAACGTATCGTTGTCGATTTTGCGAGTAGACCTCCTGAATAGCGACAGCAGATATACTCGCTAACGAACACACATAACCGGGCATGGTGCGAAAGATTATGCCCACCTTTGTACCCGGAATGTATTAAAATACTGAAATATAATAAAAACAGTAAAGTCTCAAGATGAAGTTGAAATGGATTCTCCTTATGTTGCTAGAGTTCCTCGCTAGCTTGTCTGTCCTCACCGCTAGCGGTTATTAGGTACGATGTAGCCACTAATGGGTTATGGGTAAATTACAGAAGGCAGCTGTTTTTGGAAAGGCACGCATCGAGCGGAAGATCGTGAACCTACGCCGGAGGGACTCTATTTTTTATATGTATATTATTTTTATAAATATAATATTGACACACGTCTTTTAAACAACTTATCTTGCCAATTACATTAGAATGTTATCCTGTACGACAGACGTTGTCGTCCTGTCCTGTACACATGTCTTAAATTTGAAAAATCGCTCTAGCCGTTAGGAGCAGCTCACTAACATACATATACATGGACAGGAGATTTATATATGCACAGAATTGAGAATCTATACCATTCTCATATTCACTGGAACACACAAAAAATCATCAAAATCGGTCCAGCCGTTTAGGAGGATTTCACTGTCAACACACGTACAGAAGAATATGTTATGTTAAAAAAATATGTTATATAAATATAGTTATAAGACTTAGATTGAGGATTGATGTCCGCTGCGGTCCAACTAGATACCGCACTACCTAAGAACAATCGCTTTTTTATTAGGGCAACTGCGGTATCTAGTTGGAGCGCAGCAGAGACCAATCCCTAATCTAAGTTATAAGATTTATTTTTTAACAAAGAATAAAATGTAGGAAATAAGATTAAATTGTAATAAAAAGTATAATAATTGTGTGTGTAAAAATATATCCACAAATTGCCTAGCGCCAAACTTCGCATAGCCTACTATGGGTACAAGATCACGATACATATAATACGATACCTAGGAAACACTGAAAATGTTTAGAAATTGAAAAACGGCTTAATGTAGAAAGTTGCCAATTCTTTTGTTTTTCGAAGTAATCTCCGTTCCTCTCTGCACATAGTCGCATTCGATGAAACCACTGAGAAAAGCAATGGCCTCATTCTTCCTTAGGGGTCTCTTCTATGGTATTTTCGTACGCTTTCACCGCATCTTCAGTAATAATAAAAGTCGCAGGGCGCCAGGCCAGGACTGTATGGCGGATGACTCATTATCTCGACACCTGCCATATTCAGCTGAAGCATTGTCGTGGTGAAGGAGGATCCTGCTTCGAAGGGTCTGCTGTCGAATTTTTACCAAGACAATAGGCAAATGGCGATTGAAACATCAGTCTGCAGTAACTGTCCTTCAATTTTCTAGTACAACTGTCACGAAATGACCTTTCCGACCAAAGAATGAGGCAATCATCTTTTTTCCTTGACTTCTTCCTTTCTTTACCTTAGCCGATCCTCGAAAGGAAACACCCACAGGGCTGATTGTAATTTAGTTTCGGGTTCATAGCAATATATCCAGCTTTCATCACCTGTGACGATGTCAAATACAGCATTTGAGTTACGCCGTTTAACTTATCAAACATTTGGCGACACCAGTCCATAAGAAGAAGTTTCTGGTCGTCGGTTAAAGTATTTGGAATCCATCAGGTACAAAGCTTGCTGACGCCTAAATGTTCGTGTAATATATTTTGCTTATAGCACTGATGTTATCTTCAGTAGTCGCTGTTAAAGGACGTCCATCACGCGGATCATCACTGAGATTGCTACGTCCACGCTTAAACTCGTTAAACCAATTGCGAAAAGTGGCACGAGATGGGGCGTCCTTAAGAAATGCTAATCGCAGCCTACCATAGTTTTGTTGTTGAGTAAGCCCATAACGAAAGTCATAATAAATCATTGACCGAAAATTTTCTCGCGTTCATTTTCACATGTAACAAGAGTTTTAGATTTGCCGCCAATTCACAAAAACAAATGACAAAGGAATGCATTAAACTACATTAGGTTGCCCAAGAATTCTAAAATTGAAATTCAAAAAAGTTTTCATTAGCAATGGTTCTAACTGGCCAGTTCTAAACATTTCAGTGTTACCCACGTATGTACATACATACATAAATACATATAAACACCCATGAATCGCAAACAAACATCATATTCATATAAATGTTTGCACCTACCGAGATTTCAACAGGGTCGCTAACTACTGAGATATATGGGTCGTCATACATTATAATACCTACTGTTGTATCAAAAATTTTTAACAAAAAAACAACCGACTTCAAAATTTTTCAATGCAGCATTGAATGTAAGTGCTTTGCAATTTGATTACAGGCAGTCAGCCAATTCTGCCACAGATCTCACCCTTACTGTAAGTCGTTAAGGAGTCCCATTGATCATCACATTCGACTACGACAATTACTTGACCATAACTATGTTATGGTAGATGACTTAATTATCCGGATAGCATAAAAAAGATTCGGCCGAGTATCGTTAATTTCCCCTAAGAATTGAAGAGTTCCGTTACTTTGTCACGGATTCCGTAATCAGAACCAAACCAAACTATCTTTGAAGTATATCCTTTCCAGTAAAAAAATAATCATCGATATCAATAATGGCGTGATATTGAGTTATTCGTAAATTTATCATCCACTTTGCTATACGTACGTATAGCAAATTTAAGACTGATGGTTTTCTCATGGATGCCATTGTCAGATCTGGACCACACGGGAAGCACCAGCTTTCAAATAAAAAAAATAGTTACCAAAATCGGTGCACCCAGTCGAAAGTTTTGAGGTAACAAACATAAAAAAAAACATACCGACGAGTTGAGAACCTCGTCCTTTTTTGAAGTCCGTTAAAAATCTAACAGACACTGTACATTATTATTATTTAAGCTTCATATATTAGGCACCAAGCGGTACAAGTCCGCAGCCTGTATACTGCTATATTTATCATACCAGCTGGAACATCTCCACTGCTGGACAAAGGCCTCTAAATTCTCCACGACGATCGGTCATCATCATCATCCAACCTATTCCGGTATCTTGACCAGATCATCTTGTGGGCGCGTACTTACTATTTCGTCTAACAAGTTTCAGGCCATAACCAACCTTATTCAAGGTATATAATATTATAATAGTACAAATACCCATACCTGACTCCTATATTTTATTGTTATTATTACTTTGCCTTTCAGAGACACCTATTGAAAGACCTGGTAACTAATAATACTCACTGTGATCATTTTGTTTTGGTGTACTCTATAGTCTATACAATGCCCTATGGCTCATATTATAGGATAAAGATATTTAGTGGAATATTTGACTTACTTAAATTCTCTAATTCTATGACCGATTTTATGAAAAACCCCATTGCAAATTCCTTTGAATCATATTTTAGTAGTTATAAACCGTAGCAATATAATAAGGTACCTACCCAATTAAATTTAACTGAGTAAGTAAATGCAATTAATAGTTTACATACATATTAATTATCATATTTATCGATTTAAAAAATCAAAGTATGTGGGTACGAGTCTGGCATATTTCGATATTATCTGTGGTAGACGGTAGTTCTAGCGACCTGCGACAGTCGACAGCGACATTGTATACCTACTGATAAAGTGACAGTCAGCACAAATGTCCAGTGTCTGCTGATTTTTGTTTTCACATTACAATAATAATATTGTGATCACAAATAAACGTTATTTGTGTTATAGCCATATACGGTAATTATATCACGTCTAGTGCCAAGTCTTTAAATAGTTTTAAACGAGTGAGAGTAAATTGACATTTTGTGATTTCGGTGATGATTATGATCACTTTTACTTTTCTAGGGCATTATGTTCCACCTGATATTTCCCATCAACTGTCTCTTAGCTGATAATGTTAAGATTAACATCCATAACGTTTTATTTAAATAGCGTTTTAATATCGTATTTATATGTAAACTAATTATTATTCATTAAAAGTAAACTTTGTTGAGGTCAATGTCGAATGATCGGTCTGTAAGCACCATCAATTGAATGTTTTTTTAATTTTCGCAATATCTTTCGACAACTTTTACATTTGTCCTCTAACTTTGGCATTTAATGGCTACACATAGATAACAAATGGGTGAAACTTACAAAAGTTAATGTTTGTAAACATGTTTTTATTTTCAGATAAATGTATTATAATGTGGAATAACTGATGAAATAAGAGGAAGTAATAGTATCGATGTTATCATTTAATCAGAAATTAAAAGACAATGAGTAATGCTGCAGGACCACATAATATGAACAATTTACCACATGGAGCAAATCCAGAGAATAATTTACTACCCGGAGGCCCAATGATCAATCCAACAATGAATCGAAATAGAAATAATAACCAAAATCCACTTTTCAATGTTCGAGAAAGATTGTTTCATGCTCTATTTTTTAAATTTGCAATAGCATATGCTCGAACATTTCCTCGACCTGTGAGAAGGTTTTTTGAATTTCTAGTTCTGTTAAAAGCATTAGTAGCATTTTTTGTGTTAGCATACATACACATAGCATTTTCTAGAACACCAACTACATGTCTAAGTCATGTAAAAGATTCATGGCCTAGAGAAGGTATTTTAAGGGTAGAAATACTAAGGAATCCATCTCAGGATTATACAATTGAACAAAGCTATGCTAAAGAAAGAAAATTAAAAAAGGATAAAGATGAACTTAATTCAATGCTTGGGATGTTGCCAACTGAAGGGTTAGTATATTTAAATACAGATTCAATCATATCTACTGCAAATATTAATTGATTTAATCTGATTGATTGCAACAGCTAGACCTAGAAATTAAAAATGTAACTGTTTGGCATTAATCACTATAAAGGTGTTGACACACTTTCAAGTTTTATACCTTAGAGTAAATTGTGCACTAAGATGTAATTAAAACATTTTTTTTAACAATTATCATGTTAATAAATAATTGTGTAAATACAATGTTAAGTTTGTACCTACTTATTGATTGATGTTATGAGCCAGATCTATTGACAGAATTTGTCCCCTAAAGGTACCAATAAATTCTTTTGTTTAAAACTTTGGGTACCAATAAATAAAATATTATTTTTAATGAGTAGGAAAACAAATACACAGGCAGAACACCTAAGGGTTACTGTTTACAGCAGTCCATGCCCTCTTGCAATATGAAAAGATAATTGAAGCATTGCTGCCTTATATGTACTTCTTTTTAAAACAAAATTACATCCCTATTTAAGGGCCTGAATAAATCTCTCATATAATATGGTTTTAAACATAAACCATATAAAATTTCCTTAGAACCCTTAAAAAATATAATGGTTATGTGGAAATCATAATTTAATTATTTTAAATTGAAATTTAAGTTGGTTTTTTATTATTGATTCTAAAAATGATAATGACCTAAAACAGGGATATCTATGTTATATTAATATGAATATAATATTGAGTACATATTTATAGTTATTTATATTAATAATATTCCTTACAGGTTTATTAATATAGAATCATCAACAAATAATGATGTAAAAGATGATTACATTCGGGATGGTACAGATTACGGTAACATAACTCGATTACCAGAATTCAATGAAGGTGAATCTTTGCAACATTTGAAAGATCTTGAATCATTTTACGAAGGAAATTTTAAAAGAAATCAAAATAATGATGAGATGATAGATTCTAATACAACTATACTACCTGGGAAGGATGAAGAGCCATCATCTTCAATTTGGGAAGGCATAATGGGTCTTGTTGAAGATATGGATAGAGATTTAAAATTAATTGATGTAAGTATCTTAATAAACTTTTGGGAATATAGTACAGACATTTAATGTAAAAGTCCATGAGTTTGGGTCAAATTAGTTGAAGGACTTAGCTTTTTGAAGTGAATACTTTAGTGCAATGAGTACTGTATTTGTGGGTATTGAGTGAGTGTGACC
This sequence comes from Leptidea sinapis, assembly GCF_905404315.1. Classification (NCBI taxonomy): domain Eukaryota; kingdom Metazoa; phylum Arthropoda; class Insecta; order Lepidoptera; family Pieridae; genus Leptidea; species Leptidea sinapis. The sequence goes on along the minus strand of NC_066289.1, from coordinate 11,509,357 downwards.
TATCATGCTCAGGTATTTAACCCTTATTCTGGTAAAATTGGTTCAGGTCCTCTAAGGGAGACCGGAGTTTTCATTTTTGTTGTGTGGTGTTAAGCAAATTGTATGCAAGGTTATAGTAGTTAATAAATATCTAAGTTTTTTATATATGAATATGGTTTGGCCAGGTTTTTACTAAAATAATATTAATTGACTTTTCGGAAACAATATTGCTTAATAGTTACTAAAAAAAGTATACACCATTTTATAGAAATATTTCTAGACAACTTGAAAAATGATGATCATCCTCACCATTAACATCAGCAACCATTTGGAGGCTGCCTTCCACAGAATGACAACTAGGTGCACATCACAGCAGCATATTTTTCTTCTGTCAAGTAGTAATGTGTAAGCATTATTGTATTCCAGTGAAGTTGAAGGGTGCTGTGGTGAAATTACTGGGCTAATGAGACTTAATAACTTATGTCTCAAAGTGAAAAGTGTTTATAAGGATTATGCACAAATTCTGAGTGGCACTTGAATCTAGTGAGCAGGGTGTATCAGTTACCTTTTGCTCATTTAACCCAACACTTTCTCGTATGTTACATTTATTGTGTGTCATTCATCTACAGTGTGGTTCTCAAGGTAGATCCTCCCATGTACCACTGAACTGTGGAACCTTCAGAAAAAGCACATACACCTTACTAAAAGGCTGGACACTCCTATGGATTTATCTGCCGTTACAAGACTATGTGCATGATGGTGATCACTTAACATTAATTGACCTGCAAACTTGTTTTTATTCCTCTTCTCTTACTCCTAAAGTAAAGTGTGAGTTGATTTTGAAAAAATCTTAATTTTATCTGTGCTTCCCTGGGGCATAAAAAGAATAGGGAAGTCCCAAGGGTGTAAGAGGCAACTAAGGGCATTTACCAGTGCAAGGCTTCTTTGCAGAGGATGCCGGCTATATTATGGGTTCCACAACGGCTCCTTTTTCTGCCTTGAAACAGTAATGTGTAAGCATTATTGTTTTGGTCTGAAGGGCGCGGTAGCTAGTGAAATTACTGGGCAAATGAGACTTAACATCTTATGTCTCAAGGTGACCAATTTTGGGTTTCTCAAGAATCCTGAGCAGCACTGCATTATAATGGGCAGGGCATATCAATTGCCATCAGCTGAACATCCTAATCATCCTGTTCCAAAATTTATAAAAAAAAAATTAAAATATATTTTTGTACATGCTAAATTGTTATCTACTTTGTCCGCAGAAATACATGCAAATGAACTGTCATTGGCAAAGAATATCACAACCTGCAAGAGTTCATTGCACTAATCATTTATCTTAATTATGATAATATAAATTATTAACATAAACTATTTAAAAAGTTATAATAGTTCTTCATTATTTTATTCTTTTATAGACATTCAGTAAACAAACATACTTTATCAATGATATCAGCCTATAATTTACTTTAAGTTTATCCTATCTTTACATCCTTGACCTAGTGTTAAAATGCCCAAGATGTGTTATGGAGTATGTTTCTTATAGTATATCTTCTTGGAAAGTGCAACTGGGCCGAAAGTGTGTCATTCAAGTATAATCTACAAGTATGTAGGCTGAAAGTTTTATGAAATTCCATTTTTAGTGTGGTTTGATTGGCAGGAAAGCTGCACAAATATCGTATCTCAAATGTTCTGCCTATGTTTTTCAGTATAATGATTGATTGAAATCAGTCAATAGTTATTCGTAAAATTTACTTTGGCTCAACATTCTCACATAGCCTGTAGGTATGATATATAGCGCCCGGACACCACATATTATATATATTACATGGGCAGCATGAGCTTGATATTCTTTACTTCCTCTACTCATCTCAGTTGGTTTTAACGAGACTGATGAGACGACAAGTGATAAGCCCCGCCTATTCCAATGCAGTATAGCTCAAAAAAACCCATTCCGAGCGGTACAGCGGTAGTGCTCGTTACTTTGAGACACATATGATGTTAAGTGTCTCTAGCCCAGTATTTACACTAGCTACGGCGCCTTTCAAATTGGAACACAAATCGTGCTTGCATACTACTACTTGACACTTTAGTACTCAGTGGTATACCACTCACCTATCTCTAGCCGTACCGTCAGGTGACATGTTCTCTGTTGCAACCCATAAAGGCTGTTGCGGATTTCGGTAAATTTTCAGTCAATCTTAACATTAGCCCAGTGAGAGATGTTGTGATTCTTGGTTCTTTGTCAAGGTCCCTATTGTACCTACAATAAGAATGAGCCATAGTGAAGTGTAGCTTGGTTTTGTTAGGGCCGGCTAATAGTTCCACATGATATAGCTTATTTAGTTTTAAACCTAATTGACTTTTTTTTTGCATAGAAATGTAAATATTTTGTTGTAAAGTGATCGAAAATGTTTTTCAGGAATCTGCCGAAGAGGCTGCTTCCAATGACTCCTCAAAAGGTGAGTGACAAAAGAAGGCTTAAATTTTTTAACAACAAACTTTTATCATCGCGGAACTTTAACATTTTTTTTTTTTTTTTTTTTTCTTCTTTTGGCAATAGCGTTTACTTTATGCCAATAACGGAAATTAAAAGATTGGGAAACTAAGTTAAAAAAGGATACGGAACTTTAACATTGTAATTATTATGACGGGTACTCACGATATATACAGGATGTCCCAAAGTACCGACATACTATGTTACTTAAGAAGAGTTATTAGTTTTTGGCCATTCTCTCGATTGGCATCATAAAAGTAGGGGTGTTTTTTTTTTACATTTAAGTCGGTTCGATTCCCAGACGAGGCAAGTAATTTTTAGAAAACCTTTGAATGCAGAAGTACTAACTTTTAAAAATAACATAAAGTCTTCTTTCAATAAAATAGCCTATCTTCGATATTTAAGGTACTTTCCCTTCATGTCCATAACTTTGGGACACCCTGTATATATCGTGAGTACCCGTCATAATAATGACAATGTTACGAGGCAAGTCATACACACACTATAAAACTTGGATGTGCGTTATAAGTTAAGTAATGAGCGGGAATGATCACCTGAGGCCTCCACATACAAACCACGACGAACAACGGCGAACATTAGGTCTCCCTTTGTTAAATGAAATCGTTATATGTGGACACGAAATACCATCAAAGTCGGCCAATTTATACAGTCATCATCTCACCCATTGAGATATTGCCATAAAACATGTAACAAAACTTTTTATTTTTTTTGTGTTTAAGTTACTAAAGTATGTATTTGTATTGCCAGTGTTATATACAAATGGATATATGATAGTGTGGACTGTACATTTTATACTAATAGCTACGGTAACTATTTGCAGAATATTAACTTCCATCGCCCTTATAACCCAGTTATCACCTAATGCTATATATATATAATGAAAAGGTCTTTGTTTGAGCCTAAATCACTGATCGTATCGACATGAAACTCCCACCATTCGATGCGAAATTTATCCTAAATGGTTTATAGCGACATAGTATTTTTTGTTATGTTTTTAAAGTAACCCTCACTTCTAGGATTAAACAATTTGTTTAGATGTACAAGAGCGACATCTCAAATCAAAAAAAAATCTACTGTAAAGTAGATCATGTAGATGAAGCCACAACCTGAGAGTTGAACAAAGCATACAAGATTTTATGACGATACGTCACTCGAACGGTTAAGTCAGTTGGCTAGAGCACCGGCACGGAACGCTGGAGGTCGTTGGTTCGAGTCCCGCATCGTTCATAAAATTTTGTTTTACAAATTTTATTATTTTTTAATTCCAAGGTTCCTTCATTAATTTATTTCCTTTTAAAATTCGCCCAGCGAAGCGGGTGGGAACGGCTAGTGCTATATATATACGCAGTGCAAAAAATTCATTCAAAGAACTGAGGTGAGCGGGCGCGGTATTCTGAATGTTCATTGGTCACAACATATCGTAAACAATCGCAACTGGCTCTGTAGTCCTAATGTGGTACCTGAATGTTTGCCGTTCATTAGGCGACTATGGGTTATGTGGTGGGATGTTAAGTAGGAATTTCTAGTGGTCATTTAATTGGATTTCTCAGTGGCACGAGCTTGAACCACGTATTATAATCGCCTTATAGTTACTTAAGTCGAACGTGGGTGTAATACAACCGTATTTCGAAATACAAATGAGTTTTACTTTTTGCATTTGTAGAAAGTAATGTGTGTTATTTTTTCAAGTGATTTCCCACATTACTGGTATTAAATATACAAATGAAATTTGTACCAAAATTGATGGATGATGCGGTATTAGAAACTGCGCATCAGATGTCTACAACCTTAAAAAACTTTGAGAAGTTTTTTTTGCGCGTTTGGAACGCGCTTTGAGCTGTTTCACCTGATTCCTGCCGCCGATTTCACCTTCGTACTACACGCTATAAATAGGGATATCATCCCCACTGGCGTGACGACCATCTGGATGTGTGGCCTCCACAGTGAGGTTTTCAAGGAGGTTTCTACGTACAACAAAGCTGTAGAAAGAACTGCCTTGTGCGGTGTTTCCGGGACGATACGACATAAGTACCTCCAATAACAGCGCGTACACCTTCCTTAAAAGCCGGCAACGCTCCTGTGATCCTCTGGTGTTGTAAGAGAATATGGTTGGCGTTGATCACTAAACATCGAGTGACCATAAATTATAGCACAAAATAGTACTGTAGAAATTGTACATAAATCCATAAAATCACGCCTGTCGCCTAAAATTGTTTCGTTTAAGCTGTCTTATTCTTGATACTCTTCTGGCCTGGTCCGTTTTTAGCACATGCCCAGTCTGATCGGCGAAACGACACATATCCCAACACAAAAGTCCAACTCAAAAGTTTTTTATTTATGTATGGATGTTAAACTTATACATGTTGTGCTTCATGAGAAGTGGCAAAAACTCATTGCCACTTTAAATAAATATTTACTACTACTACATAATTTTACTAGTTATTTATCTCAAGTGCTGACCCGGCAATCGTTGTTTTGCCATAATAATAATACATACATATTTTACAAAAGAAAAAATAATTAAATGAAAGTTTATGATGTTATTTACACGTATTTGTTTAGGTCTGGATAATAATAATATAAGTTTGCTTGCATCTTCAAGTGAGGGTGAAGGCCTCCTCTAAAGAATACCATCTTGAGCTATGTGCGACCACCTATTTTTATCAACTCGTCTGCCCATCTCGTGTGGGGTCTGCCTTTGCGACGTTTGCCGATTGGACCCTTCCACGTTGTTACCCTGTTGGTCCATCTCTCGTCCTTTAGGCTCGCTACGTGTCCAGCCCACTTCCATTTAAGTTTTTTAGCGTAAGTTAGAACATCCGTTGCTTTGGTGATTTCTCTTATTTTTGTGCTTGCGTATTTTTAATGTTCAGCATACTTCGTTCTATTCCCCGTTGGCAGGTAGTGATTTTACTTTTTAATTTGGATGTGAATTTCCAAGTTTGACATGCGTAGGTTAAACAAGGTAGGAGGCATGACATCATTTGTTTTGCGATATAAATTAACAAAACAGAAATGTATATAAGTAGGTATTGCTAAGTTAACAAAATTAGATTCTGTATTAGTAATAACCATTATATACTAATATCTTCTCAGACATCTGCATCTTACGGTATATGTATTATTACAACCGGTTGAGTAGATTTCACAGTATAACCGAAGGATATACCCGCTCTTAATTTATTAGAATAGATAGTTATTACCCGGTAATACACAGTTTTGAAGAAAATAACGAAAAAGAACTACAACCTCTATACGGGTAAAACACGTAAATAAAACACTGAACTCGGGAACATTCACGCATTTACGATAGAAACGGAATAAAATATAAACATTATAGGAAAACGGAATAAACAACATAGGAAATATAATTTTTTTTAATGGCTTTACAACTCTGGGTTCTAGCCTATTTTTTTAATGGCTTTACAACTCTGGGTTCTAGCCTTTTTAGTTCAAAAATGATAATTGATGAAGCCGTCCAGTCTATACCAGACTATTTTTTACGTTTCATTTTACTGTTTTTCATTTATAATTGACAGTTATTAGCCAGTTTTTAGCCGCTCGGCGCCATGACAGCGCTCATCTACAGTTTTATTTACGTGATTTACCAGTTTTAGGTAAAAACGGTGCATTAATTTTTAATAAGAGTGGTATCATTATAATCGTGGGCTAACGCTCTATCAACTACAATATTTTTTACCTCCGAATTCGTGCTAAGGGATACTAAGTCCAACCCTAGAGGAGTATGTGAAGCGATGAAAATACTGAAGTTATATAAATATATACTGCTTGTTCAATAGTACCTAATTATAATAAAATCTTTCCAGATGAGGATTACATTCTGGAGTATTCCCTGGAGTACGGATTCCTACGACTGTCGCCCAATGCCAGACTACACCTCAAAATACCAGTGAAGATAGTGACTCTGGATCCCTCTGCGGATGACTGCTTCGGCGACACGTTCTCAAGATTTGTACTGGACGAGTTCTTGGGATATGACGACCTTCTGATGGCTTCTATAAAGATGTTGGCAGAACAGGAGGATAATAAGGGCTATCTAAGGTACTTTGAATGTTACCATACTGGAATATTTGAAATTAATTCCTTTAACGCATTCTTGGTTTAAAAATACTTATTAGAAAAACAACGGATTCAATAACGAGATAATGTTTTAGTTAAAGCAAGAAGGGTAAATCATTATGATATTGTAGTGCATAGTGCAACTGACATTATCTTTTATTTACGTAGACTTAGGGGCTGTTTCACAATGTCCAAGTAAAGTTACGAGTATGCTACTTGCTACTTATCTATCTAATAAAGACATCATTTGCGTTTCACAGTGTACAATTAGTGTTATCTACCAGGTAAGCACCATTTAAATTATAGGATGGATGTAGTAGCAGATATCACATTTATCTGATGGATCGCCTGCCTGAGTGACAAGCATTTGACAAAATGATGTCAATTTATATAGTGGTGGGGAGCCCAAGAGTTAAATAGAGATTAGCTCGAGCGCCGTGGGCACTTATTGGATTGTGAGGATTAGATGCTAATGAGAAAAAAAAAATTATATGATTTGTACCCTGTCACTGGTCGAGGGAGTGTGTATAACTATGTTAAAAAAAACAGTCACAATCAAATACACAAGCGCTTCGGATATGAATAGTGTATCCGCCCCGCGTGTTTCTGATAGCGGAAAAATATTAATCTGCCGCTTAGCATTGTGGGGGTGGCCATACGAAGGGTCTAGAAAATAGGAATAAAAAATTATATTCGCATTAATGAGATCAGATATTAAGTGAACCCTATTGTAGCTCCTATTCAAACTGCCTGACTGACGATTTGGACGCACCGAAAACTTATGAACAGTTTCTGAAAATGCAAAAACAATCGTGACCATGAAATACTCAAGCGCGTCAGATTATTATACAGATGGTTAACCTTAATATCCTTGTCGCTCTGACCCATAATCTAACAATGATATGAAGGAATTCTTAACATGACGGTTTGAAATTTTAGGTTTGAAACTTTGTGACTTTTCGATTGCCTTATGTATCGCTAATTACTATATTATTCAAATGCACACTTTACTTTATATAATTAAGTGCCTTACCTCAATCTGACGCGCTCGAGTTGTTCTGACTATCGATTTGATTTACTAATCCGATCGGCTGCTCTAGACGTTCAACCCTATATACAGGGCTCAGGTATGAAGGGGTGTACAAGGTTCACAAGGTGCAAGTTTGCCCCCTCTTATAGTAAAAGGCATCAAAGGCATAAAAGGCTTTTATTTTCTCAAAATTGATTCCATTAGAATCTTTTTGATGTCATTTCTAATAACTACTAGATACTACTACCGCTTCGGAAACAAATGTCGCTCTGAGAGAGAAGAAGCGGCGCAAGAAACTCTCAGCATTCTTTTTTTTGTGCTCTTTTCAATAGAAATATACAATATTGTACAGTCATTTCTATCGCTATAAAGAAATCATAATCTAGTTCCAGGCTGTCAGATCATTTAGATATTCAGCAGTGGAGTAATAGGAATTACGACAGAGCCATTTTTTTATAAAACATTTAAATTTATTTATAGATAATGCCTGAACAGTGGCTGGGACTTTATTATAGAAGTGTATACATTTACCCTTAAAGCTATTTATTATGTATCTTATGAAGCCTACTAGAATAAGTTACAAGCAATCCCTTATTTCTAGTGTTATAATAAAAATAATAATTATTCTGACGCAGTCGAAAAATCCCAATATCCCCGCTTGGGCTCCTCTACTATAATGTTTGGTAGGTACAGTCAGCGTCAAAAAGATAGCGTCACCCATTGTATTCAAAAACATGGCAAAACCCATCGTTACCATATACATCGATTCACCGAAAGTGACCAAATAGATTGCGTCATTCAAATTAGTCAAATATATCGGGACACCATAAACGTGAAAAACATAGAACCACACAAAGTGTTCAAAAATATGGATACTTCTTCTTGGTCTGGCCTTTTCCCATTTTATTTGGGGTCGGCCCTCCGTATCATGTGTCTCCAGGTGGCTCGGTCCTGGGTCGTCTCTTTGTTTATGTGGGCTTCTTTCAGGTTCTTATTTACTATAGACATCCATGTGATTCGGGGTCTTCCTCGTCCTCGAGGTTTAGTTACAATATCTAACACTTTTCTGCTCATGTGGTTGTATGGTCGCCTCATAACATGTCCGTACCACCGCAGACGGCTCTCCTGCAGTTTATCTGGAATAGTTCTTACTTTAAAGGTGCCTCTTATGTGTATGTTTCTGACCTGATCCAGCCTAGTTACACCACCTGCCCACCTGAGCATCTTCATCTCTGCGCAGTGCAATTGATGTTCGTGCTGCTTTTTGAGTGGCCAGCATTCGGCTCCATATGTCATAGCCGGTCGGACGGCTGCTCTGTATACTCTTCCCTTTATGCGCACGGGCATTCGGCTATCGCATAGCACCCCAGATAGTTCTCTCCATTTCATCCACCCGGTATTTATGCGATGGGTGATATCTGTGTCTATTAAACATCAAAAATATGGATACATTTGTGGAAAATTTTACTTTCGGTGTAATGGACGCTATCTTTTTGACGCTGACTGTACGTGGTTTGTTTATGTTGTGACTTATGGACAATTATGAAAGTGTCATGACAATTGATTAGTTGACCTACTCAAATGTCGTTACACGAAAGTGGAATATTGTGATGATTGATTTTTTGAGCCACTGAGCTTGTGTTACGTTATTTCGTAAATGAAACAGTTTTTTTTTTATTTTTTTATTTCGTCAAACGGCACTATTGTGTGCGAGGTTGTCAGACCGATCTGCCAGATAAGTCGTCTAGTAAATAAATATAGCAGTGAAGTGATTGTGAAACGCAATCTGTTTATTTGGAACTTTTTTGTAAACATTATTTTATCCAGCCTATGACAATCTGCTATGTTATTTGGACATTGTGAAACTGCCCCTTAGTAGATTAAACACATTTATTCGCCAAGTATAAGTGTAGTTTTCAAATTCTTTTTATTTAACAGATAGTGATTTATACGACACCTACGTAGGATGTATAGGAATAGTAAAAAATATTGGTTATATGTTTCACGTTTATAGATTGAGTAAATATAACTATTTTGATTATTTTTCTATATGAGCTGAAAGTTGTTTACATATAAATTGAAACTGGGCAGTATCGGTTTTCGAAGTATAATTATCATAAAATATTTCTGGCCGAAATTTTTTGTACCGACTAAATGACGTAGTTTCAGCCCCGCGATCACATACGATAAATATTTTTGAGAAGGTTTATCAAAATTATGTCATTGGTATGCCACAGTCAATCGCATAAAAAGCTCTTTTCTCATACGTCATAAATATATATATTTTTTTAATTTTTCTGCACGGGGTCAGTGCACAGCATCATGTTGCTGAATTAATTGAGTCTAGAACAGTTTATTAAATACTAGCTGACCCGACAGACGTTGTTCTGTATATAATAAATAAAATAATTCTTTTATATGAATTTGTCAATAATATATATCATCAAGAATTACTTCGTAAAATATGCACCCTGCTGTCGTAATGAAATTGTTTCACAGCAGAACTGTCAAACCGTGCGTTCTTAAATTCTCTCATAGAAATTATGTATGGACACATCAAAGGAAAAACAAATTTGTTGTTTTTATTTAATTTAGCAGCATTTTCCTATTTATTCTTTTAAACCTTCTCTGGACTTCCACTAATAATTCAAGACCAAAATTAGCCAAATCGGTCCAGCCGTTCTCGAGTTTTAGCGAGACTAACGAACAGCAATTCATTTTTATATATATATACATAGATTAGTCGTGGACCGGGTCACATCCAATATTATTACCTCTGGTAATTTCTAGATCATAATTCGGTATATTTATTGTCAAATTGAGAAATTCCGATAAGGCAAAAAGACCACCAAAGCTTGAGCTTTTCTTCACCGTGTCTCGGGACGACTGACACAAGTGATAACTTAAACTAATCGAAGTCGAACAATTTAATATTGATATTGTGTAACTTGAGAAAAGCTTAGGTTATCACTTAAATTTTATGATATATTAATATGATAGTGTAAGGAAGGTTTATTTATTAATAAAATCTTTTATTGCTTATAGAATATATTTAATACTTAATTACAATTCTTGAATATGTACATTAGAATTTGTGTATATACATTATGGTATTATTTAATCCTATAAAAGTAACAATTGGTTAGAGTGCGAGAGGAGGAACCTGCCTACTGCTGCCGTATGCGTAAAAGAAAGGGAAGTCAGACAGACTGGCGCCGTAACGCGTTACGTTACGAATCGGTTTTCCCTCCCATAAAAAGCTATCACTTCAAAATCGCCAGGCGGAACATTTATGTTTTAATACGCGGCGGAGATTAACGGCCGTTCGCTTACAAGCGATAGAAGTTTGTATGGAAATTGCAATTCACGCGTCCCAATATAGGCGATAAGAATGACTTATCGGGTGTATTGCGAAAGCTTCAGATTATTGACAGCTAATTACTGACAGTAAACGGTAGTAATTTATCTCTATCTGTAAATAGTATATTGGGAATGGCCGTAAGGCAGCCATGGGGCTTGTCTCATCTGACGAATGACATATATATGACACATAAAATGTAAAATTAGTATAAATGGTGATGTTATTTCAGGAATGTGATCACCGGCGAGCACTATCGGTTCGTGTCAATGGTGACGGCGCGTTCATCTTACATCGTTGCATTTTTCATCATGCTTGTGTTTGTGAGTATTTCATTATACAATTTGAATTAATTAGTCTAAAGCGTATCATTTTATTTAACTTATTTTTAATGGTCTAAGTGGAATGTAATTAGTCAAAACTAACATGATAAAACAGAAATAAGGGTGCACAAACGCACAGGTATTTCACAAATAAAAGACGTGGTGTTTAATGGGTATTTGTGACGTATTCAACATGAATAATTTGCTGTATTGAAAAAAAATGTATAGACACGCTTACGGTTTTATTATACTATATATAATACAATACCGGAAGACAAGTTGGTAGGCCCCCACAAGATGGACCGACGATCTGGTGGAATATGTTGGATGAGGGCTGCGCAGGACAGATTGTCGTGGAAATCTTTTAGGGGAGGCTTTTGTCCAGCAGTGGACGTCTTCCGGCTGATGATGATGATTGATACAATTATTGTAGGTACATTTAGTACTGTATATTTAAGTTACATACTTACTGTTCTGAATCCCCTAGACAGCTGTAGTCTTCAATCGCTTAAAGTGCTGGCATAGGTTGCTGTATATGTTTTCCTTAGCGACTCTATTCTAGGGCTTGCCAACCTGGGCAAATATATACATGTACAATAAGAAACCATTTGTATCTATATGGTTACTTCAGTTAGGTTATATTGTTGGGATAATATCAGTTTAGGATTTCCCCTGGTATATGACCAGAATCTCAACATTAGGTACCCTGTGATTACTTAGATTACTTATTTAAATTATATACAACACACTTATCAGTTATTATATAAGATCTTTTTGTCGCAAAACACGAGCGGCGGGCAAGCGACAAGACAACATCGCCCGATCTATCGGTTGCACTCTTCCTGGAGGTACACGCAAGCGAAGTATTCTATAATTGAATTACGAGCGTAGAAAATCCTGAGACTAGCCTAGAGAGGGATTTAAATGCACAAAAAACAAAATACTCTGATCTCGTGAAAACAAAATACTCTGGTCTCGTGTGACACAAACAATTTGACACGTCACTAGAAAAAATACAAAATGTATGAATAGTATTTATTACTTTTCCCGCTATTTGTTTTGCGTTCGGATACCTACTGCGACATGCATAGTATGTATGGTAAATATGCAAAAAATATTTTTGTTGCGTAAGCCATAAAATAATAAAAGAACATAAATGTGAATTCGTGAAACAATTAATTAATTACATTTACATTATTTATTTTCACTACAAGCCACCGCCTGCAACTTTATAAGGCGCAAATTCGGCCTCACATGGAGTACTGTTCTCACCTCCGGGCGGGTGCTCCCCAGTACCAGCTTCTTCCATTTGACCGCATACAACGAAGAGCGGCTCGAATCATCGACGATCAAGTCATCTCCGATCGGCTTGATTCTCTAGCATTGCGTAGAGATGTGGGTTCTCTCTGCATCTTCTACCGCATTTATCACGGGGAGTGCTCAGAGGAGCTGTTCGGGTTGATTCCAGCGGCCGAATTCCACCATCGGACATTACGTGCAAAGTACCATCCGCATCACGTAGACGTCTGGCATTCCACAACCGCGCGTTTTGTTCGAAATTTCCTCGGCCACACAGGCACAGCCACTTTGTGGAATCAACTACCGGCAGCGGTCTTCCTGAATAGATACGCCTTAGGGACCTTCAAGAAAAAAGCATACTCCCACCTCAAAGGCCGGCAACACATTTCTTGACACACCTGTTGTTGCGGATGTTCATGGGCGGTTGCCTCACCTCTCCCCATCCCGTGAGCCTCTTGCCCGTTTGCCCCCTCTCATAAAAAAAATTTGAAATACTAATTCCCAGCGTTTCAAATTCAAAACAATCGTAATACTAATTATTATTAACTAGCTATTATGTTCTTCTTAAGTAATTCCAAAAACCGGTTTTATATTTTTCTCTTTTTTTACATTCCCTTTAACCTTTCATCGGTATTTTTTTTTTATAATATCTCCTTTGTGCCTCCTCCTAACAACTTGACGTTGATGAAGTGCATGGCGCTAGATTAGCACTTAGAGATGAATGATTAGTAATGTCACGGTGACATTATTTATTACTGCCGTTCTGGAATGTCACAGTGATCTATTCTAAAGTAACAATGTTCCAGAGTCACAACTTTCGAGAAGTCACTGTCAGTGTTACGTCATAATTATGTCAGTGATCGCGCAACTGATGCGTAAGCCGGCGACATGTGGAGGCACATGGTGCCGCCATGATTCTTTTGATATACCTACTCAGCCGGCTTGGCGGTTACTGACTGGTATCAAGTGATTAGGAGTATTTTGTCACAGCTATAATTGTGTGCTTTGTTTGTAGGTCTGTTAAATTATTTTTGATTGGATATAAAATAGTTTTGGCTCAGCCCTTCTTTTAAATGTGGGATTAGAAAAACCCTGTTTAATTATATTGATATTACTGCATATTTTTATATCAGATATTTTCGTCAATAATAAATGCCTAATATCTTTCATATATTATTTAACATACTTTTTGATTATATATGTAGGTAAGTAAAATTTTAAAGTACATTTCAATTTTATAAAAAGAAATTGAAATTATCTAAAAACAGCTCTAGTATTTCAGTAAAACTGTAAATTTTATGAACTTCTCTATTGTCAATTTGGTAGTGTCGCCATCTTGTGTTGAGTAAAAATATAGTAATTAGTTAATAAGATTTTTTGCACTGTCAATTTTTATTTTACAGCGCCACCTAGTGTCGACTAGGATTTCTTCGTTGTGTGCCTTGAAACTGCCCCCAGTGTGACTATTTCTATCTGTGTGTTCTAGAGGGTGTCTTTGTAATAATGTAGTTCCTTGTACTGGCAAAGAATATGGTAATGGATAAATTATGTTTACATCTCTCATATTCGGAAAGTAGGTCCTTATTACCCCCAAATGGGGCTTGTAGGTGACGAATTAGCGCTCTAGGGTAATAATGTAGCTAGAAAAGCCCTAGGGCGGTAAGTAATTAAAAAAAATTCTTCACTCTTTCAAAAAGTTCGCGTTCATCTAACCATCATACTGGCAATAGACATCATGCATTCAGCCCAATGACAAAACAGGTCGCTTCGCTATTCAGCCTTGTCTTCGTATGAGTATAATAGTCATCAATTTTAAATATTCGATATTTAAAATTGATGATCGGCGAAGCTCAATTTCGTTCTTGAAAAAAACAATTAAAAAAAAAGATGAACAAAGGCGGGAATAAAAAACTTTTTCTTTAAATATTGTTTGTTTTTGATTTTTTTTTTATAATTACGTGCTAATTAGGGCAAAAACATGAGTTCTGCAAGTGGTGAAGATATATGCTGCACTCCCAATTTAATGAAAATTGAAGCTGAAGCAGCAATAAACAATATTTTATTAATGTAATGCCGGTTTTTTTCTACTTACCTATATCCCGGGCTGCAATTGATGCCTTACAGCCCTTGGCTACTAATATGTATCACGGGGTATGTGATGCATGAATATAGTAATTCAATTTTGCGTATTCCCTCTTATTTGCTCAATCTCTTTATAAGGCATAAAAGTCATTTATTTTCTCAAAGTTGATTCCCTTAGAATTCTTTTTGATGTCATTTCTAATATACTAGATACTACTATACTACTACCGCTTCGAAAACAAATGGCGCTCTGAGAGAGAAGAAGCGGCGCAAGAAACTCTCCCAGCATTCTTTCTTTGCGCTCTTTTTATTTGCGCCCTCAAAGTAAATATTTGCTTTTATCTTGTAAAATCGTATCAAACTACCAAGGAATAAGCGGTATGGTTTGATAATGATAGCATTTCTACTACAATGGCGTTGACCTACAAGTCGGTAAAAAATGGATGTCTCATAATTGACATAGAGAAAAGCACGTGTTGAACTGTTGAACCTTGACTTACATGTACAATCGGAAATGAAGGGATTTTAGGGCGACTTGTGACGTATAATGAAAAGTTTTTACCAGTGGGATGCTCCTTTGCACGGATGCCGGCTAGATTATGGGCACCACAACGGTGCTTTTTTCTGTCCTGAAGAAGTAATTTGTGAAGTATGTCTCAGAAAGCAATAAAATCAGCATATATACAGATATTTAGATAAAAAAAATGTGTGCGTCTCGAGGCGCCCGACAGAAATGGAAACTTAAACTAATCTAAGTTGAAGTATTTAATATTGAAATTGAAATAACCTAAGCTTTTTTCAAGTATAGCTTGATAAACAATTTGTTATGTTTTAAAGTCTCACTTCTGTAATTGTAAAATTTGAAAACAAAATTTTATGAACGAATCCGGACTCGACCCCACGAGTTTTTTTTTTTTTTTTTTTATTAGGAAAAGCAAACAATTAGTATTATCCAGTATTTTTTTTTTAATTTGGCACTTGAACTGGCTCTCGGATAAATGGAAAATGTCAACACTAATGAATTCTTTGTTGTAATTGTCAACTAATTGATGCAGAGGTGATCTTATTCCTGCATTAGTACGAAATTTACCTGTTGCAAAAAGTTTACGATTACACAGTCCCCGGATATGGGCTGTTCTAGGAATAACATAATTTAATTTGTTGGTCAATTCTGTACAATCAAATTTGCTATGTATAATGCCGTGCAGAAACATACATTGAAGAAGTTTGCGCCTTGATTGAAGGGATAGTAGTTTATACTTATCTATCAAATCTGCGTACGACATATTGTAATTGTCATAGCATCTGTAACTCATGGATCTTAAGAATTTACGTGGGACATTTTCTATCATTTCGTAATACTTTTTATAAAAAGGGTGCCAAATAGGAACGGCATATTCCAATTGGGAACGTACAAGGGATTTATATAAATGTAAAAAAGTATAGGGCTTCTTAAAGTCAATGGATATTCTCATGATAAATCCATACATTTTGAAAGCAGTGTTAACAATTTTGTCAATATGAAGATTTAAGTGTAATTTATTATCCAAGATAACTCCTAGGTCCCTAACAGATAAAACTTTACTCAGCGTAACATTAGAAAGAGAATAATTATAATTAATAATGCATTTTTTTTTTGAAAAGTTGATAGAATTACATTTATGTAGGCTTAATGTTAATTTATTCTTTCTGCAATAATCAGATAATCTATTTAGGTCCTGTTGGATTAACTCACAATCGTTGAGGTTTGTAATTGACTTGAATATTTTTAGATCATCAGCATATAGTAAAAATTTACAATTATCAAAACACTGCTTTATGTCATTAATATAAATAATAAAGTTAGAGTTGAACAAAGCATACAAGATTTTATGACAATACGTCACTCGAACGGTTAGCTCTGTTGGAAGAGCACCGGTATTATTATTATCATTATAAGTATTATTATTTAATCCTATAAAAGTAACTATTGATTAGAGTGAGCGAGAAGAAACATGCCTACCGCTGCCGTATACGTGAGAGAAAGAGAAGCCAGAGAGACTGGCGCCGTAACGCGTTGCGTTACGAAGCGGTTTACCCTCCCATAAGAAGTTATCACTTCAAAAATGAAATTATTCTGTTCAAGAAACTCTTGAAGCGATCTTTAAGTAAAGTTTATAGGTTTAATTCAATAATCAAATAAAGTATTTTTATCAGAACAAAAAAATATTAATGTCAGAAGTCCGTACTAAATGGGTTGGTACAACACTCCATATAAAAATTACAAGTCAGTGTCCGTTTAATACAAATTATACCTTATCGCCTTAACGTTAGGTACAAAAGCTACCTAAACCACGGCGTCAATTAATGAGACATCTATCAACTAATAGTTTTATTTATTAGAGTTTCTTGTGCAGCTTCTTCTCTCTCCGAGTGCCATTCGTTTCTGAAGCGGTAGTAGTGTCTAGTATATTAGAAATGACATCAAAAAGAATTGTAAAGGAATCAATTTTGAGAAAATAAATGCCTTTTTTATGCCTTTTTATGTCAATAATAGGATAAATAGAGTGAACGATTATGACATGTGAAACTCGTGAAATATAGTTGCGACCGACATAAGAGTTAAGGCGCGGCCATTATAGATCAATTAATAGGTAACGTTATAGCAAGCCTCTTTCGCGCCACTAAAATCAGTCCTCCCCCAACTTACAGTTATTGCACTTTTACAGCCCTTTCAAAGTTTATTACGGTTCCAAATTCCGCCTTTATACAGTGCCACACGCCTTATGTGTGTTTAACAAAACTGTATAGTCGGAACGTGCGCTGGTGTCGTAAAAATTGTGGTAATGCACGAACTACAATAGAAATACGGTAAAGTTGTAAAACTGCGGGAGAGGTCAACTTAAATCTTAATAAACTTTTGGAATTGCGTACGTGAACGATGCCGGGAAATGTGAGCGGTTTTAAATATAATGCCTACTACTCGGCTAAGTCGAGTTACTAAGTTTTTTGTGGGGCGATGTATATGCCTTTACAACAAGATCGCAGAAAATGTTTTTAAACAAAAGTATTACGATATTCAAAAGATTTGTTGGAAAAAGTTTGTGTGGTAAAGGTTACTATAACATAAATAAATGACTTTCTTAATATTGACACAGATTCGGAAATGGAGCGACCGCCCTCAGGCTATTAAATAAGTAATAATTTTAATTGTACAATATTACTTTGTAAACATATTTTAAGAAAAAAAAAAGCCTTGAGCCTGAGTTTGTTGCGCCCATTCCTATCAGGTCTGAGGCATTCTTATTGAAATGGGTGGTTGTTTTTGACTTTCAATGAGTGATGTCACAACCTTTTTTAAATAAAAATACTTGTAGTTGAACTAGTCGACGCACATAACTCATTTTATTTCAAACTAGCTGACCCGACAGACGTTGTTCTGTATATAATAAATAAAATAATGTTTTTATATGAATTTGTCTAAAATAATATATCATAACATCAAAAATTGCTTCGTAAAATATGCACCCTGCTGTCGTAGTGAAATTGTTTCACAGCAGAACTTTCAAACCGTGCGTCAATAAATTCTCTCATAAAAATTATGTATGGACACATCAAAGGTAAAACAAATTTGTTGTTTTTATTTAATTTAGCAGCATTTTCCTATTTATTCACCTTTTAAACCTTCTCTGGACTACCGCAAAAAATTCAAGACCAAAATTAGCCAAATCGGTCCAGCCGTTCTCATGTTTTAGCGAGACTAACGAGCAGCAATTTTTTTTTATATATATAGATAAATAGTTCTGTGACGTTTTTCATTCCCCAATAGCATAGAAAAATTAAAAAATCACCTGTTTCATTGTAAATACTGATTATTTTAATGTAGCTAACATCTTGGTTCTTGTTTGACCTTGTTTTTTATGGTGGACGAGGACAAATGAGTGTATCAGACGAGCCGATGATAAGCTATCACCGCTTCTTTAAACACCAGAGAAATTACAAATGTTGTCGCCCGTTTAGGTAGGTATGTTGATGAGCATTAATAATTTGCGCACCACACGGTTAGTCACACAACCGTTGCCAGAGCATTCACTTACTCTGCAGTGACCGCCTCCGCGATATATGCTAAAACACAAGCACTTCCAGAATTTACATAGATCGGGAACACCAACAGTCTTCGACTCAAAGAGTCTGACAAACAAAGTCGTAAAACAATGGGTGATGGATCATCGTGAAAGCATTTACAAAGAGCATATAACTCGATGAAAAGATTAAACGTAAACAAATGTCACTGTCTTCGCAAGCGACATGTATATACGAGGGGAGGTCAAAAAGTTCGCGGAATGACTGGGAAAAAAGATGAAATGATACATTATGTTATTTTTCCTTTTCAATATATTCCCCCTTAACACGAATACATTTTTGGGATCTGGCATATAACTTATTAATACCGTCGAAAAAATAGGTTTTGTCTTGGGCGTCAAAATACGCCGAAATCGCCGACTTGACTTCATCATCGTCTCTAAATTTTTTTCCACGCAGCTCTTTCTTCATCTTTGGGAATAAATAAAAATCGCTAGGGGCCAGGTCTGGACTGTAGGGTGGATGGCGTAGTTGTTCAAAACCGCATCGATGAATGGCAGCCGTCGCAACATGACTCGTGTGAACGGGCGCGTTGTCGTGCAAAAGGAGTACACCTTTTGTCAGTTTTCCTCTTCTTTTTTCTTTAATAGCTTCTTTTAATCGGTCCAATAGGGAAGCGTAGTACTCTCCCGTTATAGAAACACCACGTTCTTTATAATCGATCAAAAGAATACCTTCAGTATCCCAAAAAATAGTCGCCATGATCTTTCCGGCCGATTGCGACACTTTAAATTTTTTTGGGGGTGGTGTGCCTTTTTTGTGCCACTGCATCGACTCCTGCTTTGACTCAGGCTCATAGTGGTGAACCCAAGTTTCATCACCGGTTACAATTCGGGCCATAATTTCTTCCCTAACTTCTCCACAGCGGTCCAAATACTCGCGGGAACAGTTGACGCGCTCACGTTTTTGCAGCGGCGTGAGCATTCTCGGGACCCACCTTGAACACACTTTACTCATGCCAAGATGTTGATGAAGAATATTTAAAATTGTGGTTTCTGATACTCCAACTGATGCTGCAAGTTGTTTCTTCTTCAACCTTCCGTCTTCCAATACAAGTTTTTCAACTTTTTCAATGATTTCCGGCGTAGTGGCCTCAATGGGCCGTCCAGGTCGAGGATCATCTTCAATTGACTCCCTTCCTTGCTTGAAAAGGCCGTGCCATTTGTAAATCATGGTTTTACCAGGAGCAGAGTCTCCGTAAACAGCTAACATCTCTTGCAAAATAGTTTGAGGCGTTTTTCCTTGTTTGGTGAGGAACTTTACGACGGCGCGATGTTCAATTTTCTCCATAGTGGCTAGTTTGTTCCCGATTTACTTGTTCACTCGTTTGTAACTCGAAAGCTAATGACCCAATTAGGCTAGAAATTGGCATATATAGTAATTATGAGTTACTCAAGTAGCGGCTACCTGGAGGAGCGACCTCACCCCCGCCAACCCCGCCATTCCGCGAACTTTTTGACCGCCCCTCGTAGGTACTCAATATTACTAATGTAATTGGGCTCTGTGACTATAGTGTACTAGTCATTCACAGGGAGACATTCATCTGTCCCGCAGTCCACCGATAAACTAGTACTCTAATCTCATATTCAGCTGTCAGAATGCACAGAAATTGTATTAATCAATTGTCAATCCCTGGTATCGGCTTGCCTCCAGCGCATCTCCCTTCTACACCCGAGTGCCTGTCACAATTCAAAGTAAATTGAGGAATGGCGAGCTGATTTCGTATTTATTACTCGCATCGCTCAACAAATGCGCTGGAAATATGGACGGTTTTGAAGCAGATCGAATTTATTAGGACACGCTATTAATTTGATTGCATTCCAGTTTTCAATTTGCGATTATTGGATGGTTTTAGGACTCGGGGCGACATTGCGTAAATAAAATTAGTCTCGTGTATTAGTGCCAGTTATTAATATGATTATCATTAATTCGTATCAAATTTTAGAAATTAATATATAAACTGACGTAGCGGAACAAGGGCTATCGAATTAATGGGGAACAAAAATAAAAGATTATTTTTGGTCAAAAATAGAAACAATTGTTCGAGACCTGAAACCCGGACCTCCTTAATGAATGAATGATGATTGAGGATTTGAATATTTATTGAAGCAATTTGTTATGTTTTTTTTATATATTTTAAAATGATAACCCTCACTTCTGGGATTAAATTCACGCAAGCAGGTTATCAACTGTAAAGTACGTACGTCACTCGAACGGTTGGTTCAGATGGAAGAACACTCGCCCGGAACACGAGAGATGGCGGGTTCGAGGCCCGCATCGTTCATAAAATTTTGTTTTCAAATTTTATTTGTAAGTTTTATTTATTATTATATACAAACCATAAACTAATTCGAGTTTTACCGTGTACAAGGGTCGTCAAAATATACAATATTATTTAAATTTAAAGTTAAATTAAAAAAATAGGAAAACAGCTTTATACTACATACTAATATTAATTATTTAAGAAACATAACATGATCATAAATATTAAGTGCTAAGACATAAGAACTACATTACAAACTAAATAATTTACGAATACCCTCAATGTTAACAATACAAGTATAATACTGCATATAGTATGTCCGTCTCTTGTTATCATTTGCCGCTATGTATCTTTGCGTCCTTGTTGACGGTTTAATTGTTTTTTATCGCATTAAAATGCGAATGTATAAATACAGAGTGAATTTTTTTTGTTAACTAACAATATAACACTACAAGAACGACGAGGAGGGTGAAAAATCAATATTTTATATCTATGTGAATTAAAATATATATTGGTCAGAAACTAATTTAAATTTCAAGTTACTGTAATGTTTTATTAATATAGGCAGTTCATTTATTGTGTAAGGAGCCAAGTACTTGAGCCTATTCTTAGCATAAACATTTGAAAATCTTGGTAAGAGTAATTTATCTTCTATACTACGAGTATATGTTTTTTTTTTTCGATGAAATCACTATAAAGTAGATATTTTTTTCCTTATATTTTTAACATATTGTGCCTTTCGCCATCATAATAGTAGTTACTATTTATATATTATACAATCTGGGCTTAAGTTATTTTTTTTAACAAATTGAATTTAATTAATCCCAGAAGTGATCACTTTAAAAATACAAATTATTTAGATTTGAAACAGCAACATCTCTAGTCTTTTTCCTAATATATGCAGTTATTGGGGCTGAGCAGGTTACTAATTGTTGGTAGTTAATTGTAAAGTAGATCCTGTAGATGGAGCCACAACTTGAGAGTTTAACAAGAGATACCAGGACTTACGAACCATACATCACTCGAACGGTTGGCTCAGACCAGTGGCTCCAGGAGGCTCCTTTGCAACCAGTGGGATTATGGGTACCACAACGGTGCCTATTTCTGCCGTGAAGCAGTAATTTGTAAGTATTACTGTGTTTCGGTCTGAAGAGCGCCGTAACTAGTGAAATTACTGGGCCAATGAGACTTAACATCTTATGTCTCAAGGTGACGAGCACAGTTGTAGAGCCGCTCAGAATTTTTGGGTTTACCAAGAATTCTAAGCGGCACTGCATTGCAATGGGCACGGCGCATCAATAACCATCACGCATCATTTATGTCAATAAAAAAAAAAGTTGAAAGAGCGCTCGAACGCTACCCGAGTGGTCGCAGGTTTGAGTCTAGCATTGTTCATAAATTTTGCTTACAAATTTAATACGACATTAACAGAAAAACCATTTTAGTAGCCCTTTCCGCATTTGTATTAATACAAACTGCTCTATCAATATCATGCTCTATGAAGATCAATCCATCATGGCATGTCTATTCGGACTGACGATGTTTCCGAAACTCTTGTACAAACTGAGTGTCGGAAAGAAAATATATTGTATACAAGTAGTTTATTTAGAAACTACTAAAATGACTGTTATATAGTTGAGCGGCAGCTATAAAATGTTTATTTTATACGCGTGTATAACTTAACCTGTGCAGTATATAAAATATATTATCCTCTTCTACACCTTAAAATATATTAATTGTTATATATTAAATTTATATTTTAGTCAAATAAAATTTTAAAACAATGTTTATGAGTGATGCGGGACTCGACTTCCAACTGAGCTATACTTTCGCGTGACGTATCGTCATAAAATCTTGTTTGCAAATCTAAACAATCACAAAACAATGCAATACCGACATCTCAAGTCAATTTCCTAATATGCAAATATTGGGGTTCAGCAGGTTATCAACTGTAAAGTAGATCTTGTAGATGAAGCCACAACCTGAGAGTTGAACAAAGCATACAGAGAGGTCGTGGGTTCAAGTTCCCCATCACTCATAAAATTTTGTATTTTAACTTTTATTTCCGTATTAATCCCAGAAGTGAGGGGTACTTTAAAAACATAAAAATTTGTTTATATTTTAGTACAGACTTAAATGGAGTTGCGAGTTCCTAAGAGGCCTAGCTATTTTTAGTAAAGCGTATCGTCACTATCGTAGATTTGGAATAAAAACGAAGTTAATCCCTCGTCTAGTATCAAAACATTGGGGTATCGGATTTTGAGTGATTGTAAATTCCGTGGTGATCGCGGAGGCAGAGCTAATTTGGCATCAATAATTGAGAGATAGAATCAAGACATTATACTAGGTAACCCACATAATATTATAATTATAATATTATCCTTATCTCTTTGGTGCACCCCATTATCAATTGCTCGATCCATTTGATCAGGTTCAACGCAGACCTGGTCAAATTATTGTCATGTAGTTTTTTGTGAATGGCTCGATTACATGAAGAAGATGACCGCGACCACGATGAACACCTCGTTATCAATGCAAATGTTCCGAATTCTGTATGGTAGAGTAATACATATGTTGATTATAAGAATAAAAAGCGCGTACACCATTCCTCTGCTCTTGCAAGAAAATGTAGGCGGCGGTGATCACTTAACACCGGTAGACCCGTACGCTCGTTTTCATAAAAAAATATAAGTGATAAAGTCTAGAATGCCATTTTTTTGAGTCACTTGAAATGATAAGTAATATCAAAGTCAAAGTGAAATAAACTTTATTCAAGTAGGCTTAAACTAAGCGTTCTTGCATCGTCTTTTAAAAATATTTAAGTAATTCAAATTACTGAATACCATATGTTTGTAAAAAGTAGAGCTCGTGAGGAGATAATACAAAAAAGTCTCCTACCAATCTCTTAATTCGATGAGTATTTTCCGAAAGTTGTAATATACATAATATTATTTTTTAAGATGCTGCATTCAGTATCATGTAAAGATAAAAAGCCTGTTAAAAATCAAATATTTCATAACAAATTAATTATAATAATATAAATTATCGCATATGGGATGCATCAATAATGAATTCAAGCTGTAAAGGTTGATCCTTTACCTTATATGATTGGATGCTTCCACCTGAATGAACATAATGTAAAGTTAGTACATTAGAGCGAGGAAAAAAAATATTCAAATTGTATTTCAGTAGTAAAAATTTAAGGCGAAAAAATTTAGTCGGCTGCAAGAATTCCACAAAGACGACAAATATTTTCCCTCCAAGATCCAGGTAAAAGGAATGGCGCTCACTTGATTCGTTTCCACAATAAGTTACAATCACAACAATTAGTTTCGCTAATGTTAATAGCCCACATTTGGAGTCCGCACACTTCCCCCGGTAGGGGCCGGGTTTACGCTATCAATCTTTTCGCCACATCATTTGTACCCCGCGTCCCGCGATTGAATTTCATTAATGAAACGCTTAGTGCAGATTGAATCCATTTAACTAAGAGTACGATCGCCAGTCTTTAATGTTTCCCAATTATTGCACTCCGAGACAAACATTCTTATAGTTATGTTATTAAAAGGAGTATTCAATAAAGACAATTTGCATTGCAATATTTATATTGCAGTTCAATGGATTGTTAATTTCCTCTGCATAAAGCCGAAGCCATCATCATCAACTATTGATTCTTCTTCTTCGTCAGATTACTCTTGACAGAGCAGTTGTGGTCACGTCGAACAATGAGCACGTCGCGTGCATGTCCGAAGTATCTGAGGATTCGCGTTCTGACTATAGATGAAAGCCTCTCTTTCACCTTAAGTTCTTCAAGTATCGAGACGTTTGTGCGGCTTTGAGTCCAAGATACTCGTAGCATTCGTGTCCAACGCCACATTTCTAGTGCGTCAATCCTTTGTCTCTCTCGTTCTTTGATTGTCCATGTTTCGGCATCGTATAGTAGTATGCGAAACACTAGAGATCTCACTATCTGGGCTTTAGTTGCTTTGGTGATATTCCTGTCCCGCCAAATCCTCGTCAACTTACCAATACCAATTCGCCTTTTGATTTCGTCTTCCGAGCCACCAACTATTGATAATACTTATTATATTGTTAGAATGACACGTCGAACGTCGAATTTTCTCGAGGCTTATGGAATTCGATAGGAGCCTATCGGTTCCTATCGCCGTAAAATAATATTGACCTGGACATATTATGTAGCTGTTCTACAAACAAGTTGGTACAAAACACCTTGTTTAAATACATTTTGTTTACTTTAAGCATATCTAAATTTTGAATTTGAAAAAGCTATAAAAACTCAGAAATATAATTTTAAGAGGAGGGGATTCAAGTTGAATGGTTGAAAATGAAGTATGCACCTTGGTAATATTCAACTTCGTCGATATATTGCAAAATATGTGTTGAATAAATAGCCAGTGTGGCACAGTCGAACAAAATATTTAAATAAAAATATAAGAAAATGTAGTTTAATAAATACGACAAGCAACGATATGATTACTTTACGAGAACATCTGTGCTTGACAGGACTAGATTCAAGCCGGTCATCAGGGAATATAACCACGAAAATGAATCATATTATATTGAAGAGTTAAATTAAATATAAATGGTACGAATATAATTTATATGAATAATGCAACTACTTGTAACTACATACTACAATATGTCAAATTTTTGTTTCGAAGTCCTTCTTCGATTATGTATATTCGGTTTTTTTTGGAGTGTTTTGAAAATGATAGCTGAGGCTCTAATGTAAGCTATCTAGGGGTATGGTTTGTCTTTAGCTATATGATGCACACAAACTAAAAAATATTTGTTTCATGTATTTTATGTACCATTACCATACCATTCACCACCTCTTTACAAGAGTGAGAGTAGTAAGTAAGAGATCTATCCTTACTTATTCCTTGCCTTCTGATTCTGATTTTGACGATACTTTCTCTAAGGGGTAGCTCATGTTATAAGGACCAACGCGAGCTATTACTGAATGATTGGGGTCGCACGATAAGAGCCTATGAAAATGACATTCAATTCAGTCTTTTATTTAATGAATGGATGGCGCCGTAGCTAGAGAAATTACTGGGCAAAATGAGACTTAAACATGTTATATCTCAAGGTAACAAGCGCAATTGTAGTGCCAGTCAGAATGTTTGGGTTTTTCAAGAATCCTGAGTGGCACTGCATTGTAATGGGAAGGGCGTATAAATAAACATCAGATAAACGTCCATCTCGTCTCGTACCTTATTGTCATTTTAAAAACAAAATCACATTTTAATTCGTTGAAATTGAATCATCAGCTACATTATCTATATCTGATGTTTTTAGAATACTGAAGTTCGATATGTTTGTTTCAGACCGTATCGATTTCTATGCTTCTGCGCTACGCTCACCACCAAATATTCGTATTTATAGGTAAGTACTTATTTCTAACTAATTTATAATAAATATTATGTCATATTATAGTTGCAATAAAATATCATACTTTTGATGAAGTTGAATTATTGGAGGTAAACCGATTTAGCCTAGCAGGTTTGCATCTCTGGAATAAGGCGTTTTATCGTCCTCCGTCTTGGATGTATCACTCTATCTTTCTTCGTATGATTCTTCGCCTCGAACGAAAACTTATCTATACTGTGTATCTATAAAAAATGTATGTTTTTATAAATCAAGAATACGCATATCAAAATACTACGAATATTTTGAAATGAAATTTGACATACTTGTAACTTGGATGAACACTTCGGATAGTTTTTATTGTTGGCGTGGCGTGATGACGCAATGAAGACTGCGCAAATTTGTAAAACGTTGTGATAGCAATGGTAACGTTGGTGTACATTCATCGATCGTTTTTGCGAAACGAAGAAGCCAGGGGTAGTATATTAAAATAATGAAGGTCCGTTTATTCTGCCACTCTTTTCCATAACTAAATTTTTTAGAGCTCTATCACTCACATTTGGGATAAAATATCAAATTCAAAAATTTTTCTCATTAAATTTTTTGTGCATATTGGGTAGGTCTGAGAATCGGACAACATCTATTTTTCATCCCCCTAAATGTTAAGGGTAGTCCACCCAAGTTTTTTTAAATATTTAGATAAATTATTTATTTTTTTATGATACAACCTTAAAAAATACATACAACTTCAAATTTTCACCCGTCTACGATAAACACCTATGTTTCTATCGCGATTTCTATATTATTCTGTTACATCCACAGATCCGCAATAAGGTTGCAAGATGGCAATAGATTTTTGTATTTATTACTTTATATGGCAATACAACGTTAGCTGGGTAAGCTAGTAATACTATGAAAATAACTAAAGTATACTAGTCGCGCCGTATTTATGTCAGTTAACCGTCCAATTTTCTTTACCGCATATGCTGCAGAACTAAGCCTATTCGCCAATCCTTGAATATGGGGGCCCATTGCAATTATTAATTATATCCATATGTATATTTGAATTACACGCGCGCGGAATTCGAAGAGAGATTTTGGAGATTACCCGTACAACACTTTTAGCGGTCAAGCTAAATGTCCGACGACGTATCAGTTGGCTGATGTAGATGGCGCCATAACTGAAGACTGACATACTGAGATTTATGCATGATGCGTCTATATAAGAACGGTTAACTGATACCGGTTATCTAGCGTTAGTAGAGTTCTGGTGTCGTATGTTCATATCATGCAAGGTCCATAATCTAGGGTACAAATATTATTTTGAAACAACTATCATAATTATGCCCAATATATTGTGATTTCTCAAGTAGTGGTGCGGTGCAGGAGAGTATAGGGGGTACTGATCACTTACCATTAAGTTACCCATACGGTCGTTTCTCCTTCTGTTCCATAAAAAAATATCAGCACAGCTTATTAAAAAAAAGTCTTCCAATACATAGATCGAGTCATTATTTAATTGCTCTTCTGCATCCTATTTAACAATATTAATTTGCCTTTGTAAAGTGCTGCGGCAGTGGCAGTGAAAAAAGTTAGAGCAAGTGGTAAAATTAAAGGTAAAAGTTCCCGGCCTTTAGGAGATAGAAGAGTGAAAACAAATCTCAGTGCAAATTAAATTTCTCATCTCGGGAGTTATTAAAATTTAAAATTAAGACAAA
Organism: Leptidea sinapis; assembly: GCF_905404315.1. Classification (NCBI taxonomy): domain Eukaryota; kingdom Metazoa; phylum Arthropoda; class Insecta; order Lepidoptera; family Pieridae; genus Leptidea; species Leptidea sinapis. The sequence continues at coordinate 11,481,194 of NC_066289.1, read as the reverse complement.
GGGCATGGTAAGTTTGTTTCTTCCTAATAAATATACCCTGTTAATACACGGTGCAATTATGAGTTGTCGGAATGAATTCTGTGAAAAATTCTCGAGTTGTGAGCCGGCTCAGCGGCAATCTCTTTGTAATAACAATAATTGCGAACAGCGCCCGGGGCTTCCCACCCACCGCCTCCATGGCTGCTGAAAAATAAAAAATATAACTGGCTGGATTTACCTAGCGCTTGGCTCTCTTTGATCCGTCGACAATTAGCAGATAGGGATCGTTTGTTTCTTTCCCAAGTCGCTCCAATAAGCGGTGGCCGCGGCGCTACGGTACCAGCCACTTGGATTATAGTGTCAATTTGAACATTGTTTTATATCGCAAACAAATTAAAGCAACAATTTTTCAGAGCCATTACCGCAAGCTCCGGGAGCACTGATAAGACGGAATTACCTTTGTGTTTTTCTGTTGCCCCCGCTCTAATGGAATTGTAAATGTTTTAGTGTAGATTAAATTGTTCTATTAAGTGAAAATGAAAATATAAGTACTATGTTAATGTGTTCTTATAAAATAATTTAGTTCTCGGGTATTTTGGGGACGTAAAGCTTCTTTAAGATTAATTATCCTTCAGAGGTCTATAAATTAAATGTACAGTTTTTTTTCTCTTCACACGCACCTTAACGAATGTTTGGTTTAATTGTAGAGGAAGAAAGCCGAGGCGTATATTTTCTTATGTATGACCACGTTAAAATTTTTACAGAGTAGTCGGATTTTAATAATACTTTCTTTATTGAAAAGAGTTTCCCTCGAAGTTGGTACCATAAAAATTTGAAAAAGATCCCACCATTAGGGTAAGAAAATAGTGTCGTAATGTATGACCACGCATAACTTTTGACGGAATAGTCCGATTATGATAATATTTTTTATTGGATAGGCTAGGTATACCTCGAATTAGCCCCATATAAATTCGGAATATCCTACACTTAGGATGGGAAATTAGAGGTGGTTTATTGCTCACTCACAGATTTTAATGCTGAGTTGTATTGAGTTGTTACATATTAAAAAATCTCACGACTAATGAGCTTTAGGCCTGTCAGTCTCTTGTGTATAGACCTCTCAGTCTTCGCAATTCTGCTAAAGCTAGGAAAGCATCGTCTGGCTTGTGTAATACCTTATTTGGCTCTAGATCAGTAAAAGCAATAATAATGGGAGGCTCCTTTGCACCGGATGTCGGCTAGATTATGGGTACCACAACGGCGCCTATTTCTGCCGCGAAGCAGGAAAGTGTAAGCATTACTGTGTTTCGGTCTGAAGGGCGCCTTAGCTAGTGAAATTACTGGGCAAATGAGACTTAACATCTTATGTCTCAAGATGACGAGCGCAGTTGTAGTGCCGCTCAGAATTTTGGGGGTTTTCAAGAATCCTGAGCGTGACCAGTTTGAGTTTTGTTGAAAACTCCACGGTTGATTTTTCAAATCTGTATTGTTGAATTTTCTCAAGTTGATCTGAGGTAGGCTCTCTGCATGAGTCTTCACGCATCCCAAACGATGACCCTGATGATGACCATCTTTCCAAACACTTGCGAAGCTGTTTTAGAGCGATGGCTTTTGAATTTGCGGTTGATTTTGCTCTTCAATAGCTCTTTTTTAACGAGTAAACAGGACTTTTTTCTCTGCGCTTTACCCTTGTATCGGGACAATAAATGTCAGAGGAGATTGATATGTCTCGTACCTATATCGACTTACTTATAGTAAGTCTGAAAGAAAAGGGAAACTGTGCTTGAAGAATCTATTGCACTGATATCATATATATTGTTCTTTATATTCGTTATTTATAATCTAGGATCTAAAGAATCATTGAGAGCAAAATTCAAAAGAAATTAACATCTTGACAGTTGCTTCTCAATATTTTCTTGATAATGTAATGTGTAGGCACATAAGTGAATTTGCTAGAAACTGTCATAACCATAATATTAACACCAGGAACAGACATAAACTTATAATGCCTACTACTGGGCTAAGTCGAGTAAGTAAGTCTTTTATGGGGTTATTCAAAAGAATTGTTAAAAAACGTTTGTGTGGTAAAGGTTACTATAACATAAATGAATTTCTTAATAATACCACAGATTGGCAGTGGAGCGACCCCCCTTTAGGCTATTAAATCTTATATCTTTAAACGAGCAATTCTTGTAAAAGTATATATATATATATATATATATATATATATATATATATATATATATATATATATATATATAATCGATCTAGCTAGGTTTCAATTTAAAAAAAATGGTTATATCCATGTTTGAATGAGAAACAGCTACAATAACATTAGAATACAAACGTAAATTTCGCCACTATATACAAGACTATTATAGCTCAGATGGGACATTGGGTGATCCGGAAAGCAGAAGACCCCGGTTCGAATCCAGATGTCCTATAAAATTTTTTTTATGTTCAAGTTTTGTACATTCTTAAAAATCCGAGCAAGGCTCGGTCGTCCGGATATTAATAAATTTAAGTGTAAAAATAAAAAGCCCGCTGAGTTTGTTACGCCCGTTCTTCTCAGGTCTGAGGCATTCGTTTTGGAATGGGTGGTAGTATTTGACTTTCAATAAGTGATGTCACATCCTATTTTGAATAAAAGTATTTGAATTTGTTACAAAGTATGTGATCTTAAATACATTGTAATAGATAAGATAAACATAATCTGTGTCAGTTATTTGCACCTACACTCTTCCGCAGTAACACGCCCGAGTTGTACTCGCACGCTCCGCGCTATTCCATATTTCACAGTAATGTAGCTCGTTAAGCGTATTATTGGCATCCGGGATTTACGTGTCACCAGATCGTTAGTTATTTGCCGTCGGACTGCCTCGCCGCTAACTCGTGTTGTCATTATCCCAGTACACCTGAATGGATTTTAATTAACTGATGTATCAGCGATGAATTCAATTATCACTGTTTTTGTGATTTTCCGGCTGACAATTACGGGGACAGAGGCACAAAGAGCATTGCTCCGTATTATTAGCTCGCTTCAAAATGAGTAATTAATACGCTGTTGTGTAGGTTTTGAAGCATAGCAAGTGTTGAGATTTTTAGTAATGAATTACAGGGTTCGAACAAAAAGCCTTATTAGAACGGGTTGGACATTTGGAGCCAAAATAATAATTTACTGACTTTTCTCCACTCACCTGTATAATAAATACCCATTGGATAGGCTATTCCATATGTTTGACAACAAATTTTTTGTGCCTATTTGAAACGCCACTGGCGAGCGTCTAGAGAACTAATTTTGACGTATAATACAAATGGCTGCGATACTCTGAAGTATTTTTGCATTTTGAATTCATTTCGTTCGTCTTCCGTCTTATTTATACTTCAAGAATCAACGTAATAAAGTACACTTTTTTTTTGTAAATATTTTTCCATCATCTATCGATGTTTGCTGTGGTTGTCATCACTAGTTTTAGTACTGCAGACTCTCGCTATATGGCCAACAGCGCCAAAATGGCGAATATCAAACAGGCACAAAAGCAATTTGACGTAGAGTAGACGTAGACGAGTTAGTAGTAGTAGACGCCAGTGCTTTTCTCTATATACGTATATTATTTATACATCTATACGAATATTATAAAAAAAAACCTGTTCGTATGTTTGAAGTATAATGATACAATTCTAGTATATGTTCAAAGTGGACGTTCAAGCCAATTGAAATTGTCCATTTTATAAATAGAGTTAAGTTAAGATTCAAAATAGATTAAAACGGCATGGGCGTGGCTTTAACCATTTGGTATTTCCTTACATCTCAATACCAGTTAAATTCGATGGCAAGTGTGCAAAACTGTCCAAAAGCAGTTTAAGCGCCACATTTTTTCAATTGAGATAATAATCTTAGATTATTTTTATGTAGAAGCAGAAAAAACTTCAGAAAATATTACTGAACAATTTGAAACAATTTTTAAAACCATTAAATTGTAATGGTTAAAATTAGTTTCAATTGACTTTTTTTGAAAAATATCTATATATCAGAGTTACCCCCAAGTCACGCCTAAAGAAGTTTTACTTCAAAAAATATTTGGCTATTTATTTGGGATTTTTCCTTAAACTTTCACGTGATTCTATCATGTGAATATTTCCCTCCGTCTTTTGTTGAAAATCAACACACAAAAATATACAAATTAATTCCTGAAATTTCGCAAAATCAAAGTACTAAAGGCGAAAATTCTAAGAAGATTTATATCTCTAAGTAGCGCCCACTTTGAGTTTGAAGAATAAACTATTGAAACTCACAATATCGGATGAGGGCTGTTCAATGAGATCCAACCGGTTACCATGGCGACTTATCCCGAGATCTCTTGTTATTGAAAAATATGATAGGGTAAAACGCTGGTAAATTTATTATTTCGCCAATTTGCGCACGAATTCGTGTTTTGTATACATTTAAGATTTTTTCCAACGTATAATTCCTAGAATGAGTACGCGATGTCCGTTCTCTCTATTTTTATATTTAATATGAAATTCATTCACGACTTAATCTTCTGTACATATAAATAAAATTTGAGTGTCTGTTTGTAATATTTCAATAACCGTTTTTAACATGTATATGAATATATTTACAGAACATACACCAAATTTTTTTTTTTTACAATTTTTGTCTGTTTGTCCGTCTGTTTGTTCCGGTTCGCCAATCTCTGGAATGGCTGGACTGATTTTGACGGGACTTTTATTGGCAGGTAGCTCATGTAATAAGTAGTAACTCAGGCTATTATAGGCGTTTATTTTAGAAAAAATCTTTTATGTTAGAAAAATAAAGTAATGTTGCAATGTCCAAGAAACGGTCCCTAAAAATAATTTATATGGCAAAACAACGTTTGCCGGGTCAGTTAGTAATATATAATTTCCGTGTACTAGTAGTTCTAGCTGTAAACAAAATAGATGAATAAGTAAAGTGATAACTAGGTTTGGCACATTGCGGTGTTGTACTCGAACCCGTATGACTGTGAGATTAGCCCCCTTATTCATAATAGTCTGCTAACTTAAAGCATTGCTAATTCTCACTCTATCTTCTTCTATTGACCTAAGTCAGAATAAGAAAAAATACTCCTTAGCGGCTGTTTAAAGTTAGCGGACCATTATGAATATTGGGGTAGATGTTTAACACTGAGTCGGAGCTCTAACTCGAGTTCCACGAGTCCAGAAGCTGCCTTTAACGCATAACTCGCACTGTATCATCCACCTTACATGAAACTCAGAGGCACCTTACAATAATCATCGTAAATTTGTAATTTTTACCCGATATCGAAAACAAGTGGAGGCTAACAATTGGACTGTATATTTTTGTTAATTACCTTATATTTCCGGCGTTTATGGATTTATTTGAAAATTTCGTGTGAAAGCGTATTTTTGAATTGGGGGTATTTTAAAAATCAAATCAGATAATGGTCACTTACTAGTGTATACATTATATAGTTAAGAAATATCAACTTGAAACATGCATTATACTTGAAATAAAGTGAGAAATCCATATTTCTACAATATTTTTAGTGGGTACAAGTTCAAGTGTTCCAGAATCCTCATCCTAATGCGGCACTGCATTGTAATGGGCCGGGTGTATCAATTACCATCAGCTAAACGTCCTGCCCATGTCGTCCATTGTCATATTTCTATATGACAATATTTTCTAATATCAATTAGTTTTAGAGAAAAAATATTTTCTATTTTAAGTTGCAGTGTTTTACAGTAGGCGTGCGTATTCCTGTTAAAAGGCGGTATTTTTTGTTATTTATTTAATTTTATGTTATTTATTACAACCAGTTTCTAAAATACACTCTCGTGTTTCAAGTTCACATTTAAACGATCTATAAGTAAGTATAATACTTGTAAAGTGAAAAATTCAAACGACTGATCATCTTAATGAATTTGACTATCGGACGATGAATAAAAAAGATTTGTGTTAATTTCTTGAAGTTTTAACAATAATGTTGTTTGAAATCTTATATATACTCTTGTACATTTCTGATATTAAATTTTAGCTTAAAATAAAATATTTTTGCTTTTAAATTTTCGTATTAAATGCGAGAATATATTTAATATGTAACATAATACGGGGACAAAAGATGATTGTGGGAAAAATATTATGAACTGTGAGCCGGTTCACCTGTTTGATTCACATACGGTAGCCGATTAGCTATTGTGTCGCGAACATTCAATCCTGCAAAGGAAACGTTCGGAGGACGCGCGTGTAATCTCTACTCTCGTCGATTGTGCGGCGCTCGTCATTCGGTACACACGGAATTAAGGTAGCCCCTTTGTTGGATGCCCGCTTGTCTATAAGCATTTCTCCACGGCACTCCTTATTTCACGTCTATGGTTTTTAGGGTTACGTACACGAAAGTTATCCAGCGGAACTCTACGTCCAAGAGTCTGTCAGCGAGCTGTATCACATTAACCGTTAATTGTTAGAAAGCAAAATTACTGATATAGTCTGCGATATATATGTCGCATCAGCAAGATATCAATATTGCGAACTTCAAAATGTCCGCCATGTAATTAAAACGTTTTTTTAAGAACATAGTTTGTATCTCGTTGGTATGGGTGGGCGCTTTTTTATGCACTTTTACAAAAATTATCTTACCCCAAACTAGGTATGGCCTGTGCTATGATTCGCAAGACACCGTTATATTTAATGCGATATACATAAATACAAATAACCATGAATGACTCGGTAATAATCATCCATATTCATCATAATATGTTTGTCACAGCTGCCTCGGCGTCCATAAAACGTTCTCCTTGAAGCTTTTCTTTTATTTTCGGGAATAAATAAACATCGCAAGGTGGACTATACGGCGGGTAATTCCACGGGTGACGTCGCCAACTAGTCGTTCGCTCGCCTGGCGGTATCAACGATGCATTGTAGTGTTGAAGAAGGATCCTACTGCCTAGGTCGTTTCTCCCGAACTTTTTCCAAGACAAGTGGCAAACATTTGTTAATATACCACTGTGCAGTAACAATCCTTTAAAACAGTATTCGCAGAATGACCTGAACGAGGCCACCATATATTTTCCCACGCTTCGATCTCACTTCACTTTAGTAAGCAGACCGTGTTTTGATTTCGGGTTGTATGTCAAAAGTCATGACGTTGAATTCGTGCTAACGTGACACACAAATTTTAACTTGCTGCTAAATGCAGATGACAAATGAATAGAATACATTCTTCATATTATTGGCAGAGTTACATTTTCAAAATTTAAGCTTACTTTTCTAGTAAATTGTCTACAAGCGGCCAGTTCTAAAAAGTTTCAGTGTACCTTCGTATGTTTGACATGTCAATGTATTGTAATCATTTCGACCCTTTTGAAGAACTCAATATCACTTATAGTTTGAAACTAAATATCATGTAATGAAGCTTTGAGTTTGATATTCGATTTCGAATGCGCATCTATTTGTTTAGGTGGATAGAGATCATATTTTAAACTACCTTTAGAAATATTTATGTGGTAAAAAATTGGGTTTTTATTTATAGTTTAAAATTTAGTCGGCGGTAAATACGTATCGTGTATCTTGAATCAGTGTCCCCGAGAACCTTGGAAACAATATCGATGTTGTGGTAGTGATAATATTTCTCGGCTGCCGTCTTTGATTTAAAATATGATCCCTTATTCGTTCAGAACTACCCCGAGAACCTTGAAATCGATATCCATGTTGTTTGTTACAATGGTAATTTTGTGCGACGGCCATCTTTGATTTCAAGTATAATCCGAAATTCATTCTCAACTGTCCCGAGAACATAATTCTGCACGGATTCCATATTGCATTTCCAAAATGATCCCAAAGATCTCTACTGCTCTGAGAACTTCGGAAACAATATCCATCGCGGCGGCCATCTTGGATTTAAAAAATTTTCTCGATATTTGTTCTGTACTACTCCGGAAACCTTGTCAAACGATATCCAAATTGTTGATATCATAATTTTATCATGTCGTGACGTGCAGCGAATTCTAAGATGTTTCTTCCTTCTCTATTAGAAATTCCGAATTCGCCAATTGATATTTTATGATATATATCTATATCTGCGCTATTGAGTTTGCGCGGCGCTTATCTTAGATTACGAATTTTCGGGATGAAAAGTACCTAACCTTTTTTTTCCGTACAACTGACAAACAAACAAACACAGTCGCATTTACAACATTCGTAAGGATTAGTTGTATGTTTTCAGCATTAAGTATCAGCTATCCATGGACCGATTACTCGAACGTATGAACGTAAAGACAACATATTTACATTTAAATTGAGAGAACTGTAACCGAATAGCAATAATAATCATTGGTTTTAATCCTTTAATAATAATTTTTGAATTTAGGCTGAGAGTTTAAAAAGATATAGTATTGTAATTTCAATTACCCAAGGTATATAATTACAACCTGAATAATTAAATAAAAAATTCAGTCACAATTGGCCATGTTTTGTAATGTAATGAACAAATTATAATCAACAATAGTACAGTAAATACGTTACCATAAACGTTATAATGAGCAGATGATAAGCCTTTTATGTCGCTAATGGGTAATATAAAAAATAAGCCTGTAAGTACAGTCTTACGGCAGAAATGTTTTGTTTTCCTTAATGAATTACAAAACATGATATCAGGTTTGTGAGAGCTGGGGATAATAGATTCGCGCCTTTGTTGTATACGCTGTTTTTGGCCGACGTCTATTTTGTTAGGATCACTCAATACAGTTAAATTTTTGATTTACGATTAACTATTTGTAATATAGATTAAAATAAAAACGTAAAATGTAAGGCAATCAATACTGCTATATATTAAAAACTTCATTATTCAGCTATTTCATATAATAATATTAAATTTTTAAATGGGTTTCGGTGTTAAAGAAAACAGAATTGCAGTGATTAGCCTTAAGATAGTGTACAGCCGTTGGTATTTTTTTTAGATATAAAAGATTTGCATACTTGTATAAACAGATATTCCAATAACTGTGTCCTTCCTTTGTCGAAGGCCATAAAAGATCGGCGTGCTTCCAATGCTGTTAATGCCAGAATTCCCTCTCAGAAGTTGAATGTTCTGCTAAGACGTTCGGTGTGTTTGTTGGAACAGGGCGTTCCCTTAAAAAGTTAGGCTCAAGTTAGGGCCATAAACAATAGTATTTGTTTTTAAGTAGTTAGGTTATACAATATTTCAAAACCTGCAATATTATTAGACCAGGGTCCACGATATCATTTCATGTACATACGCTGTAATCCTGTATTTATATTTGTGATTATTTAAAATAAACCCGTGTGATGGCTATGAGCATGTTGTGCTCTGTTAAATTCAACAGCACTTTGTCAACGCCGAGTGTTTAATTAACCGTAAGTCGACCGAACAGCCGCGGATTAGTAACAATGCGAAACATGAGGTTACATGCCCTGTGTGGATCGGGCTTTCAAACGTATATATATATACAATACTCTCGTTTATCTCGTACTAGAGTATGTTTCCATAGATCTAAATAAGTAATTCGACTTGGATGACCTGATGTTGCCTTTTTTTATTTAATAAGAACCGAAATTATAAAGCTGTTCATAACTTTTTTTAAACATCACGAGAAACATAAAATTTACTTAGATTCATGGGTTCATACCTCAAAAACACATAAAAAAGAAGGGTATTTAATTTATATGGCAAAACAACGTTTGCCGGGTCATTACTTGTTATTTATAAATTCATTCGGGTGAAGTTTAATGGTAAAATGAAAAGAAATTAAAAAAACCAACTTTAAAAAACTTAAAAGTATGAAATGACTTAAAAAAGATTTAATTAAATACACCTCTTATGCAAACCTTTACCTTTAATATTAATAAAATACTATTATTTGTACCACCTATTGATAGATTTGAAGTCGGTATTAAGCTCTAAACAAAATAAAACTTAATATTATAAACTTACTGTTATTATCAACGAAATCTGCCCGTTTGGGTTGTTATGTTCTAGAATCTAGACGAAGCTATCGAGCTCAAAGTTACGCGTGGCAAGTGCATGTACTTAAAAAAAACCTATATAAGTACCTACTATTACATTGTGAATGAAGAATTTTCCCATACAGAAAGTGCATCTTTCAATTGATTAAACTGACCTCAAAATTTTAAGCATTGTATTAAGACTAATGGAGATCATTTTGAATGATCTAATTATTTTATTAATGTATCAAAACGAACGAATGCTAGAGTAATAAATGTTTTATGCAAAAAAATATTATGCTTGTGACAATACGTATTTGTGTCAATATTTATGGCTTTTTTGTCACATATTAAGATTGAAGTACCTCTTCAGTTGCTATATTTAGCACTTGTGTGGAATATTACTGAAATATTCTTAGATAAACTAAGTATCGGTTAAATTTATTCTAAAAATATCGTTCAGGAATAAGTTAGCAGCGGTGCGCAGTTGAATGTGCTATGTTTGTAACTAGTTTCTTGAAAGGCTTCACGTTCACGGTTTGCTTTCTCGGGAAAATTGGTTTTGCTTCTAGAATGTTATTTTGTTATATATACACAATTTAATTCCAAATATTTAAAAATCAAATTTACATGAATTTACCTTCACAAACTAAAGAGAAGTTACACAAATAAACTAAAAACAAAATTTTATAAACGATGCGGGACTCGAATACGCGACCTCTCGCGTTCCATGCGAGCGCTCTTTCCAACCGAGCCAACCGTTCGAGTGACGTATCTGCATAAAATCTTGTATACTTTGTTATACTCTCAGGTTGTGGCTTCATCTACAGGATCTACTTTACAGTTGATAACCTGCTGCTGCTTCGGTATTTGGGGGAATTTTATTTCAGTTTTATTTGTCTAACTAATCCCAGAAGTGAGGGTTATCATTTTAAAAACATAACAAATTGTAAATACGTAAAAAATAGAGAATTATGAATTTATTTTTTCATAAATACATTTTAGTCTTATATAAATTAGGAATCGAAGGAAATTAGACCTCACGTTTGTATTTCTATATATTTTTTAAACATCTGTACAGATGTTTCCTGCATCAACTTTTGTTAAACTGTGATAGAAAACAAATAGATAAATAGAAATTAACAAACGAAAAATATACATATATATGTGTTTGTCATAAATTGGTCACACGTTCTTTAGTTATGTACCACAAGTAACAACTAAGCAACAATAATCTGCGTCAGCGCACCTGAATGCGATTTGTTTTTGCGGATAATTGCTAAATTTCGTAGATTTCTTTTTAATGAAAATAAGGGATGAGACGAGCAGGACGTTCAGCTGATGGTAATTGAAACGCCAACGCTAACGCCCTACGCATTACAATGCAGTGCCATTCAGGATTCTTGAAAAACCCTGAAAAAAAAATTCTGAAAGACACTACAATTGGGCTCGGCACCTTGAGACATAATATGTTAAGTCTCATTTGCCCAGTAATTTCACTAGCTACGGCGCCCATCTGACCAAAACACGGTAATGTTTAAACACACGGCACAAATAGGCGCCGTTGTGGTACCCATAATCTAGCCGGCTTCCTGTGCAAAGAAGCCTCCGACTGGTAAAAAAATAATTTATACGTCTAGTTACGTCTATTTCAATTTGTATTTTCCTATTTGTTGGATGCAATTAGGTACTAATTGTGACAGTAATTGCGACCCCTATGTTCACGAAGCATCCTTACATAAACAATGAACTCAAGCTCTAACACCCATATTCTAAGTCGTAAACTCATGATTTCCTCGACTCGACTCAACCTCACTGAGGGGTTTTCACATTCACGGTTGTCATTTTTGTCCTTACCTCAAAGAAGTTCCTCACTCGAGGTGAGTTTGAGTCGAGCTACCAACTGTCAAATGTAATGTTGATCGCCATCTACCTTGAGGAAGTTTATAAGTAATTGTTAGCTACAAAAGATATTATTTCATTAATTTTTTATAATGTCTTTCGAAAGTTTTATTGAATATAATATGTACGTTACGACTACTTATCGCGACGATATTTACGAGATTCAGAAAATCCGATGGAAATTTATGATGAAAATGAATTTCGAATAAGTTTCCGCTTCACCAAAAATATTGTGGAAAGCTTTTTGTTACCCCTGCTGTTCCAAAATACTGGAGACAGCAATCGTGGATTGCCGATTCCACCCGTGATCCAAACCTTAAAGCTTAAAGCCTTACGATTTTACGCAACTGGAAAGGAAGGTTGATGCATCCAATATAAGAACATTCATATTTATTCTTTATTACTTTGTATGTAATAATTATATATTGTTTAAACACGACTCATATATTGGATGCAGCACCTTACAAACTACACTGGCCTTCAAAAGTAAGTATCACACTTTTAAAATTGGGATAACGTCTTAAGTTCACAAGATATACTTTCGAAATAAAAAGGACTCCAAAGAGAATTTAATTTTGTACATAAAAACTTTATAGTCGGTAACCTTCTTTTAAGAATTGGCTGAAAAAAAACTTCAAAAACAAAACCATTACTTTTTCAAAGTGGACGTTTCCGAATTACAATTTTACCATTCACATTTTTCTTTCTGTTTTATTTTTTTTCAAGATCGATGGGTCTTGTTTTAAAAATTTATGCTAAAAAGCACATAACATTTATTTATCATGAATCTTTCAGTTGAAGAATGTGCTAGGATCATGGCTTTTCTGGAACTAGGCATCAGTATGCGTTGCACTGCAAGAATGGTGGGTGTGACGGTACGAACGGTCCCGAAGGTAAAGCGAAGGTACGAAGAGACTGGGCAACATCTGAGGAGACCTTGTAATGGCAGACCCAGGTGTACCAGTGCCCGACAAGATTGTTATATTATTTCCACTGTGTTAAGAAATCGCCACTAAAATGCAGTTGAAGTCCAGCAACAGCTACTTCAGACCCGGAGGGACTACATTAGTGACATTACAGTGAGAAGAAGACTTGCTGTAGCAATTTTGAAACCCCGAAGACCAGCGAGTGGCCCAAAACTCGAGAGACAGCATCGAGTAGCGAGACTGCGATACGCCCGTGAACACATGCAGTGGGATGAAGAAGAATGGTCAAGAATTTTGTTTGCAGATGAGTTTCGATTCTCCCTTTACACTTCTGATGGAACGCGAAGTGTTTACAGGCGACCTGGTGAGCGATACCTTCAAGCCTGCATCTCTTCTGAGTCCAATGCGGTGGAGGCAGTGTACATGTATGGGCTGGCATATCTTGAGAAGGTCGCACAGAGCTAGTAGCCATAGAAAATGTCACCCTCACTGGGCAAAGATATGCTCAAGAGATTCTCAATGAGTATGCAGGGCCGTATTTAGCAAATATGGGTGATGGATCGATGCTGATGCATGATAATGCCCGGCCACACACGGCTCATATCGTACAAGAGTATATTCAGGAGGTCGGTATCAGCGTGATGGCTTGGCCATCAAGTAGTCAGAAATCGCAGACCACCACCTACTACCCTCAGGGCACTAAAGCAGGCCCTGGTAGAAGAATGGGAGAATATTCCCCAACATCGGCTCCGAAACCTAGTGATCAGTATGCCAAACCGGCTCGAAGCTGTAATCAGAGCTCGAGGAGGCAATACCAGTTATTAAAAATTAAATAACATGTAATACATTTTAGTTGAATTTTTTTACACTAAACTAAAAATGTCTATTTTCATTGTTTTATCTTTTTTAAGTTAAAAATGTTACTAATGTATAATTTTAGTTTCTAAGCATTAAAGCCTATAAAATTTGCAACAAAACGTTTTTAATCTTAAATCTCTACCTTCTATAGTTAAGAAAAAAAATTAATTTGAAACGTGTGATACTTACTTTTGTAGGCCAGTGTAATTTGTTATCTATATTACAGCCATTGCATCTCTATTTGATTGAAAAGAGTGTCCGTCGAATTTCCCAACCTTTTACGAACATAATATGGTAAACTCAGTAATTTAAATGAAATATCTGTAGTGACGATTCAATAGCGCTCAGTTTAAGCCTAATTGAATCAAGTTTATTTGAGTTGACTTGACTTTAACACCACCTGACAAATCGCGAGTGACAGACGTAGTTTGTCAGGCACACTGAAGTATTATTCCTGGCCTGTTTTATCGGTTGTCTAACAGCAAGACACTATCTAGACGTATTAATTATCGAAGCTAAAATTAAACATGAACCCACCAGTGAAGCGGGCAGATAAAGTATGTATAGCGGGTACGAAATTCCCTTTGTGAGCTCTTAGTACCCAATCCATACTGATTTATATGGACAACTTCTACGGTAAAATACAGAGGATTTCAATATTTTTAACCGACTTCAAAAAAGCAGGGGTTCCAAAAATATCAATAATCGTAACTAGAATTTGATTGTATAAAAATACGCATTAATTTTTATACTTTTTTGTGGATAATATATGTATTGTTCAGGAATAGTGTTTTTGAAGTCGGTTGTTTTTTTCTTAAAGATTTTTTTTTCATTAAATATATATCAAACAATTATTGACGCATACATGAATCTTATAATAAATTCAACGTAAGCTACTTCAAACTTTTTATCTTTAAAAATCTTTTAGTATTTACTTCAGTAAACAAGTCTCACTTACCACCATTGAATGTTTTTACAGTGATATATATATATATTTTTTTTTTGATATATATTGTATTACTTTTCAAAAGAATCGAAAATTACAGTATCCCCACGGCGTAATTTAAGAACTATTACAACTATCTCATATTATCGTTAAGGCAAATCAGATAAAGCCAGGGCATGTTGCTAGTATGTCTAGATTGTATAACAGAATACGAGACTATTGTAAGACTTGCAAGAAAATAAAAAGCTTACCGTTCGTTAACTTTATAATAATTCTGAGATTTTTTATTCCAAGCTAGCAATTTTCTTCCTGAATAATAACTTAATGTTGTTATTGTGTTGTATTCTGTGAAAATTTAATAATAATTGAAGCGTAGGTTTTTCCAATCCTTTAAGTACCCAATTAGCGAATTCTCTTGCTATAAGGCGATTTACTCGGTAATTTTCTCAATTATTCGATGCTCCAGTATAGCATTTTTATAACGAAGCGTATTTCTGACGGGCGGAGATTAAAATATATAAATAGATATATGTATGAAAATATTGTAATAGCTAGCCAGATTCGATAAATACTCCTGTCATTCATTGCCCTCCAGACGGTGTTATGAAAATAGATATGCCTTTTCAAATGTTGCCTTGTGGGATATTCAAAGCACGTCAAAAAACATAATTCACAAATCTGTCAACACATATTTATTTTCATGTTATTTAGATTTTACGAACAAACGTAGCCATCGTTTAAAATTATGCTTAATATAATTTTAGTTCGGGGGACTGCAACACAATAATTATTTTATTACATATCAAATGCAAAATGTCTAATAAAGACAACAGATGCAAACTATCAATAACAAAATTTAAAAAGAAACACACACCTATGAAAATACTAATATTATACTATAATATTTTGCGCTTGTATATTAAAGGAAGCCATACATACTATATCTAGTAGCTATATATACTGTTCACACACACACACACACACACACACTTATTTGATAATAGGTCGTAATTAACTTTCATTATCATAATATTAGTAGGAGAACCACCACCAGTAGTGGGCAGGGCACATAGATCATAGACGGACAGATGGCCGTTGGGGCAGTAAAGTCCTCGTATGGCGACCACGTACCGGAAGACGCAGTGTTGGTACCCCCACAAGATCTGGTCAAGATCGCCGGAATACGTTGGATGAGGGCAGCTCATTACCGATCGTCGTGGAAATCTTTGGGGGAGGCCTTTGTCCAGCGGTGGACGTCTTCCGGCTGATGATGATGATGATGATCATAATATTTTTATTATTGATTCTGTTTCTATTTGTATATAAACAGTACAATATATTCTCATTATAATAACCTTAGATAATAGATAGATTGAGTCTCTTGCTGTTAGACAACCGATAAAAACAGGCCAGGAATATAATATAGTGTGAGTGACAAGCTACGTCTTACACTCGCGATTTGTATGACACTTTGTGTTAGCGTGCGTGCATTACTCAAATAGAGGTTGTTTCTAAACAGTCTTTTTCACAGCTGTCATAGTCTATCTAGACATAAAAATAATCTAAAATAATAACCATATCGTTAGACTGCCCGGTGACTTGTAGAGCACAGATCTTAATTACTTATTTCAAGTGACAGTCTCTCGCAATGCAATTCTTGTCTAAACAGTATCTGAGATTAGCACATGTAACTATATTTCATTTCTTTATTATATTTCATATTATTATTTTTTCCGAAAATAAGGGACGAGACGAGCGGGACGTTCAGCTGATGTTAATTTATACGCCCTGCCCATCACAATGCAGTGCCGCTCAGGATTCTTGAAAACCCTAAAAATTCTGAGCGGCACTACAACTACGCTCGTCACCTTGAGACATGAGATGTTAGGTCTCATTTGCCCAGTAATTTCACTTGCTACGTCGCCCTTCAGACCGAAACACCGTAATGTTTATACATTACTGCTTCACGGCGGAAATAGGCGCCGTTGTGGTATCCATAATCTAGCTGGCATCCTGTTAAAAGGAGCCTCCCACTGGTGAAGTTGAAGTGGTTTATTTTAAAATATATTAAAATCATTAGTTAAAACTTTAACTAAAATTTTTATAATTAATTTGGTTCCAGCCTATTTTGAAACGTATTACAAAAAAATGTATACGGATATTATTCTCGGGCAGCTTTCATGCTTGTGGGTTATTAGGTTCCTTGATGTTATGCTGCTCAATTAGAGTTAACAATCGTTTAGAGTCTGTTTTAATGCCGATCTGCCTGCTGCTTCTATTGTTTTCAGCGTCAAGTATCATTGAATACTTGCATAGAGCAATTTGGACAGAGAAAACTAAGTGCATATGTGAAATAAATATATTTTTGTCTATTCAGCTCAATAACTGTTTTTTTTTTTTATAATCATTTTAGTATAATTTTTAATTGTGGTCTTGGAAGCTAAATTGCGCGGGATTCATCACCTGCACTCAGATGGGCATTTGCTTCATATATATATAGTAGGTTTGCTGAATGAGTTATATATTGTAGGCAATGAATTTAAAAAAAAACGTTGCATCGTTGTATGATTTATTTATCAAAACTATCGGTGGTATGTTGAAGCTTTATAGATGTTATTCTGCCGTGGTACTAACATAACGGTTACCATAGCAACAATTACCGAATGGCGAAATGAAACTACCTTAGATGCAAAACAGTTAGTTATTTACTATTAGAGATCTTGTGATAATATCAGATCAGATATTCAGTAGTATTTAGCTTATATATACACTTACAACTGCTATCAGGTTTCGTCCGAGCGCTCTTACCGACTGACTCGTTCGGTTGGTTCAGTCGGTAAGAGCGCTGAGAGGCGCGGTTCGATGCCCGCATCGTCCATTAATTTTGGTGTCCAGAAAAGCGTCCAGAAATGAGAGTTATCGCTTAAAGTAACAAATGGCTTAAGAACATCATTTTCTATATTTCAACACAATTGGTTTCACATAGATAGCCATAATAATATGCCACCAGGTTTTATACTCGAAGGGTTATATATACCATATATATTTCTAAACCTTCAAACATAAAGCATACCTACTCCCATCTTAAAGGCCGGTTGTGGCTCCATCTACAGGATCTACTTTACAGTTGATAACTTGCTCAATCCTAATAATTGCACATTAGGAAATTGACTTGATGTATCGCGCTCTTTCAAATCTATATATTATGATGAAAATGATATAAATTAGAGATATTGTGATTGATACCATGCATCATTGCTCTGTCGTCGCTCTGGCGCTTTTGTATGAGAGAGATTTAGCTGGCCCTCACGACAAAAATCCCCTTGTGATTTAATCTGCCCCTTTATTAGCGTCGGATGTTGTTTCAACCCATTAACGTTTAGCTGATTTAATGTTTCACGAGTGTTAGAGAATATGTATGTATGTAACTTTATAATAATTTAACGTTTTTAATTTAATCTTGTTGCGATGTACCCATCGATCGTTTGGATATATGTAAACTGTTTTCTATTGTTGATGACGAAAGAAATTGTTTTGTCTATGTTTGTTTTTGCAATTTTTGTACATGGACTAACTCAAAACTAAATAGAGATAATTTTAGTTCAAGAAATCGTTTGATATTTGTTAGGCAAGTGTAGAAATGCACAACCTCATCCGCTTCGATTATGAGGCGTGCAATACAATTAAAATCAAAAATACAAAATTTGCACTTTCCAAATGCTTTGCAAATGTGATCAACATTATGTATAAACGTATTAACTAACGGCCGTTCCCAATATTCAGTCTATCTCCGTTTGTGGCCTACTTGAGATAAAAAATCGTAACTATCGTTGACTTTTCTGTTCCAATAAACATATCGACGGTCAAAAAACTCATATTATCCGTACATGCTGTCTGTCAATGGGACGACGTATACCTTACCAGCGATAGAAGTTTGTATGGAAATTGCAACAGTGAACTGGCGATAAGAATATAATATACCGCATATTGGAACATCTTCAGATTATTGACAGCTTATTACTGACAGTAGGCGGTAGTAAGTTATCTCTATATGTAGATAGTATATTGAGAACGGCCGTAAGGTAATTAAAGTTCAATTTAAAAAGCTTTCTATAAATCAGTGCGAAGTCAATTGATTTGATTTGATGATTCTTTTGAATTTCATGCTTTTTAGTCACTGTGTAAAAGTGGAATCCTGGTGACCAGTAATACAGGTATTTTATTACCTACCACAGGCACCAGCGATCCACGACCAAAACTTATGTATCCCCTGTATTTTTAATTTTCGCTGTATTGTAATTTTGGTTGTTGGTGAGAAATAAAGTTATTATTATTATTATAATATTATTAATGTATGTGTGTCGCTGAGACAACTTGCGTCACAGAATTTCATGTTTCATTATCATACAAGAAAATTATAGTTATTTTCTTTAACACACTATTTTGAGTATAACTATTTCTGCTATTTTAAAAATATAAATGACGATCATTTAAAAATAGGTCACCGCCGTGGGATGAACTTATGGATAATATTAACTGAAATGGAAAAAAAACATCGAAAAAGAATCGGGACAACTAAGAAGTGCTGGTCCAAACATAAGAGAAAGGGAAAAAAAATTGAATTATTTGGCAACAATTATTTTAAGTTATCGTCAGTGCCTTCGATCAATGCATCTTAGGATATTTCTGTTCCTTTTTCCCAAAGTATATCATAATCAGGCAGTTGTCTGCGAGTCTCGAGGCAGTACCCATTGTTTGACCATAGCAAACCGAGTGATGTTAATTAACCACCGTAGAATTTATTAAGTATTGTTTCTCTTCAAGTGTATATCTTCCGACTGAAAAATAGGGTCTTGGAAAACCAAGTTGACAGATTTACTAAATTTGGGGCTTCTTCTCTCCATATCAGATCCTGACTTGGATCCATTTAAATAGTCTCCTCTCAAGAGAGGGGTTCGAGCGTAAGGTCTCCAGCATAGTCGTCATGGCATACAGTTCTTTGAACGCTACTACATAGTTTAACAATTACAGCATTTTGGGCAATTTTCCTATATCAGACCAGAGAACCATTATATAATTAATAGCATATGACTATGTGTTTATTTTATGTATGTTTTCTTACAATGAAATTGAGAAGCCAATGAGCTATTTTGGGATTGAATCTCTATTTTAATTATAACTAATTAAAAAAACTAAAGCTAATTTCTAGTCCAATGTAAGCACCAGATATTTAAACGTGGTGAAGAACGGTATGGACTTCCTGTTAGGAACATGGATGTAAGACCATTCTATTTCCTTCTTCTTCGGTCGTGTAATACACTTTTATGGAAAAATTAACATTAATGTTATTGTTATGGTCATCAAATACAATTGATCAATATAGTGAGATCTTTAGCAATTTTGTAGTAAATTGCACCGGAACTAGCCATAATACAGGGATTTGTCCATATTATCTAATATCATACAAATGAGAATGGGAATTAGTGTCAAATAATACAATACAGGAATAAACAAGCGCATAATAAAAATTTACCGCGCCGGAACACACCGGTTCAGACCTTGTTACCCGGATAGTGTACGGCGCAATTTTTTAATATTGGCGCTAACTAATAACACTTTATGGGTATAGGATACTGGAGAGGGCCGTAAATTGTTAAGGCAAAACATGGCACATGGAAGCGAAATTAATCCCGTATCATGAATGATAAATGACGATTGTGCAATTTGCAATTTGCATTGCATGGCTACGAACGAGTTTTATTGCTTCTTCGTGTTCTTTTTTTGTTTGATCAGTCGTTTTAACATTTACAAAGTTATTTTCTTTCATATTCTGTTGATGCTCAAATCAAAACGTTTGTTTGTGTATAAATAGTAATTTTTTTGGAGAATATAGATATATTTTAGCGGTCGGTAATATTGTTATTAAAAATCGAGATTCCTTATTTTTTCTTACAATAGTTTTGTAATAGTAGTTGTAAATATTGGTGTACTCCAAGAATAATATTGGATTTCTATGGTATTTCTTTCGCACCTAAAATGGTGCAAGTAACCGATTTCGCAAAGTCATTATAGTTGTCTTAATTTCATTACGCTTAAATCCTTTAGTGCTGATATATAATACAGCCTCGAGGAAATGATGACAAATGACATTCGACTTATTTGGTTTGTAAAATTCTTTACATCTCATGCATGCTACCAACCTGCGCCATTTCTCTTTCATTATCTCGTGTACGGGAAAGATGAAAAAAGATTAGCTTTTACAGATTGGCGGTGTAAATAAGTATCAATTATCACTAGGCAACGATACGTCTGTGATATCGTGTAAATAGTGTTAGTTTGTATTTGTTTACGTTCTTGTAAGCCGTTCACATTCATCTGCAATGACTTTCTGTACACAAAATACAATATTGATAATCATTATACACTGGGCCATTTAAGAAAAGAGCGACTCTATCGCCATTGACTTTCCGTACAGAAAATAACAATTTTGCTTACGGGTGATAAGTCATACCATCTTTTTCCCGTCTTTAACGTATTATTTGAGCACATTTTTATAGCACATTAAGACTTGGTGATTGACACACAGTTGACACACGATTAAGGCGAAAAGTGTGCTTACATTGTCTTTAAGCACTTTTGCCGGTTAGCTACGAGGGCTGCACTAAAAGTATCGGGATGGAATATTTCCACTGTTACTGTGATATTAAAATCGTTTTGATTGAAAACTCCTTGGTTTTAAAAATCGAATACCATTTATTTATTTAAAAAAAGATTCTCGGTCTTGTCACAAGGTCTTTTCAAACTTGGTAAGTCGTTGAGAAAATGGAATTGACTCGAGAAAATTCTAGAGCGATGATTTATTATGACTTTCGAAGTGGTTTAACACAAAAACAGTGTGTTGACCGGATGATTTCTGCATTTGGTGATGAAACCCCATCCAAAACCACAATTTATCACTGGTTTGCTGAATTTCAACGTGGACGTGTCAAGCTCAGAAACTCTCGAAAGATTCCACGCAGGATCCTCAAATGCTGTATACAGCATCGTATCAGGTGACGAATCCTGGATATACGCGTACGAACCCGAAACAAATAACCAGTCACGAGTTTGGGTGTTCGAAAATGAGTTAAAGCCAACAATAATTGTTCGTTCACGGAGTGTTGCAAAAAAAATGGTGGCCACGTTTGTCGCCAAAACTGGCCATGTTGCGACTATTCCTCTTGAGGGACAAAGAACGCTTAATGCAGAATGGCATTTGTTTGCCACAGGTCGTTTCTGAACTCCGTAAAGAGCAACAACTGCAACCGCCGCATCATCCTCCATCACGACAATGCAAGTTCTCACATCGCGCACAGAACAAAAGAGTTTTTAGAGCAAGAAAACATAGAATTATTAGACCATCCGCCGTACAGCCCCGACCTAAGCCTTAATGATTTCTTACTTTCCCTAAAATAAAGAATAAATTGCGTGGTCAGAGATTTTCATCACCTGAAGAAGCTGTAGACGCCTACAAAACGGCATTTTGGAGACCCCAACTTCCGAAAGGAATGGTTCCATCGTATGGAAAAATGTGTCAAATTTCGCGGAGAATACTTCGAAAAGCAATTAATTCATTTTTAAATAGTAATGTTGTGTCACTTCCTTGATTCCGAAATTTTCTGTGCCGCCCTCGTATCAGACTGCGTATGATATGAAAAATGCAAAATTCTTGAAATCAAATCTTACGGTGGGGTATTTTATTACTTGGTAAAAATCTACAAGGCAATAAAAAATAAATATCTTGAACTTGACTTGAATTGAATGTAATTAATATTTTTGTAAGATCCGTTGCGAAAATAATACAATATTGTTTTTATGTATGATATTTGTACAGCTATTCTTGTAGCAAGTATGTTGTAAAAGTTTTCCCGGTTTGTACATCGAAAGATGTCACAGATCGAGGTCGCTCTATGCGGAGAGAGCAGAGATTATCCCACGTTACGCAAACAACTGACCGTTAAGCCTCTGCAAACTTGAGGCACACGTGGACTATGCTAACGAAAAGTCGATAATACCTTTATCTTATTACCGTCATCCCAGGAAAACCCCCCTGTTAAAAATGTGGCTCACTCTCCTAATCCCATTCCAACCGAACTCGGGTGCAGTTAATGATTTTAGCCTGTTCGTGATGTTGGATCGGATTGTTTTAAAAAAGGGAAGATGGTGGCGATATCCAGTTAGCTGTTTTATATATCCATTCATTCGTTATACACATAGACGGCGATACTACACCTTTGAACCGGTTAATATGCATGGCTTTTTCTTCTGGTGAGATACATGTTTGGGTTGGCGGGATCACTTAGCATCAGGTAACCCGTGTACAAGGTTCCTCATTTTCCTTAAAAAGTTTGGGAGATTACAGTTTACCAGTGGGAGGCTCCTTTGCACTGTATGCGGGCTAGATTGTGGGTACCACAACGGCGCCTATTTCTGCCGTGAAGCGGTAATGTGTAAGCATTACTGTGTTTCGGTCGGAAATTACTGGGCAAATGAGACTTAACATCTTATGTCTCAAGGTACAAGGTAACAGTTGTAGTACCGCTCAGAATTCTTGGGGTTTTTCAAGATTCCTGTGCGGCACTGCATTGTAATGAGCAGGGCTCCGATTACCATCAGCTGAACGTCCTACTCGTCTCGTCCCTTATTTTCATAAAAAACAACACACCCACAAAACTTCACAACCTGCGCGTTCCAGCACTGCATTACACGCTAGAAACGTACTTCTTATTTTGCTGGTGTTTCAGGCTGACATGGGTACCCTCAATAATAAATAATTTGTGGTAACGTCGATCAAATGTACTAAATTCACCTCTGCATCTAACAATAGCGCAAGAATATGGCATGAAGCAACTAATGTGTTTTCATATGTGTTACCCTTCTACTACACTGCTAGGGAATACAAAATTATCTCAATGTTACATAAGTATTGTCATAATAATCAACCTCGTTGTTATGTGTTAAGGTCCAAGACGTCGAGACATATGTTTTTTTAAAATACACTTTCTGAAACCTAGGAAGTTACTTTTGCATTGCACTCTTTTCTGGCAATGACGTATTTAGACAATACAAATATTGCCCAAGTTTATTTATGTCTCAATTTCTCTTGCTGTTTTTATTGCTGTTACCCTTATCTTGTACATATTTGATCGTAATTGTAATCTGGTGCCACAGGAGGGAATCGCATGTGATTATTTTCTATCGGTTTGCCAAAGTCTCGATTGTTCTCCTATTCTATTAAACAAAACAAAGATGCCTAATTCATTTGTGTTCATATATATATTATGAAAAACTATTCTAGTTTATTGATTGCATCTGGTAGCATTTCGTTTTTCCGAGAATATTTCTAACATAGTAAAATATAAATAAAAGAATAGAGAATCTGTTTCACAACTTATCCTGTACTAACGGTGTTGTTGTCGCATCGTAAAGAATGATCAGATGTCTCGGCACCACTATTATTCCTCACGGCGCATGAAAAATTCATATACGATCGGTTTGATCGCGTTAATACGTAGAAGGCGAGGTACACGTTGTCTTCTAGGAGGCTCCTACGTAGGCTGCGAAATATGACGAACCGTTGTTCGTAAAATTAGGTAAAATCCACACAGATCTTTTGCAGATATGGCAGGCTCTTATACCTTATATTTTATGCAGTGCATCTAGCTTACTAGTTTTGTTTTGCCATCTCTGTCAGTAGTATATTGATATTATTAAATACTATGCATCCAGTGTGATAATATGTAGATTATGTAATGTAAAAATCTCTTCTGTTTTTTTTCCGTTTTGCCCGGACATACACTCAAACAAACTGACTGACAAACTGACCAAAATTATATTGGTATTGATTGTAGAACACACAGCAGGTATTCTATACTTCATCTCTTTTCAAAAGATTCATAAAAATAATCAATCATTGCAGTTAGCTATAATAAACAAACCAACGTACCTATAAATGACCAGAGATTGGAACTTGTGGACACTACGGTCTTCTTAGGTATCACGTTAGATAAAAAGCTTCAGTGGGGTCCACATATTGCCCATCTAGCAGATAGACTCAGCTCTGCGGCATATGCAGTTAGAAATATTAGAGAGTACACGAATGTTGCGACCGCTGGATTAGTGTACTTCAGTTATTTTCACAGCGTCATGACGTATGGTATATTACTATGGAGTCATGCTGCTGACATTGATATAGTGTTTGCTCTGCAAAAGAGAGCTGCTCGTGCTATATATCAGCTTGGTTATAGACAGTCTCTCAAAGAAAAATTTAAAGATATAAATATTATGGCTGTTCATTGTCAGTACATTTATGAACATTTAATATATGTTCACAAAAATCGTCACCTTTTTGCTCTTAATAGTGATTTTCATTATTATAACACTAGAAATAAGCGATTGCTTGTAACTAATTCTAGTAGGCTTCATAGGATACATAATAGCTT
Organism: Leptidea sinapis; assembly: GCF_905404315.1. Taxonomy (NCBI): domain Eukaryota; kingdom Metazoa; phylum Arthropoda; class Insecta; order Lepidoptera; family Pieridae; genus Leptidea; species Leptidea sinapis. The sequence goes on along the minus strand of NC_066289.1, from coordinate 11,456,138 downwards.
TAAGGATAAAGGTATACACTTCTATAATAAAGTCCCAGCCACTGTTCAGGCATTATCTATAAATTATTTTAAATGTTTTATAAAAAAATGGCTCTGTCGTAAATCCTATTACTCCACTGCTGAATATCTAAATGATCGGACAGCCTGGGACTAGATTGTGATTATTTTATAGCGATAGAAATGACTGTACAATATTGTATATATTTATTGAAAAGAGCGCAAAAAAAGAATGCTGGGAGAGTTTCTTGCGCCGCTTCTTCTCTCTCAGAGCGCCATTTGTTTCCGAAGCGGTAGTAGTATCTAGTAGTATAAGAAATGACATCAAAAAGAATTCTAAAGGAATCAATTTTGAGAAAATAAATGCCTTATATGCCTTTTATTAACAGTGACTATCACAATAGTCATATTGGTCACAGTGAAACAGGGCTGCACTGAACTGTATTAAAGCAGCTTTACAAACCACAACCATGCACATTTTGTACAAAATATAATAATTGTGTTTTGTTTCAGTTGATCTTCTACAAATGCTGGAGTTTAACGTGACGGTGTCATTTCCGGCGGCGCCTCTGCTCACAGTCATATTGGCCTTAGTCGGTAAGTAGTATACACATAAGAGTTATCAAATGAGGCTATACAAATAAAATATATTCGTCGGCGGCGCAAATACTATATATACTAGTCACATCCGGGAGACGCCTCTTCGATCACAAACCTTAAATACCTTTTTTTTATTTTTGAATTCATGTGTATGCACGCATATTTGATGGTGAACTTAGCTTATACGGTAAAGGATACATCCTGAGGAAACCTACACATACTTGACCAACTCGCATCGCACTTCCACGCAAAATAGGCGTCGAGCGAAAAAAGTGAATTCCTAAATACCTATCAAATAATTTAACGTCACGGGATTGTTTATTTTCGCGGTGAAATATTAAATAATTTTTGTCATCGACATTCATTTAATCATTTAGTTCTATTTTTTCCGCATAACAATCTGTTCACAAGAAGTATGCGATAGGTAAAAGTGCACATAGCGGCTTCAAATCAAATCTGACACTGCAACGTACGACGAGAGGATTTTACGGAGCTTCCCGAACGCTGCCACCCGAGTTGTATTTGACGACTGACCTCTATCGCGAAATTTGACCTACCTTAGTGGATTGTTTATCCGAGGACACTTATTGGACAGAAGAAGTGTATCAGGGCGGTTTGTGGAGCCGGACCCCTAAATTATTGTCGATCTCTTTTTAAAAAAATGAAAATTCTATCGCTGCCATGCCTGTACATTTATGAGATAAGCCTATTTGTTCAAAAACATAAGTCTGATTTCTATACAAAAAAAAGTCAGAAGGTATTTAAACACAAGGTATCCAAATAGACTCATAATTTCCTTCTGTAGAACTGCATCTTTTAGTAAAAATTGTTACAACATGTCTTTGAAAATATATAATTAATTGCCTAATCAATTGAAAGATTTACCTTTCAAAGTATTTAGGAGAAGACTGCATCAGTGGTTAATAAATAAGTGCTTCTATATTTAAATGATTTTTTCAATACAAAATTAATTATAAGGTATTATGAGTTAGTCTATAATTTAACAGTTATATAATTAATTAGTTTGATAATAATATATGTAAATTATTTACCTTTATGACATTGAATTTGTTCACTAGGCTGGAAGTCGTCAAGCCTGCGCAGGTATAAGCTCGTAAACGTATGTATAGTGATGCACCAAAATTCAACAGTCTTAAACTTACTCATGTTCATTAAAAAAAAAAGAAAAATAAGTGATTCATCATAAAAAAAACTCAAAAGAGAAACGTGTTCTGAAGATTTATCAATTCGCATACACTGTATGTAAAGTAAGTGTCAATTATGCGAAAATTATATATACAATTATATATTTAAAATAATTACTTAAAATGGCTTATTATCAACATAAAAATAAAAATTCCCCCAAAACAGGAACGACTCTCTCTCTCACGCTCGCTCACGAGCACGTCGCATGAACCAGCCATCGTTTCATTCGCACATAACGTAGGGAACGCGACAAGCATTGCCATTTTAGTGGATATGATAATTCCTGCCCCGGGAACTCAAATATAAAGCCAAGCAGATGTGCGATATATGATTATACGTCTGTTAGTATAGTAGTCCGTAGACTTCAATTATTATTATTGTATATCGAACACGTCGCTGTACTTATGAATTGCGCAATTAGCAATATAAGACGGCTCCACAGCGAGTTCACGTCAACAAATTAATAGTTGGCAGACACAAAAGTGTCATTACCGGGAACGTGGCACGCAAACAGCCGGCATAAGTGACGGAGTCGAGTGTTTAGGGTGCAAAGGAGCTCTTGTGGTTCCCCCGGCTCGGGAGCTTGCGATTTCGTGAAATGAATACAATTTCCACATTGAATGGCTCCTTGTAACATACACGTAACTTAGCACGCGGCATGGTTGTGACTTTACTCAATTAGCTATTTAACTATCCTGTGTATTCATTTTATATGTATTAAAATGTTTTATTAACTGAAACGTATTTATTCAAACAAAACAAATCTTATAACTATATTTACAATACTATGACTACATAAAATTAAAATTATCATTACGTGGAAGCGTACCAAGAATACTGGCAGCATTTCCGCGTTGGATAGCCTTGGCTGATCCGTTGACCGAGATAGTCAGCGCTTGGATTTCCAGTAGCCTTATTGAGGCACGAAGATAGTATTTTGAACATTCTCCGCGCCTCTGGGCCCCACGGGCCAAGCGTCTCGACACCAAACGGCACAAAGATGTATGACTCACTGAGACCAACATATTTGCGACGCTTGCCGTCTTCGGCAGTAGAAGCAGCAGCCCCAGCACCAACTAACGTCACTTGGACATGAGAAGGAGCCGAAACGAATGACTGAAACATATAAATAATTGGTTATCCTTTCATTGTTAAACTATCTATACTGTATACACAATCTATAAATTAAAGTCAAAGAAGCTTTAAAATATCAGATGAAATTTATTGTTTTTGTGTATTTCTACAAAATAAAATAGTAACTAATTGTGTTGTGTTCTTATATCGAGTTATTGAGTATTCTAATACTACAACAATGATACTTTTTATTTAAGTTGGTACAGATAACACTACTTGTACATGTACCATGAAAGTTTTAAAAACATCTTGTGTTAATTCAGTTTAACCGATATCGACAACTTTAAGTATCCTTGGTATAATGTCGGGCGTTATATTGGATCGTGAGAGCTGTGCGGAAGGATTGTAGATTGTATGTAGAGTCCTAAGTGAAGCGTACAATTCCATAGCCCCAGGATTAATTGTGAATAATGATAAATAGTAAAATGAATAAACCCTAAAGCATCTGAATTAATTAATTCCAGAGTAAAATCACTATCGCTAAACGTATTGAAAATATTTGAACGAAAAACCGAATGAATATAATTATACAAACGCAATTCCTTGCAATGAAGCCTTTATACTTTTTTTGCACTCCTGTGGTGGCCTCTTCCTAGACCTATTTAAACATTACAATAATTTTACTTTCGAAGCTATTTCTGTAATATCATAAAGGCATGCTTTACTTTGACATCTCGCGATATATAATTGGACATTTTCGGGTTGAAGGTTTGAGAAGACGTTGGAATATTCATATTTTTATTAAATATTCTTTATATAATAATATCTAAACATTCTGTCGATTTCGCGTAGAATTTCATATAAAGCTTTGGTAGATCATATAAGTGAAGCTTCATAACCGTAGCTCGTATCAATATAAATATTTCGTCGTAAGAATGTAGCGTTTTGAATCGGTGTAGCCTCGTAGCGACTCTGCAATTTATCGTAGCTCACGTCGTATCCGCAGTGTTCGGTGATTTCTATAGAGCGATAATTTGGTGTGTCGGGCGTCTTTATTGGAACGTTAGTAGGTCAGTCGATTCAACAAGTGGTGCCGAGGTGCCTGTTGCTCTGCGCCGGGCGTGGCGCCTGTTGCGTCAAGTAGACGCCACACCGCCCGCTCCCCGAGCCTCTTGTGTTCATCTACTACAGATACTTATGACCTATTTAAAGACGCTCGTTTCAGCTTGTATTTGGTTCTGAACATCCAGCGATCGTTGCAACGTTTCTAGAATCCGGGGTTATTTGTCTATGTATAATGCAGTTTTCTTTGCGGTATCCATTTTGTATTTGCATGCGATGCATACGATAAATCTGCGCAGTATTTCGTATTATTTAACTTAAATAAATACTGCCGAAAAGCGCTGATACGACAATAGTTTTTATAGTTTACATCTCGTGTGTCACTTTCGTGTCACGTTGTAGGTACTAAAACATTAGTAGAGAGGTAAAGGCAGCAGGCTCCTGGAGGTACACATTCAGCCGGCTATCGGTCGCTCACGCGCGTGCCACATTTTCTTTTCTTTGCTTATTTGATCCGAGACACTGATTACTACGTATTTTTTATCATACAATGTTACTGGATCATTTGTATGTTTAACACAATTATTCGCATTAGAAGTAGGTAAATATGATAACGAACTGTATGAAAGTCTGCAACTAACGGGTGCTGATTAATGACGAGCACATATTTTCCTTTCTTTGTTTATTTAAGAATGGAAAATATCGTGTTTGATATATGAAATAAACGCGTTCATTACACATTACAGGTGCCTTATTAGGCAAAATAAGTAGGTTATTATATCTTCTGTCATTATGCTATTTGTAAGGTAGTATTGGGTTTTGGCAACGAATTCTGAAAACCGACATCTGCGGCTGCGCGGTGACAGTCAAACCGCAGTTGCCCTCACTACGAAGCAACAGCAGAAATACTAATAATACCTAATAACTGCTAATAATGCTGACGCGGCCCATTGACACCATGCTACTGTGATGAGGTTTTTCATTGGTTAAAACTTTCACATAACGAACATGTATTAACAATGATTTATTTGATGAGCTCTTTTTCCATAGGACTTTAATTTATTTTAATGTAAATTTAATTTCTCATAGTTGAAATTAATTTAAAATATTGAAATACTATTTTTTTTTTTTATATTTATTGCTTATTAATTTTGCTAAAACTCTGTTTGTGTTCGTATGTTAATTGTTCTCGATTTGCACCTATAATTGGGGTGTCACTTAGCAATAAATAAATAAATAAAATAAACATCGTATTAACTTTTACGGCTTCTTTATTATTGAAGGTTCTTTCTCTTCTCATAAAAAACAGCACTCCAGAGACATACGGCGGAAAAATAATTTCGTCATGCTTTCTGTTTTGATCTAAAAAGAGTTGCGTATCTCTAATAGTATATAATTAGGCTTAATAGTATTACATAAGTTAAAGAATAACTATGTTTTTTTTTAAAAAATATGATGTTATATATATATATATATATATATATATTTACCTAGCAGTGTGGTGTACTAAAAGCAAAATAAATAAGTAACAATATTTTGTAAACGAGGTATTTTTCTCGATAAATCAAGACGCTGCGTAGTGACCACTGTGTCTTGACTGTATTGCACTCACTTCTTGCGAGTCGCCATGTTATGACGTCACGCGATATTTCGCACGGTGAATAATTGTAGAAACAAAAACTTGTATATTTCTAGACATATGAGATATACTTTTATTTCATTCAAGTGATTGAAAGAGATAGAAATAAAAGTTGCGAGACGCATCTTGAAGAATGGCAACGCCCTTAGCCCTTTCAGTACTTCCACTCAATTTATAATTTCATTCGGCGCATGCACAGAACAGAAAAAACTAGTAGAAGTGGCATCATGTCATTTTACTATGAAAACTGATGTCGCCAAACTCACACATTAATCTATTAAATATGTAATACACACACTTAATTCCGGCTCCATGATAGGCCTAAATTCACAATCACGAAAAGACATTACTACAAATTTATTTACATCAAATTCGAACTTAATACAATTACGCTAATCTCATATTCTTAAAGTACCTAACAGCCTCAGAACCTTTTCTTAAATTGAGAATAATACATATAAAAAATTGAAGTAATAGGAACTCTATAACCATAGATTTGACTTCTGTCAAAATACCTAGTGTTGTACAAAAATGAATAAACATATCGATAGGTTAGGTTAGGTTAACTAGAAATGATCTAATCAGGGTTGATAAAGTTTATTACCGACAAAGGACGTCGTAAGCTAAAATAATAAAAGGCCATTATTTTTTCTTAGGTATAGTTTTATTTAAAAGGATGGACAGTATTTAGCTCAATTCAAATAAAATCAAGACAGTATACACGAAAAGTCTTGAAAAATACATAATCAATATTTTATTTATCTGGGAAGCAATACACGCATAAAACATAGTTTTTTTTTATTGAAGTAGGCGTTACTTTGCGGAAATCCATAATTATACAAATGATTTGAGTTTTCTTTACTGTTAATTCCGCCAATATTTGTCTTTAAACAATTCGACACGCCTCTACACGAGGCATCCTCAGGACGTGTTGTCTCGCCAAAATCTGGCACAAGATTAAGTCTCAGGAATGAACACTAAAGAAAACTCAAATCATTTGTATAGTTTTTTTTTATAAGTTTTTATCGTTATTCTGTATAAACCCAAGGGGCCAGTAAGACATGAGATTTTATAAACCGTACTGCTTCCATACGTTATGCGCGTGCGGAAAGACAAAACAAGCAGTAACGAATGATTAATAAAAAGAGAAGCTATAAGTACTGATGAAGTATTAATAATGTTGTTAGTCATATGATATTTTTATAATATCATGTACATATTCTACAATGATGGCAAACGTTCACAGAATTCATAATTTTCGATCTAAGTTTTACAATTCTATGACGTATTTCCTCTACTCCTCGATGTGACGTATTTACTAGTGGGAGGCTCCTTTGCACCGGATGCCGGCTAGATTATGGGTACCACAACAGCGCCTATTTCTGCCGTGAAACAGTAATTTGTAAACATTACAGTATTTTTTTCGTTCTGAAATTACTGGGGAAATGAGACTTGACATCTTATGTCTCAAGGTGACGAGCGCAGTTGTATTGCCACTTAGAATTTTTGGGTTTTTCAACAATCCTAAGCGCCACTGCATTGTAATGGGCAGGGCATATCAATTACCATCTTATTTAGTTTAACTGGAATCTTACGCATATTTGTTAAATAATTGTTGGTTGTACCTAAGAGACAATTAAAACTATTAATTTGAATTCATAGTAGTCTCTCATGTACACAACCATATTATAACATTTTGCTTACTTACACTGTTATTGCATGATGCTTGGAAAAGAGCAAACCTTGAATACAATTTATAAAGCTAAAATTTATTTTGATAAAATTATATCGATATGTACATGCATGCACCAAGATATTTTTACTGTTTACATTAATTATTCTAACATAAGTTACATTGATTAAACGTAAAGCTAAATGAATCGTACGTCGTTATCATAGTAATAATGGTTCATTTTTAATTGTATAATTTTCAAAACAAATAAAGAATATTAATTGAATTAAAATCGGAAAATCATGGTAACTGTTGATAGGAAATCCCATTTTTGGACATATTTTTATTGCGGCTATGATTTCTACAGTAAAAAATGGCACAATAAGGCATATTTGTATTTTATTGGAAGATAATTATGCTTCACTTGACATCAAACGACTGGTCTCACTTGAGCCTCGAGTAGGTACATTTGTACACAATAGTGGCGACAGGGTAACGCCCACATGCCACTTCCACTAGTTTTTCTGTTCCGTGGGCGCATGCAAACTTTGTTTCGATCGATAGCGATCTGTTTATCAACATGCCAATGCACACCAGCTGTGAACCGCTACTTGTTCCGTATTTGACAGTGTAACCTATCAGTTGGTGTTCCAGTGCTGTTGTCATCGTTAAGGCAGTGTTCGTAAGAAACGTTTTTTCTCCAAATAACTTTGCAATCCGACTATCACGACAAAGTCTTCATATTTCTGGTTAAATATATAGCCTTATGACACTCACCAATAATGCTTTCTAACAGATTTTTTTTTTATGTAAGGGGAGGACAAGCTGACACCTGATGTTAAGTGATCACGGCTGCCAACATTATCTTGCAAAACCAGAGGAATGATAGGAGCGTTGCCGGTGTTTTAGAAAGGTGTACGTGCTGTTTTGAAGGTACCCCGGTCGTATCGTCCTGGAAACACCGCTCATGGAAACTCATTTCACAGTTTGGTTTTAGGTACGTGGAATAAGTTGAAGTATGTATTGTCTTTGCAAACCGCTTTGTTTGAGGAATGTCACACATCCAGATCGTGGGGATGATATCGTAACTTGTGGCGTGTCGTGCGAACATGAATTTCGGCAGCAGCTTTTTAATTTTTATCAGAATTTTCAAAATCGGTTCAGCAGATTCTGAGAGTACCTGTACAACCTCACAAACTTTACCTCTTTGTTATTTAATTTGTATGTTAAACGTTTCAATATCAATATAAACGTAGTACATATGTATTAGGACGCCGACAAATACAGACATCACAATATCTCAAATTTAGATGCACGTACTATTCGTGGCGGTCAATAAGTTGTACTAGCATGCAGGCAGTGACTCAATTATTGTCGGGAGGCAGCGCTGAATTTCTAATCTTGAAAGTTGAGCGTGTGTGTTGCCTAGCTACATATCGTTTGATTAATATCGCGTCTGTACGGCTTCTGTCAACTCTCGAATACAACCGCAATGAATGTCGCGTGGTTTCCTGCCATGTATATCGAGGCAGCTGGATTTTGTGGGATTAAACGTGGCGTATTGTAGCTTATGTCTGTAAAAGAAAATATATATCTATACGAATAATTAAATTTTTATTTACTAAAAAAATATTATTAGAATATTCGCGCATAACATCTGTGGCTATTCTAGGTAAGGTAGACGGCTGATGTGGAGGACTCATTATGTGCAAGGGTTCTTAGCTTAACGTAGAGTGAAATTGCATATTGAATTCGAGAAAATTAAGTTAAGCATAGCAACACTGAAACTGTACTTCTTGCAACACCGATAAAGTTTTTAGTGTGAGAACGTGGAAAGACAATCCCGCTCAAGCATATTTGTAATAATTACTAATATATAGTCAACTCCTCGCCTAGATGGAGCAACGGTGGGATTGTGGTATGTATGAATGTGTCGCCCCCCTCCTACCCGTGACGTATCGATTCTTTCTATTGTGTACCGGTACTCGTATTTAGGCATGATTTTGCTTATTACCAATTTTTTTTAATTCATACCTTAAAATGCGTTCTAAAAGAGCGTCAACATCTTATAGATTTCTTTTTGTGATAACCAAACAAACTGCAGAAGAATTGACTTGACTTGCTATCAGTATTGATTGCACATAGGGCTGTACCTTTATAGATGAAATGTCTCATGCGCCGACTAAAATATGTGAGTGTAGCCAGGATGTACGGAGTGAACGCCACTCTGGTATTCAATCTCTGCTATACTAGAACTTGCAAAGACTTCGTCAATGTATATTTATCCAGTAAGAGGCTCCTTTGCACAGGAAGCCGGCTAGATTATGGGTACCACAACGGCGCCTATATCTGCCGTGAAGCAGTAATGTGTAAGCTTTACCGTGTTGCGGTCTGAAGGGTGCCGTAGCTAGTGAAATTACTAGGCAAATGAGACTTAACATCTTATGTCTCAAGGTGACAAGCACAGTTGTAGTACCGCTCGGAATTTTTGGGTTTTTCAAGAATCCTGAGTGGCACTGCAATGTAGAGCGTATCAATTACCATCAGCTGAACGTCCTGCTCTTCGCGTTCCTCTTGGCAAGAACGTAACATTAGAAGTATACATTATTTTGAGTTATCAAACATCTGAACTCCGTCTTCCTGTTAATCTCTGTCACGTACTTTCCGAGAACTCTGAAAACATTTCAATTACGTATATTGTTCATTCATGCGTTTTCATATGATTTCTCTTTCGTGTTTTCCACTCGCCAGATTGCTTACTCTATGCAGGGATTACGAACAAAGTCAACAGGGACATTTCAAAGTAAAACAAACAGCGATGGCATTTCATCTCGCAAAATAATAACAGCCGAGTAAAGGTGATGCACATTGGTCGGGCCTATTTCAGTTGGTTGTGTTTTTGTTTGCTCACATAGCATCACGTCCGCGACGGCCACGTACGTCGATATCCACGCTGAATACTAATAGAAACCAGTGGGATACCCAGAGCTCAGGTTGCCTACGAAAATTGGATTCGAAATATCGTATCGCATACACTGCGCTGTATTAGCGACGGACTGCCGAAACAATGCCCAATCAAACATGCGGCGCTTATTTTATGCAATAAATTTGATTAATGTGAAAATTTTTGCATTTCCTCGTCGAATGTTGCCGGACAAATTTTGTATATAGATGTTAATTGAGTAAATAGTGAATAATTTGGAGTATTGGTCGGGCGTGACAGGTTATAATCTGGCGGAGGGATAATCCCGTTGCACTGATACGCGGCATGTTTCACCTATGTTTGTTTGTTTCACAGCATTTGTAATGCGGTTCTATAATGTTGTATATGTAATAAGTATAGGTATTGCGTATTTATTAAAGAACGAACGATCGCTTGTTTTTTCGCCATTTGTAAAATATTTCGTTTACGAGGCATTTTGACCATCAAATCTTAAGTATCTCATACCTTATTGTATAAACAATAGGTACGTTGATGTAACTTACGCATGTCAGGAAATGAAAATCTCTCGTTACAAAATAAATACTTACATTGTAACATTGTGGCTAAGGTACTATTTAAATACATATTTTGTATTCTCAAGAGAACCTTTGAGGTCGAGCGTTCGATAAGATCTGACTAAAAACTCCACCTCCGCGTCTAATGTTGACACTTAATACGAAAATATATTTTGATAATAGCTATCATAAAATAATAATGTTTATTAATATACGAACTATTTCAAAGTCTCAGACACATTGTTACCGTTTTTTGACATTCCAATTAGTAGCAACATTCAGTTATGATATTATTAATATGAATATATAGGAACCTGTTCATGTTATATTGTTTTAGTTATTATATATAGTATATTTTTAGTAATTGTAATATTATATAATCACATGAAAATCGTAGTGACGTCAGTTCATTTTAAAGTTGGTGTTATGGTAACTGTTAGGAATTTCTCTCAGCCATTAGGAGGTCCTTTAGGAGTAGTCGAAAGTGGTGGACGTGCTGGTCACTCGCCTGCACTAGTGATATATAATATCATTTAATGTTACTGTATATATAGTTGTGATTTTAGTACAATTATTGAGTCTATATATTATATTAAAGTGGATCGAAGAAGTATTTTATAAAAGTTTACACTCGTCTTAATAAAACAAAAAACACTGAATTAATTATTAGTATACCAATATTCTGTATCAACACCAGCAGGAGGCTTCTTTGTCCAGGATGCCGGCGAGGTACCACAGCGGCGTCTTTCTCTGTCGTAAAGTGCACGCCTTTTTGTGTTTCGGTGTGAATGACGTAGCTTGTTTTGTATTACTAGCTAGACTTTAGTGACGTAAGATCTTTTGTCAAAATGACGAGCGCAAATGCATAACCGCTCAGAATTGCGGGTTCAATCAATAATTCTAAGCGGCGCTACATCGTGATGGGCAGGGCGTGACACTTACCATGGACGTATAGCACGTCTTGTCACTTTATGACATAACAAATAAGCATATTCTCCTCTGTTTTCTCAAACAAAGTCTTCTTACATAAGTACTGAAATTGTGTCTGCAATATTTTTTCTTAGTTAAGATATATATACTTAGGAACAAAAATCTTCTAAAACAATCGTTTAATAATATATGCCAATTCATGAATCAGCATCAATTGTATTACCGAACAATTGTTTTCGTCCGGCCTCGAATGGTTATTAATTTGCAAAATACCTGCAATGTCCGTACTGTCCTAACAGAGCACTTAAGCCTGGTCCAGATCGCTACGACAATAGCGGCCCGCGTGGATTACAGACCCCTCCAGACCTGTCTCTACAGATGGGGATTTAATTTTCCGCATTCGTGAATAAAACTTCGTGTTACGAGTACAAGGTGGTGATTCGTAGCGAAAGCAAGGAATTAACATGCTATGCGTCTAAGCTTACGGTGAAGTTTTGCTCTGTGTTATTTTAATTGGCCTTGTACACATATATACACACATATACTCACGCCTTGTTCCCGTCGGGCTAGGTAGAGACAATAGAATGCCACTTGCATCTATCCTTACACACCTCACGCGCGTCCTCTACATTTATTACTCTTTTCATACATGCTCGCCGGTTGCGGGTGCTTTGGACATTTGCCTTTCTCAAAATCTCCCTAATTTTGTCGACGGATGTTCTACGAGGTCTCCCGCGAACGACTTGCCCACACACACTTGCCTTATATATTTGATGCGTCATTCTTTCTTCACTCATTCGCTCCACGTGTCCAAACTATTTCAGCATTAGCCTTGTAGGTACGAATATATCTCTCTGGCGAATGAACGTTGCAATCAAAGGTATAATATTCATGAAATTTATAGTATTTCGTATTCAAAGTATTTTTAAGCTGCTTATATTTTCCAAGAGTCTATTTGATGTGGGATATTGAAAGCTTTACTATGCTTTGTACTTTAATCTCTATATTTTATTAAAGAAAAATCTAAAATGATTCATTTCGAATATGTTTTGACAATATGTGTATAATCTTTTCGAGCGTGACTTTATTAAATATTCTTATTTCATTGTACGAGTATTTTAATGATTATCTGATTCAAACAAAACAAATCTTACAACTATAATAACAATACTATGATTACTAATCTAAAACTATCATTACGGGGAAGTGTACCAATACTGGCAGAATTTCCCCGTTGGATAGCAAGGCTGATCCGTTGACCGAAATAGTTGCCAGCGCTTGGGTTTCCAGTAGCCCTATTCAGGCGCGTGGTAGAACTTCGTACATTCTCCGCGTCTCTATGCCCCATGGGACAAGTGTCGGCAAACGGAACATAGATGTAAGAGTCACTGAGTGTGTCTTCGGCAGTCGGAGCAGCAGCTCCAGCACCAACTGAAGTGACTTAGACATGAGAAGGAGCCAGAGTGTCGACGCAAGTATCGTCCCACACCAGCGGCCGTCCCGGTACCCAAGCCACCTGGGTCGTTCCATCAGGGCGGTTATCTTAAATACATTTACAAAAATTTATTAATTTTATGTCAACGTTTTTAGGAAATACCGACAGAAGTGAGTAATTAATGAAGGCACGGCTAGCAGTACGAAATACAACTATCTTTTTGTTCTGTACTGCTAAAGTTATTATATTAAAATACTATACATTTAGATATAATTACTATGCCAAATTTTGCTCAGACCGATCACGCTGCCGACTCGACCCAACTTGACTAAACAGCGTTATACAGCGGAGCGTGACAGTTTAGTCTCATTCAAACCTTTTCACTTCAAAAATCACAAAACAAACCCCTGCCTATATCGACAGTAAGATTTCAATAATTTGAACAGTTTCCGATATTACTCGTTTAAGTATAATCGTTTTAGAGTAAATATGCGATTCGATGATTTTGAAGAACCGTGTTCTATATGTAGGGGAAGACATATCTTATACCTATTCTTAAAGGAATGTTTCCCTGAAAATCTTTGATTGCGTTTAAATAAGACACTTTTTAATGGATCACAACGCGTGTAATTGTAACTATGTTTAGTATTAGTTTTTGCGTGAAAGATACATTATTATTTTACACAATAACTAAAGTAAAACATAGTTACAATTACACGCGTTGTAATCCTATAAAAAGTGTTATTTTTAAATGTGTAACACTCACGTTAAAGAATATATGATGACGGTTAGATGTTTCACGCTAGACCTAATAATGTGCCCAAACTCAGGCTATGCGACGGTTTTCGAAACAATAGATGGATGGAAGCGACGTGACGGTGCGGTCGCGTGACGCTGACGCCGCATTAAAATGAAATCCATACGGGGATGATTGATGAGGCACGTAAACACTACCGCCGTGCCACGCCCGGCTCATTCAATTTGCTGTCACTGTACTGTGTGATGCAGTCTCCTCTCTGATATTTTCCTACAATTATTGGACGGGTCGATGGATTTGTTTTACATTTGTCTCTGCTTGAAATTTTAAGATAATAATAAATCGATTCACTTTCATACGAATTATCGACCTCTAAAATAGACCTAGCCCTTACTATGGATTCTAAACAACCGTATATTTAATAATATCTTATTTAATTTATTATATTGCCTTTTTTCTTCGAGTCGGACTCGACCATGTAGGGCGGAACCCTTTATGGGTGAGTCCGACTCGTGCTTGGCTGCTTTTTACATTATATTTTCATAAAGTAGTACCTAAACATTTATTATAATAATCATGTTAAATTCGACGAGGCTTTGAAACGCTTGTCCAGATAAAGTCGACTTATCTGGACAAGTGTTACAAAGCTTAGCGTGGCACCTGTCTCATTTAACGCCCACAAAATAAAGTGTTCAGCGTACCGAGAAGTTTTCACTTCAAAAAATATACGGGAGCTCGATAAAGTTACACTCAAGCCGGACACATAGTTCCGGCGAGCGCGCGGCAAATTACCGGAAGAGCATTTTTTATTGCTCGCGTGCTCTGTACGAGCTCCGGTGAAATGTAATTTGGCGTCATATAGCCCTCCGATGTTCACTTCTACGTACATTACCTTGGCCACGTGTTGCACTGCGCTCGTTCTCATGTGATAATATAAATAAAGTTATATTAAATTAGGTCTCAGGTTGCGGGATTGTAGTGAAATAACATACTCTGTTCTTGATATAATTAGATTTACCAGTAGGATGCTCCTTTGTACAGGCCTATGCCGGCTATTATAGGTACCACAACGGTGCCTATTTCTGCCGTGAAGCAGTAATGTGTAAACATTACTGTGTTTCGTTCTGAATGGCGCCGTAGCTAGTGAAATTACTGGACAAATGACACTTAACATCTTAGGTATCAAGGTGACGAGGGCAATTGTGGTGCCGTTCAGAACTTTTGCGCTTTTCACGAATGCTGAGCGTGGAGCATTAGAATGAGCGTATTAGCTGAACTTCCTGCTCGTCGTGTCCCTTATTTTCGTAAAAAAAAAAATGAATCAAGAATATTAAATTGAAATTATATAATAATATGTTCGCTCCGCTTTAAGCATTCGTTCATCTAGCACATATCATTAAGTTTCGTAATATCACCACATCAAAACTTTTTGCTAATCGTAGACAGATATTAGATTATTTATGAAGTTTTCCTCCGAAATCGATCAGACTTAGGGACATCCAAATTTAGGGCACAAACTCGGGTGTTGTCCGTTTATCCTGCTTTTCCATAAAAAAAAAACGGAACTGTAACATGGTACGAAAACAGATATTTTTCAAGACAGACTGGTCCTTCCGCTAAAAACTTAAAACCGCAAATAGTTTCATAGACACCTTGCAATTTTACTATTTTACGTTTTCGGTTCAGAGCTTTATATGAATTTGTAGTTTTGTAGATTTGTAGTTTTGCAATGCATTTTAGATAAATATGTAATCATTCATTTAATTTTGAAAGTAATTGGACCAATTCTATAATGGTTAAGGCTCCAAACTCCGCAGTGCAGTTAAAATAAAATAAAGTTGAAGTTCAAAAGTCCTTTAGAAATTTATCAGTGAGCATCAATCGGCTCAATATCTAACGTGATATTACGTTATAAGCTTCTTATAAATTGAATGTCGGAGTAAGTTTGCAATAAGAGTTAGCGGCGGTTCGCGAACTTCCACGTTTGTTTGATTCCATCAGTCGATACTTGTGCTGTGGAGTGCCGCCCACACTTTTATTATTTCTCCGCGGCCCTCGTGCACTCGGACCGATCTCACGATAAATGTTGTGTATCGCCATTGCAACAATGGAATGGAAACTTTGAGTGGCGTTATGCAAAGTTTATAAGTCGATTTATATTTTGTTTCGACGATTTTTCAAACGCTTTGTGTTTGTCCGTTGTGTGGGGCATTAAGTTATAGAAATCATTGGGGAAATAAAAGCTGTTCTAAGGTCTACGCCGTAGTATTCGTAGCATTTAATTTAATTTCATAGTTTGTCACGAATATGGCAAAAAAATATTATCAAACGATAATAAAGAGGGTCCAATGTGGTTGTATGATCCCCGCGAACTGAACTTTTTCAAAACTTACATTAAAAGTAAATGAAAATATATGCTACGAATACTAGGGCGTAGATCTTAGACCGGCTTTTATCTCCCCAATGGCTAATGTTGGAAAATATAACAACAAACGACAAAATCAATATGATTGCAAAATGTTTCAGTACACCAATATAATTAAAGGAATGATAAATTCAAATTTAAATATTTTAATTCAAAATAGGAAATGAAATCACTTATTGAATGTTAAAAACTACCAACCATTCGATAAAGTATGCCTCAGACCTGAGAAGAGCGGGCGTTACAAACTCGGCGGGCATACTCCTAACCATTGGTGACATTAAGAAAGTATTTTATGTTATAGTAACCATTACTACATAAACATCTTTTAACAATTCTCTTGAATTTTGTAATACATACAATAATACGTTTAGAACGTTTTCTGGGATCTTGTTCTAAAAACATATACATCGCCCCACAAAAGTTTTATTAACTACTAAAAATACGCATTTAAAAAATAATTTAATACGCAAAAAATACTTTATAATTTAATATATCTAGTTTTCAAAACATCCCTTATTTTATTGACTTGAGCAAAATCTATCTAAGCATTCAATTATTTGTATTTGAAGAAAATGTCCAATACAAACTTCTAAAATATAAAATAAACAAAATACTCGAGACTCTTTAATCATAATTGTAATATAATGTTTTATGAGCGAACGTTTCTAAAACGCTATAATCAGCTCTGGAAGTCTCATAACTCATTTAGTATTAATCCACCGCAGATAGAAACTTCCAGACGCTCAATTTTATATCAGATCCAACTTTGCCCTCGGTTCTTTCGCTGCATCTGATTGCTAAAACTTAGTTTACAACTGTTAGTTATTTCATACAGTCTACGATTGTCTTATCTCATAGTTTTATAAATTTGGTTTTGAGTGAAATTAAATGAGGCTCCTTTGCACAGGATGCCGGCTAGATTATGGGTACCACAACGGTGCCTAATGTGTAAGCATTGCTATGTTTCGGTCTGAAGTGCGTCGTAGCTAGTGAAATTACTGGGCAAACGAGAATTAACATCTTATCGTATCAATTACTATCAGCTGAACGTCCGGCTCGTCTCGTCCCTTATTTTCATAAAAAAAATAGTATTAATTAAGTTAGATTTTCAATATAAATACGGCATATCTTTCTTTTTGGAATTTTACAAAACTAGTTTCTTTATGTATTAAAATTATTTAATTGTAATCAGTGATGTTTAAGGTCAGAAGAATGGTTTGATCGAACCCATTTTTCGGGCAGCAGTAGTATATATGGCTCTCAAGTGACTTGGGTCGCGGGTATAATTCCAGAAGGCGTCTCATGCTTTGAGTTATTTGTGTATATTTCGGGTAGTGAGGACATGTATCTTATTAAAGGCGGGTACAACCATCTAAAGAGCCGCTAACGCTCATGTGATGCAAGAGATTGCGCTGGTGATCGCTTAGCATCAGGTGTCATCATTTATTCTACTATTAAAAAAAACACCACCTCTACTGATGCAATTACGAACTCATGCAATAGATACAGTCCCGCTAACTCCATATATTCAACAATAAAATTTAATAATAAATAGAGAATTTTAATTACACACATTCAATTTGAAAACAAAATTTATGGACGATGCGGGACTCGAACCCGCGACCTCTCCTTCCGTGCGAGCGCTCTTCCTCTGAGCCAACCGTTCGTGTGACGTAACGTTCATAAATCGTTTATAAATTTAGTTTTCAAATTTAATGTGTGTAACTAATCCCAGAAGTGAGGGTTATGACGATAAAAAATAACAAATTGAATAGAGTTTTATTTATGTGGTGGGTGGTATTACGTGTGGGCTTAGATTTTGTAGGGACGTTGGGGATGTCTGTTGTCTCCTACACTCACGTTCCAAGGTGTAAAGCTCCGAGCGGCTTAATCTTACTAAGTGAATTACACTTGATACCAAAGGCTCAGCAAACACTAAGAGACACATTGCAAAGAATGCAGAATTACTTCTCCACTGTGCCTGATGAATTTTGCCAGATAATTGGGACCAAGTTATGCCAAACTGTACCTTCATAACCTTAACATTAACTATACCTTCATATTTTAATATTGGATACAAAATATTGTTTAAAATGCCTATATTACATTTTGTGAAAATAGCTTACATGATCCAATGTTTTGCTGAATTCAAAGAGGCAAATGATTGAAATCAATCAATTAATAATCCCATTAGTAGTAATATATTAGTTGATCCGTGCGAACACTTCGCATCTATACTGATCAGTAACGTAAATGTGTAAATCTTTAGTCTTATTACAAAATGATAATAGATGGCGCATCCTAAAAATCATTAAAGCAGTATTAATTTGTAAACAGATTCCACTTAACTATTCATGTATTAAGGCATGGATTGACTCCTGTATGTACATAATAGCGAGTATAATAAATGCATGAAAGAATATAAAAATATAATATGCGTAATTCTTTACGTTTATGTTTTCAATCTAAAAATAAGCCTAATTGATAAAGTACATAAATAACGTTTAAACTGAATAAAAATATGATTTGTACATGATATGCAATAAGAGCACAGGTCAATGCTATATTGGATGCTCGGTAAGCAAAGGCCAATAACTTGAACAAGGATATATTGTATTTTGATCAGTTCCAAGTTAACGAAGACGGGAACTAGGACCGGTTCGCCCCGGGTCATAATTAGTTCTTAATCGGGAGATGGCCAGCGATCAAGTTAAACAAATCGCATTCTGTGTGCGACTGTACGTTGCAGTACGTATGTGTGTTTCCATACCAAAGTTTTCCCGGCTTCGTAATTAATTCACCGCGAAGTTCTTTCATATTTGGATTGAGTCTTTTTAAGAGTTGTTCTTGCTTGAAGATGATTCTAATCTTAAAACTTCCACTTTACTACTATTCGAATGTATTAGTGCGATTAATTTTACAAGAAGAAATCTGAATCAGTTTCTGATTTAGTAAAACTGTTTATTAAATATCGCAAAAGTGCACTTTATGAAGGAGTGAGTTATCGATTGCTTCTTGCGTTTAAGTTTAAGTACAGTACAACAGTTGAAAGATACATCACTATTTTTTTAACAGTTTGAATTCGTGGATTACATAGGACTATATGACAACTATTAGTAAGGTATTGATACTTTAACATCATTATAAAATGTTTCTATAGATAGCATGTGTCATAAGTTATTCATTATTTTGGGTTTCTAATAAATGCTATGTCGTCTTATTTGGGACATGATGGAATTTTAAAAGGCTGTCAAAAATACCTCTTGTTCATGCGATCCAACAAGTAGGCAGTCATTTAATATTTCTTATATTTTTACAATAATTAATTTAATTTATAAATTTACAAATTTATAAATTAAATTCTTTATAAACAATATTTCACAGATAATAAAAATCGATCCGGGCCGTCGGCCTGTCAAGTATTATCTTTATAAATTGACTAGCAGACTCGAGTCTATAATTAAAAGCGTTATTGTCTTAGACATCGGCGTTCCGGTTAAACTCCGTCAAAGCCTAAGCAAAATGAAGCATAGTATAATGCAGTGAAGCGTCAATTACGCTCCGGAGCTCCTAAGTGGGGTTGGGTATTGAAGAATTAAGTCAGTTTGTGTAAATTGGCAACATCCTTGTTGGCAGGAAGCTACCGGTGTAACTTTTGATTATATGACGCCGCACTCATGCCGGTAACGGGACGCCCGGATCTATTTCAGATTGGATGCGGTACTTTGTTGGGAAAACAAATCTGTGTGTTCTTTGTAGTCGTTTTCTACTATGAAGTATTGCCGAACTTTGCTGTATGAATGTTTCATTGTGACACTAAGAAGAAAGTTTACTCGGTGATTCAACAGAAGTCCCCAAGCGCGCATTTTGCATGAAACATTTTTCCCGCAAGGCTACTTTTTGGAATCAACATCCGACTGTGGTATTCCCGAACCGATAAGAGCTAGGGACCTTACTTATAGCATATTTCCACCTGAAAGACCCATCTGTTGATTTTTCACATTCCACCACGTGAATTCCTTGCCCAATGTTATTTAAAAATATTGGAAGACTAAAACGTATTTATATTGATTTTAAATACTGACGGAAATTGATTAGTTTTTCCCCCCTTTAATTTATTATTTCCTGGCCGGTTGAATTAATGATACCCTTTTTAACCTTCAAACATAACTATTCTATTAAATTTTTAGAATGCCGACTAGATCGGCTATGTGTGATCAATAAGTGAACTTGGTGGCTATGGATGAAGCCAGAGAAGTCTGTTCAGACGCAATATATGGAGCCCTTCCAGGCGATAGGTATTTTATCAATAATATATCGATTATGATTATATTGATATATTATCGATATCGATGATGATGATGATGACGTCTTTCATTAAACATATTGCGATCCGGGCTATCGTCGACTCAGAATAAATCGATTCGTGCAATCTAGCTGCCAGTGCCAGTCCCAAGTGATCCTCCAGTAGTTTTTCATTGCAAAATGCGTATGTTGCTTTGATTCTTTTATAATGCCAATGTGAAAGCTATACCGTCCCCGCTCCCTGGGGGCTTCAATCTGATATTACGCTCTAATAATATACAGATCGATTTTATTTTGTTTGCGATTGTATTAATTAAAATGTCGACTGCTTTTGTGTTGTGCTTGCTATTTCCATAAATATTCATTGTTTATTGCATCTTATAAACAACGTACTATTTACTGTTTACACTTAATTTTGTACAAAAGCTTTTAAAAAGCTTCAAAAAATCTGAATAGAAAAAATGTTGAACTAATTTTTAAAAATGCTTAGAATAATATAACGCATGGCTATTTTTATGATAACATAAATATTACAATTACATAAATTGTACAATAAAACTGCAATGAATATTTAATAAATTACAATGGGTATGCAACTGTAGATTGTTCTACGAATCAAGGTTCATTCTGTTCCACATTGGTTTCAGTTCAATTTATGATAACCTTATGGTCTCAACACTCCTGCGTTTCCACTTTTGTTGCTAGAACGTTTGTGAGTGTGCTCCTCCATAAAAAGTACGTTTTCGTTTTGACGCGTCCTTGATGATGATCGGTACTATTCAGTTTTATTTATTACCTATTACGTTTTACAATATCAAATTCAAATTAGTGAACTTCTCACTGAAGACAATAAAGTTGGTTCGAGAGTAAAAGAGATGGCGATACTTGTAAAAATGCAATTTGATTAATAATATCCTGAGTTAATAAATGCATGATTGGAACAACAGCCACTTATTTTACGTACCAATGTTGGCATTCGGGAGCGTACTGATATCGTCCCGTTATTACAACATATTTGATAAATGATAACGTACAAGTGTTACGTATCTCCAGGGCTATCGCGGCGCTGTATCGATTTCCACTCGAAGCGTTTGCATCCCAATAATAATGCGAGTATGCTCTCGTCTCGATGCGAGTGTGTCCCAACATTTGCTCTATCTGTTTCCACGTCGCGTGGTGTTCAATTGCACGTGGCGACAGCACTTGTACGATTGGACCGTCTACACTGCTGGGCTTGACATGTTCTACGCTCCATTCGAATCTACCAAGGTGTGAATGTAGGACCTATACTTCTATTTTGTTTTGTATGTTTAGAAGTGTGATAGCTTTTGTATTTTGTTGAAAGTCTCACTTAGACTTTAGCTTACATTGGACAAAACACATTACGCATAGGATTGCAATTATACTTTTACACTCACAGGCGTTTGGTTTTGTAGTTACAAAGTTTACGAAGAGGGGCAAACAGCGCAGCAAATCAGGTTCGATACACCTGTTTTTGCAGTCAGATGCTGCTATATCTGACGCATCGATCAGGTCTGTGGTATATCCTTGTAGTAACAGAGCGACCACTGCAATGACACGGGCACTGGTATACAAAAACTGCCTCAAGGTTATGATGCATAAAAGGAACGCAACTTATCCCAGTCTACTGATTTGTAGTGCCAAACGCGGCGGGTCACTGGTGTTTGCGACTTGAGTCAATGGGCACTACACTCCTCACCGGGCAATGGTCGGACGTCTCAAGAGAGGTGTCAGCAGAGACCTATCGGAATGTGAGATCAACAGAAGAAGTAGGAGCTGCGTTGGCGACTCAACCAATTGGCACGGACCATACGCCATTTCAAATTAGGCACAGATAGCGCTGCGTAGTCTGGTGCCCCACTGAAGTTATTCGGCATTATGCGCGTTGAAGTTACCCAAAACTAGGATTTCAGCGGAGGGGATCTGTGCAAACTTGTCGTCAATTGCTTGGATCTAGTCAACATCTACGTGTAGCTACAGTGTAGACAGGTCGTTCAAAATTACTGAGACGGCCACAACAGATATCCTCCCTAACGAACATACATACCCCGCCATGAGACAAAAAAATATGCTCAATATTTTATTCAACACATGTTAAGTTTCAATGGATTCCCCAAATGTTGTAACAGTCCACATTAAGCGTAGAGCGGGGTACCGTGAAGGACATAAATAAGTTAGTATGAAAATAGTTTTATCTTAAGCTAACGAATTGTTTTATGTTACTAGTAGTATCGTTTCTGCAGTGTGCCAGTCGCGTTTTAGTTCCCAAATTACACAAACACAGCTGCTATGTTTTGTTCAATTAGAATTCTTATGAAAATAGCTCGAATTCTCGAAATCGATATTCCTACAAAATATAGCCGTGAGCTCTGACGCAGATTGATAGCAGCGGAGGAGCGCTAAAATGTGGACATATTGAATTAGCGGCGGATTTTGCATTTTTCCAGTCGAGAGACAAAAAGGTGTGCTGTCGCGGTTCGGTGGACGTTGAATCAATTATGTGGCGTCGACGCGATGCCGGTAATTCGATCTGACGGCAAAATGTTGATTTGACCGCGGGGAATGGCCATCGCGGCTGCTTGGGGCTATTAGCCGTGCGAGCCTAATACTACTGATCTAGTTTTGCTGCCTCAATTCGGTTGCGCTAATTTTAATTTGCTATGTTGACATATTTGAATATGGCCTCAAGCTATAGCTGTGTGGTATTTTGAAATCGTAATTATAAAAAATCTAAAGTAATCGTAAAATAACAATTTTCGTAAATAGTAATTTTATTAATTAAGACTTTGTGACTATGACACAATCTCTTTAATAAGTAATTCCTAAATTGATACGGATTTTTCAGTAACCTACGATAAAGAGGAATCTACATTATTTCCTTACTCAATT
This sequence comes from Leptidea sinapis, assembly GCF_905404315.1. Taxonomy (NCBI): domain Eukaryota; kingdom Metazoa; phylum Arthropoda; class Insecta; order Lepidoptera; family Pieridae; genus Leptidea; species Leptidea sinapis. The sequence goes on along the minus strand of NC_066289.1, from coordinate 11,432,628 downwards.
AGACACAAATTCAAAGGACCCTAATGTGTATAATACGCTAATACACATAGATATCTCCAACAATCGGAAACGGCTCCAACGATTTTCATTAAATTTAGTATACAGGGGATTGATTTTACAGTAGATCAGGGGCGATAAACCGATCGATTTTAATGAGAAACAGCTACAATATCATTAGAATACAAAGGTAAATTTCGCCACTATATACAAGACTATAATTACTCACATGGGACATTGGGTGATCGAAAAGCAGAAGACCCCGGTTCGAATCCAGATGTCCTATTAGTTATTTTTGTTCAAGGCTTGTACATTCTTATAAATCTGAGCAAAGCCTTGCTTGCCTTGCGGTCATCCGGATATTATATATATATATTTGCTTATATTGAAACCGGCTCTAACGATTTAGGTAACCACTCGAGGATTTTTGGGTATGTGAAACCGGTCAGCAGATCTAGTCCCGTCTCGATTTTTGTGTTTTCGTGTTTTCATACCGACACAAATTTCTTAATTTATTATTGCTGTATTACTTATTTATTACTGTTAAATGAGTAATTATTATAGTAAATATTTTGCTCAACATTTTTTTAATATTTATCATTTTACATTTTATTCAATACATTAATGATCAACGATGCGTCACAACTTTTGTGAGTTTTCGTCCGTCGCCTTCCAGGTATCACTCACTCTTTCTTCACATGACGCTTAATCCTGTTCTGGAAAGGATTTATGAAATCTAAAGTAAACTTTTTTACATGCTGTATAAAATTAGTCGAATAGAAGAGAGTAGGTACTATGAATTTAAGATCTAGAATTTACACTGTGTCCGGCGCAATAAACAAAATTCATTTCAGATACTTACTGTTTTTATGAATACATTACTAATTGCTACATAATCTATTAAGCAAGAATGAAATCTTATACCCTATTGTACAACAATAACAGTTCTGGATTTGAGAACAATTAATCCTTTTAGCCCTAGTCAGCTGATTTTCGTTGAATAGCAAAGCGGGTTATCGAACTTAGCCTCCTTAATGGATCTTACGGTTGGCTTTAGCTGCTTTGATACGAGGCTACGAACCGAAGGCTTAAGTTTGCAAAATTAATCGTTTGTAATTATAATATCTAAACACTTACAAATTGGGTGTTTCTCATTGTTTACTGATTCACTCTAGATTTGATTTGTTGTGTGAAAGAATATGGATCCATCGAAATTTATAATTATTTATAAAAAAAAATGTAGCAATAATAATAAATTTAGGTCCAGTGTTAATTTAAGATTTGGCTTTCGCAATATTAATACAACGTAGAATTCTTAATAAACACAGTATAAATACAATACACAGTATAAACATTATATTCTCACACAGAAATTATGTACATTATAAGTACCTAAACGTCTAACTATTAATAGCTAAAAATTTGTAAGTATTACGAAATAAATGTGATTGATAAATTGTATTTAAGCAAACAGTGGCCGTCACTATCTCTTAGACTTGAGTAAAATTTACACAAGTGAAAAGTTTTAATTTAATACTCATAAGATACACGATTTAAATCCCTTTGCGGACGACAGGCTGGCGGATGGTTTGATAAAGTGTACGATCACAATAGGCTTTATTAAGATGCATGCGCTCGGCCGATACAATTTGACGACGAGATGAGATTCTTGCTTTCGATTTTGCACGAGCTCTGAAAGGATATGGACTTTATCTGACAGAGTGTTCAATAGGTTTATAATTGACTATGCAAAATCGTTACACATAGATATAGGCAATAAATGAGATGACTGGAATAAACTTAGTTAAATGTTAGTTTTTCAAATCAAATCAAAATCACTCTATTCATTTAGGTCACGGAAATGACACATATCAATGTAATTTTTTTTCTTATTGTTATTATCCTCACTTCGTAAAGGGTTGAGCTAATGAGAAGAAGTGGCAAGAAACTCATTGCCACTCTTTTATATCAACAAAATATATGTAAAGTGATGCAATAAAAATACTCAAATGGTCAATGCCTTACACGAGCTAGTCAATAAAGTAAATGTAAATGACTACAAAACAAAAGTTATTGAGTACAGTAGCTGTACCATCCACACACACCATAAATAAATAAAGGTAATTTGCGATCATTCTATAAGCGATTATAAAAAAAATATATAAAAAATTTTATGTACCTAACTGAAGCAGAGTTTCCGGTCTGTTACCGAAACTCTGCTTCATCCGGGTCAGACATCGCCTCGACCTCGCCTAAGATATGCTTAGGAAATGGTACGACCCGTCCCATGTCTCCGCCACAAGTAGTAACATTTAGGCGAGTATGCTGCTAATACGCCTGTTCAAGAACACGACTAAATATCAAAAAATAATTTTAATCTACATATATATACAATACTCACCAAATATCTCTACTTACAATTTGACAATTCTGCTTGAATTTGTAATATTATATTTAATTAATACTATTTATAATTATTAAGATAAAGTAATGTCTGCAGTTTTATAACTATATTATAAAAGCATTGTCGGTCTCTGAAGAGTGAACTTTAGTAGATTAGCTGTTCATTCTTGGGTCGAACAGTTCACGTGTTTGCTTATTGAGCGTTAGGGGTAACGGTTCATTACTCATTAAAATACCTACAAATTTACGTATCTGGTTGTTTTAATGTTAAATTCCCTAATAGTTTTATGCTGCAAATCAATGGGAATTCATTGCATTGCCAAGAGAGTAATGGAACAAACACTGTGTTTTTTTAAGCATTTTACAATTATTCTAAATGACGGTATTTGAATGAACAGCTTCTGTGATTCCATAATTGAAATAACGACAGTAATTCGTCCACTAGCACAGTGTAAGCATTTCAATGTATTGGTCAGGTCACGCCAAGACACAATTTAATGGGACACAGAGTCATTGAATCACTCCCTTAGGATCTCGATCATTAAGTGGGTAAATGGTTAATGAAAATGGAATGAGCACTAAACATCGAAGCGAAATTTCGCTAGTCACCTAGCCGTCGTTAAATGCTGTTATCGTTACGATTAAGTAACGAAACAGAGGCGGGGGGACGCGAATAATAATCTCGGTTTACGACGGAAGCCGAGTGAATCAATAAAAACACTAATAATGCACAGCCGTAATCTGGCTCCTGCAATGCGGTGATTACCGGCGCGGGCGCTAACGATCTCGTAAAGACGGATCTCCGATGCATGGCTTAGCGCCGAAACATAAGCGTCATGTCCCACCAGGATACATGGAACATTACTTTTAGGATATTTCATAACTTTCTAATGGATCTGTGTTTGTACCACTTTCCGTTGTTAGATTGAAATTAGGAATTAAGTTAATAGTACATTAGGAAAATTTGAATTATTAGGACCGATTTGGGTTCCATGTATGTTGTTTTTTTTGTGGATATTGATGATGAGATTCGATAAAATTATCACTATATTTGATTAATTCCGTTTTTTAGATTTTTCGCGACAGCTTTTGTTTTTTATTTATTTACACAAAAAAAGATTTGAATGCAATGTCTTATTGAAATTGATTTTTTTACAAATGAAATGATGGTTAAGTACAGTTGATTGAAGATTATAAGTAAAGAATTCCATAAGAATTTTAAAGTAGTTATACAATTTGTGGCTTTTGCTTTGAAAAGAAAAAAAAATAACTGGTGCTCTTAAATGAACTGCTGCACCACTTAGCTAACTATCCCATGATGCATTGTACATAAATCTCACTATGTTTTGCTCTTTAGTTAAAAGGCATTTATTTTCTCAAAATTGATTCCTTTAGAATTCTTTTTGATGTCATTTCTAATATACTAAATACTGCTACCGCTTTGGAAACAAATGGCTCTCTGTTAGAGAAGCGGCGCAAGAAACTCTCCCATAATTCTTTTTTTGCGCCGGAGTTGGAGACCCAAGTCCGAATCGCGCACCATTTATAAATTTGGCCACAAATGAACATTTGGAAACATTTCAATATTCGAAAATGTTGCGAAAAACAAAATAACCAAAATGTGCTCAGCTATCTCAGGATTTTTCCGCAGTAAATCCTTAAATAGTGTAGGATCCATTATTCTCAATTTACGGGCGAGCTTGAAGGAAGCGACGCGCGGCGCGGCGGGTGTCCCCCTTGATTAAACCTGCGGATGTAAGACGTAACAATTTGTGTGCAGTCGCCGTTGTACGTCTCGCTGTCCTGTATCGCCCTCGAGCATCTACCTACCATACTTACGTTTCAACTTGATTTAATGTGCATGTGGAGTTTCTGTGTTATACTGCAGATTTTCTTAAATAATTTAATCCAGACTGTTCTTTAGTCGAGAGTTGCTTGGCTGAATTTAGATGTTTATATATTGCCCATGGACATTTATTTGAACGTATTGTTGACTCGTCGATTCTTTTAACAATAAAACTGAAGAGTTTGAGGAGACTAATTCAGAGACGACGTCGACTGTGAAGTGGCAGGCAGAAGTCACAGCTAGGCAGGCAGCGAGTGAGCCAGGCGACATAATCCGCAGTGAGCGGAGTAAACAAATTACAGGGCGGGTCGCGCCGGGGCCGCTCGACGTGCCGACGGCCGCTATTAATTTTAATTCCCGTCCAAGACGAAGATCGCCTGAGATGGGTGGAAGGCACGCGCGAAACATCACGGCCAACGATGCAAAATGATTGAAAACTTTAATAAGCATCGCCGTTTGCTCCTCACACTCAGACACAAATATATGGACTGGAAATAAACTTAATGCTAGCGTTGTTGTAACACTCAAGATTTACGAAACGTACGATTTACCTCATATCAGTTTGGTATTGACTCTAAAAGTATCCGTAAACAAACTAGAATCTGGCACTATTATAGATGGGTCCTCAAATATAAAAGACAATGTTTTTAGAATGTGAAAACTTAATGAAGACAAGGTTATTATTGCGTAATACACATACATTTTGTTGTTCTATTATTATACAGCAATTACATTTACAATACAATTTCTTACATTATATTTGTGTATAAATTACTCGGGTTAATTTTGCACTGACTGATCACGAACCCTTAGTCAAACCTTAGTTCTAAGCCAGCATTATTCGAACAAGCGTTACATAGCCGAGCATGGTAGCTTAGCCTCAATCAATAGGGCAAGCGCGCTTTAAGAATTTTTCACATGTATACTCGGGTAGATTCAATTATCATAGATCAAAAAGCGATACTATATTGAAAGCTTATACCATTAAAGAATTGTAAGTACATTGAAGAAAATAATTACAATAAAATTACAAAGTCTCTAATAGACTAGTTTTTATGGGAGAGGACAACGAGCATACGGGTCTGAACTTGTCCTCCGCGGTCCTCACTCTTGTAACACAAGAGAAATCACAGAAGTGTAGTTGACCTAATAAAGAGTTGAATAAACGTATATATAACATAAATTCCAAGAAAGAAAACACTATTGATACGTGGCGAACGAGGATCGAACCGGGGTCAGTGTGGTGAGAGTAAATGGTTTCTACCTATTAGAATTCAGTACATTTAAAAAAAAATTATAAATTGTATCCTTACATGTTGTATTTGTCATTGAAATAACATTTTAGAAAAGAAATTTGTACCAAAAAAACAAACATTAAATCACAGCATTACTTTTACCAATTAAAGAAGAGCAAATATGTTATTAGTTTTCGCACTTACTGAAGATTGGACATCTAGTACGATAATATTTATAATTTATCTGAAAACCATAGAGAAGATATCCCTTGGGGCTTGAGGGAATTAATGCTGACACGGGAGACCCTCGAAAACCCTGAGACGTGAAACTGAATTGTGTCTCAAATAAAATATATATATAGTAGTTGAATATCAAACATAACTCATTTTGGTTTAGTCATTAGGTTGGATGAAAGCAGATTGACTCACAAATTTATAGAACATTCCGCGATCCGATCGGGGATATTATTAAAATAATACTCTATATCAGATAGTAACGAAGAGGAACACATAAAGAAATATTAAAAGGATCCTTCAGCTTTGAGTTAAAAAAGGTGGTAATGGATACATGTATCTTACGATGCCTCGCATACGTAAGCCAAACATGGGTGCACACAAAGAAAAATTAAACATCGATTACTTACAACACAACATGTAATGGAGGGTATCTTGAGGCTCAGAAAGATACATAAAATCCGCAACAAAACCATCAGGAAAAAACCAACCTTACAGATTTCCTTGAATATGCATTAAAATGAAATGGCAATGGGCAGGGCATGTGGCTAGGGTCCCAGACCAAAGATGGACTTTAAAAGCGACTAGATGGAGTGGTCCCTCAGGTAACAGATACCGAGGTAGACCCAAAATGGGGTGGAGTGATGACCTTCTTACAGAGAAAGCAAAAATAGAGAGTTCTGGAAGAAGATGGAGGAGGTATATACCCGGATGGGATCATGATTATAATTTAAGTAATAACATTAGTTTTAGGTATATTTTAAGTTACTTACACATTAAAATATATAATCTATACTCTTAAATAACTATCCTTATTATTATTATCAGATAAAAGGCATAAAGGCATCAGTATCAGTCAGGACCTGTCATAGAGGCATGATTGTAATAATTATTAAACATTTTCTTTTTTAAATAAATTGATGATCATTAATAATTAATATGGAGTTCATTACAATTACAATGCAATGTATGAAGCTATATATTCACCTATACAATATACAAAATGTTACAGAAGTTCTATATTGTTAACATGGTTTGACGTCACCAAATAATATCAATTACCTGAGTTTGAGCGCGCTCAAAACTCAGAAATCGGGTTAGGCAGGTTATTGGTATTCATGGCGTATGAACGGCGGCGGTAATTCGATGTGCGAATTAATTGGTGGAACATAGTTATGAGCGATACGGTTAAACGTCGCCGGGTTCGGTCGGGGCCGGTGGACTTCAGACTGGCTCCTAACGTGTTTATTGTATCAGTGTCGCCCTCATCAAAATGCAAATAAGGCTCGGAGCTCGCCGACACTTGTCCATGTTATATCGAGTTATGCTCCCGAGTCGAACACATCGCAATACATATACAGCGGCGGATTAGTTTTGAATGTGCTCTGATTCAACTTGCGCAATATTTGAAAATCAAGGTTATACATTTATAGTCTGTGTTTACCTGTATGGGTTTTTTTTTAAATTCCTCTCTGATACTACGATTCCCTCTGCTTATTACTCATTGGTGATGAAGTAAAGCAATTGTTGCGGCTTTTTTGGACAATACGTCGACATTCCTGTGAGAGAAATGTTGCAATTATTTGTGATTGCTTAAAAATAGCAATACGTTGAACATTATAGGCATGCGCGGTATTGGCGACATACTTTGCACAACACTGGAAGACAAAGGAACTTCAAATAATGTGTTATTAAGGAAATTAAAGTAAAAGCTCGATGTGTGATACATAAATGATATATGATGGGTCGTAAGTGATCACCTACCTGCCATCAAGAAAAAGCTATGCCTGTCCGAAGATGATAACATAAAAATCTCAACACATTTTATTGGCAGCACCAATGATTATATTGGTGGACGGAAACATAATTATATCACGTTAGCCTCATTTACGTGAACATGCCTATGGAAATTTAATTTGAAAACAAAATTTATAATTAATTCCAGAAGTGAGGGTTATCACTTTAAAAAAATAATAAATTGTTTATAATCTATGGACACCATTGACTCGAAGCAATAAATGTCAGAAGGTGTATTCTAGACAAAATCATATCGCGATAAAAAGCGTCGTGTTTCAAAAGTTCCCTATTACGTGTCATTTCAACACTTTATCGACGTTGGACGTTGATAATGCGATCATGTCGTGCGAAGGGGTCTTATCATCATCTGAAGCAGTAGTGATCTTGGCGTAAGCGAACATTTGAAAGTGAAATGTTAACAGAATATAATGTAAAGCCGGCCGGGTCCGTTAAATATCTAGTGTCGGCTCGGGTTGCGGTCGTTAGCACGTAATTGTTGTCACCTAATTAGCGGCGCCGGCACTCGGCGCTGTCGGCCGCTCGGGCTCCGGTGGCGCTCCTACATTCATTATAAGTCTGCGATGTATCGCCGCGATTTAGTATGCATGCGATGCGCTCATGTTCACTCTAAACACCATTAGACGCATGAATATTGAAAAGTAGGGGTTTTGGGGTCCCCTATCACAACAGTAAATATGTAAAGCTTTGTGGCTTCGTTGTCTGTTAAGACTTTTTCTTGGTAATATGTAAGAGATCGTATACGTTTTACGAGCCGAGCACGACCGTAGCCGTTTGCGGGGTCGTTATACGCGGCGTCAAATGTGGACTTACAGACTTACCTACAGAGGCCACTGTCCTCGAATGTAGGTTTCCGCAATGTTTTCGCAGATTAAAAAAAAAGCGGATCACAGTCACAATACAAGTAATAGAACAGTAGTGTAACTCAGCGGTCTCCTTGAAATTTATATCTACGTCTGGGCTGAGCGCTATAGTTGGTACATACAAAAAGATTGACGACGCGGACGGTGCGGCGTAGTTGTGGGAGGCTCCTTTGCACAGGATGCTGGCTAGATTATGGGTACCACAACGGCGGCTATTTCTGCCGTGAAGCAGTAATGTGTAATAAACATTATTGTGTTTCGGTCTGATGGCCGCAGTAGTTAGTGAAATTACTGTACATGAGACTTAACATCTTTGTCTCGAGGTGACGAGCGCTATTGTTATGCCGCTCAGAATTTTTGTTTTTAAGAATCCTGAGCGGTCCTGCATTGTTATGGGCAGGGCGTATCCATTAATATCATCAACTGAACGTCCTGCTCGTCTCGTCCCTTAATTTTTATAAAAAAAGCTAATAGCTCGGATAGCGACTAATTTCGGCGGCCTACAGCGTGGCACTCAATGGTCTTGTCTTCCCGGACGTATAAGTCGTGTATATCGGGCGCTCTAGTGTGAAGTTAAAGTACTGTTCGCTAATACTGTATTGTGGCACTGCCGAGCACGGACCAAATGCTCGATGCGTGTTCGTTAAGGCTTATGAATCCGGCTAGTTCTCGCATCGTCGAGCGTAGACTCACCTAAAATGTATATAATATCGAATTCTTTTACATGTCAGCTATTTAACTACTTGTTGGCAGGTGAGGTATTAAGAACAATTTTATATTACAGTGGGTACCAATGCTATTAGCATCTATTCTGATCGCATAAATAATTTTAAATTATCTAAGAACTTTATTTTACATTAATTTATTAAATGAATCCATAATGTGAGATTATTGAGAGCTCTGTAAGTTGCAGGGTTCTGTTAACGACTTCAGAGTAGGAAGCCAAAGGCTTCGTTCTTTGAAACAGTTTCACACGAAGCTGTTTAATAGTTGCTCAAGCTTAAGGAACACCTTGAGCATAACATAAATAACTGAGGCTTTTAATTAATTTCTAATTGCTGTTATTACGTATAACGACAAGTTGTTAGCTTTGTTTTTAAGAAAAAATAAATCATTAAGTAGATCCTCTTTGGAAACAACAATATATTAAAATTATTATTATCAATGGGATAGTCAAATATGTTCTATTAAAATGCTTTTCATGAAATTATAACAACAAAAATTGTAGCCTAGAAGCATATGCATACAATTAATAGGATAGGCATTCTATCCCACGATCATAAATTAAATAATTAAGGATCTAACTTTGTGACGTTAATTAACTGATATTTAAAAAAAATATAAATCTAAAGCGAATCTAAAAGGGTAAGATTGAGTTTAAATGAGGGATTGTAAATTTCTTCTACAATTTTACTATAATTTATAAATGTTAAATGTATATTTAGTAATTAACCAAGTAGCTATATAGTATATAGTAATATACTATACTAAATTATATATAATACTACTTAAAATATAAATAGTAACTGTATGGTATAGTAGTATAGTATGGCATAAGTATGATATTAATAGGAATACTAATTTATTAATCATAATTTTATGAATTTATCTAAATACATTAATTGTTGTTTGATAATTTAATCAATAGTTTATGTTAACATACACGATCCCAATCCGTCACTCCTCATTCCGCTCAATTTTCTTGAAATAGAATCCTAAGTTTTACATATTTTTATAATATAGATGTGAAAAATCCAAATTAATTTTAATGATGTTTGTCAGGTATGGAAGCAATAATGTCGGAGTTCTTCCACGATACCACAACTGCCTTTTACATCATCCTGATAGTGTGGATAGCGGACCAGTACGACGCGATATGCTGCCACACTGCCATCGCTAAACGACATTGGCTGAGGTATGTTTGATGTGAAAACACATGAAATATATATGTTATACAGTGTCCGACGGCCAGTTACAGGTTCACATTGACGGAACAACAATAGATCTATTAAATCACATTTTAAATTAAATCAAATACGTATATTTCTCCCAATATGTAGTATAGTTACAATAGTACAGCAATACTTATTCTTAAAATGTTAAACTACAGTTGGGAGACAGGAGCTTAAACTAGGTAAGAGTTACTATGAGTTTTCTCGAAGCGATACGACTTAGGGACCTTCAAGAAAAGAGCATACTCCCACCTTAAAATCCAACAGCGCATCTCATGACCCCTGGTGTTGCGGATATCCATGGCGGTTTGTTTTTAAATTTTATCATCGCGGAACTTTAACATTGTAATTATTGGCACGGGTACTCACGGTATATATTTTATTATCCGCCTCCGATGTTCTGCCTCGACCGCGATTCATGCAATTAGATCGAAATATCGGCATCAAATTAATGAAATATATATCGTGAGTACCCATGACAATAATTACACTGCAAAAATTATCTACCTACTAAAATAATGAACAATTCAAGAAAACTTGAATTGACCGGATACAGAGAGCGTGCAAGTCAAAACGCGCGAGTGAAAAAAATACTTGAAGGGTTAAGATGTGATGTCTCTTGCGTCTATAGTTACAAAGATTTTTACAAAAGAAACCACACTATATGGAGTTGAACTAGCTATTTTGCAACAGAAATGGCATCAGAATTATTATTTATTTTAACTGCATAAAGATATCATTTTATTTTTAGTCAAAGTGAGGTTCCTCTTTGTTTATTTTGAAGTACACAAACGACCGTGGTCATTTTAATTAGTGTATTGATAGTGCGGTTAGCGGCATCATTTGTGTTACCGTATGGCTGCCTGAATGAACCCGGCTTCCACACTGCTACTTCATTAAATTGTAATAATAACTCTTTGTGCACGACAAATTCGTTGTGTCGTGCCGTGTTGCCGTTCCAACGTTCTAAATTAATTAAATAAGGTATTAGTTTTTTTTTTAAATATTTCCCTCCATAAATGTTACGCTTGTTTGTGCGTTGTTTCTTTTGTTGTGTGTCGTAACTTTCTTCTTCTTAGTCGGACACTCTTGTCAGAGTGGTCGTGGTTGCGCTAACGAGGTACACGGTGGGGTCTTCGGTGGGTCCTTTCTGAGGGTAGCTGTCCTGGCAATATGCTTCCATTTCTGATGGGTAGAGGCGTTGCGAGAACACTGGACCATGGTGGACTCAGTAGCCTTTGTGTCTATCCAGCGGGTTGGCGATCGACTGCGTGCTCTCTTGCCTTCCACCTGGCCCTGAACTACCAGTCTCTCCATCGAGTTCTTATTTCTAGAGCCGTGACCAAAGAACTTCAGTATTCTTAGTTGCACAATTGACGATAGTCTGTCTTTAATACTAAGCTCTTTGAGGATGAATACATTGGTGTGAAATGCCGTCCACGGGATCTTTAGGAGGCGTCTCCAACACCATATCTCTAATGCATCGTTTTTACGGCGATCCTGCAGTCTCAGAGACCAAGTTTCGGCTCCATAGAGAAAGATTGGAAACACGAGGCATTTAAATTGGCGTAACTTTACAATGAATGTATTTCGAAAAATGTTTCCACTTATATTTTTGGAAATTTCGCTGCAAACTTATTCGGAAGGTTGCCACTGACTTCAATTGGCATTTCATGATGAACTCCTATTAACTCTGGAAGAGTATTTGAAGGTTCAAGGATCTGATGTAGAACTGATGACGTATCCATCGCATAGAACAAATCTGTGATCTGTGTATCTTAAAGGAAAATCTAGAGAGGTTTGTACATGGAGGGAGTCGGTTACAGAAGTATTGATATGATCTTTAAAGAGCATTCGACCGGTCCGACGGATTTTTATGTAAGTTCCAGCCAATGCAATATGTGTAAATTCTGAGAGCTTTATCATTGAAAACGACCAGATATATCATTTGTTGCGTTTAAAGTTTTAATATGACCTATGTACATGTATGTTCGGCTAAGAAAGAAAAAGCGGCTCACATATTGTCCGCCTTTATATCAAAAAGATAGATTTATTAAGTTTATTCAATTCTATCTTGTTTATCTTATCTCAATATTGTATTTTCGATGTTTCTCATATACTTCAAATGTTTGTTCCAAATCGCATTATTTGTATTATTACTATTTCAATATTGTTCGTTTCCATGTTTATAACATTTGTCTAAATATGATTAGTTTATATAAAATACATGTAAGTGTTTATCGATATTTTGTTTTGTTGTATTTAAGTAAGCCTTGATTTTTCAACATTGTTTGGTAAAGTATTTCGAATGGGACTATTATCAAATGTTTGCTAGCAATCAAGCAAATAGGTATCTTTATTATAGTAATTATAATAATACGGATTTATATTTATGATAATAGCTACACGGTACTAATCTTTTTTTAATTGTGAGTTGCCTCAAAGTCGTAGATTTGGCATAATACACTTGTTTGCTTCATTTATATTTTAACGATACTTTAAGGCCACACAATGTCTTCTTACATGGACGTTGTACCTGCCGAGCGAGTAGTGTTTTTCTTTAATCAAAAGGCGTCCGGACACGAATCAATTTGGCTGGTCGTCCGCGAAAGCAATAAGGAGAGCTATTAAAACAAGCGCAAATAAAGCAAATTGAAAACGGCACCGCGTCACCCTTGCTAGGGAGTTAGTTCAACCTCCACTCCCCCCAAGAAAACAAGCGGCGGTGTCCACTGAGACTCGGTGTCGTATTAATGCGTGTTTTTCGTGAACGCTTTTCAAGTATTTTTGGAAGTCTGATAATAAAGGGCCTGAGGAACTTATAACAGCTGGTGATCTGTCTGAATCATCTTGTCATTTTTTGCATAAATAAAAAAAAATCTACAAGAACCGATGGCTCATAAAATAAAAGTAGTTTCAGGAGAAACAATTTCAAAACAATGTTATAAGCTGGAGAAATTTAGTTTATATCAGCAAAAATTTAATCCAGCTAGTTTGCAATGTGTTTTATTTGATATCTTAGTAATAAGCGGATGAGGAACGCTCTTTGTCAATTTGACTTCGCTATTCCCTTGTCCCGTAATAATGTACTAAAGGTACACTTTGTACTCTGCTTAGCTTGCTCAATCAAATTAGCTCCATAAAAGAATGTAGAATATTCAAGTTCCCGTATAACGATAAGATAATTTATTAATTTTAACTGAGTGATGTTGTTTATAAAGTTGTACAATATTTAAAATTAATTATTTGCTTTGAGAGCCATGGTTTTCTGTGAACAGATGGTCATACTGCCACAGCCGTTGAACTATAAAAGTATAAACAAGTAATGATGCATGCTAATGTGCAACTTATTGTTATAGTCTTGTCTCCCGTATATACTTAGTACTTTGCTCTGCTCGAATATATATGTATACTAGCCGTTCCCACCAATTTTAAAAGGAAGGAACATTGGAATTCGCATCGAATGGTGGTAGTTAACTTCACGTCGATACGATCAGTGGTTTAGGCGTGAATGATCATCAAACAAAGACTAGCCGTTTCCGCCCGCTTCGCTGGGCGAATTCTAAAAGGAAATAAATTAAACAATAAAAAATAAGTATCGCCATAAACCATCTAGGATAAATTTCGCATCGAATGGTGGTAGTTTCATGTCGATACAATCAGTGGTTTAGGAGTGAAAGAGCCTCAAATTTTCCATTTTCATTGTAGGTACACATATATATAGATTACTTTATTGTTGTTCTGCATTTAAGGCTCATTTTTAGTTAACTTAGTTACTTAAATATCTTGTTTGTTGTCGGTATTTTTTCGTGGAAAGTTTATTACTCTTTGTTTCTTACTTCTACCTATAAAGAAGAGCTTCAGTATACTCTTTAAGGAGGCATTTATAATTTTTTTGTGTGTGATACAAAAGGCCTCGTTTAAATATTGACGAAAAGTGTTAATGGATTTATAGTTTCAAACATTGGTTTGCTTCATCCATATATTATTAAAAAATACACCAGTGCATGGCTGTATACAATATTTACAAATACTTTTTGTAATATCACGCAGGTTTGCTAAATGTATATTTACTTATATTATTTATAACGTGTGAAATGGAAACGTGAAGCGTATAATATAGAGTACGGCATAAGTTGACGACGCCGGTTGTTAGGAGAGCTCTCGTATGTCATTTTAAGGATGTGCCAAATTGAAGGCTCCGGCGGGCGTCATTGCGAGGGGAGACTGATTTATCTACTACGGGCTCCGCGCCTCTGCTTCGATTATTGACCAAAGTCGAGTATACAAGGAGCGCGATACTAGCGCGATATTAATCTAATTTCAGTATCGTATGTTCCGTGCGTTAAGGTTTAATACCAAAATGGTACCATTGCACCTAAGCCTCCTTTACCTGCTCGTCCATCTGTTACAGGTCTACTGTATTTAATGGACCAAAACAACGACTTATAAATTCAATATCAACACGACTTAAAAACCACATAAACATCTTACAATTTTTTGGAATTTCGTAATATTTATTTTGTTTTGAACATTTTCTGGAATCTTGTTGTAAAAGCATATATAATATACATCGCCCCACAAACTCGACTTAGCCGGGCAGTAGACATAATAATTTTATGTTTGTTCCTGGTTAACATTACGGTTATGACACTTTCTAGAAATATAGGTGATATATTAGGGGCTAAGGTATGAAATTGGATTTTTACTGAAATATTGAAATTAGTTTTTTTTTAATTTAACATATTTATTTAATCAAAATAATTACCATTATTATCTATACATTGGTGTCATCTCATAAGAAGGTTATTTATGCCTTTATGCGATATAACTGTGGTGATCTAGATTTGACAAACTGTGTGAAAGCATTTTGTACTGGCCGCTAATTCCTGGGTAGTTTGGCTCGGATCGGATCATTCACTTGCTCAACTCCAATATTTGCATATTAGGAAATTTAATTGAGATTTCGGTCTTGCAAATCTAAGATTAGATTAGATCCTGTAGATGAAGCCACAACCTGAGAGTTATAGAAAGCATGCAAGATTTTATCATCGATACGAACGGTTGGCCCAGTTAGCAAGAGCGCTCGCACTTTACGCGAGAGGTCGCGGCTTCGAGTCCCGCATCGTTTATAAGATTTTGATTTCAAATTTAATTTTTTGTATATAAAACATGATTCTTGTATAATTAAATAATCAAATTGCCCGTCCGTTTTTGCAACTGGATTGTATTTGATAACCTTAGCTTAAGAATCTTATTTAATAACAAAATAATTGTTCCATTCCAAATCATAGACTGAAAAAAAAATGGTTTTCTTTTAATATATCCGACGTCACATCGAAGACTGCATACCTACTCACTGCGTTAGAATTTTCAACATTCTATAAAAGCGCTTAATTATCTCGTGGAATGTTTTAATATTTGTTACATTGTCGATGGAAAATATTTTCTATTACGCTTGATATATTAAATTGTGACGAGAAACAACCAGTAAATTATCTTAGAGTTGTAATTTTTTACAATATTACAGTGTTACGGCAACAAAAGTATCGAGCTAGATGTACACTTAAATTAATAACAAATACCCTATTTGACTGGTTTCTGACAATCATCTCAGCCAATTAAGTGGTAAGATAAGATAAGTACCCCACAAACAACACACTCAGGGTGGCGTTTCTTTTCAAAACGTGGTTTTTAATATTAAACTGACGTCAAATGATATTGAAACATATTAACCTCGTTAGCCAACTATCCCACAGAAAAATAAAGTAATGTAAAAATATTGAGATCAAAGTAGAGAAAAATCGAGAAAAAATACCTACTATTACATGTATTTCCATTAAGCGAAAGGTGAAAAGGCTGGTTTAAAAGGCTATTTGGACTGATTTTAAACTTATAAAAGTGTTAAGTATTTTTAAGAAAGCATCTTAATTAATTTTTAGTTCTATACTGTGCTCTTTATGGCTTTTGTGGAAGGGCCACCACAATTTAGCCAATATCAGGATGAGGCCTCCGAGTGTAGGTTACAATGAAATGATCATAAACGGTTTTGATTGGCTAAAGTTATTATGACGTGCCACGTCTTTAACTACATCTTCTGTCATTGTCAGCTGCGTGTCAGTGTCCGCTTATTCATGATTTTTTCCTTATCTGGAATCATGGAGACTAATTTTGTCAAAGCAGAATCCTGATAAAAGTTGATACAGCTACGTCCAAAACGTTATTTTAAAATTAACTCTGAGTTTTGAGATGACAGCTATGTTGAATAAATATAAGTATATGAATATTAATATATATTGAATATGGATGTTTGTTTCCGAGTCATGGATGTTTAAATGTATTTATGTATGTTTAAGTAAGTATATTGTATTAAATATATCATTGTCTTGTAACCCATAACACAGGCTATATTATATGCTTAACTTGGGGCAAGATAATTTGTGTAAAAAAGTGTGTCAATATTATTATTATTAATAAGAAATTGAACTACCTTTTTTGTACATATTAACATCTTATTTTCATGATTTATGTTTGTGACTGATATATTCCGAAAGTACCTACTGAACCAATTTGAATAAAAATTTAGTAAAGTAAATATTTTTTAAATCGTTACGTGAAAGTTGTATTAAAAAGAGCAATTCTTGAACATATACATATAAATTTTTGTTTCTATTTTTTGATTAAGTGCAGATTTTTAAAACGCATTCTTAGGGGCCCAAAGTTATATTGACTAGGTAGGGCATATGTAGGCATATCTCTGGAAAATCGATTATTTTAAGTTTTCATACCAATCAGAGTTTATTATCCCAAGAACTGTTTCAACACTTTGTCCATAGTTGCAGTCACATTATTGTATAATGTATAATAGTTAATTTTATTTATAGTAATCAATTATAAAAGCGTTTATTATTACGATATATCGTTTTGAGTAAAGATTGAAAACTACAGATATATTAAGATTTGAGTACTAAATTATTGAAATAAAAAAAAACTTCTTCCATCGTGTTGGGCACTTTTTGGTAGGGGAATATCTTATGGTTTCGCGTCACCGACATTCTCATTAGTAATGGATGCGATAAATAAATAATTAGGAATATAAATATGTAGATTTAGATACTTTTTGGATGGGTGAAATCTGATGAGTTCACATCACCGAAATGATTATAGTTATATCTACAGATAACGTATTGTGCAAACATTAGTGCTGTGTATATGTTATAAGTGAAATTGTATGGATTTAGTGAAAAGTTCAATGTGTATATACTGTCCATTGTTGAAATAGTGTTTTTATTTGATTAATATATTAATGAAAATAAGTTTTAAAAATAAATTGTTTTTAAACGTTAATAAATTTCAAATTGTAATACTAAAAGTTCTAACTTTTCACTACTATCGACAGTCTCTACAAATGGCAATTTTTTTTTATTAACACCGCGTATTTATTTAATTGAAATAAAACTGTTGTGTTAAGCAGTAAGCGCCCACATATGTGACGTGTTCAGCAATTTGTCCCAGCGCCGGATCGTTTGAGCAGCGTGTGTTGAATGCGCGCTGACAGCTGCTAGCTACCGTTAATTACGGCTGACCGACCGCGGACCCGGGCTAGCCCCACTATCGAGCGACAGCGCGACCCTACTGGGGATTATTATATTCGATGGCATGTCACAGATCAGATACGGTGATAACTGGCAAAGGTAAACAACCTTTATCTACTCCCATGCTTTAATTGCTCTATTAAGGATTCTAAAACAGCTTATCCTAAAAACACCCAATGTCCCTAATAACCATTACACCATCCAAACGAGTGTTGTAATGAAATTCAGTACAACATTATATCATACGTTTTCATAATAACACTCCTTTGGATGATATTATGGTTACTAGGACTGGCTTTTTTAATGTTAGCAGTAAGCTAACTGTTTCAGAATCTTTTATAGAGAATTCATATTATGGGTGTAGATAACAGTTATTTATGCAACTGTTGTGTAATAAGGGGTATTAAACACGAATGTGGATTTAGTATCACATGAGTGTTTTAATACCTAATTATCAACAGGTGCATAAAAGACTTTATCTACACCCAGAATATGAATCCTCTAAAAGGTTCTCGAAAAGTTAGCTTACTGCTAACATTAAAACACCAGTCCTAGTAGTAACCTAATATCATTCATTACTGATTATATACAAATAAACGAAGTATTAATGAAACAATTATTTGTGTAGTAGTAATTTACATTTTGTATAGTGCAATAATTAAAATTCACTCGAATATAATGTTCTTTTGCAGCGTTAAAATGAATCGCCCTTTTTTTGTAAACTTTTTTGTTTACAAAAAAAACACTATTTTTTGAAATTCATACAGATACCACGCATCGAGCAATAAGAATGTGGCTATCTATTGAAACACTGCGCATGAAGGGTTCGAAAAAAAACATAGGAGTGTTGTTATGAAATTCAGTACAACATTACAACTTTCGTTTGGATGAAGTAATGGTTATAAGAACATTGGGTGTTTTAATGTTGGCAATAAGCTAACTGTTTCAGAATCTTTAATAGAGGATTTATAGCATGGGTAGATAAAGTATTGTATGCAACTGTTGATAATTAGGTATTAAAACACTCAAGTGATACTATTATCAAATACCCACATTCGTGTTTTAATACACACATTCGTGTTTTAATACCCGTTATTACACAACAGTTGCATAAATAACTATAGCGTGCTGCGGTTACAGGCTGTCAATTATTTTATTTTTGATATATAGTAAAAATACTGAGAACATTTCATAAAGCTAAAGTATATACCCTCAGGCTGGATTTAGTGTGAGTTTTCCTGAGCACTTTCGACGGTGAGCGGTGATTCAATTTACTTGATAATATATGAATTGGTAGTTAAATAATTTTTAAATCGGTGTAGTATTTTTAAATTTATTCATTACAAACAAAAATACTAATTCCCTCTTAATAATAATAGTATAGATGACACGCCACAGATTATTTACATTGTACAGTGACAGCTGTCAGAGACGTTGTGTGCGCGCCTGCTCAACCGTCACTTCTGTCAAGTGATTGGTTTCGTTTGTGTTAAATTTGATGTTGCACATATTGTGCTGTAATCAACAGCGGTTGCCTTTGATAGAACTGCCATTAAAAGCTTTACAGTTTGCGCTATAAAATAATAATATATATTCGATTGGTAGCCCTTTGTTTGAGTTTGTACCTTAAAAAAAGATTCCTAAAAGCCGGTACCATATCAACGGTATGATATATCTGGTATTGTCAGAAAGTATGGGAGACGTTAATCCATACAATTTCAGTTCATTTAAAACTAGTCTTCGTAAAGTTTAGAAATATTTTAATGCTACAATAGAAGAAGCTGTAACAAACACGTGACTTAAAATCTGCTTCATCCATTAGGTGTGGAGTCGTAATGAGACACTGAATGTCTGACAATAATCACCGTTCTCCGCATCTGCCCGCCACAGTTGCAACGCACCACAAACCTTATTTATATCCGCAACACTGCACTATCATTGTTTTCCTCGGAACATTAGCTTTGATTATATTTACTTCGTTAAGTACTATACTTAATCACATAACGAACCTTTTCGTTAAGTGGACGCAGGCCTTCGAATATGGTGACGTATCATCATAATGTATATGTATATTGTTAAAAGTCAGGAATGAAACTAATGCCTCAGCCCCTACATATGCCCCGAATGTGGTGCTTATCGTCAAGAAGACACAGAGTATCTAAACACATACTGATATAACTTCGGCAATGGAGGTCAGTGCTTTTTACTTTTTTTGTGTGGAAGAAGAGGATACTTTTACTGACGAATCCCGATTCCATGTGATACGTTGCGATGGTCGTTTCCGTGTTGAACAGACGCCTAATCGAGCGGTAGTCCAGGAATATGAAAAATTTGGATGTGGCTCTATGATGTTTTAGGCCGAATTTAATGAAATCACCTCATTGTAATTGTCTCGCCGTTTGACCAATTCGAACAGCTGACAGCCAACCTAAAAATTGATAAGTACAGAATAAAGTCATGTCATACAAATCGCTAGTGTAAGACGTAACTTATCACGCACACTAAATTATTAAACCTGGCCTATTTCTATTGGTTGTCTAACAGCAAAAGACTAAGACGTATAAATTATTTAAGGACTCATCATAAATTGTCCCCACTCCAACCATTAGTAAAATGTAATCAGCAAAACTCAAGGATCTCATAAATACAAGAATCTCAAACATTTAAACTCACTTCAATAATCATTTGACTCGTGCAGATGATCGTCCGGCGTCGTGTAGCGTAAATTGAAGCGATAATCGCGTCACTCTGTTCGCCATGTTGGCGCCTTGCTTTTGCCCGGCGCCTCGCCATCTCATTTGCATGTGGGCGACAGACTCCGGGGCTGAAGTGGCTGTCACCGTTGTTGATGCTCAACAAGTGTGACGTCCTCGACTTGTTTACGTCTCACTACACCAATAATTTACTCGATATTCCGTTCAGATTATTGTGCTTTTGTGTCGTTGCGAAACTAGACGACAGCCCGGCTGACTTTTGGTTTTCTATTTATTTATATTAGTAAATAACAAACTCTTTTTTTTAAGGGAAAAGAAGACAAACGAACGTAGGGGTCACCTCGTGTTAAGTAAGTTCTCACCGCCGCCCCCATTCTCTTGCAACACCAGAGGAATGACAGGAGCGTTACCCGCCTTTGAGGAAGGTTTACGCGCTTTTTTTTGAAGGTACTCATTTCGTATCATCCCGGAAATAAACCGGACTGAGAAGGACCGCCACACATTCAGATGGTGGGGATGATATCCTAACTTGTGGCATGTCGTCCGAAGGTGGAATTGAGCGACAGGAATCAGCTATTATTTTATATTATTTTCATTAAAGGGATTTACAACGTTATTTCACAGTGCGCTTTTCTAGCAATTTTCTTCCACGTATAGCCAGCATGCGAGTTTATTGCGAGAGAACTTTATTGCGAGTTGTTTCTTACTTCTTATATCGTCTCTGTCATATCTTCTGTGATATGCCCGGTGTTACCTGGTCACATGTGACCTGACAGCCTTTATCTTTACACATAGATGGAATGTTTTATGTGGTAGTAATAATACCGCCATTCATACCTTAAGTCTTTTAAAAATTAAAAGAAAAATGGTTTTATCATAACCATTCTCAGATTTTATAACGCAACAGAACAAATTCTTCATATAGACTTATTTGTGAGATAATATTGCAGTTTTGCGGCAGAAATAGGTGTGGAGGCAGTACTGACTCAGTACTACGCCTCTACTACAGAAAAATTTAAAGACATTAACATTTTTACTGTTGCTTCTCAATATATTGTTGAGAATGTAATGTAGATTTAAATGACGGCACAATGCCGAATTTTCTAGAATCTGTGATAATCATTATGCTAAAACCAGGAACAAATATAAACTTGTTATTACGTTGGCTAAGTCTTGAATGTAAGTGTTGTTTTTTTATTTGAAATGAACAAAGTCTGTAATGTCATGCCTTCTATTATTTCATAGTGGCCATTGAAAATTGTTTTATGGTCGGCCAAATATTGTGTTTAAATGTTGCCATTTGGGAGGAGGCTATAATAATTGGTTGTATGAACAAAGTCAATTACATTAAGTAATGTTGTTAGTCGGTCCATGTAATGAAGTTAAGCGCGGCCACCACATCAGTGCGGCGACGCCCTCAATTAAAACCTCATTATCTATCAAACTTGCTACTGTTATGAAACAAGATGTCGTGCAAAATTATTAGTACACTTATATATAGATAGTTAGACCGGGAGCGAGGATTTGAGTTTTTAAAAATAGAAATTAAAATTAATATTTTAGAATCGAAATAAGATTTTATTATTTACGACCCGAGCTTACAAAGTTTGATGCAATACTGATCCAAATATCTTAAATATAAATGCAAAATGTAAATTAAAACTATCTTACCAACTACTGTTATAATAACAAGTCGCCCGGGAGGGCCGACTGATAAGAGAAGTGCTGTGTTAGGCTCTACCGCAGCGTGAGAGCTTAAGGCTCTGCTGTACTATGGGTTAGGATATATAACTAGATACGAACATGCGTGTCGATAAAAATTAAATATTAAATAGAAAGAAAAAATTATACACATTGTACGTATGTAAGTAAGGTCCAAATTGTAGTTCTTACAATTTTCGTCTGTTTGTGCGCGCTAATTTTTATTTAATCTTTGTTTATGCCAATCGGTTCAGAAAGTATAAAATTGTGTTACTTGTAATAATACGCTAAAATCTACGCGGGCACCCGCTTGACGGATATACCCACACAATGTGCTCACCCAGCAAACGTTGTTTTACCATATACATTAAGTACCCCGCGCCCGCTCATTGTATGAATTGTCATATGTAAAAAAAGTCATTGTGTGAATTATTTGTTAACATATCATACTAAAACCTCCGAAACACGCTGCATCTTATGGGATAAACATTATTCTGATCGGTTCTGTAGTATTCGCAGTATACCCAAAGGAAAAAACGGTTGTTCATTTATCAGTATAGATAAGTTAGACTTATTCGCCTAATAACTATTATTGTTACTAATATATATATATATATATATATATATATTAGTAGTGTTATTATATTTGGAGCATATCTTATACAGTTGTGCTCAAATATTAATTAAATGTTACAGCACAATTAGGAGATCTTTGAAGTGTATATTCTTTAAGTAACCAGTTAAGAGTGTAACAATTTTACATAGCATTTACAATCTTATTTTATTTTGCTTCTGAGAAATAATGCTTTTTCTTGTAAAACTTAAAAGCTTTAAAATAAATATTATCAAAAAATTTTAAATCTTTTCGAATCTCAGATTAAGTATCTGATAGATTATTAATAATATTCGGGAGGAAAATGTACATTCTTCCCGCTTTATCCTTGTTTATAAACTTAAATCCACTCTTAATTGGCCGAATGTTTTGAGATATCCTTTGTTTATTTTTTCTACCTTTTGTTTTTGAGAAAAAATAACAATGTAAAAGTGTTGTTCTAATTGCGACATTACAGGTAACTAATTTTGTAATGTTTTTTCTTCAAAAGCTAAATTGTAATGTTCACCCACCTTAAAAGGTTTTTTCACATTTTAGCTAAAAATGAGTCTACATGCCCTATCTGAAATTTCCTTGAGTTATGAATGAAACATGCCACACGTGCTGGCCATCGCTTCCCACAGCCATATTATTTAAGGGATTTCAACGACTTGCAATAGTATAATAGAGTACTGATAAAAATACTCCTTTTAGTAACCCTATTATAAATATTCATGTTGGCAAAATCACGTGACAAATGCTGTTAGTATGAAAGTAAAGTTGAATTAAGTTGACAGCCGATGTTTGCACAATGTGTCGAGTTTGGTTCATTTGTATATCGTTAGTGTCACACGGGCGAAGGGCGGTTGCTACGACGTAGCGCGTAGTGAGAGCGCCTTGACAATATCTCTCACGAATGATTGCACATACGATACGATAAATAATAATTGAGAAGGGCGTTACGTTACTCACGATCGTATGCTACATATTAGAAAATATTATCCATTCCATATATTATAAGTGTAATAAATTTGATAAAAACAAAATGAAAGCCACTGCATACTAATTAAATTTAAAAAAATACTCAGTGGCTTCTACATCCTTAGAAGGAACACTCAATCTTTAAAAAATATATTACACATTTTAACCTTATTTTTCAATCGACTTTTTTTTAATCTTTAATAATTTCTTTCCTTCTTTTTTAATCTAAGATCAGTATCAGACGACGTAATAATATAAGTACGAAGGAGATCGTATGAGACATACAATCGGTTTCCTTCATCGCTAGTATATCAAAATTAGCCTGGTGATCCTAATTAAGATATAAGGCAAAATAACAAAACATATTTTGTTACTGCTAACGTGTACAAAATTATTAGTAAATTAGTCGTCTTCATATTAGTGTTAATTACGTTGAAAGATTTTGTTATGTACATCGACACAATATGTCGACTTCGCCGATCAGAAATAACTCAGATCTGATTAACAATATTATAAATTTATTATAAAACAGTGTCTCACTATAGTAACTTGTAAAAATTAAACATTGAATTATTTACACAGCAATCATTTTAATTTAGACATAACATGGCCAACATTTGCCTGGAATGGTTTTTACTAACAAATGACATTTTAAGAAGATAAGATATAAAATCGATAAAGCATTTCATAATTCAATATAGGCTAAATTTGTTCTGAAAAATCGCTAATTGCATATTTTCTTAAACTTAAATTTACTCGCTGCCGTGTGATATATGATATCATTTGTGAATTATCGTGAATATTGATATTTTTTGTAGTACGACGGTACGATATGGGTACGTGCACAAAAAACACTCCTAGAATTCCTTTGTTTGCCGTGTGGCAAGTGATGTAGTCAGGGTGAACTGAGTCTCGAAATCTCGAGCGTTTGCTAATTTTGCGGTAACCTGGAGAGCAAAGCCAAATTGGCTTCGAAGACGCTGGGCGTCATTAATAGAGCACGGCAATACTTCAAGCCGACCCACATTCTAGCGCTCTACAAAGCACAGGTCCGGCCACGTATCGAGTATTGCTGTCATCTCTGGTCTGGCGCGCCCCACTTGACCGCTTGCAACGCAGAGCAGCTCGTATTTTCGGGGAGTCAGTGCTCTGTGAACGACTGGATCACTTGGCGTTGCTTAGAGACGTCGCTTCATTGTGTGTCTTCTACCGCATTTATATGTTTTTGGACTATTTATTTACATAATAGAACCCGAAACTCATCTGTCAATAATAAGCATAATATGTTCCATCCGTACGCTGTCAGGTGATTTACTGCTCATTACATCGATACAACCAGTTTGACCAGTGGGAGGCTCCTTTGCACAGGATGCCGGCTAGATTTTGCGTACTACAATGGCGCTTATTTCTGCCGTGAAGCAGTAATGTGTAAGCATTATTGTATTTCGGTCTGAAGGGCGCAATTGTAATGCCGCTCAGAATTTTTGAGTTTTTCAAGAATCCTGAGCGGCACTGCATTAAATTAATGGGCAATGCTCGTGTCGCACCTTATTGTCATAAAAAACAACCCAACTTGATAATATAACAAAGTACGCACCATGAATTCCCATGTCAAAATACGTGTTTAACTTTCAAAGCTAAGCTATTTATTGATTATAATTAAGGAACATTTCGGTCTCTGGTCCAATATTTAGTGTGTCCGATATCGATCAGACAGCCAGAGGTTATTAACAAGGCGAGAGGCGTGGCGGGCGGCGGCCTCGCCAATGTTTACGGCCAGTGTTTGACCGCGTTCTTTATGGTCACCGTCACTCCACTTTACGGCAATGCTGTTCAACGAATGGACGTTAACTACATTTGTATACAAAGCTTGGATGTTGATGTGTGTGCCGTATGTTCCATTACACTATTGATTCATATTATTTATCGATTGTATTGAACGGCTCATTATTCATTAAACTTATATATGAAATTCTCTAGTAGAGTAGGTTGGAGAATCGGTTTTACGCCCTCGCCTGCGGCCTCTTGTATATTGAGCAACTTAGTTCACTTGTACAATAATATAATATGGTATACCATTTTATTGGATCCGTAGCTCTCTATTATGTTGCTTACAAAATTTAAGCTAGTATATTTTGAAATCTAAATATTATTCACGAATTAATACTAATGACAAATATGTGTGGCAACCCGATATGTGTAGTATTATTTAAAAGTATCCGCAGTAGTATTTTCCTTGATTGTGAAACATTTAAATAAAATACTTTTTAAAGTATTAAAATGCGTGTAAAATCTAATGTAACTGTGTTTTTACATTAGATTTTGCGTTGAAGTTATATTTTTATTATTATTTAAGTTAACACGAAATTTCGAAACCTTTCCAGATCAAGTTTCCGAATAACTGATCAGCAGTATTTAGTAAGCTTTTGGATTTCAAGAATAATTAAAAATATTTTTTTCTAAATCGATCTTGTGATCGATTATAAGTAATCGATATTTTGTAAAAATTAAGAGATGCATATTGAAAAATAATTCAGTATAATATTCTGGTTATGACTTGCTCTTAACTCATCCCCAGCTGCAGCGTGGTGGAATGTGTCTTGTCAATTTTTATTGAAAAAGAATTGGGATCTTATAACGATGTATCTTCACATTGTAAAAGCATTAGTAATATGGACTGTACCGCGCTGGTGTTCTATTTGCCCGATTTAAACACCATGTCTATCCATCTACTCATTAGTTTCATTATCGAATGAAATATTACACATACACCTTTATTGAAACTAATTTTTATGGGGCATAATTAAAATGTTGCAGCATAACGCAGTAAATAAAATTATTCTTCATTATGACTGGTGTATCTTTGTAGCGGTACACGTGTTTGGTATTAAGTACGCTTAGATGAGGAAATGTTTTGATAAGCGTCGGGAGTTCTTTATGTAAATATATCATCATAGGAAACTGTTCATGGTGAGAGGGGCATTCTCAGAATTCCTTTGTATATACTTGGTTGTGATTGTAACCAACTTATAGGAGAACTTCATTATAAACCTTCTCTTTGCTTCACTTTTATAACAGTAGCAATGAGTTTCGTTTGACTTCTTCTCATTGGATGTCGTTGTTTCCGAAGTGTTAAAGGGTGAAGGTTTAGTGGTCAAGGGTAGAATGTATAACTTTATCATTAAATAGTGCTTTTTTATGTTAATGAATAAATGAAAAATAGACGTGAAATGAATATATAGTATGGAGTTGGACGAATTGGCCTAAACATGTCAGGTTTAATTGTCAAGTTCTGGTTGGTGGAAGTACGTTTTATAAGTGTATGATCGTTCATAATAAAGTGTTTGTCTACCCAACTGCAAAACAGGCGTGAATAAATCTATGGTTTTAATTTTTATATTACTTATAGACATAAATATTATTTTAAAAATATGATAAAACACGCCGAGAATGTCAGTAGACCTATCGTCTCTGTGTCTCTCTCATAGCGCCACCCAAATATGCATATCGTGCAAAAAACTGTTAAGTTTTTTTGCACTTCTGTGTTATAAGATAAATTAATAAAGTAGGTGAAGTAAAATAATAATAATTTGTAAAAAACAGAATGAAAGCAAAAGCTTTTAGTGACAAAAACACATTAAGAGTGGTGAGCTAAAGCTCCTTACAAAAATGACAAGTTGTAATGTAAAGAAATACATTAAAATAGAATTCATTTCCTCTTTTTCCCCAAAACTGGGTATTGTAAACCATTCTGCCACGCTTCCACACGTGTTTTCATTTTGCTCTTATTAAACCATATTCAATGCTAATGTATTTCATTATTTGTTTTCAATCAGCTTTGTAATTTAAAAGCTGCGGAAACATGCGCAAATTCTCATACTCGACTCGTTTATTTCGCATTGGACATGGTTTGTTTTTAATAAATTAACATTGTGAAGATTACATTATTATTTTTCTAACATATTTCTTTGGGATTTTGCTTGATTTTTGGGGACTAGTGTAGGATGCCCAAAATAATGATGTACTTTGAATTTTGGGGTTAAACGAGTGTACGGGTCACCTGGTGTTAAGTGATCACCACTGCCCACATTCTCTTGCAACACCAGAGGAATCACAGGAGCATTGCTGGCCTTAAAGGAGTACGTTCTACTCATGTCGTATCGCCCCGGAAACACCGCACAAAGAAGCTTATTCCACGGCGTTGTTGTACGTGGAAGATAGTTATTGAAAACCGCACTGTGGACAAACGCCACACATCCAGAGGGATGATATCTAAATTTGTGGCGTGTCGTGCGAAGGTGGAATTCGTCGGCAGGAATCAGGTCAAACAGCTCCACAACACTCCCTGTGATAAATGCGGTAGAAAACACACAATGAGGTCTCTATGCTACGCCAGGTAATCGAGCCGTTCACAGAGCACTGGCTTCCCGAAAATTCTAGCAGCTCCGCGTTGCACGCGGTCGAATGGTTCAAACTGATACGCGAGACAACAGATAAAATTTAAATTAAAATAGATTTAGAATTTCAAATTCAAATAAACTCCATATATGGCCGGATCTGCGCTTTGTAAGTCGCAAGAATCTGGGCCGGCTTGAAGTATTGCCGTGCTCTATTTATGACGCCCAGCTTCTTCGATACCAAGTTGTGTGAAGATTATGCCCTAAGAGAATTGAGAAGTAATTGAGATTCGTATTTCAAACCATTTCCTGCTTTTAGCATTTCAATAGTTGATCTATTGATTTAAAAATAAAAGCCTTCATTTTTATATTTCGATGTTAATCTCTAAATTTATAAGGTAAGAAAATCTATCTATCACATTCATATAACATATATGTTTAAATCCATTACCCAAAAATTCTGAATGGCACTAAAACTGCGCTCGTCACCTTGAGACATAAAGTGTGAAGTCTCATTTGCCTAGTAATTTCACTAGCTACGGCGCCCTTCAGACCGAAACACAGTAATGCTTACACATTACTGCTTCACGGCAGAAATAGGCGCCGTTGTGGTACCCATAATTTAGCTGGCATCCTGTGCAAAAGAGCCTCCCACTCGTAATTAATTATATTATATTATTAAGTATAAGTATACTTTTATTTAATAAATACAAAGTTTTGAATCCATTACATGGTGGTCACATTGTTACATGTCACTGCATTGAATATTTTTTCCTGTAGTTTTACATTCCAACTGCAAATCTCTGATTCCATTCCTAATTATTCAGGTTATAATAGAAACTTAAGTATGAAATTGTCTTTTTGGCTTACTAGTCTAAACCCAAAGTAGGATTTAAATAAAAACCTCCTCCGGGCCAAATTAAAGAGTAAAACTTTAACTGAGTAAGCTAATGAAACGCCTTCAGTGAGTTTTTTAAGATTTAACTTTATTATCCTCTATGTAAATCTTTGCCTTGTGAAATATCAAGTATTTTTTGCCTTTAAATTACCTTTTTTCCATGATGTTTCTTATCAACCTTTACTAGCGGTCTTCACTTTCATTACGGAACTGAATAAAAAAAATATAGGCACTCCGCGTACTTCTTCAGTTTTCTCTTTTAATGCAAACAATAATCTAAATATCTAATCAAGTTTTCGCTACAATGCAACTTAATGATGGAATAATCTTCCACGTCCTCTTCGATCCGCCGAAAATTTTCGTCGGAAATATAAGTCACGGTTGTTGGAACGGCAAAAACAAGACCGGCCTTGTTAGCATTGGTGGTGAAAATATAGGTGTTGTCCAGTATTATAGATATATGCTATTCGTAGGCCGTGTCACAGATAATCCTGAGTCGGTGACCAGGGAATACCCTGCACTGCACAGGAACTCTCTAATATTAAATTATTATTATTTAAAAACATTCTTTTTCGGTTTGTTTTTTTTTACTTTCATCTTACTCTATTAAATGTATCCTGTGACTATTTTGTTAATTAAATGTTTCTCTTTCCTTCTTTCTTTCCTTATGAACGCGGGCTCTGAAATGTTAGTCCTTGTCACGCTTCTGTTTCCTTCTTCGTACATCCTACGTTTCTATAATATTATCTATATCGCAGACGTACAATAATATTTTTCATATGATAATTAATCAGGTGTAAATAATTATCAAGCACTTAGCTATTTGCTGGTTATTTCATTTATAATTCCCCTATCGAGCACACATTCTGTATGTAGTAAGGAAGTACCTACATTTGCAAAATATGAAATACTGAAACCAAGCGCCGAATTTCAACATCAAGTTGAAAGCCACGAAAAGTGTTCATTTTACATGGTTTCTCTCCAATTGTGCTTTCTTAAGGATTCTTCGCTCAACTTGTTCTCTCATTGTTACTAAAATACGGAAATATTTTTCTTACAAATACTTTTTACAGCTTCGTAACAAAGTACCCCGTAAATATAATAACTGTGAAACTGGCAATGTTTCTCTTTTGCAATAAGAATGGCTTCAATTGCATAAAGAAATAAATAATTTTCCCAGAGCCTCTTAATCTTTGCTTAGTAAAAACTTAATAAAAATCTTAGTAAAATAGGGATTGATAAATGAAAAAGAATGCATGTGTTGCGCAATTCAAAAGAATAATTGTTAAAGAACGTACCCATAGTTAATGTTACTATAGCACTTTGGGAACAGACGAAGAATTATTGTAATGCAATTTTTTTTAGAAAAGGCCCGGTAAATGTTTACGGCCATTCTGCTCATGTCTGTAGCATAATATTTAGTGGAAAATTTTATCGTACAAAAAATATTAAAGTATCCTATTTTGCACAAAGAAAACTGAAAACAAAAATTTATGAACAAAGCATACAAGATTTTATCAACGATACGCCACTCAAACAGTTGGGTCAGTTGGAAAGAGTGCACGCACAGTACGCGAGAGGTCGCGGGAACGAGTCCCGCATCGTTCATAAAATTTTGTTTTCAGTTTCATTTGTGTTATTAATCCCGTGTGAGGGTTACCACTTTAAAAACATAAAAAATTATCCTATTCTGAGTGAAATATATAAATTATTAGTCAAAATTACGATTTTTGCCTCCACACGGTCTTAAAAAAATTACGTGAATTAACAAATATAATCTACTAGCTGACCCGACAGACGTTGTTCTGTTCATAATAAAAAAAAATTGCGGGTGGAACTTTGTAAAACCCTTCTTCTTTCGTAAAAGTTCTTGGCTGACCTCTACTCGGCAAAGGAATATTCCTACCAAATTTCAAGTCTCTCGGCTTATGGTTCCAGAGAAATCGTGATGAGTGACTATATACGTGGAAATCTCCAAATTTATTCCAAGATGAAATAAACAAATATTCACATACGATTGACGCAAACACAAAACAGTCAAATCGAAGTTAAATAGGCTAATTATGACTCTGTTTATTTTGTAGTACATCTTTGGTCAGTTTACTAATGCTTTGAGTTTTCCATTCGTATGGCTTAGGTGATAGTAGTGATTAGATGATACTTTTTGGACTAATATTATAATAGAGTGCCTTTTTGCTATTATTTCTCTAAACAGCAGAGTAATAATAAGTATCCTTAAAAATGTAAATGTTTTGGTAATCGATACATTATTCTATGCCTATAGTAATGGATCTACAATTTCCGAGTAAAATTGTAACTAGGCTTTGTGAGAACCCGGTTTCAGTGCAACGAGCAAAACAGAAGCTAATGATTAAACTTAATGTGAACACAGTAATTGGAAACGAGTTGTCGCTTCATCGAATTCTGTTCTGTTCCGCTGAGTTAAGTAAGTCGCATTACAAGTCTCCTGGAAATCAACTCGTAAAATAACAAGCAGGTTGCATCTACGAAGAAAGCGCAAATGCAACTTTCCGACAGAGTAATTATTATTTTCACTTCAGTTCATAATATTTTTATTTACTTTTATGAGATACCTTACTGATTTTAAGTGTCATTTTGGTAACCGTTCGCTTGAACATTTTGATGAGACTGAGAACTGGTGTTGGAAAGTGTTTCACGTACAACAAGAACGTCCTAAAAAGTTGTGTGGTCAATGGTTCGGTCTGGCAAAACCTGTTGCAAAACCAGGGCTAATTTGGAATAAGGTGATGCTATGTGTATGGAGGGGTTTAAAGGACTTTGTTCATCATTAGCTTTTACCGTCGGGCAGGACCATCGATTCGGATTTCTTCTGCCAACAACTCCTGTTATTAACGCAAGTCGTTCACAGAAAGCGACTGTAATCTATCAAAAAATAGCGTGTTCTTTCAAAACAATAGCGTTAAACCAAACACATTTTAATCACCCAGCAAAAATTAAGACATTTTGGCTGGGATGTGTTAATACATCCGCCGTATAGTCCTGATTCTGACCTTCAGATTTCCACCTGTTTCGGACTTTTCAGAATTCATGAAGCAGTGTTAAATTAACATAACAGAGGACTGCAAAAAACTACTTGTCGCGTTTTTTTACAGTAGTCCCAAATCTTCTACTGTAACGAGACCATATCACTGCCTACAAGATAGCAAAAAGTCATCGAAAACTTAGTATCTCAAATCTTATGAATCTTATAGTAGAAATTTGAAGCAATAATAGTTGTCTACCTTTCTGACCGTCTATCCAGCAATGTAAAGCAACCCTGAGCATTTCTGGTGACGAGCAACAATTGAAAAATTGAGGTCTTTATCGAAATGAAGACGCAGCTGAGGACCATAATGGTGCACTACTCTCCGGTCGCTTTTGTTGAATCTTGAGGATTCAGGTCATAATTTTTTTGTTTATTTGAATATTCCGGACCTTACATCTTACGGGGTTATATAACATACAGTAACTTTCAAATTAACAAAGTTATAGCACGCTTCAAAGTTCTCGTGCTGCCATTATATGGTATTGCGCGGCAATTGTTGCACTCAAGGATCGGAAATGGGTAGCAATATCGGCTTCGTATCGGAGTTATCGTTTAGTGTAATGCACCGCGACAAGGAAAAGCTTTCTCTGTCTGCCGCCCGTGGAGCGCCTTATGATACCGTTCGTCTTTGCAGCCCTGCGATTGAAAGAGGTATATATTCAGTCGCAGATTTCTCCCATTTTGTTGCTACTGTTATTTTTACATTAGATTTCGGCTACTAGGCATAGCAAGTGTTGATAAATGTTCGCGTGATTACTTTTTATTAACTGTGTGTGTCTAGAGGATTTGTCTAGTCTCTTGAGGAATTATGGTTTTTTAGCGTAATAATGTAAATCGATATGATTTGAGTATATTTGTTTAACCACTTTGCAAAGGTTGTTTAATTATTTTGTAAAGAACTTGAATAAATATTGATTTATAAGAGCGGCGTTGAGTATCTTGCCAGCTCGGTTCGGTTCGGTGGTTTTGAAAGGTTGAACTAGAGTAAAGAGTACCAAGAATAAGAAAGACTGAAATTATGTCAGAACTGTTTCAATCCTATCCTTCCAGAGTAGTAACTCTGGAAGATAGGTGCATGTTTTGTATTGTATTGTTGGAAGAAGGAGATGCAATGCTCTGGCTAAACAGAGCTGACTTATTCGGTGTGGTGGCTTGGTCGCTGATTGAATACTTCATAGCCATTAAATTAGTGGACTGTGATTAGCTGCCCAATAAAGGTGCACGCTTGCAGAGTTTTCATATTCTGATAATTATGCTCATTACAAATCGCTATGAAATAAGCCATCCGGTAGACTTCACTAGTACGGTTGGGCAGAACATTGAAGCACTTTTTCCTAGACAGAAACAGAAATTAAAAAAAAAATAGTAATACATGACAAAGTTAAGAGAGATTTTATAATAACGGTTGAAATGTTAACCAGAGTGCTTAATTACCCGTGACATTAGATATTACGAAGACACCTTTTATAATACTAATGCTTGGATTTTTTGGCTCGCAAGAAAGTATGTGGGAGTGTTCATTTCTTCTCCTGCCATAATGCTGTATGAGTTTACATTACTAAAATCTTCATATTATACTGGATATTTTAATCAGCAATTTCTGTACCTTACACAAACAACATTGTTATTATTAGATAAAAAGCAACAGGTTTTCATTTGACATTAGTTTCCACAGTCTGTTGTCTCGGTGTTGTTGCTTGCTATGTGTGTCGGTGGTTTTAGTTTCGCTTCACAAACAATAACAGTATCGGCCGCGGGCGCTCTTCGATCCGGTGTTTGTGTTACACATTGCGGTACCACCGTGCTGTCGTTACGTTTACGTTGCGAGTATTAATGTGTTTTCACATACACTATGTACTAATCTATAATGAAGCATCCCTCTATCCAATACCTCACCAGTGGGAGGCTTCTTTGCACCGACTGTCGACTACGTGGGTACCACAGCCGCACTTTTATAATTTTTTGGGGTTTTACAAGAGTCATGAGATCACAGTGTTCAATGGGCAGGGCCTATCAATAGCGTCAGGTGAAAGTTTTGCTCATCCCACCACTTTTTTCTTTAAAAAAACTTGTTTGTATGAGCATCTTCCGACCTTCACACACAACACACATGTAGTCATGCCTATCTCTCATATTATGGGTAGTCACAGATTATAGCTTACCCTGGCTATCACGATTTGCTTAATGCAAGACCTATTTCTTTTGGTTCTTACTTCATTTCCAGTGCGTGGACGTTTATCCCCCTATCCTAAAACTTCCATCCATACTACCATTAGCCACAGTTCTGACATAATTTCTTTTTCTCTTATTCTTGGTATTCTTGACGCTAGGTCATCCTTTTTAGAATCCTTTCTACATAACTAAACCAAATTAATGCAACCAAACTTTTATCGCCCATTACCTTTATATGACCAAACCAGAATTGTTTGTAAATGTTGACGCGTTAAAATATTCATTATTCATCTTCAGTTTATAACTTGTCCAAGTAATTTAGATAAAATTTTTGATTTTGGAATAAAAAGGGGAAAAATATGTAACGCAAGCCGCGAATAAATTCTGACCCTTATGGACCTATCATCGTTATCTATCGTTGTCAGTAAGAGTAGCCCACAGTTGGTTTTAGCGGTTTCAATCTGGGAATTTTGGTGCCAAAGATGCTCTTGTCGTCCTGTAACGTTTAAATAGACGCCGTCTTTGAAAAGCGGAGCAAGATCGGAATAACAGTGGTTACGACATAGTTGAAAAACTGATGACCACAAAACAGTTTTGACCCGTTTGACAAAAGCTGGATATTTGGATGCCACATGAGCTCACTGAAAGAAATCCAATGAACCGTTTATTCATTCATTGCTATTCTTTACTGAGACGTAATGAAACCGAACCATTTTTAAAGATATTGAGAACTGTTGAAGTAAGTGGATCACATACGACCGAACCTTCGAAAAAGGAAGGGTTAAAGGTCGGTCTGGCGTCACAGACTGGCAAAACCCGGGTTAACACGCAAAAAATAATTCTGTGTATGTGGTAGGATTGGAAGGGCATTCGTCATTATAATCTTCGACAGCCGGGCCCAGAACTATCGATCCTCATCTCTACTGCCAGCAACTGATGCTATTAAAGCAAGAAATTGAGAGAACCTCAACATCAAGAGGACTGCGAAACCTACTTGTCACGGTTTTTTTATCAGAAGTCTCAAAATGTTTACAGTAACGGCATTATGTCACTAGCTCTACAAGATGACAAAATGTCATCGGACAATATGGGTGTACTCGTAATGTATACTGTATAAGCATAAAAAAGTCTTAACTCTCTTCGTTATGGTACCAAATGAATTCTAAAAGAGCAGTATAAGCTCGACCGTAACCAACATTTGAAGCATATTATTACGAGCTACAATAGCATTAATCAGCCCTGTTAGTGCATCTCGTATTCGACGCTGAATGAATAGCGAGTGAACAAGTGACTAATAGAACGAGAGCAGCAGGGCGCTCCGCGTGAGGTGGCCGGAGCCCGGACGTCCAAGAGCGCGCCAGTGCGGCGCCGCCCCCCGCCACGATCATTGCCCGCCATTATCCTGCCCGTATTAAGCCACTTAGCTCAATCATGATTAATGTTTTGCCGAACGCGACCCGAGCCGGAGCAAATAGAAAAGTTATTTGCTCGACGCCGTAATTAGGCATTCAGTGCGAGTCGTCTAGCCCGAGGCGTCAGCTAGACCGAATGTCGTCTTGCTCATGCTTCGATCGGATGTAATTGTTCATGTCTACAAATTTTAGAATGTATTAAAAATGTGAGTAGTTTTCCATTACGTTCATGCGAGAAAAATAAAATGTATCGTGAGAAAAAAGTAAATAATACGGATTTCGTTCTCGGCAATTTCCTCCTCCAAAAATTAACCAATTTACCAATTTTTACGAAATTTTAAAAACTGAATGGGATGAAGATTTCATTATTTATTATTGCATTTTTCAATTACTTCTGCAACGCGCCTGATATCATTAACCGCTAAACAATATTAAATAATGTTGCGTAGAGACGTCGCTTCATTGTGTGTCTTCTACCGCATTTATCACGGGGAGTGTTCCGAAGAGCTGTTTAACCTGATTCCTGCCGCCGAATTTTACCTTCGCACGACACGCCACAAGTTAGGATATCATCCCCACCATCTGGATGTGTGGCGGTCCTCCACAGTGCGGTTTTCAAGAAGCTTTCTCCCTCGTACTACAAAGCTGTGGAATGAGCTTCCTTGTGCGGTGTTTCCGGGACGATACGACATGGGTACCTTCAAAAAAAAACGCGTACACCTTCCTTAAAGGCCGGCAACGCTCTTGTGATTCCTCTGGTGTTGCAAGAGAATGTGGGCGGCGGTGATCACTTAACACCAGGTGACCCGTACGCTCGTTTGTCCTCCTATTTCATAAAAAAAAATGTTTTTGACTCTTTAGAGGTATTTGATTCTTTGAAAAATATGGATTAGTCTTTTGCTGTTGACTCTTTCACTCAACTGCAAATATTCTCCGTTAGCGTTAGTGTATGTTTCATACGAACTTTTTTACACTCCTCCTAAAAATATCACTACGGGTAACATGTTTTTCAGTCGCTTCCACAGCTTCTTCTATAATATGTCTTTTATAGTGATAAATATCTGTGACCTAGTAATTGGTTCTTAATTTAAATTTTAACGTTCGGGCACGACAACCACTGACAGGTCTGCTAACAATATCATAAATTTTAATTTCTTAATTGGAAACATTCGTGGGCATTTTTTAATACAAACGTTCTCGACTCTCTTCTCCTTTATCCTTGTATTTAATTCTTAGATCAAAGTTATTTATCTATTTATCAAGTAAGATCAATGTCATCATTATATGTTTCTCTCTGTTTTTCTTTTTTATGTTTCTTATTTTTAGAAATGTTTTAATTATATAAGGGCTAAAAACGGCTTTATCATATATAGGCTGCAAACAAAGACTTTTATATAAATCTGACAACAGAAAGTGAAAATATTAAAGCAGTACGACACAGAAAATTTTCATCCCTGTCAGTTTCCAAAATTTTGTTATGATTGGTTATTTTTTTTGAGGAGGAAACTGCCGTTTATTTTAATAATTAATTTTTTAGTTTTTTACTTACGATTTTTAGTTGAACCTGCAATTTGTCCTCATAGCACTAATGATTCCTCGCCCGAGAGAGTTAGTGAGATGGTATTTTGTTTTACAATTGTTAAATCTGAAAAACGTCTCACCTAATGTTTCCTCTTAAACCTAAAAGGATTTTTCTTGTATGCCCTTACATAAGAGACTTGCGCTACGAATCATATAATCTGAATAATAAACTTTAAAGTTAAGAATATAAGTTTTAAGTAAATAACTAAGCTTTCCTCCGATAATCGACTGAAAAATCCTGAGCTAAACGGATATTATTATAAACAAGATATCCTCTTGATCTCAGTGTAGCATTTAGCCATGTTATAGGAGCTACGGAGAGGGTATCGTTTCAACGCTTGATCTCGCTAATTAAAGGGATTGAGCTAGACTTACTGTACACCTGATATCAACCTGCTTGTATATAAGTAACTTATCTGTCGTACTATTAACGTTTACTGTTTTTTTTATTGTATCGAGGCGAACGTAAATGTTTTCGTTATATTCAATGACAAGAGATTGTTACACAAAAGACTTAAATGCCGTATTGGTTTTTGGGCGGTTAGTAAGGATGTCTATGACAGACATACAGATAGCCTTCGTAAGCTTAGAAATAGAGTCCCGATTGACACTTTTGAATCCTATAATGTGAGTTATTCAAATATTTCATTAATGAAATGATTTTGGATCATCATCATGTTAGCTGAAATAAGTATACTGATGGACAAAGCCCTCCTCCAAAGATCTCCACGACGATCGGTTCTGCGCTGCTCTCATCCAACCTATACAATCGAACTTGACCAGATCATCGGTCCATCTTTTGGGGGGCTACCATCACTGCGTTTTCCAGTATGTGGTCACGCGTTTACCCGTGGGAGGCTCCTTTGCACAGGAAGCCGGCTAGATTGGTACCACAACGACGCCTATTTCTGCCGTAAAGAAGAAATATGTAATAATTACTGTGTTTCGGCCTGAAGGGCGCCGTAGCTAGTAAAATTGAAGGTGACGAGCGCAATTGTAGTGCCACTCAGAATTTTTTTTGTTCTTCAAGAATCCTGAGCGGCAGGTAGGGCGTATCAATTATCATCAGTTGAACGTCCTGCTCGTCTCGTCCCTTATTTTCATAAAAAAAACCATTCGAGGACTTTATTGCTCAAACGGCTATCTATCCTTCGAGCTATGTGCTATTTCGGTAACTTTGTTCTCCTACGGATGTCCTATTTTCTGATTCGATCTCGCAAGGAAACTCACAGCCCATTGCCCTCTGAACGACCATGAGCTTTCTCATAAGTTTAGCCCATAGTTAGTAATCACGTCTGCGGTTTGGATAGTTAAAATTATTTCGTAGCATCATAATTTAATTATCATATAAATTAAAGACAACAGAAAATATCTTATTATAAATTTATTTGTTGAAAAATACTTTGTTACTTGACTTTATTTGTCGAGGATCAAAGTTAGATTAAAATGTTATGACTACTACCACTCACTTTGCGATTGTTTTTCTTATCGGATAATATCCTCAGGAATTTTTCTAATTAGCACTTTGCTCGTTAAAATAACGTATAATACAATTTCTTATAACTGAGCGAAGGTAAACAAGTCGAAATAGAAAAGTAAACATTTTAATTCTATTTTACAGAGGGGATTTCCATTAGGAAAATAATTTTGTTTATTTATGTAGATCGTTATTATTCTAGTTATTTTATAAATATCTGATTTTGTTTAGGTATTATTCAGGCTTTGGTTTAAATACAAAAATCTATTTCACATGTACAGTACTGAAATACTGTAAAATATGTTCTTGTTAATTTTTATTAAGCAATCGAAACTTCTAAACTTCTCGGCAGGCGAACAAAGTTTTTCGAAGGTTTGTAAAAGTCTGAAAAGCGAGAAACCTAAGAAATACCATAGCTCGTTCTAAACATAATACATAATTGCTATTTAAAAAAACTTTTAACATCTCGGCGCAAACAATATCACAACAAGCCCTACAAAATTACAATTCATATTTTTAACAAATTTTTTTTGTCGTTTTTCTTATATACCTGGTGTATTTATTTTGTTGATACAATGTCACATTTAATATATATACCTAACATTTAACACACATTTAATAATAAACCTAATAAATGAAATGTAGCCTGGCAATGTAGATGTCTCTTACATGATAATTTTAGTCAATAAATTTCTTGTTTTCTTAAAGTTTTACATTCTTGTCATAATAACTATCAATTACTTTAAATTATTCTTTAAGGTGAATACACGATGACATCGCAATATTGCACATACAGTTTAAATTATTAAAACGGGAAGTACTCTTTATACAACACTATCGTTACAATATTAAAACAATACTGTGAGAATAATTAATATATACTTATTTTATTAAGATGGTTTATATCGGTAATAATGGGTAAAGGGAACTCTTAATACAAATAAAATGAAATGTAAGTAACATAAAATGTACAAGGGAATTGATACTTTTAATGACGCTAATAATATAATACATAGCAAATAATACTGTCAACAAGGTAAGTGGCATATCAATCATGTATCGTATATGTTGTGTTCTAATTACGATGCTGGTACATAATGGAGACAACGTCAATAACATATTCTAACTAAACACATCAGGGGTCGAAGAGTAGGCAATATAATCAGAGAAACAATAATACTACCATGATTGAGATTTTTTATAAGTTCTTATAAGATAATGAATTATAACAGATTGGTGAAATTTACTTGACAAGAAGCATCACAGCGCTTATATTGTTTGTATTAGAGAAGACGAATTGATATCTGATAGTTTCAAAAGAATATACTTTGCAGATGTTTGGTATTGTAAGTATTACTGCCACAAGACTTGTCCTTATTGATGTTTTCAACCTTCATTAATAAGCTTCTATTATATTCAGTTTTCAAGATTTTTATAAATAGCCTCGTTGCAGTATTTAATTGGATAAAGAATTTTAATTCAGCGTAGGTATAATCTATCTCATTGTGTGGCTTCTACTGCATCTATTAGGGGTACTCCGAAGTGCTTATAATCCAATTCTTCACAACAGATTCCATAATTACATTACACGCCACAAACTGTCATCCACATCTTGATTCGAGGAAGACATCTTTTTCACGTGCAACCAAGTTCTGGTATGGGATGGCTTTCCAGGTTTTCCAGGTTGCATCTCTTTTTATTTCCTATTTTATTAAAAGTATGGTTACAAAAGTATAGTAATTTTGCTCATAAATAGATTTACCTGGATTTTTCCTCTTCTAATTGCTGATTCTATTAATTTCACGTGAATTTTACCTTCTATCTTTACCGCTTGCGATGCATCATTGAGTCTTAAATAGTCTTTCGTAAGTTCCGTATTCGAATCATTAAAAATGATACGAGTTAACTATATAAGCAGTGAATTAAACTACAAAAAAATCCTATATTATACGTAGAAATCTTTCTTTAAATTAATTCGATTTTGCGCCAACTGCCGCGTAGTATTCCAACACCTATTAACTCTGAATAAAACTCTATCAAATGTACAGCTATCAGGCATATTTTATGTGGCTTTTAGTCAGATATCGAGTTGTACCTTTTGTAAAGTACACAGAAGGCCGCGTCGAGTCGTTGTTCTGTGTACCTCCACTGTGGCGGACCTGCGCTTGAATTCACGTCACGAGCACGGCCGTTTTGTTTGCATTTCCACCCGCTTTAATGCGTAATTTGTTGTGAATGCCACGAAATTGACACACTGACAGCCCGCCTGCTATTGAAAACGTTACAGTTGTTCCGTAATGTGTCCGGATTGTGTATCTCACGTTTGTTCGGCTATGTGCGTGCTTCCCCAATATATCTTCACTGCCGTTCGCGGAATCATATTATTATTGCAGAAATTAGATCCATTTGAGGCATGTCTGTCTTTTAATGTAACATTTCACTTAAAGCTTAAACTTTCGAAAAAGCCATCAAATTGTAAACAAAATTAAACTTTATTTTTATATTTTAAACAGTCAAACTGCCACGAAAATGATTTTTCGCAGACAAAGTCATTATTTATACATAAAACCGATCGGTTTCGGCATAATATCATTAATACAATGATTTATTGGGAGTCCAATATACATGGCGATTTTGTACTGAAATACTCAAACTTTTTTGTAAGATTGTTTATTTAATGGAAGTATTTACTCTCGTTATATATATATGTCTGCCATATCACGGGAAGGTCATTTATGCCTATCAGTAGGACTCTGGGAATCTCGACTTATCACGCTATGTGGTGGCATTTTATTATTTTATAAGAAGAAAGTTTTTTACCTCATAAGATTTGTCCAAACGAGACGGAGAGGAGCAAACGAATAGTTACGTAGTAATTGCAATGTGCGTGGGAATCTCATTTTTTTTAAATAAAATACATACATACATAATGAGAATATACTTTTCATATGGTAAAATAATTTAATTGATCCGTTACCAAAAATACAAAGTTATATAAGAATACAATTATTTCCTCTTAACAATATTGATGTAGGTATGTATATAATTTATGCAGTGTTAAGAGGGTCGAATCGAATTCGGATAGCTCAGCGGGACGCCGGATGTCAGGGAAAAATTGCTACTTCCTTGCGACCCTCATGACAGGAGCTCTTTTGATATCATTATTGTGTCTATTGTGCTTATGGCTGCGTTTGGTTCGATACTAGATTTATGTGCCAATTTGAATTGATTCAAAAAATGGATGAGCTTCTCAAGATGATCTATAAACTGTTACGTCATCGTGTACCAACCGATTTGGATTTGTCATATTTTGAAAATTGATAAGTATTTCAGATGTAATGACGAAATCCATGAAAATTTGAGAAATTCTATAAATTATACGATTCAATGATACGAAATAGTTGAAGTAGTAGTAATCGTTATGTTCAGTTTTCACGTAAAGGTAGAGTGATTTTTGAGGAAGATTTAGGTGTATAATATGTAAAGGTTTTTGTACAATTTTTGAAATATGACGCTGTATGCTATACATGTCGTAAATTAAGGCGGCTATAGGAGCTTTAATCGAAAACTTTGCCTAATGCTTTTGATACATAACAAAACAATGTATGGTGGAATTGTGTCCTTTTTATATGCCAACACAAAAGTCCGCGTTGTTATATTATGGTATGTCTAAAGGTACACAAATAAAATTAGAAAACAAAATTTTATGAACGATACGGGACTCGAACCCACGTACTCTCGCGTTCGGTGCGAGTGCTCTTCCAACTGAGCCAACCGTTCTTAAAATCTTGTATGCTTTGTTCGACTCTCAGGTTGTGGCTTCATCTACAGGATCTATTTTACGGTTGATAACCTACTCAACCAGTATTTGCATGCATCAAAATAAATGCATCATTTATCTTTAGCATTTCATGAACATTATGTTAACCCCTTCCACCATATAATTAAAATAAATATTATAAGAGTTATCTTTAAATAAAAACGAACGCGTACAAAACTAAATTCCGGTGGTCTGGCGTGCCATGACATGAGTAGGCACAACGCTTCATGCAACCATCCAAACACCCGTGTTACATTTAATCTAATATATAAAATTCTCGTGTCATGGTGTTAAACTTTGAACTCCTCCGAAACGGCTTGACCGATTCTCATGAAATTTTGAGTGCATATTGGGTAGGTCTGAGAATCGGACATCATTTTTTCATCCCCCTAAATGTTAAGGGTGGTCCACACGAATTTAATTTTTTTTTACTTTTTATTTTTATGAAAAGTTTGATTATGAGTCAGCTAGTATACATATAATATTATAATACATTGTTATACTACAGCAAATTATTAAATAGACTTTCGGACCATATATGCATGAAGCTATGTAATTGTTAGATAATGGTGGATATAGAAAAACAATCGTAAACCAAGTACAATACACTTAAAATGTCGTCTTTTTTTATTATTTGTCATTTATTATAAAAGTATACACGTACTATATACAATTAGACTCC
This sequence comes from Leptidea sinapis, assembly GCF_905404315.1. Taxonomy (NCBI): domain Eukaryota; kingdom Metazoa; phylum Arthropoda; class Insecta; order Lepidoptera; family Pieridae; genus Leptidea; species Leptidea sinapis. The sequence goes on along the minus strand of NC_066289.1, from coordinate 11,389,194 downwards.
CAAACGCCTACTAAAAGGTGGTCAAAAGGTGTCCGAGCGGCGTTAACATACATTCATTCAAATTAACACCTTATATCTTCGCAGTAATGTTTATAGTTCAAAGTCTATGTACGAAAACTCTGCCTAATTGTCGCGTACACAAAATTTGAGCGAGATCGTGAGTCAATTGTTTACTCTACCACAATGAATGTTGCACATAGTAACTTCTTTCATTGACGCGAGTGTAACATATTTAAAAACAATACTTTTTAATGGATGGATGCGTGTAATTTTTTGGGCTTTTGCAAAAAAATGTTTGAAAATAGAAAAAATAACTAGGCATTCCTTTAATTTTAAAGGAATGCCTAGTTATTTGCAGTGTATGATCATCATTTGTGATGATTGGTGCTCGAGTGTTGGGACGCTAGCCCTCTCTCGCCTGTTATTAACCTTCTCTCAAACAATATGCCACAAATTGAGTTAACTCGCTAATAATAGTATCGCGGCTACGGAGGGATCCACTTTCCCATTGAGAACTAAACCCATCATTCCTCTCCCCAACCTACATTGCCTTTTATTTTATTTGCCGAGATTAATAGGTACCACGTGTGTTGGTGTCTGCGAGTGATTTTTATTTGACTCCTTATTGCCTTCAATGAAAATTATGCTTCCTTTTATCTTGTCTACATTAATATTTATTTTTATCATTCGCTTAAATATAATGACGATAAAAAGTATTTGCTTAACTTTTATAATATATTGAGCGTAAGTTAGATTTTAAAACATGAAGCTACAAAAGACCTTTGGTAGAAAGTCACTTGTCTATGGTTTTATTTTCAGAGAAACGTTAAAGGTATGTAAGCAGAGTAGCTTCGACTGCGAGTCAACGTTTACTTACGGTTTCAATTATTATTTGACGTCGTTATTACACTTATGTTTGCTCGGGCCGCATTTTGCTATTTTTTATTTCACCCTTCCTACCCAATATTTACTTGCGCAAACACGTGCTCGGAGGTGCGCCGCCGAGTGTCGTCAACTGATACGTATGGCGCGCGCGGAGATGTTTGAACAAGCCATCAAGTCGGCCGAATTATATCGAGTGCTCTGGAATCGCTCCAATCATTCGCATTACCAATATTCCCCTCAATGACAAGATATCACAATATTTATACATCGTTCCCGAACAAACATTAATTGGCTTTATGATCACAGATGAAATTTCACGCATGAAAAATACGTCAATCAGTTTTAATTAGCGTTGTAATGAATCCCGGAAAATATAATAAAGGTTGACGATCGAGTTACGTGTTCATACGGCGGCTGTCCATCGTTCTGGCAGCCATTGTGTGCGTACTATTGTATGTGACACTGAGAACTTAATGGACTGCCACACTCGACTGTCACCGTATTACCTACCTGTACATTGTGTTTCATATCTACCAGAACTACATACGTCTTCAATGTAAGATCATCTAAGAGCGTGTTTGAAAATTCTGAAATATTATTAGAGCATGCCTTCTATTATATTCATTTTTCTATTACACGACCCAGATTGCAGCCCCATTGCCTGGCTTTTTAACAGTGATGGAAGCACTACTATAGCTCTCCTTTCCAAAATTAGAGTGCTGATTATTTTTAATTGCGTGTACAAATACTCTGTGTTTTTTTTTGCATTTATTTCTGGAGTAACAGTCTTAATTATTGCAACATTGTTCAAAACAGAATGATCTTACACTATTATATTTTATAACCCAACCGATTTTAAGACATTGTTCTTCGTGATTATTATAAACCAACAAAATGAAATTTTAATTTTAATTAATTACTCTAGCATATTACTAATATTTATTAATCAGCGTCGTGCAGCGAAGAGGGTGATGTAGTAAGTGGTAAAAAGCGCAACAAGGCGTGACACTTCCTCGCTAAGATATATGCGCCGCTGGTGTAACGTGATTCACACCACAGGGTGGATTGCTTGCACCTGTGCCTTTCTCACTACGCTACACGAAACTCACACCTCTCACCCGCAACTTAAGGAATGTTTTGCCATCATTGCTAACTCTCAAGACAAACACTGGATACTTTTCCGCTCGCGTAGAGCAGTATCTGTAAAGATCATATTCGTGCACTAGAATCTGAGGACGCGACGATATTTCACCTCTAGCAGAGAAATAACAATGCTCGAGTGAAAGCACTATAGTTGCAAGTAGAAACAACAGACGAAATACTTCATCATCATAACTGTATGGAGTCTGTTATTCATGGGAAACAGACTATTTTGGAATTTTAAATTTTTACTGTCTGTGTTTTGATTGTGCAGTGTATACGACTGATGAGTGTATTGGAAAGCGAATCTCGCCCGTGCCTCATGATTGTGAACGGTTTATAGATCACTCGTACATAGTGATACAAATAGAACTGCCCCATCGCAATGCACTATTAAATTGCGTAGCTTATTAAAAAAATTGGTCATATAAGAGGTTACAAATATAAATTGTTGTTTTGTGCTGAAAAATTTAAACATTTTTTGTAGGTAAAATATATTTATAAAATCGAAGCATTTACCCTCTTTATCTATACATTTCTCTAGCTCTATCTAGATAATATATCTCTATGAGAATAATTTTTTTCACCATGTATAATATTATCCAAATCGTTAGGGGCCAGGTCTGTTGAACACGGAAGTTTTCGAAAGGTTTCCTTAGGTCCTGTAGATTTATGTAGCCGTGCGAGGTCTTGTGTTATATGCATTAATAATGGCGAAGATCGGTTGACGTGTGGGGGCTATAGCCAATGGTATAACAAAGCGAATTTCGCAATCATTGTTCAAAGTTCAGTACAATAGAAAATTGCTGCTAGTAATTGACCGGATCTAAGGTTACTGTACTTAATTACATCGTCTATGACCACCAAAAGTAACATTTCGCATGCGATTGTCGTATAGAATCCAATTTTAATCGCAGATGACTAGTTACCCAAAATCCCTTGATTTTTGTGCTGCATTAACATGGTTAGGCAAAAGCTTCAACCCGTGCTTGTGTCTATAGGTCAGTTAAAAATGAGGCACCCATTTTTTATTTTACCGATTTGATGCAAATTTGTCAATATTGTGGTTATGCTAACATCAAACCTATACGGAAATTACCTAATCGTTTAGTGCGAATCTGCTTCTACCATCGCATAAAATTCATCATCATTTGCCTTAGTGGCTGGTCTTCCTCAAGGGTTCATTAATTTTTCAAGTCGAAGTTCATCTACGGAAGTGATTAAACCGAAAACGTATGGAAGGTTCATTAGCAGTACAACATTGTTAGTATTGCGAGCTTTAAATTCTGCATTAGTTCCACTCCGGAAATATAATTTAAGTATTATTCTAATTTTCAGCGTACTAAATAACGCGGCAAGGAGATTTTATTTTTATCCAAAATAATACCTTATCACTTAAATCCCCATTATTTTCAATAAAGCGTTTGGTAAAAAAATCAGGAAAACTTTTTTATAATGTAGCAAAATATCAAATAAATAAAATAAAAGGAAGTTTTCCGTTTTATACCGGACTTGTATTGAAATTGTACTTAAAAAACGTTTAAGTTGGAGTACTATACAAAAGTTTCGAGGACGATACAATACGGACAGTGTATCACAAACCGTGGGAGAAATATGAGAGGTGATGTATTGTCTACTGCAAAATTACTTAGAGAAAGTTTTATGTACGAAACCCCGACGAATATTATGTATAATATTTTATATTTACTATCAAATATTTTTAGATACCTATAAGTATTTCAAGATCGTTAAGTGCGTTGAATAATTTTTGATTTTTGGACAAAATCAAATGCATTTGCATCAATTAGAATGTCAGTGATTTTGATACAGCAATTGATTTATACAGTGGCTAATCAAAAACCTGTTGCTTCATAGTTTTGAGGATTACATACAGGGCTTACATTTCTTATGCTTTAGCCGATAGACTTTGTGACGTTCTAGAGACCGTTCTAGATTGTAACGATGATTTTTTCTTGTGCGTATGGTATTATTCTATTAGATTGCACGGAGACTATAAGGATGAGAAAAATATGACTGCTCCCGTACCTAAGCAAATAAATGAGTTTAGGATTTTAATTTTTGCTTGCGGTATTTTTATAATTTTTGTGGTTCACCAACAAGTATTACATACACACAGACTTTGATTAGTTGCATTTCTTAAAAAGGTGCACCCAATAAAAGCCAAACATAGAGTACAACACATAAAACATGAGCGTAGAATACTAGAAATAACGTTATAGGTATGCTACTAAGAACTAACACTGAAGTAAATAAAATTTAGGTAATAATTGAGATTTAAATTAAAGTTTTAAAAGTAAATTTTCAAATGTATGTAAAGTAGAATTATACGAATCAACATCTTGGAAGATTTTAGATTAGAATTAAGTGTGTTATGCTGTTTGCGCGTCCTGTTAATGATATTATTAAAGCCAATATTCGTTCTAGAGAATTCAACTGCAAATGGTTTATAGTTGTACAATCGAGAGCCAGAACGATAAACTTCAAAATTGATGTCACTTAAAATTTAGAGCAGTCTACAAGATCTGTTACTATCTTGTAAAGGGACAACTGGTCGTTTATTCACGAAATCATTTTAGAATGATGTAATCGTATGGATTCTTACATAAATTACTTTATTTTATGATGAGTATATAAGAAATTTGTAAGCTTTTAATTACTAAAAGAATGCCGACAATATTCCCCAGAGCTGCAAAAATTTTAAAACATTGAATTTCAAAACAACGGGATGCCAAGGAAATAGCAAAAATTTTTGAAGCAAGAGCCGGGGTGGCCTTCATCCGGAATTGGGAGTATCCGATGTCCGCTCTCGGCTGGGAAATAATGCCATTTCCGATGAGTTCCCGGCGGGCGTGTCGACAACGAGATTAGGGAAAAAAGACGGGAATTTAATAACAACGGCGAGTACGTCTCAGGGCGAATAAACACCAGACATCGGACGTTACACATCGCGCTTCTTATATCTCGTCGCTGAGATTCGTATTTATATATTCTGAGTGTTTATTAAACTTACGGTAATCCTAGCACATTGTTTTTATTCCATTCTTTTTAATCAGAAAAAGTCACAAGACGAGCAAGTTTAGCTGATTACATTACAAAGCAGTGCCGCTTACGAGTCGAGATTGAATCCAATATTCTCAGCACTACAAATATTGACGAAGCTTTTAACAAGAATATGGTGTTAATTAACAAATGATGCAAAGTGAATCTATTCAATAGCTATAGTATCTAGTTTCGCGTCGTGAGCAAAGCAGAAAGTCTTTTATCTTCTTAACTCTACCAGGTGTATAGCCCTGGGGGCATCGAGTTAATTACAAAGAAAGGGTGCTGCAGCCACTTTCCTTCGATAAGTTTGTTTAACATTTGCCTGTTGTATTGAATTTCTATTGGGGGATGAATTTGTAATTTTAATGATCAAAATTGTTTTTTTTTTACTAAAAGATTGCTTTGCGTTGTTCATTATAATATTATAACGACCTATTTGTTTTTGTCAACATTATTTTTGATACATAATTAAACGCAAATAAATTATAGTCAATTAAGTCATGGTTGAGGTGTATAATATTTTTTTTTCTAAAACCGAGGATTATTTCCAACTTTTAGAGTTGTTATTATTTCATAAGAATGTACGATTCTTCCAAAAGTTTTTTTTTAATACGGTATGTATATAATTTTAGCAGGAAAATAGTGAGATTTATGAATGAATTCCTTATCTTTCCACTTGAATTAATATCAACTAGAATATCATAATTATGACTAATTGAAACTAACAACGAAATCGCGTGATATTCTCACATTATTAACAAACGGTTATTAATTATTTATTTTGAGAATCACAGCAGATTTATGTTCATTTATAAATTAAGTTTGAATATCTTAACATTATCATAAAATTATACATTTTAAATAATACTTAAAATCTTTTTTAAACTAAACTTAATACAAATGTAAAATATGTGTGTTGTGAAACTTTATGATTTCGTGCCCCTAAATTAATTTAAATAATATTCTTCCATGAAGTATTTATATACAATTCATTTTGTTAAATGATGGGAAACATATTTTTCAATAAAAATGTTGGAGAATGCAAAGCTGAACTTAAAGATGAAATGAAACTGAAAGATGTTATAGATATAGATTATTATTACCGCTTTTCTAGAACTTAAGAGGAGGTTTCATTAAGTTGTAAGAATGAAGTGCAAAAATCTTTGGCACCAAAAAGAAATGAAAATACTGGCTGGCATAGGAAGTTCTTTATTGATTGGATTAAAAATAAAGAAGAAGCAATGATTTCGACTGACAGTATTATAGCATTTTACACGAACGCTTAGGGATGAAATGAGTTACTAAACTGTTACTAGACTAAACAAGTCACGAGCTTCTTTGGAACTGTTTGTATGGATAAAACGTTGATACGTTTGCATTATGATCCAGAAACAAAATTACAGAACCTGACCCAGAGAGGAGGAAGAGACCATTATTTCCAACCCCTAAGAAATTTAAGGCGAGTCAATCGGTCGAAAATATTATGGCCTCTGGGATAATAAAGGGGTGCCATTACTATGCCAAATATGTCAGTCATGATTGAATGGAGCTACTGGCTCTTTAAATGCAGAAGAATTTTAAAAAAACTTGAGAAAAATCGAGGTAAATCCAGATAATGCCACGGCTCACAGGTGTGGTGTCACATTCGAGATGCTGGCTTAGAAATACTTGAGAATCCTCTATACTCACCTGACTGGGTCAGGAGAGTATGACCCGTACAGATTTCTATTTTCTTGGGTGAAGGGTTATTTGAAAGGACAGAGAATCGGAGTACGGTGCAAAAGTTACTGGCGACAAACGTTAAAGCAACATACGCATTCGGACAATTATTGAACGCCCCACGTATTTAATGAAATGTATCCTGAAGACTAAGAAATTGGAGTTGTATTAATTTTGAAATAATTAGTTTCATGAAATAGATCCACTATGTACACGAATAAGTTAGCAGTCCAAATAACTTTGTAACGTATTTAGATGTGCAAATAAGTTACCCGTACCTAGGCTATATTTGCTAATACTCGAGTATCGCAATTCGAGTGCGGTAAAGTTTGGCGTGTCAAGTTGCAAGAATAGAACGTCTGTAGAGGCAAGTTTCAAATCTTTGTAAAACACGTAGGTAGGGCTTCCCTTTTGACAAACGGAGCGAGAGGTCACGCGCTCCAAGATGTTGCAAGTTGTACGCCGCGGCTTCGAGCTTTACGTGAAACATTGGGTGTGGATGGGAGTTTGTAGGGAAACCTGATTGTGGTTATATTATTTGAAAGGTATTTGGCGCACACTCATTGTTAGACGCATAGGTACTTTATTTTTTATGAGAAAAAGGTGTGAACTTGATGATAAGCAACCTGCCGCTCAGGGATCTTGAAAAACACAAAATATTGATCGCAATTCAACTTGTCACTTTGAGATATGAAATGTTAATTCTAATTAGCTTATGCTTGCACATTACTACTGCTATGCGGTAGAAAAAATGCCGCTGTAGTACCCACCTATCCGGCTTCCTGTTCAAAGAAGACTCCTGCAGGTGTGTTGCGTTAATTATAGTTGATATAATTTTAACGGTCAGATCAAAATCAAGAAAGATTTTTTAAGGAAAACTAACAAGCAAATGAATGTTCACTTACCTGATGTTTGCTAACTCCCGAAATGCTTTCTTTCTTACTACATCAAATGAATTACAGAAGCCTTCCACGCACTCCTTCGCTTTTGTTATTTGTTGAAGACATTCAAATTCATTAAAAGAAAAGCATTGCGGTTTTGATTCAATCATTCAACATAACATGATTAATTTGTTATTGTTAGCTAGATACATTGATAGCTCACGGCTGTTGGTTGGTAAATTAAGTGGAGAAATTCTGAGATATCTTGGAGGAGATATTCTATTCCAGATATTATAGGCCTCTAACTGCCATTGGCTTCATCAATTCTGTCAACCATCCCATACAGCCTCGCTTACATTTCGTACGCTTTAGCCCTTTCTAGAACATCCACAATGTGTCATGAAATGTACGCCTTGTTTAGTATAAATGTTGTATCTAAACACACATATTTTGCTATTTGTTCTTTATATCATGTATTGATTATTTGTTATACTTATAGTTTACTCAATGACGAGTGTTTCAAAAGAAGACGGGCTTTTCAAGTTGAGTTGAACGATGAAAGTTAAACTACGTAGTGGTGTCGGCCGCAGCTGTGCGGAATGTCGCTGGAATTTCATTTCGTTAGTGGCGCGACCCGGCTTGCAGATTCCTGCGGCTTCCCGCCCGCCTGCGTCTGCTTCACAACCGCTCATTTTGTTCACTACTTACCCAAATACAAGCCTAACATAATACGACTCACTTATACATTTATTCTATCCTGCCGGCCATCAATGCTAAATTGAAATAATTCCCTCCAACAATAACCATCACACATGCCTTCCGTAACATTGCCCGAACCGGATTCTGCTCTCATATACTTCAAAAGCTCCATGTATTATGTTCTTACTTTAGCTTGTTTAATATTAATGATAATAATTCCTTTGTTGACAACCTGGATTTTTGAGTGTCTCGCGTAAGTGTTTAGGGATCGTATATTTACGTCAAACATGTTTGCTAAAATGCGTTTAATGTAAGAAGGTTAAAGTAAATCAGATTTTGTTATAACTTATTAAATTCCGAAATACATTAGGAAACATTGGATTTAATATTCATAAAGGAACATCAGACGCGAGGATTTATAGAGTGAAGTCTCTCTTTCGTTGTACAGAAAAGCGATTATATGACTATCTTTATATGGGGTAATAAAATTCAAAATATTTTTAGACGCTGGAAGCATTGTAGAATGGAGAGACGAGCTGCGACACAAGCTCTCCGTAACATCGTGTTATATTTGATCGAATTTGCATATTTTTACTGAATAACATTCCTTTGGCGCAGCCGAGATCAAAGGGCAGCCGAAAGTGATTTCGCACTGAGTTAGCTCACCAAGATTCAGTTTCGCCCCTACCACAACGCTACTGAATAATTTTCACCAAATAAGGAAATTTGTAAATGCCCTTTCCGCATCCATACTTTGTACCTACAAAAACATATTGAATATGTTACAAAGCGTAAGTCAACACATTATGTAGACTTTGAAACGAATGTATTAATTCACGAAAATAATCATTCTACAACCTTAAAAGTTTTTATTTCAAACGTACACTTCCACTTTGAAAAGGAAACGTTCAAAGGACAAAATAAAACGTTCGCAACCTGACCCCCTAATCCTCGTATTGTAAATTACATTTCTATTAAAAAGGGCGATTTATGAAATATTTATGTGCGAAAAAGCATTAAGTATACAGCGTTTGCTTCTTTCTTCCATGTATGTTTAATGCGTTGCCGTTTGATGTCTGGGAGCCGACGCCTCTCAAGCCGATTACAGCTGGACAAGGGAATCGTCTTGAGCGTCATTGCGTTGATCTTCATAAAAAATTCCAGGAGCGATTCGTCCGTGAAGTTGTTGAGTTCAAACAAACTGCATTTTGTATAATGTATCTTATCAAAAATATTTACGGTGTTATTACAAAAAAAAAATTTCAACATGGCTCAGACACGTGTTGTGTTAGTTACCTAACTGTAACAACCTCAGTGACCTAACAATATCGACATCTAAAATGGTGTTTATCTTTTCTATTACAAAACAGTGATAGCTTGTGTTTAACTAAACGTCGTTAAACACAACATAAACTGAAGTGTACAGGAACAATTTAAGGATCGGAACTCAGTTGTTGTCAGCTGTCATCTATCTGTCATCATATAATCTAAACCTTCCATATGAATATGATCTGTCCGTTAGACACACCTTAGACAATTTTCGAATCGTGTTTAAATATAAGGAATCTCTAAATATTGTTGAACGCTATGCAACAGAAAGACGGATTTGTACTAGAACATTTATAAACAAGCTTTGGCACATGTTTAACTTTTTTGTAATAACACATTTAATGTTTAATTTAGTCAACTCAAGTCACGAGTTCTTAATTTAACTTATTCATTATATTATACACACCACTAGAGCTTTAGAGGTCGGGCTTGTTAGAATAGTTAACAGAACGTATATGCAGTCAGTGTTTTAATACTAGAAATTAATAGAATTATTACATATTTTCGAACAAAAAACTTTTCGAAAGTTACCACACAAACGATTTTAACAATTCCTTTGAATATCGTAATACATTTATTTTGAACATTTTCTGGGATCTTGTTGTAAAAGCAAATACATCGCCCCATAAAAGGCTTACTAACTTGACTTAGCCGAGTAGGCATTATAAGTTTATGTCTGTTCCTGGGGTTTACATTATGGTTATGACAGTTTCTAGCAAATCCACTTATGTGCCTATGTACGTACATACATAACATTATCGAAAATATATTAAGAAGCAACAGTCAAGATGTTAATTTGTTTACATTTTGCTCTCAATGATTCTTTAGGACCTAGGTTATAAATAGCGCGAATAGCCCTCTTCTGCAGCACATCTATTCTATTAATATTGGCAGCGTTGTCCCATAGCAATATACCATAGCACATAATACTATGGAAATAACTAAAGAAAAACTAGTTGCGCCGTATATATGTCAGTTAATTGTCTAATCTTTTTAACCACTTATGCTTCAGAACTAAGTCAGTTCGCCAATCTTTCAATATGGGGCCATTGTAATTTGGAATCTAGAGTAATGGCGAGAAATATAGCAGATTCCGCCGGTTTTATCACCTCTCCATTTAACAAAACACTCGCATTTACATTTTTGAAATTTGGTACGGTACATTTTATATATTTCGTTTTCTTGTTATTCAACATAAGGTTATTAGCGCTTAACACGATGTCAGATAGAATATCGTTTACTTCGTCATTCATAACTTTTTTCTTTCCACTTATAAAATAATTTTCACGAATATCAGTGAAGTGTCGTTTGCAAACAATAATTTTTTATTTAACCTTAAGTTTTTTTTCTTTAAGACGAGGATGATCATTAATATATATAAGAAAGAGGAACGGTCTAAGAATAGACCCTTGTGGTACCCCCATACTGAGAGGAGTCCCAGGAGATATCCTGCAATTCACGTCGACCTTCTGAAGTCTATTGTTTAGATATGAAATCAGAAGATCGAGTGCAGCTATTTTTATGCCATAGTGACATAGCTTCCTAACCAGTATTGGTTGTTAAACACAATCAAAAGCTTTAGATAAATCACAGAACATGCCAAGTGTCATAGTCAAATACAGCGAAATTATTAATAATGACTATAGCCAACTTAAGTATAGTCGACGATAAAAACGTCGCGCAAGGTTTGGTGTTGTTTCTGTCTGCCCTTTATCAAAGCATTTTAATCGCTCGGCTCTTAGTAAGTTGAACATCTTTCCTACTAACGTTGAGTAACGTAGGCTTAGCACAAGACGCGTGTAGGGATTTTGACATGGCCTCTACGAATAACCATTTTTTTTCGTAGGTTTGCACCTCACCGGCTCTTACCACATGACGTGTCGCACTATTCATTGCGAAGATGTTGTTCATAGTTACAATTTTTTAATTTACTTTGACCGAACACAGTTTATTTATTCCCAAATAAATCATTAAGGTCACGACCGCGCAATGCAGTTTATACATACATTATTAATTACTATTTTATTTATATATCTAAAACAAGCATCATTTTATAATAATCAAATCTAGCAATAATTAATTATTGAAGTAACTCGTTGTATTTATATGTTGAACATGTCAGCTAGGGTTGATTTGTAGCTAATTAACGGGGCTTGTGTTCGTGTTAACATTTGAATGAGTCTACGAATGAGACATGCCTCTAAGTTCATGTGCACTTTGATATTAATAACTGAGACATTGGAGACATCTCTGAGACAGTTATAATGTACTGATATTATTCTCTTATATTTATATCGTGAAGTTAGAATACAAATTTTACTTAAACCAAAAGTGTTTGTGCCACCAATGTTTTAAACCGCAGCGCTTAACGTCTGACGACGCATACTTCTTAAATCTTTGAATGTTTGTTCAACAGTTTAATCTCAGAACTGAGAAATACAGCCTGTTTGTTGCACCAAAATGTTACTAATAGTAGATTGTTGGTAATAGCTGTAATTTATGATAGTCTTTATTGTAGTTTTTTCTCGGGTGGCAGTTAAATAGTCAAACTGGATATATAATCAGCAAAAGCGACCTCTGTGACCCTTAAAGTGAGAGCGAATGCTTGATATATATACTGAAACATAATAACGTTATTATTTATACATACATCCATGAGCACATCCAGTTTCTTTAATTTTCAGGATTATTAATTATAATTTATTCTATGTCGATACTGCTCGTTTCAATTCTCATTGTAAGTATTGAAATATTGAGCTCATCAAAATAAAAATACATTGTATATCTGTTATAAGACGTATTTATAATGCATCATTTCTATTCAGTTAAATCCTCAATTAATTGCTACTTATATGTAAAAGGCGACAGAGCAGGCAAAGAGTGACAACAAGAAAAGGCAAACTGTTAAGGTAGAACATGTATCTCAGTGAATATCGATTTCAAATAAAATTGCAACCTTTTCATGTAACGAGGTGACATTTCCCCTTTTGCGGGGCGCGTTTGTCACCCTCTCACATTGAGAATTTATCCACCGAAATAAGGAGATAACGAACGTGGTGTGCCCGTGAGGATACAGAGCAACGGAATATAATATATTATATATGTTTAAAAATCATTTTCGCTTTAATAATTCGTTTTTTTTTCATAATTTTTTTGTCTGCATCATTGTCCATTAAACTGATGTGCATGTGAATTTTATTTTCATATTTCACTCGCAGATTGCTATTGTCAGTTTGTTTTAAAACACTTTGCTTGTATCAAAATATTATGTAAGTTTATATAAATATATGTTTGTGTGTATATATTATTTATAAATCTCCTTCATCGTTAGGTTACCTGGAAGAGATCGCTGAATAGATCGATAAGGTCGCTTAATTGTGTTACTCTAACTGTTTTATGCAAATTGTAACTTTATGTATTTTAGTGCAATACTTTATTGCACTTTATTTTCATTCATTCATTCTATTCATTCTATAATAAAAAACAGAAAGGAATTAATTAATTATCAACGAAGAAAGTTACCTTTGTTAATAGAATGCTAATAAATACCTTTTATAAATACCTTCGACTATTTTAAGAATTTGCACTAATATACGTCAAACTGAGAAATTCTCTCTGTGTAATATTTAATCTATGTCGTTGAAGCAAGAAACGATTGCGATTGCCTTCTCAGACTGTGAAAAGACTGGGAAAATGCTCAGTACGAGTGTTAAATGATCAACTTATATGTATTTGCTCACCGCGATGAGCTGCTTATTCAGTATTCAATTGCCTGTTCAAATATATCATATTTAAAAAAGGATTCTGGGGTCGATAGCGTCACAGGAATAAAAACATGAGATTTATGGAAGAGGAGGACAACCGATCGGACCTATGGGTCACCTGATGACAAGTGATCACCTACGCCCACATTCTCCTCCAACACTAGACGAGTTACAGGAGCGTTACCTACCAGCCTTTGAGAAAATTGTACCCGCTTTTTTAAGGTGGGAAACCGCGCAAGGATGCTCATTCCATAGTTTGGTTGTATCTGGATGATAGTTCTTTGAAAACCAGCAGTAGACGAACCCCAGACATCTATAACATGAAGTAATGAGAATATGGTTTATGAATATTATATGAATCCAAAACCTTTATTATTATTAGACACATGTAGAAATGTCATACATTTTAATTTTTAGTATCTGATACAATAAAATTCAATTCACCAATCTCCGCAGAATGTTTGATTTGTAATAATCAGATAGTTATTTAACGATTTCGTTTATTTCCCATAAACGTAATACATGCATTAATTAAACATTATTAATGATTGTCTCGTTGTTCACAGATTCTTCTACTTGTACCACTTCTCGTTCTACGCGTACCACTACCGCTTCAACGGCCAGTACAGCAGTCTGGCGCTTGTCACGTCCTGGCTGTTTATACAGGTGAGAAAAATATCTAAATATGCTGAATATCACAATATTACTCCTTTTCGCAAAAATAAGATTAATACTCTACATGCATAGATCGCCCTGCGTAGTCGGTGGTGCTCGACACAAGCCAATCGGTATTTTGAGCGTTTATTTTTAGTTATTTGTTCCTATTTTTAGTTTTGAATTTCTAACTGCTTTTTTAATCCCAAAAAATAAATATAATCAATATTTGTTGATAATTTATCCAAGCCTCAAAAGGCAATAAACTGACCTTAAGTCTTTGTATACAATTTAATTGTCCTAAATCTTTTTATATGATTTTCTTAAACGACTTCTTGCATCGGGTTTTCACTACCGACAACGTGCCGGCTATCCTAGAGCTGAATCGAGTTTCACGTGACGATGGTAAGAAGCCTGTTGGCATGACGTTGATTCCCTGGAGTCGTGGAAAGCCACGCTGCCGCCCTCTCACATTGAACATATATCCAGGGCGGCAGGTACAGCGGCCGAAATTGACGAAAATCTAAACGATACGTATTTGTTCCCTTTGGGGTGGAGACGATGGGCCCTTGGAATTTATTGAAAAAAACAAATCATAACAAAGTTATCCAAGCGTCTAACCAATTTGACAGGTGACCCAAGGTTTGGTACCTCTGTCCAGAGGATAAGTTTGGCCATACAAAGGATAACGTTGGCAGCTTCATGGCCACCTTATCTACCGACCGCGATCTTCGCGATATATACTATTTGTAATTAATTATTAATTTCAATAGATTCTTTAAGTTTTCTTTTATTATTTTTTTATATAAAGAGTGTTATTAATTATTATGTCATGTGTAAATAAAGTTAAATAAATCATGTTTGGATCCAAAAAACAATTTATGCTTCTTGAATGAGCATAAATCATTTTGAGTTTTTGCATCAGGCGGTAGGAACATAATAAGA
The DNA here is from genome assembly GCF_905404315.1 of Leptidea sinapis. Taxonomy (NCBI): domain Eukaryota; kingdom Metazoa; phylum Arthropoda; class Insecta; order Lepidoptera; family Pieridae; genus Leptidea; species Leptidea sinapis. The sequence goes on along the minus strand of NC_066289.1, from coordinate 11,374,115 downwards.
AAATACATGATATTATTTTCTTCAAATGCAGCCATATATAAAAAAACATTATAAAATAAAAAAACCTTCGGTATCTTATTGTCGCTTCTTAAAGCGAGCTAGACACATAGTAACGTTATTGAATACTTTAATGAATCTTATAATTCAGAGGCAGTATTAATATAAGTTGCATAGCGGCGGAAAGCTAATATCTCCCTGTACAAACTGTTTGTTTGTCCGGCAACCCGTGGTGTGCCCGCGGCGTGTTGCTGTTGACCCGACATCAAACGTGGACCGAGCAAACATCACATAAGGCCCGATTAAGGCCGAAGGAACGCCAAGCAAGACGCTTTTATAATTATACATCTCTTTTATTTGCACTAAAATGGTTATTGCCTTAAGATCAGTGAACGCATAATATAATATGACTAAATAAATAAATATAAATATTGACACACTTTTACACAAATTATCTTGCGTCAAACTAGGCATAGCCTGTACTATGAGTACAAGAGAACGATATATTTAATACAATATACTTATTTAAACATACATAAAATCATATAAACATACATTCATATTCATCATATAAATGTTTGCATCTACCGGGATTCGAACCCGGGACTTGTAGGTCAGTAGGCAGAGTCACTAACCACTGGGCAATAGGGATCGTCTATTATAATACATGGAATCAGTCTTGTCATACTATCTATCGTTCATCATCAGCGCAAAAAATCATACAATAAATTCACAATACAATTAAACTATCAATCCGTACAAAAATAGTGTTACTGGTACAGAATGAATGGCGATATTAGGATGTGCTTTATATTATTGCTATTTCACAAATAATTTTCGCCAAACTAGGCAGAGCTTGCGTTGCAAAACAACGAAATATTTAAACATACATAAATACATATTAAACACCCATTACTCGGAAACAAACATCAATTCATCATATAAATGTTTGCATCTACCGAGATTCGAACCCGGGACTTCTATTCCAGTAGGCAGGGTCACTAACCATTAGGTAAGTTATATTATAATACTATAGGGCCCACTATCGGAACAGAGATTAATTTCTAAAAAGAGACGAGTATATGATAAGAGAAGGCTCTTCTCGTTTATTTACACATTACCTAACATCTATCAGTTACAATCACCGTGTGGGAGATAAAAGACATAAAAAGGCATTTATTTTCTCAAAATTGGTTCCTTTAGAATTCTTTTCATGTCATTTCTAATATACTAGATACTAATACCGCTTCGGACACAAATGGCGCTCTGAGAGAGTAGAAGCGGCGCAAGAAACTCTCCCAGCATTCTTTTTTGTGCTCTTTTTAATAAAAATATACAATATCAATAATAATCTAGTCCCAGGCTGTCCGATCACTTTGATATTCAGCTGTGGAGTAGTAGGTAAATCCTCGACGGAGCCATTTTTTAATAAAACATTTAAATTTATTTCAAAAATAGTGCCTGAACAGTGGCTGGGACTTTATTATAAAAGTGTATACATATATCCTTAAAGCTATTATGTATCTTATGAAGCCTACTAGAATTAATCACAAACAATCCCTTATTTCTAGTGTTATACTAATGAAAATCACTATAAAGAGGAAGAGCGATAATTATCATTCTTATTTTTCAAAAATTTAACTAAAGAATTATTATGCTAGTAACATTGTATGTAATGTAATATAATTAAGCAGGTCACGAGGCCCCGTTCGCCGCGGGCGTTTAGGGTCGCAGGAAATAGTTCAGCCGCGCACACATTGATATATTGTGTTATAGGCTGCCACAAAACCGGATGCTATATGGTTACTTTGTCATTTAAATTCATTTTAATAATGCACATAACAAGAAAGAAAAAAGGATTTTGTATTACAAAAGGATACTACAGTTAAAGTAAAATAATGCAGTGTTAATGTTGTCACTTTGTGTGCTATCTAATCTAATATATCGCTAATCTAGCCAAAACTACTGCAACTATGTAATAGATTCGACTACTCGAAAGAAGTATGTCTCTAGAGGCGCAGAAGAACGAAATCTTTTCTTTTTACGTTCATAAAAAATCCATTGAAACAGTGTTTTATTTTGTAAATCTGTATGTTCTACATTACAACGTTTTAACCTCGTAATTTTACTATGACTGAAGTATTTTTCATTCATATTTTTTTTTCCAAAATGGAAATAAATAACACGTTTATTTATTTATTTATTAGCATCGTCAACACAATAATCACTAAGTAATTACATTTAATATTATTTTAAGTATAAGACTAAGTGTTATTGCAATTACAGGCAACGACCACATGCAATCATACCATACATAATTTTTTAATTTTAACAACATTAGTACTAATACTAAGGTACAATATAATACAATTATATAATAGGATACAATACAATTATAAATTAGTTTCTATAAAGTGAAAATTAATTAAAATTAAAAAAACTTCTTTTACTTAAATACGGCAGAACTGAAATATTACATTTTGAATAAGTTCTAGATATCACTGAAGATTGACAAAGAAAAAACTTAATAAGAAATGACATAGTAAAGTGTCTTCCAATACAAGTATTTTCTTAAAGTACAAATATCTTTTATTGTATTAATTGGGACTTGAAAGTAAAGACGAGTTATTATCCTTATATTTAATTGATTTAATAATTGGAACTTATATTGTAGATATACTCCGTAACAAACAGGTAATTATTATATCACATCAGCTTTCTTATATTTATTACGTTCGTGGGGATAGTCCAGGAGACTGTCTTTGATTTTATTGCAATAATTTAAACAGCGTAATATTTGTAAGAAATAAACATGACTCAACTCAGCCACTAAACAGAGCAACGAAGGTCTCCATCTCCCCGCGCCGTCCGCGGAGCGCTTTTTTTCCATTGCATATCAGTAATCGTATTTAGGGTTTACACGAAATCAATTACTTACTACTTACAATGTCACTACATAGTGACACTTATTAAAAAAATTAAAACTTTTTATTTTTAAATATTCTTATCACTTATTCTGTAAATTTTCAACATCTTTTAGGATATATTTTGTGACAACCGTTGTATTATTTTATAAACTAGACGTCGAGAAAAGTATACTTAACGAGAGAAGAAAGGAGTTCACCCACTTTTTGTATACAGACACTGTATTGTAGCGCGTGAGTCCTACCTCACAAGCGGGATCGTTGTAGATTTAAAACAATCTATTAAATTCTGTTACTTTTATATTCTTATTGTTTCACTTTCTATTAAACATATCAATTATAAATATTAGGCCGAAGGCCGACCGGTCCTTGCTTTACTTCATCGTCTATTCTATTTCTGTCTTATTCGATTCTTTTGTCATGCGCGTCAATATTCGAACTTAGTATAAAATACTATTATTTATATTGACGGTCAATCATAGAATAATGAGTTCTTATATGCGGATAAGAACTCCTTGTTACAGTATCTATTTACTACTGATGAATCAAGGGGCTATTGGTTCCGATGGCTTACATCCATAGGCTTAAATTCTTCAGTAATGCTTGCAAACTAAAGTGTCAAAATTCGGTTGCAAGTCGTATTAATTTAATCAATGAAAATGTTTTTTTTTTAAATAAGTATATTGTTATTTGCTGTAACCTTTAAAAGTAGCACAAGTTTTGAGTTGTTGTTTTTTGTCTCTTCTAAAATGTAGCCACTGTTTGTTTCGCACTGTTAGTTTCCAAAATTAATGTAAAAAGAACATGGCAGATATTTCGGTCTTAGCTCCTGTACTTTACCGGATGTTGGGTCCAGTTGTCTCGGTACTAGTTGGGCGTCGATTTCCGTTCATACGAGAGCTAATAATACAAGTGGAGATAACCTCCACCCCACCCCCACCGGTATAGCAAGCAACCCTCTTGTGACTGCGTGTGACACATATTGTATTCGTTTTAAAGAGATCTCGCAAAATGCAAGGCTAATCTGAAAATCTCGTTTTCGTAATTCAGAATTCGCTTACAATATACGTTGTTTTATTCAAATGTTTTTCACTAGAATATCAAAGCGTTGATGGATTATCTTTAAAACTTGCTTCAAGATTTCGAGCACATATATTGCGCACACGCACTATAAAGGCCGACAATATCCCTGTTGCTCTGGGACTGGTATACGTTAAGATACCTCACGAATATTTTATTTGTCTAAAACGGCCTTACACACGGTTTATCGGAGTTGGTACCGAATAGTTCACGATTCACCGCGAACTCACTCCACTCACCCTCATGAAGGACCTCCGAATGATCCGAAAGTAGTCGGACTATTAACCAACTCCGACAAACCGTGAGTAAAGCCCTTTTAGACAAATACTAGTTATTTATGCGACTGTTGTGTAATAAGGGGTATTAAAACACGAATGTGAGTAGGTGATAATAGTATCACATGAGTATTTTAATACATAATTATCTATAGTTGCATAAAATACTTTATCTACACCCATAATATGAATCCTCTTTAAAAGATTCTGAAACAGTTAGCTTCCTGCTAACATTAAAAAAGCCAGTCCTAGTAACCATAATATCATCTAAAGGAGTGTTATTATACAAACGGATGATGTAATGTTGTACTGAATTTCATTACAACACTCGTTAGATGATGGTTATTAGGGCATTGGGTGTTTTAATGTTGGCAATAAGCTAACTGTTTTAGAATCTTTAATAGAGGATTTAAAGCATGGGCGTAGATAAAGGTTATAGCGTCCCACGAAAGTTTTAATAACTTAATTACTCACGATATCACATGATGTGTGCCGAGTACCATGTTCTTCAAGTTGAAGGTGAAGGAATTCGATTTCATATTTATTAGCTAATGCATCGACTTAATTCACAAGAAGTAAAGTTTTCATTTTATTTGTACGCCTATTGCTATTTTCTTTAAGTGTAGCATTAGGTACTCTTCCATATCATTTTAAATGTCTCTAAAGCTCTTCACTTTACCAGTGGGAGGCTCCTTTGCACAGGATGCCGGCTAGATTATGGCTACCACAACGGCGCCTTTTTCTGCCGTGAAGCAGTAGTGTGAAAGCATGATTGTGTTTCGGTTTGAAGGGCGCCGTAGCTGGTGAAATTACTGGGCAAATTAGACTTTACATCTTAAGTCTCGAGGTAACGAGCACTGTTGTATTACCGCGCAGAACTTTTGTATTTTTCAAGAATCCTGGGCGGCAATATATTGGAATGGGCATGGCGTATCAAATACCATCAACTGAACGTCATGATCGTCTCGTCCCATAATTTCATTAAAATAAAACAATCATATATATTTCTCATCGTTAAGGCAGCGTTCTTACGAAACGTTTTCGTTCATCCGTTTATTTTGACTTACTTTGAAAATCTAACTATAATGTTAAAGTCTTTTCATTTTTCGGGATTGATAAATTCAAATTCAAATATTTTTATTCAAAATCACTTACTGAACGTCAAAATCTACCACCCATTCAAAAGAGACTGCCTCAGACCTGAGAAGAATGGGCGCAAGAAACTCAGCGGACTTTTTTTTTTTAATATATAATATGGATTACAATGTAATATCGTACAATAAACATTTATAATTAAAGAGCCTGAGGGTGTTCACTTTATTCCCAGTCCGTGGTGTCATTAAGAAAATCGTTTATGCTATAATAACCATTCCCACACAAACGTTTTTAACAATTCTTTTAAATTTCGTAACACATTTGTTTTGTACATTTTCTGGGATCATATTGTAGAAGCATATACATCGCCCAACAAAAGACTTACTAACTCGACCCAACTGAGTAGTAGGCATAACAAGTTTATGTTTGTTCCTCGTGTTAACATTATGAATGTCACAGTTTCTAGAAAATTCCTCAATGTGCTTATGAACATACAAAACATTATCGAAAATGTATTGAGAAGCAACAGTCAAAATATTCATTTCTTTAAAATTTTCTCTTAATGATTCTTTAGGAGGTTATAAATCGCGCGAATAGCCCTCTTCTGCAGCACAAATATAGTATTAATATCGGCCGCACTGCCCCATAACAATATACCATAGGACATAATACTATGAAAATAACTAAAGTATACTAATCTCGCCGTATCTATGCCAGTTAACCGTCTAATTTTCTTAACCGCATATGCTGCAGAACTAAGCCTATTCGCCAATCCTTCAATATGGAGGCCCCACTGCAATTTGGAATCAAGAGTAATGTCAAGAAATATAGCAGATTCCACTGGTTTTACCACCTCTCCATTTCATAAAATATTCGCATCTACATTTTTGACATTTGGCGCGGTGAATTTAATATATTTGGTTTTATGATTATTTAACAATAAGTTATTGGCGCTAATAAACCAGTACACGATGTCAGATAGAGCATTGTTTACTTCGTCATACAAAACTTGGCTTCGTTTCACTTTGAATATAAGTGAAGAAATAGGACTTTGACACTCAAAATAATATGTATTATATTCATATTATTGATAGATATTTGTATCTAATAGAATTTTCAAAATCGGTTAAGTAGATCCAGATATTCCTAAAACTCGTTAACATTACCTCTTCATAATATTAGTATAGGTTAATAATTGAAATGATTTCAATTTATGCATTAACATTATTACACAAAAGTACGTTGTAAGTTGAGGGAACCGTCTGGAGTGACGGGAAGTGCTCTGTCGGATTACAGGGAGAGGGCGACGTCGAAAAACAAGGAGGCTCTGCGGAATGCAAAGTGGGAGCTTATCTTATAATCATCGAGCGTGTCAACTTATTAATAAAAATCATATTTCACGAGGTCCCGGTCGCGCGGCGCTGGCGACGAAGCGCGGACGCGACGGGCATAGCTAAACTTGCTTTCGACTTGATGTTCGATACTGGCTGTGTTCTAAAGTCTGCGCGCTTTATTGAATGCGCGAATTTGTTTGGCGGAATTCTCGACTTTTGAATACGTGAGCGGCATTTCAATTGCGGGTTGAGAGAGTCTGGTTAATTGATATTCGTCAGCCTTAGCTTATCATGTTATTGATACATTAATTTAACCCTGAACGCGTAGGCTGAGTTCTGATTGATATGGCAGGATGAAATCTTGTCACTGGATGTGATGCTTTTCAAATTTTATTTAGTAGAACAATCTATGCTCAAAAAATAATTTTAAGAATCGTTGTATGTTTCCACAAACAATTTTCGTCCCACGTTTGTCAATTTGTTGTTATTGAGATATTAATATCGTTATATACAACCGTTTAGTTAATTTTCGGTGTGATCCTAAGTCAACATCAAGGTCGGTCGTGATGGGGATGCTAAGTGTACTACTAATCTTACAGATGACCCGCAAATTATGGTTAAACTTAATGCAAACACTCTCAGCTGATTTAGTTTATATCTAAGATATGTTTGCCCACGGTTGAAATCTTACGATATATATAGGCCAGAGTTCAATAGTAAAGAAATATAGAGATTATTTTATCTCCTGGATGTATAGAATAGAGTCATGATGATGACGCTGATAATTATTATATTATTGTATTTTATTCTTAAACCTACTTCGGCACCGGGCGCACATTTGAAGTATATGTTAAATTGTAATATACAATTTCATTAGTTAATTGGTTAAGGAGTTGGTTTGAAAAAATAATTCGGGTTTTTAAGTTAAAGTGAGTGAAAATACTTTTTAAATTGGTCACGTCCTTTGTGAGAACTGCCGGAACAAACAGGCAGATACAATTTATAAATAGTATCTTATAAACATTAATTGGATGCAGTTAATAAACATCTGATAATTTGATATAAGTAATAGACAATATCTTTCTTTTAATGACAGTAAGGGATGAGACGAGTAGGACGTTCAGCTGATGGTAATTGATATGCCCTGCCCATAACTATGCAGTGCGGCTCGCGATTCTTGAAAATCTCAATAATTCTGAGCGGCACTACAATTGTGCTCGTACCTGGCGACATTAGATGTTAAGTCCCATTTGCCCAGTAAATTCACCAGCTACGGCGCCCTACTGCTTCACGGCAGAAATAGGCGCCGTTGTAGTACCCATAATCTAGCCGGCATCCTGTGCAAAGGAGCCTCCCACTGGTGAATCTAATAACAATAAAGTTAAATTGTTAATTCACGTAATTGTCTAAATTTATTTGTATAAGTGATAGTAAAATTAATCGAGAATTTAATTAATTACAATGTTAGTTATTCAATATTTGAGATGTAATTTTATTTGTGAAGAGTCACTTTGTCTTCAGAGAGATTAGTAAAATGAAAAGGGACTTTTGCTGAGAATTTTCCCGTCATTCGGGAGCCGAGAATTTTTTTACAATTCCTTTTTTCTTTAAACATTAAATTTTGCAAGAAATATTTTTTGTGAAGATACTCCTCATAACCAACAAATCTTTAAAAATATTTCACAATTTTCGTGTTATAACTTTAAGGATGATATCTCGATTTAAAGGTTTTCCGGTTGTTTGCGAGCCGTTTCTAACGCATTGCCTTCTCCCCTGCGAGTTGTGGTTACACTAAAGATTTTCCAAGTGCATTCTCATATTTCACGAGTTTTGCTTTAAGAGTCCTTATTGCACCGGGGAAATCCAATGCCGACACGGAATATGCTTTTACGGGTACACTCGGCCGTATAATATACTTCAATAATATCACTATTATAGTGGTCGTATTTTAAAGTTTGAAAAATATCGTTGTATCTTATTGAAAGCGTGTGAACGCCCGCGAATTAGCTCGCGCAGATTCGGGGTATTATTTCGTGTTGGTTTGTTAACTGATTGAAACAAACACTAACCCCCTTATTCACAATGGTCCGCTAACTTTAAACAGCCGCTTAGGAGTATTTTTTCTCATTCTGACTTAGGTCAATAGAAGAAGACAAAGTGAGAATTAGCTTTGCTTTAAGTTAGCAGACTATTATGAGGGGGTTAATATACTGGAAGCTTGACATGATGCATCAGTGAAACCGTGATATTGTATCACGTTTCGAAGGGCGTGGGTACCGTTGTATTTTTGGGCAATGAGAGACTTCAACATGGTCTGGTGACGAGCGCAGTGCAATGTAATCAGAGTAGTAGGTATCACGATGCGCTACGCTGTAGATATAGTAGAAAGTTCGAGTACGGAAGCTACTTTCACGCATCTGTTTATTTATTTATTGTTAATAAGAACGGCCTGTAACCAATTACAGTTAATAACACAGAAAATATTTTTGTATGTTTAAGTAAGTATATTGTATTCAATTCTTGTACCCATTGTACAGGCTATGCCTAGTTTGGGGCAAGATAGTTTGTGTAAAAGTGTATCAATTTATATTTATTTATTCTGAATGACATTTGAGGCTACAATTACAATATCAAAATATTTTATTTGAATTTTATTAAAAGATTAATACAAATTAAAATACGGCTTCTCCATTTGATTGAACACGTTGTCCAATGTATTAAATAGATACATCATGTATTCCACTTCGAAGCAGAGATCGGCATAGCTTGAATTTAAAGCGTTTCCATATATTTTATACTAGCGAAGGCCCGTGACTATTTCGGCCTAAATTCCTATTACGTGTCAATCGACTCGGATTTTCTTATTTCGTAACTTTATTTTTGTAGTATTCATATTACAAATAATTATTAAATATTTTATTAAATTTAAATAAGGATTGAAATAAAATCCAATTAACAATAAAACTTTAACAATTTCAAATGTAATTAATAAACTAAAAGTACTTAAAATTTTATTTAATGCGATTCAACGGGAATTTTAAACAGATTTTCGCAGACTCTAAACTATCTCAGTGAAATAAGCTTTCTAAAATCAAGAGGGGCCCGCGCCCAACACGTAGAACACCACAAAGGATAGCAGTTTTTTTAAAGACGAGGATAAGGAATAAGGAACGAAACGAGCAGGATGTTCAGCTGATGGATATGCCTGGCTATTACAATGCAGTGCTAGTACACATCCAATACCTATAAAAATGTATAATGAGAAACTTGATGTAGTAGAAACTTATGTAATCGAATAAGCTCTGCAGTATTTGCGATAAAAAAAATTAGGCAGCTGACAGATGTTGAAACGGCTAGACTTGTATGTTTTAGCTACTTTCATCTTTCATAGTGTCATGTCCTACGGAATTATATTGTGGGGTAGGGCTGCAGATATTGACAACATAGTTGAGCTGCAGAAAAGGGCAATTCAAGCAGGTCTATAAAATGCGTTCAAGGGATTCATTGAGAGAAAAGTTTAGTGAAATTAATATTATGCCGGTCACTGCCAGTATATATATGAGAACCTCCTATACGCCCATAAACATATTAGCCAATTTAAAAAGAATAGTGATGTACATAATGTCAGTACTCGAAACAAACATAAACTCACAATTACATCTACTAGGCTCCGTAAAATTGCTAAATGTTTTAAAGTGGATTGTGTTATATTTTATAAAAAAACTGCCAAATTATATTAAAATATTACCTATTAAAAAAATTTAATGTATCGTAAAAAATAAATTAACATCTAAAGGCCTATAATAATGTGAAAGTTTATTTGAATGATTAAGATAGTTGGAATTAATGTCTCTAAATTTTGTTAATGATTATTATTATACTCATTTCAATATTATTGCAACTTTTGTACTTTATTCTGACTTGCACTAAATAACTTATAAAGTTTTACAGTGATTAAAGATTTTTTGAATTTGAATTTGATTATTTCTATAATGTTTCAATGATATATTTATTTCACGTACCTTTTATGGTTTGAATTCTATTTGCGGATTTTTAATAATTTGCTGCTGTTATTTTACCCGCTTTTATGCATTGTTTTCAATAGATGATATTACTTTAAATCGTTACTTCTTTCATTTAGAAATTAAAAGAGTATCAAATTAATAACTCTTAACGATAGCGTCTTAACTTGTATAGAGTGGTTAAAAATAAAATAAATGTAGAGCCACAAATTGTATTCTTATTTTTTTTTGAAAAATAATTTATTCCGTATAAAACCTTACAAACAGATTTAAATGTCCATTGATATAACACAGTGTTGTAGATTTTACCCGTGAAGCTATACAAGGCGCCGGGTACGAGGGGGAGGTAAATCTCATGCGGCCCGATTTAATGGACACATAAAGGGCACGATTCCTGTCCCGATAATACATTTTAAATGTTTGATCCTTTTTTATATATACCGTAGCGATGATCGGAGCGCTGATAGCAGAGCTCGTGTTAATTACGGCTATACAAGTACATTAGCCTGTGTGCCAGCTTCTGTTCGTATACTTTGGACAATGATTGATTTTTTCAAACGGAAAGTTTTAACTTTGCTATTTTTTAAGTTAATGTATAAGTATTTATCTTCAATGTTGTGGGGAATTCAAATTCAAATATTTTTATTTAAAATAGGATATAATTACACTTATAGATAGTCAAAAACCACCCATTCGAAAAGGTATGCCTCAGACTTGAGAAGAACGGGCGCAAAAAATTCAGCAGGTTGTTTATAAAAATATGGTAACAATGTTTTATCGTACGACAAAATTTATTCTTTAATAGCCTGAGGGCGGTGGCTCCATTCCCAATGTGTTTTATCATTAAGAAAGTCATTTATGTTATAATAACCATTGCCACACAAACTTTTTTATCAATTCTTTTGCATATCGTAATACTTTTGAACATTTTCCGGGATCTTGTTGTAAAAGCATTTATACATCGCCTCAAAAAGGACTTACTAACTCGACTAAGCCGAGTAGTAGGCATTATAAGTTTATGTCTGTTCCTGGTGTTAACATTATGTTTATGACAGTTTCTAGTAAAGTCACTTATGTGTGTGTTAATACATTCCATTATCAAGAATATAATTATATTGGGTATAATTAGGTCTAGTAAAGGGTGGTAAGAATGTATAGTGTATTTTCAGACTATGACACTGGCCACCTATAATCTACATCCAAAGTATTTGAGAAACTGATTTTTTTTATCATGGCCATCAAGTAGCTAGACTCAAATAGCTGTCTGCGTTAATACCTACAAATTGCACCATCGTTAGACTTACAGCGCCACCTTTCTACCCTTGGTGTACTGTGTGCTTTACTGAAAGTCTGAATAAAGAAGCTAATGTGGTGCAACATATCATACTACAATAATCGTTTATAAAAAATTTAAATGAATAAAACAAGTTATCGTAACATATAAATAGAAAAACATCATTCACGACAATTCGTGTCAATTAAAATTATGAATATATATTCTAAGCTTATATAATATTACTAGCTGACCCGAAAAACGTTGTTCTGTTAATAATAAAAAAAAAACTCCTGCGAGTGGAATTTTGTAAAATCCGTTCTTAGCTGACCCCTACTCGGCGAAAGGAATATTCCTACCAAATTTCTAGTCTCTACGGCTTATGGTTCCAGAAATATCGTGATGAGTGACTATATACGTGGAAATCTCTTATATATGTATAGATGGCTATACTATATATATAAAATAATACGCTAAGCTAGCCAAAAATGCAAATAAAAAATACTTCCGAATCTTATGTGATTTGAATAATATTATAAACATTAATAAGTTTTAAAAAAGTTCGTATAAAGTGGGTACAGCTAAAACATTGATACCTAATTGGATTATTTTTCTCGAATTTGAAAGTAAGGTAAATAAGAAAATATAATTTGAAATAAAAGTTGAGTCGGAGCGGTCACAAGTTTCTTAATTAAAACTTACGTCAGGCGCTGCCAGGGGAAAGAACTTTGACCCAGAAATAAATAAGCAAGCTGACTTCTCCGTCACCTCTGTCACGAGCTCCTCATTTATTTGTCTCAAAGAGTTTACTTCGGGCGACGTGTCTCAAAATCTAACAACCGCTATACATACATACCTATAGATTCTCATTTGCGGTACTATACTCTTAATTTCTTTAAATATATACAGGCTTTTCTTCTTCCGTACATTATAACAAATGAATTAAAATAAATTAAAATCACCTCATACATGTCACTAGTCCTATCCAGGCCCCACTACGCACCACAATTTTTTTAACCAGATCCCAAATTAAATCAAAAATTATGAGGACGCTTCTTTATTGTTAATATAACAAATGATAACAATCTTTAAATAATTTACAAACATTGACATAATAGTTTCAAAAGTTAAAAGAGTTTATTTCAAACTAATTATTTTTTTATTTATAAATCTTAATTTGGTTGTTTTTTGTCCACAGCATTCGATGTTGTACTTCTTCCATCACTACGAACTGCCAGTTATACTACAGCAAGCACAACTGCAACAACTTCTTCTTCGCAGCCATCATAGCATGGGCGGTATGATGGGCCTGGCTGGGATAGCGGCATTAGCTAGCGGCACAGCATACCTCGAGGCTCCAGGAACTGCCACTCAGGCAACCCCACCCACCACACAGTCCACTACGCAGACTGTACAAAACACCACACAGTCTACAACCCAAACATCACCTTCTTTATCTACAGTCCAAACAAACACTACTCATACTGGTGATGTCATATCCTCAAGAAGTGTCACGACAGAAACTCACGCGACAGGAACCAATACCACACCTGGAAACGAAGAAAGTGACACAGCTGTAGCTAGCCCGGATACTGAAGCTTCAGACAATTCCGACAAAAATAATTCATCCAATATAAAATCGGAACCTGATCTTAAGATTGAGAAGATCCAAAGAAAAGAATCCGATAGTGATATAAAAATCATTCAAGAACGTGGGCTAGAGGTAGGTGATCACGAGGAAGAGAAAGATCGTTCGTTGAATGAAGCTGTTGCTCCAAAAGACAGCACTGAAAACATTGGCGTTTCGAGGCTTGCTTTAGATCGTAGACGAAAGTATGAGACCGATACTAACGACGTATCGTCTTTGACGCCTAGAGTTGAAATACCAACAAATAGAACTGCTCCCAGAGCTTCTCCAGAGGCTGATGATATTTAGCACCATTCAATGATACATATTACAAAAATATAGAATGTCTTAGTTACCACCTAAAACATTACATCATAGAATATATTAAATAGAATCCCTTAAAGTCAAAAATGAAAAAAGTGTAAGGGTACTTTCGTCGAGTGTTTATGATAAGGATTATATTTAAGTTGCAGTGGCATGAATTTAAGTCGGATTTATTTAATAATACTTTTCAATACTGATCTTCACCATTATATTATACCGTATCGACGTGTTCGATTTTTTTTGTCAATAATTATGATGTTTAAAAAAAGTCTAACTATAAAATAAAATCAGTTTAATTTTCGGCTTATACTTATAAATGTCGGAACTGATTTCATGTTTACAATACTCGAAACAGGCAAATGTATTTCTATTTTGTATAAAATGCTTGTTATTGCTTTTGCATCGATGATCTTATGAATTGCCTTATTACATTGTAACCACATTTTGACTTGTTTTTTATAGTTCCATTTCATTTTAGTTATGTAAGGTGTGGCTACCGTTACAGCAATTGTAAATAGGTATTGATAATAATATAATGTATTTATTACTTTGACTAATTATTTCGTTGTATCAAATTTTTGCTACTCGAAAAGCTTATTGGGATGCATTGGAAGTTGTTCATTTTCATTTACGTACTAGTTCGTTTCATTAAAGATTAATCATTAAAAGTGGGTTTTATTTAATCAATTTACTACTTACGAAACCAGTGGTTTTGCTTAAGTCGTGTCCACGTATAACGAACGACGGTGAAAGAAAGTAATCGAACGAAAAGGAAAGAGTTGCCACTTTATCTGACTTTGTTTTCTCTATCTTTTTTGTCTATTTTTGTTCGCTGTCGTTGTTTGTGTGTGGAAAAGGCTTGATATAATTGCTAGAATATATTTTAACGATCAATCAGTCCGTACGAACTTTTGGTGAATTATGTTGGGCTCGCTAATAAAGGTGTATTGAAGATTGTGATTGTTTTATTTTAGAAAGCAATAATAATAACACTTGTGATGAGATATATGTTTATTAGACACGGAATAATTGTTTAACGAAGGTTACATAATTTAAAATCGATAATAATAAAATTGACAGCTTTATTATTAATTATTATATCTTTTTTAAATTGGGCAATCTTTATCTTGATAAAAATATAATGAAAAGGAAGCTGTACTAAAGTAACATAATATACAAAAATGTAAAATACTTAATTTCTTCAACTAAATAAACATTTGCTGAGACCACTCTTAAGTAATTAAATTACACTTCCTTAACATAAACAATACACAAAAACGTAACAGTACTGTACAGTTGAAGTTTTTTAATTATCTAAATACATAAAGAATTATATATTATTTTACAATCATTAAAACTGAACATGCAGTTTTACGATATAGTAGGTATGGTATACATTTAACTTTTAAGTGATTAATAATATTTAATTAACATAGTTAAGAAAGGTACTGGATGTAACTTACATAGTTAGATATTACACTAATCAATGAAATTAATAGTAACATATTTCATGGAATTATATTTTTATTGATAATACTCGACGATTGCAGCATTTTCAGTGATCAACGACGGGACCAGAGATAACTGCTATCCAGTAGCCTGTAAAGTAAAAGAGATATTAAGAGGTTGTAAGTATATAACTAAATAACACGAGAAACAATTGAAATGTGGCACTTAAACATATTAATAGTATTTTATGTAACAGTTGTAACAAAAACCGGAGTGGTGCTGGTTACGATATGTTGATGACAATGAATGACGCCACGAGTTTTTGAGCTAGTTCACAAAGTGCCGCATACAATAATTTCTCTACGACTATGTAATTTTAAATTAAACAAATAGCACAAGTTTTCGAGTTGCTGCTTAAATGGGCGGGAAATGTATTGTATACATACCGTAAAACGGGGTGAATGGGGACGAAACTAGATTTTAGATGACATTTTCTCTGATTTCTTTCTATAAAACCTATGTTATTTATATTTAAAAACTTGAGTTAAAACTATCTCTATTAGATAAAATGTAGAAAGAACTTAAAAAATTTACGAATTACTCATGATAGCTTAAAATGTTGCCCATCCCTATTTAAACTCTTAGAGGGGTTAATAGGGATCAGCTATGGGACAATAGAAAAAAACAGTCAGGGTTGTCACGGCTAAGTCAAATATTACCATTATTTTGCACAGTCGGGTAAAGGTTAAATAATACAAATGAATTCAAAAATATAAAATCACTGTAATAATCAACATTATAGAAGTATTAAAATCTTTTTTTAATCAACATATTATACTTAAAGTATTATAATTAACATATTAATTATTATATTAAGTATAAATAAGAGGCCAGGTTATCACCTATAAAAATTTTAGATCCAATTTTATCACTGAAATACGGCATTGCAATAGTTCAAACCCAGTCCTGGAAAATATTACCATCGAACGAGCCGGAAGGTGTGCAGTTGTACCTACAATATTTATGTCCATTTTGCCGCCACGTATCGTACATATTTTGCAATTTATATACAACATATGGGGGTAGAAGAGTGCCGTCAGCTGCAGAAGTCATCATAAGAGATGTGGAACCCTTTGTATGGTTCATTACCCTTTCAGGGTATTTGACTGTTCTCTTAACCAGCACTCTGACGTCCTGGGTCATCGCTGAGGTTGGTCTCATCGTAATTATCAATGTTAGCAGGTGGTGTGCCTCGAAAAGACGTTTCAAGTTTTCTAAAATATTCATCGATGGTTTCTGGTGAAACAGCTGCTCTTGCTCTCTTTGTATTTTGACTGAGTCTTTTGCTAATTTTATTTTTATGCCTTTTAAGAAAACATGACATAAAATCAGGAAATGGCAAATTATTTTTGAACCTTTTGATATCAACTCCCATTTTATCCAGGTATCCTTTTATCAGCAATCTAAAATCAATGGGTTCTAGAGGATATCCCCATTCTGAACATACATTTACGTACTCTACTAAGTACGCTTCTTCAGCCCGGCTTAGGGCAGTTTGGCCTCCTTGTTTTTTCATGACACGGGTGTTGTGCCGATGCAGGACTGATTTCGGTATATCGTATTTCCGTGAAACATCTTTAAAGGAAAGGTTAGAGCTATTGTACTCGTGTAGTGCTATTTCTATTACAGAATCGTCATATTTTTTATAATTTGTGTTTCGACTAGTTTGGTAATCACGCGGCGTTGTCCAAAAATAGATGTTATCTGAAAAAAGAAAGAGATTTAATGATAGAATTGCACTTATTTCTTTTTATTGTTCAACAAATATAAACTCGTTTGTCTACCTATTGCATTAAAAATATATTATAACTAACCAAATTCACATGGAATCACAATAGTACCAGCAAACTTATCTGGTGATTAAGTCGGAAAGTGGGCATCGGAACTTCTTAATGGAACCATGTAACTATCCAAGCTGAGCTTGTGCTTATTAGAATTATCATAACACATGCTCTTCCTATATATCCACATCTTAAGTAACGATTTCTTTGAATTGTAAAGCTGTTGTACCCCCTCATAATTACTACTCGTCATAATTTATTTTTTACTTTTTAGTTATCATGTATTAATAATCTTTGCATGTTTAAAGCCGATATTTAATTTTGTAACTATTTATATGATAAAAAACAAGAACATTGTGGTGACAGCCCTGTCCCTATTGACCCTTCTACATTCCCATTGAGTCACTAAGCTCGTCACTATTAACCAAATATGGCGTCCCTATTAGACTTACTAACCATCCCTATACACCCCATTCGGCGTTCCTATTCACCTCAAATTTCGATAAAAAGTATCTCCACCCACTTTTAACCGTTAAATTTACAAATAAGCGCTTAAATTGTACTCACCCTTTATGTAACGTCTCTAGAAATAACTAATATACCGTAATAAAACTAAACTAGCTCAAATAGTTCTAAAAAAATATATTTATCTCGAAAGTTTAGAACCACAAAAAAACACCGGTAACAGAGCAACAACTTCAGTAGTGAATCTTACGCCGAATTGCTTGACTTCATGTTAAACAAATGCTGCCAACCTAGAGAGTATATATTCTACTACGATTTTCTTCCAAAAAGTATGTAGTAATCTATGGTAAGCAAATTAATTTCTCGTCTCAGGTTCAATTTTGATTTTATCCCTATTCACCCCTGGATCCCTAATCACCCCGTTTTACGGTACTCGTCTCTGGCGAGTGTTTTAATTTTTACATCAAGGAATGGCAAAGGTACATACATACAGCCAACGCCGGAAATGTGAAAATTACAGTTATATTCTGTATTCCTAGCCAATTTTTATATTAAAAACTTGTTTTCCACATTCAAATCTTCGCCTATTTATCTATCCAAGTAAGGACCACAAAGCAGGAAACACTTTTGTAGTTATTCTATTGTTGCAAAAGAACATCGACGGCGACCTGCAAAGAAGAAAAAACTTCATTATAGTGAGGTGAATAATATGTATAAATTTATGTATATTTGTGTATATAAATTTATTTTCAATTCTATATTTATAAAGGAATAACATTTACAATATTTTTTTATGAAAACAAGGGACGAGACGAGCAGGACGTTCAGCTGATGGTAATTGATACGCCCTGCCTTTTACAATGCAGTGCCGCTCAAGATGATTGAAAAAGCCAAAACATTCTGAGCGGCACTACAACTTCGCTCGTCACCTTGAGACATAAGATGTAAAGTCTCATTTCCCCAGTAATTTCACTAGCTCCGGCGCCCTTCAGACCGAAACACAATCATGTTTACACATTACTGTTTCACGGCAGAAATAGAGGCCGTTGTGGTACCCGTAATGTAGCCGGCATCCTGTGGAATGGAGCCTCCCAATTGTGACTGGTGGTATATACAGCGTGGCATTATAATGGCGACAATAAATGAACACAGGGGTATATACAACCTTAATCGTAAAAAATAAATTTAAAACTAAAAGTAAATATAATTTTCAAAGAAACAAATTATATATTTAGGAAACAAAATTTGAATCACCCTTACGTGCTCGCATAAGAGACATTACGAAGTAGGTGTCAGTGGCTACGCTAGCGCGCGGCTACTAGATTACTTAAATTTTGTTCCGATATGATATTATGGAAGATTGATTTATTATGGAGAATTATGTATTTTATTTTGAATATTTTTTTATGATTACGGTTCGCCATTTTAGCGCCACTGTATAATTATAACTGTATGAATTACTCTGAAAAATATTGCTAATTATGAGATCACTCTCTCTTAGTTAACTTGAGCCAACTTTAACTGAACAACCGTTACGGAGCCTAGCGTGACAACTGTCCCCTTCAACACAATATCATGGGCTTTTTTCCGCAACTCGACGATTACAGCGCGCCTATTTTGCGTGGTGTAGTGCTAAATCAAACCTCTGATGTCACCAATGACAGGACAGAGTCCTCGGTGGCCCGAGGTGTTTACCCAGATTCCAGAACGATGTGTGTCGCCGTCTCTATTGCCTCCTTGCAATCCCTGCACAGCGAACTGTCGGTGACACCTATAATAAACAGACGCTTGACGTGTATTTCTCAAGTAGTTCCTTGGTATTTTGCCTTATAACTGACTGCCATTGAAGAGTTACGTAGTTGTTATTATCATATTTCTCCATCCGCTTATTAAAACTATCTTGTGTCCTTTTCTGTCAAGTTAAAATGATGTTTGGCCTTTTAGCGTGGATATTCAACATGACTTCAAAAGCTGTAGTAGATGCAGTTCGCATGCATTCTGTGATATCCAAACAGATTAGTCTTGAGAAGTGTTTGAGAGCGTAGAACGTCATTGAGTGAACACTTTCCTTCCTAAGCAAGCTAACTTATTCTGTGATACGTATTGAATGATAACACTCGTTCGTGTTTAGTCGGCTCGAATCTATAATGCTAGTTTGTTCAGTTTGAGCAAAATTTATGGACGACGAGGGACAATTTCGGTACAAATTTCATTTATATGTATAATCCCAGAAGTGAGGAATTAAAAATAATAAATAATTATATACTTCTTGAAAATCATATTACTTTATGATAATACAACAATGAATAATATTAAAATAAGAAAACAAAAAAAAAATGCTTTTAAAGAAAACCAAACTGAAAAGTACAAAATAATTTGTTGAATTTTATTGTAAGAAAGCATGGCCTGCTTGATGTTACTTTGTTATAAACGTTTTACTCACAAATATTGGTGAAAGTAGACTCTTGAAGACATCTTATAATACACCCCACGCTTTTTTACGATAAAATATATTCATCATCATCATCAGCCGGAACACGTCCACTGCTGGACAAAGGCCTCCCCAAAGATTTCCACGATGATTAGTCCTGCGCTGTCCTCGTCCAACGTATTCCAGCGATCTTGACCAGATCTATCTTGTGGGGGCCTACCAACACTGCGTCTTCCGGTACGTGGTCACCATTCGAGGACTTTACTGCCCCAACGGCCATCTGTCGGTCGAACCATGTGCCCTACCCACTGCCACTTCAGTTTCGCAATCATTTGGGCTATGTTGGTGGTTTGGGCTTTGGTTCTCCTACGGATCTCCTCATTTCTGATTCGCGGGGATCTCGCGGGGAAACTCCGAGCATAGCCCTATCCATTGCCCTCTGAGCAACCAAAAGCTTTCTCATAACGCCCATATTTAGCGATCTCATAAAATATATTAATGCTTACTAAAAATATTTTATACTTTTTAATTTGGTTTTCCTTAACAGCGTGTTTTTTAGTTTATTTTTCTTTTTATTAAATTTTGCTTTTTTCGTCTTAAAACGAGAATGAATAAATGATAATGTCGTTGTTACGAATTAGCAGGTGCCATAGTCTTTGGCACAAACACACGCTTATCCTGAATATCGAAAAACGAACAGTGTATATAAATTATTAAATTGTCACCAATCTTTGACCAGTATCTTCTACTATTACATTTTCTTTGCCAGGGTGCGAAATTTCAAATTTATCCGAGGTTTTCGTATTATTAACCAGACCTTCATGAAATTTATACTTCATTGCTTATATGCTTGCCTATACTTAGCATACGACGGAAGTGAAAACTGCACACACTGTTTTATTATATTTATAGTACTTCCACAAATATTTTTATTTCAAATTAAGATTCTATATATTTGTCCGTTAGATAAATGGTTTAAGAAAAGTTTAACAATCCCTCCAAGGTATAGCTAATTTCCATGTGAAATTTTTGTAGAAGAAAATTATAGTATTTATATATTATATTTTTTTTATAATGGCTTTGTTTAAATTGTATACAGTTGATTTTATGTAGGTATCTTTTTTCATACTACGAATAAAACATATATGCCGGCAACGCTCCTGTGATTCCACTAGTGTTACAAGAGAATGTGGACGGCGGTAATCACTCAGGCAACCCGAACGCTCGTTCCTCTTCCGTAAAATAATACTGGATGAATTCAAGATAAACATTTTATTTTATTATATTACTACCAACAAACAGTAACTCAATACCATTTTATTATAATATTTTTTACTTAACTTACTTCTATAACAAGAGTGATAGACACGTACATTATTATACAAAGGAATCAATACATCTATGTACATAATATATAATATAATGTATATTTTATCTAGTACGTTGGTACGGAAGCCTTCAATCCAACCGCTTTTTCTTTCTTCTAATTCCCTTCTTCAATCTCCATTGTTGACTATCCCCTTGTCAGCTACGTGTATTCTCAAGCAATAACATCTCGTAATTTGTGTTAATTCCCCAAGAATACGCGTGACCTTCAAGTTAGATTGTTTCTTTCTTCATTAAGTTTCTCTTCTCCTTTCCAGAATGTGTTGAATGAACCACGAAAATTACCGTGAATTATAGATGGTTCTTGTTTTAATAATTATACCCTGTTTCCATTCAGCCTATGGCCACGGCAGTGGCAGGGTACTGAGCAGGGCATGTATGTCAACAAGACACTGCTCATACCGCTGCCACTGCCAGTAGTCTGTCCAATTTAGATGATTCATGTGCTGCAGTCTTACATTACAGGTTACTTACGGTTAGAGAATGGGGATCTGTCTGCCTATAATTAGTTTAGTTTCTTATAATATTATTAACTAATAAATGAATAAATGAAGTGACTTCTGATATACCAAGGACAATGTTTTATAACTAACTATGTGCTAGTTCATTTTTAATAAAAGTAGAGTTAAAACCAAATATAGCAGATATTCTTAGTTTATAAGTAAGCATTATCAAAATTCCACAACTAAAAGTTAAATAATCATTTTAAAGTGATGAATATTTCATAAAAGTCGGAAAACTGAATATGTTGACAAGATTCGGCATGAATATCAACAATTTGTAGCATTTATTTCTCTGCAATGTAAACTTTCTTCAACTTCTGTATAAGGTGTATTGCAAGAAGACAATATGTCCATAAATTATATTAACGTCTGCTACAGTAACATACGACGCTTCTTATACTGCTGCAGCAGAATAAAGGGCATAGCTGCCCACGCGGTGGTGAGAGGAGCAATGACAGGGGCAGTTGATTGGGTATTAGATTTTCTAATCTTTTACAAGAGTAATACATTTTTTTTTTATTTATATAAAAGGCTCTATGATAGCATAATTGTAAGATTAACTTATTAAAGAAATAACTAAGTATATAGGTACAGTTCAGATTTAATGATGTCAAAGCAAAACAATGTTATTCGTTAAAACTTAATTTATAGTATATAGTATATATTAAAGTATTACAAATAATATATATTTTTCTTACTTGTGCATCTGATTAGAATCCAATACAAGTACAATTTTCAATTATTTTTTAAAGGAAACAGATAGCACATAAAGTTTAAGTTAGCACGGCGTAAAAAATTACACAAAACGAAAACGCGCTGTTATATTTTATTAGTTCGTTACAATAGAATACATCCTTCGGCATACAAAATACACAGAACAAAAATACTAAACTAAAGTCCTAAAATTCAAAATAATTAATATTAATTTTGGTATGTTTGATTCTATGCCATTCCAATATATTATTTCAAGACCACTGGGCAGTTATTATGAAATATGTTTTAGTTATAACGCAACATAAGTCTAAATACCAGCTTCTTTAATATTCTACGATTTCTAGTGGATCCAATCTCCATATAATAAAACTAATAATTTTCTCCTTTCCAGTACGGGCTTATACCTCTTAAATGATACTAGAAAACAATATTTGTTTATACTTATCTATAAAATCATAGCCGGGCACGAGCCGGTCGACAATCGACGCAGGGCTGTCAGTAGGACTAATCACCTCTACGAGTGCCAGGGCACGCACCGGTTCATCTGGATGTAGGCTCGTAATCCGGTCGGACATATCCGAATGTATCCGGGAATAGCGGGCTTTAACAGAAAACGAAACAGATAGACGCTTGATTGTTGAGATTCAGCTGTGTACTGTATTTGAGGGGGTCTATTTGATTCACGTTAGGGAGCAATGTCTTTGAGGTTATTTTGCTTTATTTGTGCACAGAACAGTTGAAGGAGATTTATTTAGTGATTCTCTTTTACCTGTTCTGTGTTTGTTATCTATATATATAAAGCACGAAAATGGCGTTGGAAACTTTTAAATTCCAGACGCCCATAATGTATCGTTGGAAAGGTTTTGATGATAAAAGCATAAAATTCTTGAATTTGGGTTTCTAGGTGGTCAGGATCAAAAGCTATTCAGGTCCCATAGAGTTACATTGAAAATGAGGTTTGATCACTAGAACGTGCCAACTATGGCAGAAGAGACATTCGAGGGACATAATAATATCGGAACCAATACAAATAATTAAAATATGTGTTAGCTTAATATTCTAATTATCTCAGATAATTAGTCTCAGTATGCAATATTATATTTAAATTAAGTTTTCATTTTTGAGGTGAAGCTTTTATACGGACGTTCGGTCCGCTCGCTGCACGGCTCCAGCTAAGCGTCAGATTTACGAGAACGTCTGATTTTCTAGCGTAACATGAGAACGTCAGATTTAGGACCGTTACAAGATATTATATAAGTAAATTTTTACATACTTTACTATTGTTCTTTTATATACTTTATACTTGTTATGTTATCTTTGAGTTTCTTGATCATTTTGCAACACAGGGTAGGTGACGATGTAGAGCTTCCAGTCGCTTGTAGTGTCAACCTGCAAAATAAATAAAGTATTTTATTAATGATTGAAATTTAAATGATTTCAGCGACATTAGATTACAATTAATAAGCTACCAATTTGGACGATATGTAGGTACTGGTGCCTTTATTATAATAATTATTCATTTTAATATTTAATTAATAAAAACTGATGTAACGCACCACCGTTCACAAACCTATTGAATTTCAAAAATGTTTTTCCAGAGCCGGCTTATGATTGTATATATCATAAATAAAAACACTTTAAACACATATTTTAAGGTAATGTGACTAAAACTTACAAAATTAATTAAACAACTCCTTATTAATTATCAAAATCTTGAATTAATGACCAATTAAATTTCTCTCAAAATAAGGCTACAGATCCATTCTTATGAATTTTCTAACACGCCTCGTAGTAAAAAACATTCTAAATCAACTTTAATAATTATTTTTAAAAACGTTACTTTTTTTGTAAAAACAACCGCGTTTGTCTTTGAACTGTTGAAATTTGTCCTGAGGCGAGAGGTTGTCGAAAAGGAAAATTAATTTTAAAATACAACGAAAGAAATTAACTTTGGGTTGACAAATAGGGAGTTCGGTGAAAGTTTAAAAGCTGGGGACAGCAGTCAAAAATAATAAAGGTTGGTTTGCGTATTGCGATGTCGTTCATATTGTTTTTAAATATTTTAAAATATTCAACAAGATTGTTTAAATCTGACAAGGGTCTTTCTCATTCTTATGGCGAATGTTTTTTACTATTAGATATTGATTAAATATAGATGTAATTATATATCGTCGAATAACCTATCAAGTATATGTAGGTTAGTCTATGAGGCGAAATACAATATGTAAAATAAATAAAAATTAAAGTTATGAAAATAACAAAAGATGAATAAAATATTTCATTTTATAAACAATTAACAAAGTTCACAATAAATTAAAAACTTTTATTGACACCATCAACCAACATTAACCAGTCGTTATTTCTTTTTTTCCTTTTTTTGGAAATTTGATTTCGGCAAAGGTTCTCCACTTTCCAGCACGTCTTGCCCATTTTGCCCGTTTTATGTAAAAAAATAATATTAAGGTTAAATGTGTATAGTACTACAGTAAGTGTCAATATTAAATGTAAAAGGAATTATTTCAGTTTCAAAGCTACAAACAAGTTATTGTTCTAATTCGCCCAGTTCCTTAAACAATGTATTAAAGGCTTAGTAGTGAAGAGACGAGCAGGACGTTCAGCTGATGGTAATTGATGTGCTCTACCCATTACAATGCAGTGCCGCTCAGGAATATTGAGAAACCAAAAAATTCTGAGCGGCACTGCAACTGCGCTTGTCACCTTGAGACAGAAGTTGTCAAATTTCATTTGCCCAGTAATTTCACATTTACGGCGCCCTTCAGACTGACACACAGTAATGCTTACACATTACTGCTTCACGGCAGAAATAGACGCCGTTGTGATATCTATAATCTAACCGGCACCGGAGTGCAAAGGAGTCTATATCTGTATATACGCTCGATACATTGGCTTGACTTAGTTGTCGAGTCTTAGTTAAGAATGGAATTACATGCGTGTGTGAACACTTTCATTCATAGGAACGGTCTGACTTGAATAGAGTAAGATATTTACAGGTGACGAACATAAGAGAACATTACTCATAAGAGGATGAGATTAAGGGAGAGATGAGTCAAAGACTAAATAAGTCCATAAAAAATTTGTTAAAAGCGTATACAACTCCCCGGCCTAGAAGATTTTTATGCCAATCATGAACTGACTTACTTAGGCTAGGTGATTTTCCAACCCATTATAATGAACTACACCATTAATAGCCGCCGATAAAGCCTTTATTTTGTTAAGAAGTAGCAAATTTACAAGTTTAGGTAAAAACATGCAATATTGCTTGATTTGTGACCAATGGTTCAGCATCTTATCAAAAATTATAAGTTCAACTTTTTGACAACCTGAAATATACTTAACAAATACCTTTTCTGATTATTTATCGGATGTTTCACAAACCATTAACAAATGTAATCGAGCCTTCACAGACTGCTAATGCATCAAATTAGAATAATATGTTTTGACGAAATAATAATATTATTTTTGATTTAACAAAGGGGTTATATTTTAAACAATTATAGAGAATAAACGAAATAATTAAATAATAGCACAGAGAACACGTATTTTCATAAAATGAAAGAATCATTGCAGTAAACCCCATCTTGGCCAAAATAACTAGATATTTTTATAAACCAAAGCTTTAATATGTTTACAAATAAGTCAGATATTTACTGAACATTTAAAGTAAGTTTACTGAACTTTTTACGACAATTTCTTATAATCTTTAAATATGAAGTATCATTTTTGTTGTAATGATCAGTCGTGTAAGCTAGTTGCATTTAACTTGCAAAATTTAATTAAAACTTTACATCAGACAGCACTGAACAAATAAATTCAAGTACGCTAAAACAATACCACTAAATCGTAGAAACAAAACCTTAATTAAGTTTGGAATGCAGTACTTATAATAAGTTGTGATCATTTTTCTCAGCGCTAAGCACTCTCGTATTTTAGACATTTTAATTTTCTGAGACGCGCCATCTCTCTACGGGGCGCTTAAGAAGTCTAGGACATTATACAGACTAATTTTTATTTGCCTTTTTAAAATATCCGAGGATAATCGAACTGCCAATCTCGATATTGAACAAAGGAGTTTCTTTGGAAGCAACTAATAGGAATCTTTGTTCAATAGAAGGTTTATTTTATGTTTGCGGGCAAATCTGATACCTTCCGGCGCCAGTAAAATGTAATTTAAATGTATTTTGCATTCTTGTGTGGCTGACGTGTATTTAATAAAGTAGTTTAGTTGCATTTGATAGATATTATAATATTCCTGATAAGGCATGCTTTATTAAGCAACAGAATATTAAACCTAGGTTTATTTAAGACTTGTTAAGGTATTGTGATTTCTTGCATTACTTTTTATAGTTGAGGATTTTAATAATACTACACTAAAAACTTAGAAACAAAATTTTGTTTAAAGTCAACTGTCAACTTTTGGTCAACTGACTGTGTGATAAATACGTTGTTTTAATGAGCCTAAGCAGTTTTGTAATTTCGAGCGTTGTTAAGGTACGAAGTATGAAAGTCTTAACTTTAGAAAAACATTTAGGCCAAGTATTTTCTACGCTCATACGTCACGTACTTTTTAATCGATTGAAAACTATTGCCACAACCACAAAGTTTTCTCGCGTCATTAATATTACTAAATTATATAAATTTGGCGACATATGATCTCTCCTCATGTATCGCTTGTCATTGAACAACCCACAAACATCAAAGCGTCATCAAAATAATCCCGCGACAGCAATAAATGAATTCAGTAATTACATAAGTGTTGATTTTCTTAGTAACACCCGAGGGCACAACTCCCAATTAAACTTACACGGTTTCGCATCAATTCACTGTACGAGTATACTCACTATGCCCATAAGTGATTAACGGATTCCCTCGATATGATATTAACCTAATTCCTAGTTTCATATTTAATGAAACTTAAAATTATACATGTACATTAATTACTCAAATGTTATGATTAAAATGTAGAGCTATTGTGTCCTAAGAAAGCAGGTTACCTTATTGAGAAAAACGTTCAGGACAGCATATTATATGTTACACATTATCATGCTAGTCGAAGACATAGTATTTTTGCTGCTTTAAAGGTAAAAAGGTGGTAAGCAGAAGCTATTTGTAACATAAATACAGAAATTAAAAAGAAACTTGGGTTACTTATATATATAAATATACTGTATTCATTATATTCTATGTTGCCATATTCGTGGCAAAACACAGCACCATAATAAACTTAAGCGTATAATCCACAAATCTGGAGTGACATATAACATGTTGATTCTCCCTAATAACTATCTTCAAACATAATTATCTCCCTCGATTTACCCTAAAATTGGCGATTCCCTCAATGGGAATCCCGTGCCATCCCCGATATTGCGAGAGAAATTTCTTGTGCCAACACGACTATCGATATGCCGATATTAAGGAGGGTCATTGTTTGTTTATTTCATTAAAGCCAGATTGATTTCATCACGAAGAAGACGTTCAGACACTTGGACGGAAGAATTAGTAGGAATAGATTCTCTTTCACTTTATTATAGTCTATTACATGAAGATTTAGCTATTATTGCATTGTTTACAAGAAAAACAGAGAGTGATAAAATATAGCGCTTTTGATGATTCCGTAAACATTGTGGACAAACCAGATGGTCGTGGTAGGATTAAGCTTAATAATTGATAACTAGAAGATTTAGTAGTAGAAAAGGAAGTTCTACGCAAACTTCAACAAACAAAAGACAAAACTGAACTGACATTGCCTTTTGCACTTGTGCATAAAAGTGAAAATTGCTGAAATTGTATATTAAATAATTCGCTTGACTGATTAAACTTTATATTTAGCTGTGTATTATGAATACATTACATTATAACATTTCCAAACGTTGCTCCTATTACGTACGCCCTTAATGCAATCATACGACGCATGGAGCTATCGACGTCGGTGTTAGAGGTTATAAATATAAAATATGCGGCGTAGGAGTGAGGTCCTCTTGAATACTAAGTAGGGAAACTAAATGATTTTTAAAATTGCACCCTCATTCTGCCATTATGCGCTATTCAAATTGAGTAGCATGAAATTGTAGAGTTGAATTATTGATCACAACGTTGTATTACTATATAATACTCATATTGGTAAGCTTTTATTATTCTTACAACCTTTATTTTATATTTAGGACTCCCCGCCTATATTGTAATCATCAAATCCGATCAGTACAATTCAACTATTTCTGGACACTGATTGGATTGGAATAGAACATGTAATACATTTAGTGCCAGTGTAAAGTTTCTGTAAAATTCTAATTACAGTTGGAAATGGCCCCCCAAAACAAACACCAAAGAAGTCCATTTTCAAATAATAGTCCAAGCTAGCAGACAGAAATGCAGAGTCCTCATTCTAAAAGAGAATATGGAATACGGTTTTGAAAGAACTCTAAATAGAGACAAGCTAATCTTCATAGACAAATTCACAGCCTGTCATGACTTGATTACTTCAAACGTCTGTATATCAAAGATATGCTCTGTGTACTGTACAGGATCTGGTGGACTGACCCAATTATCCCAGGGGTTACTGAGTGAAACCCTGAACAATCTGGACATGGTAAATTAAATAAACGATATAACATATTTGCAACAGAGTAATTTAAAACGTGCAATCTTTCGCAACTGCATAAAAACTGATCTCAAACTACATTATTCTAGAACGTTGTTTAAATAATTTTCCACTGAAAGCAAATCTCATTTTCCTCTAACGCCTTACCTGCGTTTTATATTCATTATTTTCTCAAGTCATATCGTTTTATGGTGTACTTTGTAATCAAATTCCCCTGTGTTAAATCTGAATAAAGCTAAAATATAATAATCTGGACATAAAACTCGATTTCATACACAGAAATGTAATATTCGCTTGAAAATTAATAATGAAACTGTATCAGCGATTGTTTGAAAGCTATTTAATCAGGGTATTTATATTATCAAATGTTTACGAATCAACGTTAGCACACTTGACGTATTTTAAATTAAAATTTATATTTGACGGTAAAAATGACACGGAGAAATAGGGAAAGGCGACGTAGACTGATGGAATTAAACAACAAAATAGCTAAATTCGTAATCCATCAGGCAACGTCACTCTCGAGAGATCAGCCGGCAAATTTTAATTCGAAATGAAGCTCTTAAGGGTGTGGTTTATTGGCGGGGTGAAGTTAATGTTTAGCGTGACTCGACTACCGAGATATGGTTTTAATTTAGGCAGCCCTTGCCTGATATCGGAGGTGGCTCAGGTCTTAAGATATTTTTGGGCGGAAAATAAATTTTGTTTGATGTAAAGGAAATCCGTAGACCGGTTTAGATTTTCTTATCAGTATTGTGATGTTTAAATTGATATTTATTACATCAGCTTTATGCTTCATTTTCCATTTTATATTCATTATTCTGTTATGTTTTTTTACTGTAATATTAAACACAAAGGCTTGAAATCGGTACTAAGAATATATTTTATTTATAAGAAATAAGAAGCCAGTGAGTGGACTTTTACGTTTTTTAACATTTGATTTTATTTATTTTAGTATAAAAACTGCATTTATAACTAAATAACTAACTAACCCTTGCAAGGCTCGTATTCTTCGTATTTCGAGTGTATTTTGAATTTATTGAAATTTTATAAATTATATGTTATTTTACACAAATTAAATTTATAAACATAATTTATGAATGACCGCGAGCGTTTTTCCACTGAGCCAACCGTTCGACGTATCGTTCATAATTCTTGATATGTCTTTTAATAACCTGCTCAATAACAATATTTGCATATTAGGAAATTGACTTGTGATGTCGCTTTTTCAAATCTAAACAATTTGATTTTTTTTAAGTGATAACCCTCACTTTTGGGATTAATTACACAATTTAAATTTATACTTAAACAAAATCTAAACAGTTATTTTTGAAGTCGTCGGAAGTCTTTGAGTTGGTGAAAATCATATTTAAAGACTACGTCACATACAGGCGAATCTAATAAAACTGTATTTTGTTTTTATTATTTTCTATATATATATTGTATATAAATTACTTCGGTGTTTCTCTGACTGATCGCATTCTAGCCGACTTTACATGAATCCATCAAAAAAGCGCTCGGCCACCCAAAAAAGTTTATATTTTATAAATATTTAATTAACATAAATCTTAAGTAATTTCAAATCTACGATACAACATGGCAGTGTAAGACCGCTGTGTCTAATTAAATTTAGACACTGGCAAAGTTCCTGTACAGGTGCACATAATATGAAACTAAATTATGTCTTGAAATAATGATCTTATCCAAGAAACATCAATTTCGTTGTAGTTCCTAGCGTAAGTTACACAGCAAACTAACCAGAATTACAATGTTAATCCATTAGTGAAATTTCGTAGAATACATTTAACACATGCAAAGTGAGCATGCTGTTTTAAGGATAAAGGTTTAATAGAGTTAGATAGGTACAGAGAGTGTGTTTTACCGTAACTTAGATTCGTGTTCGAATTTCAATAGTAAGCTGTTTTTTATGAAAAAAAGGGACGAGACGAGCAGGACGTTCAGCTGATGGTATTTGATATGCCCTGCCCATTACAATGCCACTCGGTTCTGAAAAACCCAAAATTCTGAGTGGCACTACAATTGCGCTCGTCACCATGAGACATATGATGTCATTTGCCCAGTACTTTCACTAGTTACGGCGCCCTTCAGTCCGAAACACAATAATGCTTACACATAACTGCTTCACGGCAGAAATAGGCACCGTTGTGGTACCCATAATCTAGCCAGCATCCTGTGCAAAGGATCTCCCACTGGTGAACAATAGCCCACTGCTTAACAATATAATAGATAATTTCAAGTTTTTCATCCTGACGCGTTACCCGAATTCTCCGCTGATTTAAAACAATCTTTAATTAAAAATATTCACTGAGCTTGTTAATTTGTGTGTATTGAATAAGACTGCTCCGTCACTGTTGGATATGTAACACTCGTTCGGGTAATTTTGGCTGGAGTCTTACGTGAGCGCTATCAGTTAAAATATGTAACGAAACAAATCGTTGAATTTTTCGTATTTCTAATTTTTATTTTCCGTCGTGTGGCATTATGGACACAAATTTAAGGTTTTCTAAAAACAAAGCATCGTAGAATAGAAGTTTATAAGAATGAATTGCATACTGTTTTAAATGGTGATTATTTTGTATCGAGCTTGCCAATCTAAAGACAGGCAATATTAAGTTTTGTAGTGTACAGTTTTTCTATGGCATTTAAACAGAGGTCAAACAATAATTAATTACATACAGTACAAATAAACTTTTTTTTTATAAAAAACACATTTCTAGTGATTTTCAAATCAATTTCAATATATATATATTAAATATATATATAGTAAGTATTCAGAGCTCATTACTGTAAAAGTATTATTGAATTAGAAAATATTTATAAACATTGCGCGAGAAACGATACGAAAATATCAATTATATATTATTTCTATCATACAAGTTATAGTCTGATAGTAAACAATTTTGTGGATATTTTACTTTTACTACCTGAAACCTTTTAGTCATTTATATAAACACAAAAAAGTCATTATTAAGGTGTAACAGAAAGTAATATAATATTCAGTTTGTATTACAATTATTAACGCATTAGTTAAGTAAATCAAACCCGTTTGTGCATTTATTTAGTTCAAGTTTTCACAAAAATTGTTTCATAGTTTTTACTTAAAATTCGATCGAAAGGAATAATAAACAGCTTACGTACAAACGCACTCAAAGATTTAAAAATAGAATATTTTAAGATTCATGAAAAGAATCAATCTTATCAGTGTATTTATATACAGTGTGTTTTGTTAACAGTGGCTATCACAAAAGATCACATGGGTCGCAGTGAAACAGGGCTATCCCGAACTGTAGTAAAGAGTATTTGAATGAGAGGTTTTATGGATTACTTTGAAAGCATGACAATATGTTATAAGGTTCCAATAAACTGGCGGGTAGACAGCACCAGTCCTTACAGTGCTCACGGGAATGCTCAAAGGTTCGAGCGTCTGTAGTTTGGCGGGAAGACTGCCATCAGATCCTTGCCTGTTTGCCGCGTGCTAAGTGGATTGGAGTGGGACCTCATCTGTTCCCCGTCAGACGTGGGGGGAACCCCCCTCGACTGAATTGCGTTAAATAAAGTCAAATTGAGCAATAAAGGCTGGCGTTCCGCAGTAATGCAATAGAATCGCGGTCCAACAATGCTGAGACTATGCGAGGTAATTTACACTAGAGCTTTCTAGCCTATTGTTGTATTAACTTTAGTAAGCCCTCGCAGTTGTATTGTAGCTTGTAACAGTTATTTATAATTCTGAGGATAAGGTTTTTTTAATTGGATAACATATTCTATGTTCGTAAAGATAGATGCTGAGTAGCCTTTATAATATTATATTATGATTCATGCAATTTCTCTAAATGACCCAAATTCTAGGAAGGATAAATGCATGTTATGTCCATATCTCATACCAACGACAATATCAAAATGTATGTAGAAGGGGTTGGTAATTTAAACGCATATAATAAAACTGTTACATCTGTATTTTAAAGTTTTCACATTGGATTACAATAATCACTTATTATTAAAAATAAAAAGACAATTAGGGCATAGTGTCCTCTTACAGTTCACAATATGCTATATTACTATATACTTAACGCTTATATAGGGCACGACCGTCTACCGTGGCGATGCTACCAACTGTTAGTTGGGACAGCTGTAGTGCCAACTAACAGTTGGTAGAGTATTATGTGCTATTATAGATATTCCTAATCGGAGATAATTATATAAAATAACTCATAGCTGTGTTAGTAACACAGTAATGAGTTAGTTAGTTAAATAAATGTAATTATTAATTGTTATATCTTATGGCAGTTCATGACGTCAAGCTATCATGTATATAATAATTATATATAAATCAAAATTAATTTCTACAATTTATTGGCGAACCCCGATCAAGCTACTATGTGTCTTAGTTTTATAAAATAATATATATATTATTGCACTGTAGCGCATACGAAAGGAAGTAAAAATGTTATACCTGATTTAAAGACTTTTTTATTTGACGGGAATAGTGTCGCATGCTTATCATAGCGCTAAATCTTCAACGGAAGAACTATTACAATAGACTATTATATTGGTTCCATTTTTCCACACTTGGCCCGTGGGGCCCAGAGGCGCGGAGAATGTTTAAAGTACTTTCTTCGCGTCTCAATATGGCTACTGGAAACCCAAGCGGTGGCAGCTATTCCGGTCCACGGATCAGCTTAGCTATCGAACGCGGAAATGCTGTCAGTATTCTTGGTACGCTTACACGTATTGATAGTTATAAGATTTGTTTTGAATAAATATAATATATTTTCCAGGCAATCACAAAATACTTATACAACATAATGCATAAAAGTTGATTACCAGCAGTCCAGGTAAATAAGAGTTAGGATAAACAAATTTAACTTGGTACTGACGAAGGTAGATGAAAGTTGGTTGTTATGAAACGGCCGCTTTAAGCCAAGACATCATCGCTCCTATTACACTGCGCCGTTGCCATAGGGTTGTCGAAAATATTTTTAATTCCGATTATTGTATTATTGAGAACAAACCTCAAATAGATAGTTAAATTATAAATTGGGCCGATTCTTTTGATGGGAGATTCAAATATAGCATTTCTTAAGTACCTACGGCTGCAATAACAGTATATTTTATTATTTTAACAATATTGACTTGGGGGTGTTTAATGTAAAAATATATTCTAACCTCAAGGAGAGGCAAAAACTTTCCAAGACCTCTCGTATTGTAGGTGTCCTTGCGCAGAAGCTTCCACTTAGGATCAGATAAGTAAATAGCAATAATATAAGATACGTAATAGCTTTGGAAATTAGCGACAATATTGTATTTGATAAATATTGGTTGGTGTTAACACTGACTGAAATGTGACTGGAGTAACCTTTTAAATTCTTACTGTTGATAAATAAGTTTTCCGTATGAAGTATAGTCTCACTCTATCTAATTATAAGTCTAAGGTCACCTCTTTTAAGCCAGTTTAGCTTAGCATTCAAGATGACCGCGAAATGGCAATTTCTTAAAACTGCAAAATCTGATATTCCAATTATGAACACGTTATAAGTTTTCTGGGGGCTAATTTTTCTCGATTTATGCTACTGTAAAATATATCCAAAGTACAGATTGCCAACCCTAGCGTATACAAATAACCCTTTCTCAGTTTTCCGGAACATCTTGTATTCACCGGTCCCGCATACCGCGAGAGTTAGGGGTGGCGCGAGGCGGTTGGCTTTAAAATTCAATTTATATCAATTTGTGTGTAATCAGCGAGGGGAAGCTTAATACAAAAATACGTAAGTCGCTGTTATATTCTAGTGAATCGTTTGTGGCGCCACAAATGGTAGGTTTTGTGCATTATATTCGTTTAGAAGAAATGGATTATTCATGATTATAAGCAAAGAAATAGGGAATTTCGTCATACATCTGCAGTTAGTAAAATAAAAAGTCTGTGGTAAGATATTTCGTCAATCGTATGAGTTTGAACCATTGTTTAATGCTTTATAATTCGGAAAGTTGTTTATGTTAAGAATAAATGGCAAGATACTCATATATTTATCTTTTAAAATTTTGCGATATTACCCCGATCTACCCTTGTATATTAGACTGTGTATATCTGGTGATACGATGAGTATGGGTTTCCGTAATGTAATTTATTATGTGTATTTGTTTTTTTTTTGTCAAAGTGTATATATGAATTTGCTGACAAAACTATCGTTTGCTGACAAATCTAATATTCGTATTGGATGTTTGTAACTTCATATCTTCACTGTATAAGGACATATTTGAAACTTTTTCTCGTTTAAAATGAATTAGATTTGTTAATGGAATCTATGAAGAATCGCAACTCTTAAAGATTTATAGTAAACAAAATTTGATGTAGTGGAAGTGATGATGAAGACCACTAATGGCCAACAGAAAATTTTATAGGTAAGTATTTCACGAGTGGTGACGAGAATGAAAATAGACTATCCAATAATAGATTATTTATTAGGTGTATTTGAACTTATTAGAATTATCATGAGACTTGCTTTTCCTTTAAATTAATATCCTTTTTTTACTGTCACTCGTCACAATTACTGCTTTTTCGCATTACTTATCTTAACACTTACACTTGGTACTAGATCGCAAGAACGATACTAGATGTCGCACAGATGCAGGTTTCCGCGCCCCAATTAATAGACTTTTGAATTCATTCAATAAAAACTTTGTCTCTGTTGATATTGATTTAGATTTTAAATACATTTAATTAAATTGGCATAATTTAAAAACATTATTAACAAGAGAATTACTGCAATACATGATCTATAATGAAGCTTATAAATTCTGTAACATTAGTCTTTTTTTTAATGTTCTGTTTCAGTAATCGTTAGTTAATTAAACTGTCCTTGTCACATTAGAAACTTTAAATCTTAGTGAGAAATTTCTAAGGAACAATTGTTTTAGCATTATATATTAAAATCCACTTATTTGTATCTAGATTTTAGATAATTGTTCTGTTTTTTTGTCCAAATCAATAAAAATAAAAAACCCGTAGATAAAAATGTTTATATGTGAGAATTTGAGTCGGCCATTTTGAATAGACTATTCATCTTATCAACTAACTCCATTCATTCTCATAATAAAATTTTAAATCACATACACTTAGTTCTACTGAATCGCAAATTGTTTTTAATATTCCCAACCGTCTTTGCTGTAGCAATTTCGTCTTGTTTTCACCGACAAATAGAGCTTTTTTTTGTTTGCACAAGTTGAGAGCAATTCTAGCGTGAGTAATATTTTTTACGTTTGTTGGATTTGTGAGTGGTATTCTTTTTCGCTCATTTCATCAAAGTTTCCTATTGTTTGTCTGTGTTTCACTTTGCCTGGAGCTCGGATTCCTCACGGACGGATACGCGTTCAGTATGCGTGTAAATTTTTAAGCTTGACGATTCTTTACAATTGTCATTTCTCTTTTTAATTGTTTATGGTGCTGTTTGAGGGTGTCCATGGAGGAATATCATTTAATTATGTTCTAAATTTAATTTTTGTTTTAAAATATTCACATCAGACTTTCCATTGGGAGGCTTTATTCAACAGAATGCCGGCTAAGTACCACAGAAGCATCATTTCTTACGTTAAGTAGTAATTTTTGTTTTTTTTATGACAATAAGGGAATAGATGAGCAGAACGTTCAGCTGATGGTAATTGATACGCCCTGACATTACAATGTAGTGCTATTCAGGATTCTTGAAAAACTCAAAAAAATAAATTTGATTGGCACTACAATTAAGCTTGAGATTATTATTATTATTATTATTATAGATTCTTGATTGAACCTAAAATTCTGAGCCACACTGCTATTGAGACATAAGATGTTAAGTATAATTTGCCCAGTAATTTCAATAACGCTTACACATTACTGCTTCACGACAGAAATAGGTGCCGATTGCAAGTATTGTGCAAGCATTATTGTATTTCGGTTTAAAGGGTGCCGTAGATAATAAAGTCACTGGACTAATGATACTTAACATCTAATGTCTCAATAGCAGTGTGGCTCAGAATTTTAGGTTCAATCAAGAATCCTGAGCAGCACTACATTGTAATGGGCGGGACGTATCAGGTGAACGTCTTGTTCAATAAGTCATTTTCTGTCATAAAAAATACTAATATTGGATTGAACTACAGACAAAATTGACAGATGTAATTGGTAATTTAATTTGTATAAAAAATACCAAGGATATATAACAATTTTATTAATGCATCCCGTTGAAAGGGCGCGCCGCAAAAATACCAAAACCTAAACACAATTTAAAGAGAATTCTTAAAGAGCGAAGATGCTACAAAAAGATAATTCGGTGTTCGCTCGGGGCTTCCGTTTGTCTTTGCTATTGTGAACTTTTATTTCATTCACTTTTATGAATTATTTTCACTTGTTTTCATCACTGGCAAATTTGAACGGAGCTTAAAGCGAGTTCGTGCGGGCTGCACTTTGAAAATTTGTTCTCAACAAACTCTTTTGTGAAATTATTTCACGGACTGTTTGTGTAAAGCTTGCCGCATTATCAACGTAAATTGTACATCTTGAGTTAGTCTCTAGTTTAATTACAGTCAATCTTGGGAATTGTTTGACTTGAGTAATTTTACATTTTGTCTTCGAATTGCGTCTCTAAGGCTTTTAGAGATTCTATATAATTTACTTTTGGTTTGATGTTATTATATACTAGCTGTTTCGTGCGAATTAGCCCGCGTTTGTAACCATATAAGATATTGTTCCAATGTTGCCACATTTATATATAAAAAATAATCATATATATCTGTCATCGTTAAGACAGTTTGCAAATTCCACTACCACGAATAGACTTTTAATTTTTCGGGTTAATAAAATATAGCCTACTCACAACTTACAAATAATGTGGCTTTCTATAATTAATAAAATTTTCAAAATCTGTTCAGTAGATCCAGAGATTATCCCCTAAAACCTCACAAACATTACGTTTTTATAATGTTAGTATAGAGACGGGTTTTGAGTCAATTTACTGAATGTTTCATGAAAAATTCTAGTATTTCATTATTCGTTCGTAAAGCTCCCCTTTCCCTATAGAATCACCTATGCTGTGATTCCTTTTATACATAATGTTTGGGAGGCGGTGATCACTTATCACCGTGTAACTGTCGTTTGTCCTCCCAATTTTAAATGTTATTACTTAATGATTAAATAATAAAGAATTGTTCGCATTATTAACCTCGCCTTAATATTTTTTTCCATTCTTATCGTGTTGTCTATTTAGTCTGTACTCATTGGAATTAATATTTATAAATACATATAGATTGTAATATCATTCGACCGCGCAACAAGGCCCTAAACACTAGAATAGAACTTAAGTCAGTCCTATAATAATCAGTGTTGAAAAATGAATAAAATATAAAACAATCATCACCCATCCATCTGTAATCAATTCAACTGTTCTGTTAGCGAGCCAAACACGTCTTTATTTTTGGGTTGGAGGATAAAATAGCAACACCAGAGGAATCACAGGACCGTTGCCGGATTTTAAGGAAAATATTCCGTGTTCTAATACGGGTCATGTTTCGTGTCTTCTTTGAGAGAAAAAAACTCTGATACAAATAATTGATAAAAATATTATTTTAATTTAATCATACCGTTTAAATGTTTCTAAGAATTATTTATAACTTTAAGATTTTTTTTTATGTTTAGAATGTATGTTGTAATCGTAGTACATCGAAAGAAAAATTATTGGCATTCGTCATACAACTAGCAGTGAAAACTATAATGCACTTATATATTCTTAAATGTTAGATTTTTTTGCTTAGGTGTAGATATAAATATTATTTATAATATTATTATTTATTTTATATATTATTTTTCAATGAAGTTTGAAGTAAATTTATTCTGACTGTGTGTCGGTTCTCATGTTTTTCTTCAGCCAAAAAATCGCTAGACGATTTCTATTTTTCACTTACAATATATATAAGTAAGAACGTTATTTTTCGTAAAACAGAAACAATCAGTAGAGTTGAGAAAGGTCTGTGTTATCGAGGGGCAACAGGCGCGTCGCTTCATTTATCACAAACACCACATTATTTCACACAATGCTTCATGATTGCAACACGTCATTCATTGTTGAAATATCGCGATATTGTATCTAGAACCTCCTTAGCCTTAAATTCATACAAGAAAAATAAATAAAAAAGAGTAGTCTTTTTCACCAACGAGCATGTTAGCAACGTCCAGTGGGAGGCTCCTTTACACAGGATGCCGGCTAGATTATGGGTACGACGTCGGCGCCTATTTCTGTCATGACGTAGTCATGTGAAAACATTACTGTGTTTCGGTCTGAAGGGCGCCGTAGCTAGTTAAATTACTGGGCAAATGAGAGCTGCTCAGAATTTTTGGGTTTTTCCAGCATCCTGAGCGGCACTACATTGTAATGGGCAGGGTGTATCAATTACCATCAGCTAAAAGTCTGCTCGTCTCGTCCCATATTTTCATAAAAAAATAGCATCTGCTAAATAATTATCACCACTCTAACTCAAACAAGTCACAAGTAATTATTTTGTCTCATTATGTGTATTTTATTTTGAACTCTGTAAAGTTTATTAATTATTTGCATATCTAATATCTTCGCATTAGATCATATTATAGTTTCTAATTTGATCATTCGTATAAAGCGAAGTTGAATGAAAGTGAGTCGGCTTCCAAATCCGAATCAAAGGTTTTTAATGAAAAAGTGGGCACCAGACAGGTAGCACAATACAGTAATAGTACAGTACTATAACTTCAAACTAGAGCACCCAAATCGACACACGCACACATACACATGATTTGCATGGCTGCTAAGCAATCTTGGGAAGACAAAACTATTCAGAGCCACGCCGTACGCCGCCGAGTCTGGTAAATTAGCTGCACAGCACCGACCACGTCGTCAATATTCTTGTATGTACAAACCCTTGTGCTCTAGAACTAGACGTAGGTTTCAAGGAGATCGTTGAGTTACGCTACTGTGCTTGTATATTACTTGTACTGTGCCAAAAGCGACCCCGAGTACAGTTAAGCGAGGTCGTAAAGGTCAACTCCACTTTGACCGACCGGAGTTCGGTCACAAATAGGC
Organism: Leptidea sinapis; assembly: GCF_905404315.1. Classification (NCBI taxonomy): domain Eukaryota; kingdom Metazoa; phylum Arthropoda; class Insecta; order Lepidoptera; family Pieridae; genus Leptidea; species Leptidea sinapis. The sequence goes on along the minus strand of NC_066289.1, from coordinate 11,333,660 downwards.
GCATATGACGTCAATTTGCAGAAACCGCCGTGTTAAGAAGATGAAACTATGTTTCTCTTCCCTCACCACACAACTGCTAAATTATTAAGACACCGAACGCCATTTTAAAGAATTAAAACGTATAATTGTAACTGTGTTTTTACATTGGTTTTGCGTAAAATTTACAACACTCACGTTAATAAAAAAGTACCAAAGGCAAGCTGTTATCTGAGCCTAGGGTCCACTCTGAAATCCGTAGCCATCCACAACACCGCTCCACTTAAATCAACTCAGCTTAGTTCTATTCAACAGGCAAATCCCACCACCGGACATTACGCCAAGGGTGAAATTCTTCCCACATCATGTTGATGTCCAGCATTCCACCACCCCGCGTTGTGCGAGAATTTTCTTGCCTCACGCAGCCGCTTCGTGGTATCAATTACCGGCTGTAGTTTTCCCGAACCGATACGACTTAGGGACCTTCAAGCATAAAGCTTAGAATATGCTTACTTAAAGGCCGGCGACGCATTTTTTGACCTTTGCTTTGCGGTGGCAATGCGCGGTTGCGTGATCACGTGAGAGAGAGTGAGTGAGTGAGCTTTTTGCCCGTTCATATAAAAAAACTTCGCTTTTGGACATTAAATATAGTTGCTTTACACATCAATATTACATTTACATTTAAACATACCGCAAAAAGCCTCTTAAAATATTATTACTTTGTTCCTTATTACGTAGAAAATGGTCTTCATTATAAAATAATAGAAAAAATACGAGCATATTTCGTGATATGACATATTATGTTGGGCCATAATACACTGTTAGCGGCTTCTACGCATCCTCCATTGTACCGTAAAAAAGTAATAAAAAACAAATAAATCCCATGACAAACTTCACTCCCTTTTAATACAAGAGATGACGATACAAATATCGCGGTACTCTAGTTTTTACGGCGAACGCCGTGCATCCTGTTTATCAAGATCAATATAACATAATTGTCATGAAACTTCAAGCAAAAAAGATATTTATTTTAATAAGTTGAGAAACACAAATTATCATGCGGCCGTACGTAAATTAAAAGACAAACATAGTGCAGCTTTATCATAGGACTCAAGAGAAAGATTGAAATTTAAAAGTGTTGAAGGGTATTCAGACCTCTGAATTTAAATAAATTCATAATTTTGCTTGGAAAATTTAAACAAAACTTTTCATTTTAAAACAAATAAAGAAAATTAAATTTTATTCATTTAGTTAATATAAAACATCTCCAGCTCTTACACTAGTCCACGCACTTCTAATATGAGTATTATTATGACCAAATATAAATTGCACTCTTCACAACTTCCCCCAAGCGAGAAACTAATTTGAGATACATACTTTTCCCACTAGAGCGGCTTACCTTCGTCTTTGCAGGAAACTTGAAGGAAATTGTGCGGTTTGTATTATTTTTATGAAAATAAAATATAAGTACGAAATATCATAAGTTCTTTTAAAACCTTTTTAAAATAATTATTTTACAGAGCCGAATTTTGCCAGCTACACTTTTGTGTTTGAATGTGAAATAAATATTGAAATCTTGGTTTTACGAACGCGTATTTGTAATAAATATTAGATTTATCGCACAAATTTTGTCATCATCTTTCAAACTACTCCGCGTTATTTTCTATTAGGTTTAAGGTTTCTACTTAATTTTGCTGTTAAATTGCTTTTTGATACCAACGAATTTTATAACGTTTATTTTAGGTACATCTCATCTTGAAAAAAAATGAATAATTTTGAAGTGATTATGTTAATTAATGATATTAAGAGTATACCAAAAGGTGACGTAAATGAATATTGAGTGCGCTATTAAATTTGTTAGTAAATAGTAAAGGGTTAGGTAATAGTGTTTCGCAGCGGTTTACTAAACTGCTTTAATTAATAGAGACTGGGGAACTAACAGCACGGCACCAAACTTTATTCAAAATATAACTAAACGGCCTAACTTTTAAGGCAACATGACTTTTGTTTCAATACCAAAGAGCTTATTAAGATATATATTTTTAATCGGATTCTGTTAACACTAGTTTGCCAATTAGTATTTGAGAATAACTATCATGCTCAAATTAACAATAAATAATTTGGAAAAGGCGTAATACTTAAATATAATATCTTGTCTAAAGCTTATCCTGGCCTAAATGATGGTACCCCGTTGACTTTTAAAATAAAGTTTTTTTTTTTAATTTCTCAGTATTAGTGAATTGAAAAACTGATCTTATTATAATCATACCTTAACATTTGAAAAGCCTTTAAAAATAATATTAGTCATTTTTCATGATAGTTATGAAAACATATTATGACGGGCACAACATATAAATTCAATTAAATAATTGATTATTTAGCGACTAAAGAAGTACATATCTACTTTTATTTATAAACTCTTAGGAATAATGGCTAGATATAAATCCTCTATAAAATAAAAAAACATTAATATGATAACATTTAACAGACAATTGTATTATACATACTTGATTCAATAAGTCATAGAATTAATCTTGTTAATGTCTTTAAAGCTCATTAATCTTGAAAAGCATTGGTTACTTGGAGAATATTTCATGTCCATCGGCCGCAGTATTGTGTTTCCCAAGCCTGAAAGTACAATTTTATTTTCCGCTTTTTGAGTAATCAATAGGGGAAACTCCAAGCCCCTAAAGTACGGAACAAGAGCAGGAACGCATAGAGTCGAATTGTTACGAATTTTTGGCAAAATAAATCGGAAATTGTAAGTTTTGTTATTTTCATCTAAGGTATTATTATTAGACATTTAATAACATTGCTTATATGTATACCGTAGTAAGTATATCGAATAGTTGAATCAATTTTAATTATTTAAGGTACTTTTGGAAATTTGCAAGTGCTTAATATAAATTATTGCATGTACAATGGTAAATATATTATATTTTTCATAGTAAAAATACAGTGAAAAAGAGTAAACAAATTCGCAACAGCGCCGCTCTATTTCTCTTTTGTTCCGATAGTAAAATCTAATATTCATTCCAATGATAGGTATTTATATTGAACAGCTTTTCAGGGGATTCTTCGATAAATCTGGTTCATGTGTTTTTATATTTACTTGCTTGTATTTTGTATTATGAATTTCGGCGTTTTTGGTCGGAAAAGGGTTTTCGTTAGGTTGTGTTTTTAAAGATGTTTTAACATTTACAAGTTCAAGTTATTATGGGTGCCACAATGGCGCCTGTTTCTGCCGTGAAGCAGTAATGTGTGAGCATTATTGTGTTTCGGTCAGAAAGGCGCCGAAGCTAGTGAAATAATTGAGCAAACAAAACATCTTATGTCTCAAGGAGACGTGGGAAGATGTAATGCCGCTCAGAATTTTTAGGTTTTTGAAGAATTCTGAGCGGCACTGCATTGTATTGGGCAGGGCGTTACAATTACCATCAGCGTCCTGCTTGTCTTGTCCCTCATTGTCAAAAAAAAACGATAATAAATAAATAGCTTACCCTACTTTTGCAATAATATAAGAAGACCTTTGTGTAGTTTTTGTGAATTACAGCAAATGGAAGGATAGGAAAACGTAGAGTCGCTAATTTTAATTTTAAGCCATTTTCTAATGAAAATGTATGTAAATTAGAAGGTATTGAAATTATCAATTTCTGATCACAGACATACATATATTATTTGTATATTAACGTCACTGTTATATTTGAATACACACCTCACATTAAAACTCATATCTCAACACAATTTACAACACTATTCTTCGTAGTAACAGTGAACGCTTGTATTTTTCAGTTTAATCCTACATAATGTGTGGATAGCAGTGAATCCAGGGGATCATTCTCAATAAAACTCGAAGCCAGTTGCAGTTACGGCAGACTATAGATCGTTTACAAAACTAACATTTTTATTCCATTCCGGTTATATTTGAATCGGGGATGGGTAATTGTAGTTATACAAATTTAAGCGTTTATTCGAAAAGCATTCTAAATTATTATATTAAAATGTACAATTTTAATTTGAAAACAAAATTTATGAACGATGCAGGTAGAACTCCGTCCGAGCGCTCTTCCACTGAGCCAACCGTTCTAGTAACGTAAGTATCGTTCATAAATCTTGGTATGTCTTTTTCAACTCTCAGCATGTGGCGTCAATTTTGTTAACAAATTTAATTTGTGTAATTAATCCTAGAAGTAAGGTCAGGTCAGGTGATTTGAAAAATAATTTGCAAATTTGGACTGCACTATTTTCCAGAGACATTTACTTAAAGATAGTGTGGATAGGAGTGGTGAGGCAACCGCCCATGGACATCCGCAATATCACGGTTCAAGAAATGCGTTGCCGGCCTTTAACTTGTGAGCATGCTTTAAGCTTGAATGTTCCTAAGTCGTATTGGTTCCGGTAAACAGCAGCCGATTATTGATTCCACAAAGTGGCTGCACGAGACAAGAAATTTCTCGCAAAACGCGTAGTTTTAAAATGACAGACTTCAATATGATGTGCGTGTAATTTCGGATTGATATCCTGACAATTGGTTGAATTCAGCTGCTGGTATCAACCCAAAAAGCTACCTGAGCACTCCCCGTGATATATGCGGTAGAAGATGCAAGGGGAACGACATCTCTGTGCAACTCACAATAATTATTAATTGCGATTCAGCCCTTTTCTTGGTTATTAGTCTTAGTGTGATGTCGTGTTACAGCTAGGAAGTTATGTGTAACAATAACTCTAATACTATCATAGATAAATTGTGCCACTATAAATCAAGTGAGATATCCCCTTATTCTGTTACTTATACCACGCTAGCATTTGCATCAACACACAGTCCATGTTCTTGCATTTATAAAAAGTTTTTCTATGACCCCAAACATTTTATATGTACCGAAAGTTGGGAATAGTTGAATTAATAATACTTGATAGGCAGATCCTGAACAGGCTCGTGCTCGTCAAATAATAAACACAGTCACTCCGAGTCAACATCACGTATAACCAGCTAACTAAAACAACAAAAGCTATTTCGATTACAGAGTAAAGTGAATCGATATAGAGTTCGTGCTCGAAGCGAGGCCAGTTGTTGACAGCATAAGCCGCCACAAATACGTAAGGTAAAGTTGCGACGATTGGGGACCTATTTTCTGACTCAATCATCCACTTGAGACAACTCCTTGTCTCTGCGTACTCATATAGTATAAGAGCTGCAGTAAATATTTTTGTCGATTGATCTGGTGCTTATGCGGTTGTGTTCCCGTCCGAAGCGTGTGGGTGCCGGAGTAATAAGATATTTAAGTTATTCTTAAGCTAAGCGATATGTCGCAAAAAATAAACCAAAATTAACACATACTAAATTGTAGGCCAAATATTAATTTTATCATTTAGAAGTACGTAGAAGAAAAAATCTACTTTTAAAAATAAAAACTTTCCTTTTCAATTATATTAAGAATAGAAATTCTATATTATTGAATACATTTGGTGATACTTTCATTTACGGTTTAGTAAGGCTTTCACTAAGCGAAGTATATATGCTTCAACCACATTATTGAATATTGGACGGAACATGTGTTGAGAAATATAAAATAATTAGTTAAAACCTGTAGTAAAGATAACTATAAAATATCACTTTATAAACAAATACCCCATCTAGGAAATGGGGGACCAGGCTGTTTCGTAAAATAAATAATTAATGTAACAGAATTTTATTATTTAGAAAAGCTCAGTATGTATCTTGCGCCCGTATTTTTTAAGTCAGAGGCATGACCTTTCGATTGGTTAGAAGATTATGACTTTCAATAAGTGATATAAATGTCCAGAATTGAATAATATTTAAATTTTAATTAGGTATTTAAATTTGAGGCATTTGGTTAAATGCTGGAAGTTTGTAGTTATAATAATGTTAGAAATTTCGGAATAGTTGCCGTTATGGAAAGTAGAAGAGTCGCCATGATGTGACGACAACCACGGATCCTTGGCGGTCTAGGCTTTGCGATGTTTGCGGTCAAACCAGCGTTCTAAGTGAATCTTTATCTCTATAACATGTTATTTTATATTTAAAAACTGCTTCTACTAACATTTTATTTAAAAACGATAAAAAAAAAATTTCCCAACATAAAAGGAGTTTTGTCTTAGTGCATTGTTATAAAATCGATTTCCCTTTCCATATTACTTCAGCCTGTAGTCAACTAATTACTAGTGCAGTTTCGTTATCACATGTCTCATTCAGACAATTAATCTACAGTAGAGTACAACACTCATTGTCAAAGCAATATGTGTTTACTGTAAATATGATAGAGTGCAAATTAGTGTGTTAATGAATGAAATTGCTCGTTTGATAAATGGGCAGGTGTGGTATTGAGTTGAACAAATGGATTAACTGTTAATGTAACTATTTAGGTGAACGCGATAGTTAGCTAACTGAATTAACTGTTTTGAACTGTAGTTCTTTGTATGTAGTGTATTTTTATGTCATACATTACGGACGAATATGTGGATTAGATTCACACGTTCTACCCGGGTCTTCTCTCTGGGAAACGGAATTTCTCGAGTTTTCGGGGACGTAATGAGGTATAAGGGATCATATCTTTTACTTCTCATAGAGTTTCATCTTTTTCAGGACGTTGTCAAATGGAGGTTGGTATCTCTGCCCAGCGCGAACAAAATTGTGTGTGCGAAAGAAGTTGAAGTCAAGGCGATGGTAATAGTACGAAATACAAGATTATTTGTGTATGTTCATAAATTATTATAATCATAAATAACTCTCACAAATATTTCACTTACTGATCGCTCTCCCTTAGAAGTTTCGAGCCGACTATATCCGAACAGAGCTGAGAGTACCCAGAAACTAATGTGATCAACTCAAAGAAGTTTTCACTTCAAGAGGCTAAAAAGAATTATATTTTTTATCATAGCGTTAGTATAAACAATGAAATGCTTAAATAAAATAATAAGTAAATACAATATTATTCGACTTATGTATTCCGTAATCTCTAATATATTTCACTTACGTATAAAACCAACAAATTGGTTACATTACTGCAGAGCTTTACCTGTTACTAAATAAATCCACGCCACCAGGAGCCTTAATACAAGGGAATAGAACTCATTTCTATGTTAACCCTTACATCAGTTCAAAGTAAGGTAATAGATGCCACTCATATACACTTCACAAAACAACTTTTGCAATTTAACTTTATCTGTATCAAGGAAATATAACAACTTTTTAAAAAGTACTTAAGTATAATATGGCGAAATAAGAAAGACAACTTGTAATGTGATTATCTGGATAAAATAGATGGATTGAAGAAGATCCGGTTCTAGGAAAGGATTATTGAGATATCGATTATTGTTTAAATTATCATTTTTTAAACAATATGTTATGTTTTTAAAGTGATAACCCTCACTTCTAGGATTAATACACAAACAAACATTTTTGAACGATTAAACTGTAAAGTAGATTCTGTAGATGAAGCCACAACCTGAGAGTTGAACAAAGCAAACAGAATTTTATAACGAGGCGGTACACGTACGGTTAGCTCAGTTGGTGAGAGCACTGGCACGGAACGCCGGAGGTCGTGGGTTTGAATCCCGCATCGTTCATAAAATTCTGTTTTTCAAATTTTATTTATCATTTTTTATTATAAGCTAGTACGCTATTAATAGTTCAATTATTTAAGAAGTATTAGTTGTTATATTAGATTAATGCAATGAAATCAAGGCAACATAATTTGAAAACAAAATTTATCAACGTTGCGGGACTCGAACCCGTGACCTCTCGGGTTCCGTGCGAGCGCTCTTCCAATGAGCCAACCGTTCGAGTGACGTATCGTTGATAAATCTTTAAGTCTTGTTTGACTCTCAGGTTGTGGCTTCATTCAGAGCGCCAAGAGAATATACAATATTGTACTGTCATTGCTATTGCTATAAAATAATCTAGTCCCAGGCTGTCGGATCACTCAGAAAATTTTTATAGTAAAATTTTTGATTGATCGATAGATTTGTATAAATAATGTGTTGCACGAGGTGGCACCAAAGGAACACCGTTTTATAAACATACTTTAAATCTTGAAATAGTAACTCGACCAGTCTGCATATTGAAACATAATTGACAGAAAGAACGAAAAAACTACGTTTTCTGTTTAGACACTCAATAACGCAGACAGATTTTCCGTGGAGTGTTTTTAAGCGGTACCCGCCGAGGCGTGCTATCCGATATACGTTGGGCAAATTAAAACCAGGCCATGCGAGAGCGCATTGTGAAGGAGAGCCTCGTTTATTGTTACCGATTTGTCTGCTCGGAAGGACGCCAATGGCTCGGAGCTGGGTTAAGCCCTTTGTTAATACGCGGACGATGTTAATAATACCTCTCGGACTTTCTTATCCACGCATTTAATACTCTGTGGTCGAATAGTGACTTGCGAGAACTTTTGTCAGTCATTACCCTCACTTGATGGGAGACAACCACCTTCTAACATTAACTTCAACTTTTGTATTACTTGTGTTCAAAAACAATGTATTACAAAATTCAAAATAGTTGTTAAAAGTTTAAAAAAAAAAAATAAGTGACTTTCTTAATGAATACCAGAGATTAGGAATGGAGCGACCGCCGTCAGGCAATTTACATTCTAAATTTATTGCATCGAAATTTTATTGAAAATAGAGAAGAACCTCGCTGAGTTTGTTGCACCCGTTCTTTTTAGGTCTGGGGCATTCATTTCCGAATAGGGAGGAGTTTTTGACTTTCAATTAGTGGTTTCATGACGTATTTTAGATATTTGATTTTAACGTATAACTATAGACTTAGCAACTGCAACTGTGTACCGTCTCTGTGCAACTGTCTCTGTAAATTTAAATTAAATGGCAATTTGATTAGTTACAGCCTAAGTTGCTCCTAAAAACCTGACCATGAAAATCTCATCAAATTAGACCTAGATCTTTGGGACATAAACTGAAACAGACATGAGACACTCTAACCAACTGAGTTAGCTCAGTTGGTTAGAGCACCGGCACGGAACGCCGGAGGTCGTGGGTTCGAACCCCGCATCGTTATTAAATTTTATTTTGCAAATTTTATTTGTGTATTAATCCTAGAAGTGAGGGTTATCACTTTAAAAACATAACATATTGTTTAGACATGTCTCTGTGTCATGACACAGGCACGTGATATTTTATATAAAGCTTTCAGGTATAGGTATTTATAGTGCACACACTTATATTTAGTTTTATACCTGTTTTTTTATATGTGTTTATCATAAGGACGATTTATAGATTATTATTAATGAATATTGTTCTCATGTAAGTGACAGTTTGTAATGTTTTCAATGAGAATAAATGATCTTTAAACCGATATGTATTTAATAATTGTTATTTTCAAATAAAAGACAATAATGTACATATATTTCATGTATAACGCGCGCCAAATATAAAGCAATTTCAAATATTTTTCATCATGTTAAATGTAACATTATTAGAGCGAAAAATATCACGTCCCACACAAAACATGACTTAACTTTTTACTTGTTTAAATATTTAAGGGACGAAATATTTACAAGAGGGCCCTCGTGTGAGAAATAACCCTGAATATTTCGAGAATCCCGGATTCCTGTTCCTATTTCCACGGGACTGCGTCGAAATGACAACAGATTTAGGGAAAGCGTGAATCGAGGTGTGAAATGTCTTCGTGCGAGTATATGACATTCTTGGTATAGGAAGAGATCTCATAATATATCTTTTATTAAAACATGTCGAGCCAGCGCTATCCTCGCTTTACAAATGATCGTATTTCTTAAACCTCTCTATAACTACAAATGGCAAACTACCCTCTTATTTGAATTGAAAGATTTCCATTATTATAATATGATTGCGTGGGTATTTGGCATGCTTGAGCAGTTTTTTCGACAGTTAGGGACGAGACAAGTAGGACGTTCAGCTGATGATAATTAATACGCCCTGCCTATTAAAATGCAGTGCCGCTCAGGATTCTTGAAAAACCTAAATATTCTGAGCGACAACACAATTGCGCTCGTCGCCTTGAGACATAAGATGTTAAGTCTCATTTGCGCAATAATATCACTACCTACGGCACCCTTCAGACCGAAACACAATATTTCTTACTGCTTCACGGCAGAATTAGGCGCCGTTGTGGTACCTATAACCTAGCCAGCATCCTGTGCAAAGGAGCCTCCCATTGGTAAATGTCCTTAATCGCCTCTTACGACACCCTTGGCAGAGCAGTTTGTTTGTGACAGACGTAATTGCGTTAACAACAAAAAGTGACGACGAGCCTAACTGAAATATAAATTAAATAGACACTTAACCTACTTAACTTATTTTTTTTAATTATGCCAAAATGAGATCACAAAAACATCTCTAAGAGTTTATTTCCTTAAGTATACAATAAATTGTATTTTTTTTACAAAACATGTCACCTTTTTTTTTGGATATATATTATATAGCAGATATAACATTTAGTCAAATTAAATGATGGCAGCTATTTAATTGAAATCATTGCAAAACGAAAGCTGCGGAGTAAACTTGGGGGATTCTTAGATGTAGCGACATTTGTAATTAGCGGGTAATCCGAAAACGCTTCTGAACTTCGGCTTACGGAACCCTAATTAAAAATTTCAAGCGCCGATGTAACCGAGACACCCCTGAATAAATTATGTGAAATATTTATGAGGCTACAGTTTTAATTATTGTTATTATAGTATAAATTTATTGTTAGTTACCTTTATACCAAACTTTATCTGCGATTAACTGTATTTTTACAATATTAATGAAACCTCCTCCTTCGACGAGATATTCAAAAAGTGGCTAGCATCAATAAATTTATAAATATCTGTTTCCCTTTACCTAAATGTGTGGTCTGGCAGGCCATGTCAAGCTCTTTTGATAATTTTGACTATTTTGATAAAAATGTCATGAAAATGGAAAGTACAGTTTTCGTGAGAGAAAAAGACACCAAATTATTTATTAAATGCTTTTTATCGTTCACTACTAAACAAAATATTACTTGGATTACAATGTTAGTTCGGTGACATTTACATTAATATTGAACCAAAGCTTAAAAACTCAATTTTTACTTTATTGATTCATATTATCTCAGATGGAAAAATAAGTAATACGGTGCTGATGTAGAATTATCATTCCGACCATGGCCTCTTTTGATAAGTTTAAAAAAACTCTATTTTCGACAAGCTCTAAGATTATCTTGGTTCAATTAAATACAAAATAGTTATATATTTTTTTATGTCTAACTTTAAGTACACTTAAATGTTTTGGTACTGTACACTGTAGTTTTAGTTTGACTTAAATTTTAATTAAGATGCATTAAAATTAACTAATAACATATACGAATTCAGTTTATTATGAATTTTATGTTTGTAAAAGTTTCAACATGTATTCTGTTTACTTGATCCATAAAGAATAAATAGATCTGATAGTATAAAAATGTTAATACACAACAATTAATAATGATAGTAGAACCTGTCAGGTTCTACTGAAAGACATGGCCGGAGGTGAATACCTACAATCAGGCTTCGACCCTTATTTAAATATCAAAACAGCCGCTTTACGGTCGCTTTCACTTATTCTATCTCCCACCGCAACATAACGCAAACAAATTAATTCGAACAATATACCCCTAATAAATAGAGATCTGTTTACCCCATAAAGAATAAACGCTGTTATAATTGACCCAATCTTCAGTTTACAGTTGCGAGTTTTGAAAGGGGTGAATTAATTGTGTGTTTCAATAACAACAAATAACAATAATGTTATCAATTTATTCATGACGTTTATTACAATTGTTATCATTGTAAATTTTACATCGTAACACGATACAATATCACGTTTACAATTTTTTTTATTTTCGTTTACGTTTCTGAGTTCAGTTCTTGTCGGTATACTTTATCCACAGCCAATTCGTTAGATATGTTATTTGAGCATTTTTATGAAGTGGAAAAAAATTAAACAGAATCTCTGTTTATTAATTTTACAAGGTGAAATGCCAGTTGCTATTTTGTCAACAGATAAAATATAATAATAATTTTCATTTTCATTCTTCAATATTTATGTAACTTTTCAATACAATATTTGGATAAACAATTAATAATAAATGTATCCTAATATTTACTACTGCATCTCGTATCCAGACATTTTCAAATTGACTTTTTAATGAGCAATCAGACAAGTTATTTAACGAATGCAAAGCAAAAGTTCGCTGTTATCTTCCAGAGCAACAAAGCCGAGACAAGTCGCAGCTTGAAAAATTGTCTAAAATTGTTCGCCAACTATAAAAGTGTAGAGAATCTTTTTCAATTAAAACTTTCAATGGTGCCTGTGCTAATTATAGTATGGGGTAGGAACATCTATTAGTGTAAAATAAAGTTGTAACCGCGTAGACGGCCTTGCGTAGCCCCTCAGCTAAGTGAATTCCGTTAATTAAACCATAAAAACTTCAATAAATTAAGATCCAGCCGATTCCCCCTCTAATACAATTGTGTTGTGGAAGATTTCAGATGCAAATGATATTGAAAATGGCGACGGTCGGTGGACAATTGTCACCTAAATTATAGCACTCCCTGTGGTTATTTTAAATTATATTCAGATACAAGCAAGAATATTACCGACTATTACACAATAAAACTGAACTCGATATCATAAAGAATCGTTTTGTTCGTGTTGAAATGCAAATAGCATTAGCGTGTTGATGATCTGATAACAAACATTGTGTTAATTAATACATAAACTAAGCTAATCAATTTACGATATAACTTCAAAGATGTCCTTTATGATATTACAGTGTTTGTGGCTCAATTACCTATATTATCTTCTACATATTAGATAAGTGTACCCCGGTTTTGTTGTTTTTGCACGTAGAGGTGTATGTGTTTTTTTGTTTTGAGTTTATTCCAAGAATGTTAAATAAGTTTGCAAATAAAAGGTTTTGTATCCTCATTTCTCATTTTTATTATATAGTTATAATTGTGTATAAATTTATCTGGTAAATATTGCTTTGTCTGATCGCAGATACATATCCGAACGTGACAGATCAATATCATTTAATATCCAATAAAGTGCTCAGCTCACCCCAATATTTTTTATTATATTAGTGCCACGATATTAAATTACTATTACTAATTCACTATTTAAAACATAATTCAAATTGTTTTTCCATAAACTTTGAAAACATTGACAATGGGGATTGAATTTAAATTCAAAACAGATTATATTTTTTCATTTACCCTCCTATTACTTAAATATCTTGTAAGATAGTTAATTATTATCACAATATGCATATGAAGTTATTCTACTTTAGCGTAATAAAACAAAAATGTTTAAAAATATTATTCCACGTGGTATTTTACGTTTGTAGAAAAACAATATTGTAATAAAGAAGATATTAAATACAGCCAATGAAAAGATTATAATACCTCATAAATTACTTAAATAAAGTGTAATTGAATATATATAATATATTGACACACACTTTTTACACAAATTATCTTGCCCCAAGTTAAGTATATATAGCCTGTGTTATGGGTTACAAGACAATGATATATTTAATACAATAAACTTACTTAAACATACATAAATTCATATAAACATACGCATAAACATACATAAAATACATTTAAACATCCATGACTCGGAAACAAACATCCATATTCATCATATAAATGCTTGCACCTACCGGGATTCGAACCCAGGACCTCTAGCTTTGTAGGTAGGATCGCTAACCACTCGGCTATACAGGTCGTCGAATATCATTAAATACTTTTATTTATTTCAAAACTTGTATAAAAATTGAAATGATATATAGAAATTTATTTAATTCTCGTCCATTGGTGGGCAGTACAGGTACAGTAGATACATGAGTTACAAGAGGCTTGGTAGCTGAAGTATAATACAAATTGTACATGACCAGCTAACGTCAGGATGTCAAATTTGCGTGACGGTGTGCATGCGCATAGTAAAAATTCACCAGATAATTTTTCTTATTGCGCCAAAAGAAGTATAACTTTATAAAACATCGTGTATTTTTACGAATATACGAAAAAAGATAGAAAATGTGAGCGAGGTGTAGGGCTCATACGTTAATTAGAAACATACGTTAGCAATAAGCCACAGATCGGCGATAAGGCGCGCCCTAACGCTATACTTGTATGGAAATTTTCATTAGTAGATTCGAGGTTAAAATGTTTGTGTTCGGTTAATTGGGCCGTGGTATGTGCGCGGCAACCCAGCTTATGTGTTACTTTTTGTTTGTAAGTGTATTAGACGGCGCCGTTTAACTTTTAATTGTTTTTTAATTTAATTACTTTGCCTTTGGAGCTTTTCTAATTGGTGGTTTGGATTTACTTTTACGCTGACTTTAACTGGGACAACTTAATCTTGCATGGATTTCGCGAAGATATTGCTACAAGTTATTTTCGCTAGTTAGTTTAGAGAAGTGCATGTTCTTATAGCCAACTTAAATCCATCAGGAACCCGATAGCTATATCCACACTATGCCTTTTTTTCATATGTCATGTCATAGCGCAGTCAACAGCACAAGCGAGGCATGCCCTTAACGCATGCACGATATCGGTAATAGTAAAGCGCGCGGTGTGATCCCGACTTCCGTTTCCAGTGGATTTGTGACACAAAGCGTTCAACAATAACTACGGAACTAAATCACTAAATGCGTTTGACGTTGCGTTCGTTAACGCATTCTATTATTGAAACCGTCAAGCGAAAGTTGAATAGAAAGATGAAGATGAAAAGGCACGCTGGGATATAGCAAATGGCAAATATTGCGGTGTCTGTCCCACTGTTTCTGTTGTATAGCATGAACTGCAACAATAAAAAAATTTTCATCACTATGCCAACAAATGATAAAACGAATATTTCAAAATCCAAAAGCCATTTTAATAATTTATTGCTCCTTACAACTCGTAAAAATATATTATTTCAACTTAAACGCAAAATAAATCTAAACCTCTACAAGTCCATAATTCAATTCCAAAATTTGCCAAATTTTTTAAGTGTAACAAAAAAGAATGAGAGTCAATTCTATAATTCAAAATTTCCAACCGCTTACCGACACGATGTAAGGAAATCTGAACAGATGTGAATATATTTACTCTCAATAAAATGTTTAAACTTCCTGAGCGCTGAATTCAACAGGTGGCCTCTTTATGTGTTCCGGAACTAAATTGTTAGATGTGCGAGAAAATCTTAAAGTTTTAAGATATAACTTTTCCGTTTCTTTTATTCAATTTAACCGGTGGGTTGTATTGTATTGTTTTGAGCAAATTTATATTATAGATTGATGTTGAGTTATAATGCTATATATAAGTTATCACATAAGAAATGTATTGGTGTCATAACAACTACTGTTAATAAAGAAAAGGATAAAGAAAAAGATAAAAAAGTCATTTAAACGAAATTTATTTCATTTATATTCATATTTTTTTTTTTTTGTAAATTATAGGCAAAAAGTATATTTTATTCAAATAATTAATAAATACTGATAAGTTTAAGTCTGTTTTATATAATTGTGAAATGATGCATGTTTTAATTATTATATAATATTATTGATCTCTTATTCATTTACGTTTAAATAAATTTGTAAATATTCCGATAATGTTTGCATTCATTTTAATTAAATATGTTTGTGTCTATGTTTTTGAAATGTGTGTAACACCTATAATTAAGTCAACATTTAGAATTTATTATTTATTGTAATAATGTTACTATACTTTTGTTAGTGTTTGTTGTCTTGTTGGTGTTAAATAAATAAATAAATAAAAATAAATAAAATAAATATTAAGTAAATCTTTTTCTGAACATTTAGCACTTTCAATTCTAAATTCTTCACTTCTGTTCATAAGGAGTTTTATTTTAAGTGAAGCCCTTAGTAATATAGAAAAAATTGTGTTAACCTGGCTAGGGCACTCCCTGCAAGAATTATTACATCACGGTGAGTTCATATTTAAAAAAAAAAACTTTAAAAATACGACTTCAAAAACTCAAAGGTATAAAATAACTTAATAAAATCTAAGTTTGGTCATTTGGTGATAATTTCTTAAAATCTACCGGTCTGAATCGGTTCAAATTGTATTCAAAATCTAAGTTTGGTCACGCTCTATCGAATGGCGCCAACCGCGAAAAATCGGTCAAGCCATTCAAAAGTTATAAGAGTTTTACATACATCCATACACACACAAACACACACACACAAACACACGCACACAAACACACACGCACACAAACACACACACACATACACATACATACATACAAACATACACACGTACGGATACCATAGCGGGTCAGGGAAGCTTCCTAGGACCTTAAAAGGTCAAAAATCCGATGAAAACTGGATTTTCGAAAAACGGGTTAAAACCAATAACTCCCCACATTTTTCAAAATTTTTAATTTTCTTAGCGGGAAGTTCTAAAATACCGCTCGAATTGAGAACCTCCTCCTTTTTGAAGTCGGTTAACGAATTTCATTTTATTTATCTATATTGTCATATTAATATTGTTGAATAAAAAGTTATATAAACGCGTTAATTTTTGCATTTACAAGTCGGATTCATATAATTATTTTTCCTAATAAATAATAATAATAATATTGACACACTTTGACCCAAATTATCTTGCCCCAAATTAGGCATATATAGCCTGTGTTATGGGTTGCAAGACAACGATATATTTAGTACAATATACTTACTTAAACATACATAAATACATATAAACATCCATGACTCGGAAACAAACATCCATATTCATCATATAAATGCTTGCACCTAATGGGATTCGAGCCCGGGAGCCTCTAGCTTAGTAGGTTGGATCGCTAACCACTCGGCTATACAGGTCGTCCAAATAACAGATAAATAATCTAAACAACTCCTCATGAATCTGTCTATCATATACAAATCCGATTCTTCAATTAAATTACTAGATTTTCGACTTCTAGTTTGAATTAATGTGACACTTAATACACGTATAAAAGCAGGTTTTGTCACACAATTACAATAAGTGTTGATTAGTTAGTAGAGATACCGACTATTGTCGTGGTGTAGTACTTGCAAAGTCAAACAGCATGTAAGCATAGTTTCAGCATTTAGTACATCGTCTCTGTGAGCCTGTGCTTGTCACTCATTGTTGGAGTGAGGTCCGACAACATTTATATCTTCCGCTTGACGGATTTATGTTCGTCATTTGCGGAGTTAATTAATTCACTTTGCCGAGATTTATTCTGGACGACAAATATAGTGCTGTGGTTGTAACTTACGGGCTCTTTCAAACTCCTATCAACCCTCTCTTAGTAGACAAATAATAGATTAGTGACAGTTTTGTCTATAAATTAATTGTAAAACTATCATTCACTTACCCCCTTATTCATAATGGTCCGCTAACTTTAAACAGCCGCTAAGGAGTGTTTTTTCTCATTCTGACTTAGGTCAATAGAAGAAGACAGAGTGCGAATTAGCAATGCTTTAAGTTAGCAGACTATTATGAATAAGGGGGTTAATGTTTATAAATACGTTCCCAGTAGTTAACGAGATGACTAATAATACACACATAATTTCGAATTTCAGGTAGAATTTTAGGTGTTCTAAGAATACTGTACGGCACTGAACTGTATGAATAGGACGCACCATCACTTCGTCTTGCTCATGTCGTCATTTCCTATGATGTACTAAATATTTAATTACAATACTTGACTGTTTTTACTGACAACACAAAACTGAAAGAAAATGAGACTGAAGATAATGTAGTGCAAATAAAATTAAGATTAACATTTTTATGAGCTTTAGAAAGTATGATGTATTTGATAAAACAAAAATACATCGTCGACATCAAAGAGAGTTCCACAGAAATTGTATCTTACAAACTTGTTATTCAAATAGAACGCGACAAAAATCAAAGCGTTTCAGCTAACTTACTTCTGAGAGCATCTGAACGCAACGGCAAGAGCTAAAGTGACAAACTTAATTCAAGATTGCTGCAATGGCGTCAAGATTTAAGTAGTTTACACCGGAAATCCGGATGGCGCTGGCATCGTCGCCTTGTTTGGTCTGCCACTCGCTAACTCGATATGCCACGCTCACTTGATGCTCAACTTTAATATCGCCGCTTCTCTCTCTCGAAACATTTATTAGTTTTTTCTGGAGTGCAACAAGTTGGTCTATTGTTTTAGGTAGTTCGTAGGAAGTATGAGTTCTTTTTTATGTCCTATACGATTATTCAAGAACAAAGACTAAGTAAAGCGAAAGTCTGAAATTAAGTGGTACAATTTTGTGCCTCTATGAAACAGTAATGTGGGTTTCGATTTGAAGGACGACATAGTAAAATTATTGGGGTAGAGAGACTTGACTTTGTCTCATATGTATGTGATGCTGTTCAGAATTTTGGCTTTATTCAAGAATACTGAGCGGCGTTGGTTGTCAGTCTTACTGAATATGTCATCGTTTCAAATAAAAAAATGAAACTTTTAGAATAATCTGTTTCCACAATGTTTCACACGATAAAACTATTTTTAAAATATATAAATTAGAGAGCCGCACACGTGTAGGTTGTTGCGATATTTTATGTTCAGTAATTCCGTGTCTGAGGATATTATGTACTATCGTGTGACATATTCGTAGGAGTACTCAGAAAAATTGTTTGGGTTTATACTAGCGCAGTAGTTAATTTTGTTTTTCAAATTTTATTTGTGTATTAATCTAGAAGTGAGGGTTATCACTTAAAAAAAAATACAACATATTGTTTACATTTACAAGAGCGACATCTCAAGTCAATTTCCTAATATGCAAATATTGGAGTTCAGCAGGTTATCAACTGTAAAGTAGATCCTGTAGATGAAGCCACAACCTGAGAGTTGAACAAAGCAAACAGAATTTATAACGAGGCGGTACACGTACGGTTAGCTCAGTAGGTTAGAGCACGGAACGCCGGAAGTCGTGGGTTCGAATTCCGCATCGTTCATAAAATTTTGTTTTTCAAATTTTATTTGTGTACTAGCGCACCTATCAATTACCACCACCGGAAACATCAGAATTGGAAATCCAGATATATGTCTGGAATCATACAACACCATATTTCATTCTGGAATCATCCGCCGGCCGTATTCCCGAACTAAAACGACTAAGGAACCTTCAAGTCTAGAGCATAATCCATGCATACACACCTATCTGGTATTTCAGATATCCAAGAGCGGTTGATTTTTCACTTCTTCTGAAATGAGCCTCTTGCCGGCTTGCACCGTCATGTAATATATCTCTCTCCTTAGTCGTTCAGTCTTAGTAGAATATTTGTGGTCAAGGGGTTGTTCTTTCTGATGGCTGTTCCTAACGCGATGGGATATCATTAACATTTTTAATAATATAAGTCCACCAATTAGATGACATCAGCCTGAATGAAAATTAACCCTTGATTAAACAAACCTTCTATCTCATACAAAATATAATCAATTAAATAATTGACATAATCCTAACCTTCAGGAGTAACTGCAAAACATCACAGGAGTAACATTACATCCAAATCTGAAGCAAGTAGCCTAAGATATTTAAGTACTCTTAAAGACGTCAGTATTTACACGGTCATTAAGTATAAAAGCGTACATCTCCATTAAAATGGAATTGGTTGTAAAGTGATCCTGTTTAAATACCGCTTGGGCGCAACTCAATCTGGTACACGACATAAAATGGCATTAAAACCAGACTGAGTTCAGACAGCCCATACAAATCTCCAGTAGCTGGAACGACAACATTAAATCTTTTGAACGTACTTGGGGGTGGATATTTCATGTAGCTTAAGCTACCGACTCTATTGTCTATTAAAGCTTTTCTATGTCAGGGATTTCTTTCGAAAATACGGTAATTAGCTTTGGTTAATTTTACATTTTGATTCAAGAACTAGAATTACTCAATTTTTTGGCGAATACGCAGATAGCCAAATCGTAAAAACGGCATCATGTAAATTTTAATTTGTTTTACTTTTATCTTGTACGATGGTACTCTTCGGGATTTTTTTTTATTTATTTTTTATGAAAATAAGAGATGAAACGAGTAGCAGCTGATACGCCCAGCCCATTACAATTCAAGGCCGCTCAGGATTCTTGAAAAACCCAAAAATATAACTGTGCTCGTCACCTTGAGACGTAAGATGTTAAGTCTTATTTGCCCAGTAATTTCTCTAGCTACGGCACCCTTCAGACCGAAACACAGTAATGTTTACACATTACTGCTTCACGGCAGAAATAGGCGCCGCTGTGGAACCCATAATCTAGCCGGCATCCTGCAAAGGAGCCTCCCACTGGTGTGGTGTTGTCTTACATCAAACTAGATGTTGACCGGAATCAGATTATCGGATCGGAAGATTAAAGAGTATTGTAAGATACTTCATACAACACTATCTTCTAGCACGTTGTATGTAATGTAATAAAGTAAGTGTTATCTAATCGATAGGTGAAAAAAAGATGGGCATAACTGAAGCAAATGGTATCTGTCCACATGAAACAATTAAAACTGCCTTCATAAGCAATATGTTATGTTTTTGAAGTGATAAGGACATTCTAGGATTAATACACAAATAAAATTTGAAAAACAAAATTTTATGAACGACGGCGTTCCGTGCCGGTGCTCTAACCCACTGAGATCAACTGCGCATTTTGTATTTCAAATTTTATTTGTGCCTTCATAAAGGTTAGTGACAAGAAATACAACTATGGTTACCGAGTGATTTGCAGAAAGTCGTTCGTGACGGGTCGGTATCATGCAATACCTACAAAATAAGATTAGTGCACATACAAAAATTTGTACTTAAAAAGCTAATAAGCGTATGAAAATTTGTACTTAAAAAGCCAAGTCCAGCTAAAAGAAGACTAAAAGAGCACAAAAAGTGGTGAGATAATTGATCCATTCGAAGTCGCATGTTTAAGTTAGTTGTGCATTCACGTTAAGTGGTATGAGTTTTCATACGATTATGTGAAAATGGAAATTGGAAAAGTTGTCTTGGCTTTAACCGCGCCGGAAAGGAAATTCCTATAACGTACTTAATGATCGGACTTTCTCAGTAACATGTAACAATATGTTTTTTGTTTTTTATTATATTTATCACTAGCACTACACAAATTTATACTTTTCTATTGTAAATAGTGGTTCATTGATCCATCGGAATTTATATTTTTTTACAAAACTAAAACAATAATCATAATGAAATAATTTGGAGGTCATTTATTTACTTTATTCACAGCATCCCTTAAACTAAGATTTTATTCTTGGAAAACAAATTACTAGTTATAACAGGTATCAGCTATATTGTGGATTGTTAACTTAAGTAGGTACCATTAAACAGTTTATAGATACTATTTCTAAACGCAATATATTCTACTAGTTGCCCAAAATTTTGTTTTGAAAGTACACTACATATAAAACTGTTAACTATATCAGGGTACAGCCGGTGCCAGACAAATATTTTTCCATTTCCACGCAGACCCTCCCGAATTGGGGATTAAGTGTATTGTTTTCCTGTACTCTCGATTTTTCATTCGGTAACAGAATTTTACTTGAAAATGAACGAAATTGCTACCTTTTTTTGTTGTTAGACAAAAATGTTTTTATTGAAATGTACAGACTAATGTACTTGAGACGATAGATTTGCTTCATTTGATTATTAAATTCTTTTATTGACACACACTTTAGGGTCACAATATTGTTATCAATCAACCGACATCAAAACAGAAGAGTCTTTTGTATTTTGTTACCTGAATGTTATAATATTTAACACATTCTTGTTTTTTATTCTAGTCGTGTGTATTATTTTGATAAGTATCAAATTTATGGAATAAAGTTGTTTGTAATACAATTAATAATCACTGAAACACGGAATGATAGTTTTCAGTTGACAATATGGAATTGGCCATAGGAATATAGAACAATACATATTCGCAAGTTTCAATTATTTTATTAAGCTTACTATTAATTATTTACTTAGGTGAAGTACCAAGAACTAAAACTCATCATGCCGTAAGATATGGTCACAATATTAGAAATTCAAAATAGTTTTATAAATATTAGCAATGGAACATAGAAAATATATCGTATTTATTTTCATTTAAGTTTACTCGGAATTGTATGCCATGCTCTAAGATTTCTTTTACCAGAAATAGTTTTACTAATGCTATCTCAAGAGGCTCGGCTGAATACAAGTTGGCACATTTTCCAGAGTGCATTAGTGCGTAAGGGGCTGGCCACAATGGCACGGATATCGATCAGTAAACAAGCTGGGCCCAGGTGCCTCCCCTGTGTACACAACACACAACCCGCTCTCGTGCTGCCCCAGGCTCTACATCAAAATGACGGAAATCCCATATTAGGTACCCACATCGAAGACGGAAGTACAATTTTATAAGTTAGGGATTTTGGCAAATATTTTACTAGGACAGCAGACGGCTTGGTGACGTCACATCCCATTGAAACTCGAAACTTTATTAATTTCCTTCGCAAGCACATTTGTTAATTGAAGTTTCCTGCAAAATGTTAAGTAAGTATTTTTGTTAGGCCTGCTCCAAATTCGCAAGTAACCGTATCGATATTTATGGAATAAATTATAACGCTTCGTGTAACTCATAAGAAAAATACGAAAGTATGATCAGTGTAAGATGAAGTTTCACAAAGGATTGTTATCTCTTTGCGAATGTTTACACAGCCTTGTTATATGTTTTTCAGTTTGTGTCAAGGAAATGATACGTTTGAGCTCAATTTTACAGTAGATTTAGTACCTCAATAATCTTAAATCGTAGGCGAAGATATTGAGGACAACAAAATATTAAGGCTTATTTGTATCATATTAGCTGTTGCAGTTAAAGTTTAAGTCAAATTTAACGTTAACATTAACGCTGATTTTGACATAGACTGTGTAATGTGTTGCACCATCGTATTCCTTGGCATAGTTAAAGTTAACAAGTGAAATATTAAGTAAATTTCGAATAATTATTTGAAACTTTTGATAGGTAGCTATTTAGCTATTTAACATTAACAATAGCCTTAACCGGCGACGATTTGACGGTTACGGTTAACATTTAAAGCTATGACGTCATCTGAAAATTGTAAAATGGTGCTGCACATTTTTCGCATAACCGGTACTTTAACATGTTTGAACTAAAGTTAGCTGATGCAACCTAGCCTAAATCAGCTTATGGCTGTGTAAGTTATGAACGAATCTTACTATTTGGCAAACATTTTGTATATTAGGGAGATTTATATGATGGCTCATCAGATATCAGCTCGGATCATTTCATCATCGTCGGGCATGCTATGTTAACGCCTTGATTGCTTAATTTCTACTTATTGATTCTTCTACCGAATCTTGAAATTCCACCATCAACATCATTCACCAAATAACTTTGCCAAAAACTAATATCAAGTTCCACAAAATCATTCAATCAAAATGATCTAACTTTATTCATTCGGAGAAGTAATTCTAACGATATTAACACACCCTTGTAGCAGAAAATTAAAGGGTTCGCCGGTGCGCACGAGGATCTTTGATCGTTGCCTGCTCCCTCCGGACACACAAAACAAAGTTAACTACCTAACCGCGTTGGCTTACTTCTTAAATTATTCTACAAAAGATTTCCTAATTTGCCCTCGTTTGAAGCCTCGTAAAGGCACGATATGAACATGCAATTGACGCCTCTTGTAATTCACTACAATTATAAACCGAATGCCACACATATAGAGTATGTTATACCTTGTCTTCAACTCATTTTTTAAACATAAGATAACTAGACTTATAGCATGCGAATATCTACTTTCCTGCTTATTAATATGAGTCAAAACCCTTAAAATGTGGGAGACACATGTTTGTTTACTTTATATTCAGCTCGCGCTCGTCCTCTGGGTAATGTTACGTAATAGGCACAGAGAGTCGTGATTGTGTCAAAGGTAAGAAAATTGGTTATGGTAGTAATTTCTTCTCAGAAAGAAATACAAATTTTCCTCGTCTTACTGTCGCTCCATATTCATTTGTGTTGTGTTGTGTGGGGATTTTGTTCTGATAATTAATTGAATAAAAATCTTTGTGTTGTTATGAAAAAAAAAATCATATCGTCGTTGTTAAACTCATAATTATATTTTTTAATACCACTGGTTTTATTTAAATCTACGATTTACTGATTGTTGGTATAAATTAGTTACTAAGTGAGACTTACAGATACATTACAAATATATTAGGTTACATCTGTTGGTTTTAAAGACACAAGAGATACTTACAGATACATACAAAAGTATTATGTGACGGATTATATTATTTTTTATTTCAGTTACGAAAAATATAATAATATGCTAATCTATAAGCAATATGGGCGATGCTAATTACTTACTATGACATATATGAGGTATTTAACATAATATTCATCAAGAGTTATCCATCCTTCATATCTATTAAGTAAAATAGGATTACACTGCAGAAGGCCTACATCCCGATGTAAAGATGTATTAGATGTTGCCTATGCGAGAACAGTACATGGAAAGAACAGGTTTATAATTCGGGCATGTAGCTGTTATAATAGAGCATACAGTCATATTGACATATTTCATGAAAAGTTTAATGTTTTCAGATCATTGGTTTGTGATAATTTAAATAATTAATGATTTTTTTAAGCCCATTCTTATATATTTTTTCTGAATACTTTACTCATTTGTAACAAATTCATTATACTATTGTATAATAGGCGTGTATAGTATTGTGTAAGTTATAAAGCTTGTAATTAGTTGTTAATTTGTATTACTTTTGTTTTGTGGTTTTTATCTTACCGTTGCTTACCTTTTAACTAAAAGTGTCGTATAAATTGTTGGAAACTTCACTGGTGAAAGTGAAAGCTTTAAGATTTGTTAATATTTAAGTATCATAATACTGTTTGTTTCTTATACATGAATAAATAAATAATTATGTTGTGGTTCAGTTTAATATGTTATAACTTTATTTATCTACAGTGCATGTGGATTGGTACACCCTTTGTACTCAATAATTCTTACGATTTTATTTAAAATAATTTTCTTTTTTTAGAGTACTCGTGTATGACATGAGCATTTTATTGCATCGCTTCACGTAGATTTAAATTACATTAATTTGTAAAACGCTGTGAGTGGCGTTGAGTTTCTTGCCACTTATTCTCAATAAAGGTATACATTTATCAAAGTTGTAGTAAATTGGTATTGATTTGATTGATCCCATGGTTGAATATGAGAAGTATCGTTCCAAACGTGGCTCTTCGATATTACAATAAAATATGCAGTAAAAAAAGTATATATTCATAAAATATGATAGGATATAAAGAGAATCACAATCATAGACTTACAATATACTAGCGTTTAGAGAAACAGATCGTGAGAGAGAATAACCTCTCTACCTCTATCGAAGTACAGCAAGACAGTAAATGTATTATAACTGAAACCGATTATGATTCATGATGCCATGTTTGACATTGTTTCCTTAGTCTTTTGAATATGAAACCACTAGATAAATCCCACACTAAAAAATCCAAATTGGTCACCCATCATCGGCCTGTCAGTTCATCAATACACGAGTATATTGTAATTAGATTCTATGTCTGTACTCAGAACATGCTTTCTCTCTTCTAACTGCTATTTTTTTTATGGAATAGGAGGACAAACGAGCGTACGGGTCACCTGTTGTTAAGTGATCACCGCCGCCCACAATCTCTTGCAACACCAGAGGAATCACAGAAGCGTTGCCGGCCTTTAAGGAAGGTGAACGCGCATTTTTTGAGGTACCCATGTCGTATCGTCCCGGAAACACCGCACAAGGAAGTTATGCTAATTAAGACTAGGTATGTCTTTAAATTTAATTCGATTGGTAAGAACTAAATAATTTCATATCGACAACACCTATCAATGTTTAACTTTAAAACAAACTCTAATTAAATGAGTACATCAGAAACCATATAAATATTTTCACAAGTTCCAACACCTTTAACAATTTCATATGAATATTTAACGTTAAAATAATGTTTATTATTACTATAATGTTGGATTCAGTAATACTCTATTTACTTGGGCGCTGCTAATTGAATTGAGTTTGTGCAGTGCCATCGTTTTCGATCAAATTAATTAAACTTTTAAGTGCGATCTACTTCACTGCTATACGAAGGCTCGTTCTGTTTTATTGCTGATAAAATTTACGGTAAAATATCGCATATAACCTTCTTTATATAGCAAATTGTGGTTCGTAATTAAATTAAATTATTTAGGAATTGTTACGGCAATTTTATTGGCGTGCGTATCAAATCTGACGCTAAGGTATTGACGGTAAATAAGACGTAAATTATTTTATAACTTCAACCGGAAGGAGAAATTAGATTCAATTACTAGAGTTTCCCCGAGCATTCTTCGTTCGCAATAAAGGCTCCGGAAAAATGTTCGTCGCGTAAATTTTTGGGACATAAAACTCTGCAAAAGAGAACTTAGTAAGATGTACAGCGACTATAAACGTTTATTGAGGTATGTATCGCTGCACTGCTCTGTTAAACGCGTCTCTTTCTACCTCCCTGACTCAATTAAGTTTTGTAAAAGAAAAATAAAAAATTTCTCCGCAAACGTTCGTCATTCGCAATGTACACAAGAATACGGCAAATTAAGTGAGTAAAATAAGGTTCCTTTAAATTAGGTCACGCCGGTAGATTGGGGCTTCTTTCGAGGGTTCTTGAATCTCGTTATAAAAATGAAACATCCATAATGTAATTAAAGTTTACATTTTTTATTATAAGGTCCAACATCAAAGTACAGGCAAGGCTTCGAATCCCCACAGAATAAAGGTGCGTTTTTAACGCACTTTTATTAGCTAGACATGTAGCTATGCATGTAACGAAATTAAATAACTATGTATATAACAAATTAATCTGCCAATGATATTAGCAGCGATTTAAAGACGTTAACCTTGAATATAGCAAACGTATTTACTGATGAAAATTCAATAATTTGATTATGGGATCATTCCGCTGATAAAGATAAAAAGTAATTTATATATATTATTGAATAGACTATATTTTTCTGACAAAGTCAAATAAATTTATTTTAGGGTTATACTTAGCATTTTTACCGATGTAAATGACGATTCATTATAAATATTTCTTTTAAATTACTATATTAAATCTAGCATATATTCGACGATTCAACGATGTGGGACTCGAACCCGCGACTTCTCGTGTTCCGTGCGAGAGTATTTCCAACTGAGCCAACCGTTCAAGTGACGTATGGCTGCTAAAATCGTATCGTTCGAGTGACGTTCATAAAATTTTGTTTTCAAATTTTATTTGTGTGATAAATTTGATCCCACAAGTGAGGGTTATTACTTTGAAACATTACAAATTGAGTAGACCTACTGTTCTCACTATGTTCCTTCTACGTTAAGAAGAACCACTCTAACAGACACCACAAGGCCACTCTTTTAAATCAATTAGAATCATATTTAGTACTT
The DNA here is from genome assembly GCF_905404315.1 of Leptidea sinapis. Classification (NCBI taxonomy): domain Eukaryota; kingdom Metazoa; phylum Arthropoda; class Insecta; order Lepidoptera; family Pieridae; genus Leptidea; species Leptidea sinapis. The sequence goes on along the minus strand of NC_066289.1, from coordinate 11,306,199 downwards.
GTCATCTACAGACATGTACACAAAATGCTACATATACATGAGGTTTTATTATTTTGTGTGTAATAAGTATTATTATATTTGAATATACCCACTTTAAAATGTTATTAAATACAGACAAAGAAACAGACATACGAACTAACAGAGAGAATTTAAAAATTACTTTTTTTCCATTTACGCGCATCATGTAGTTCTTTACAAATAATATTCATTTTAAAGTTTTTACTTTTAACCGATTTTATCATATTAAAAGGATTATAATTAGATATGTAATATTATAGTAATATTGTTATTGAAGACCCATATAGCCCAGTGGTTAGTGACCCTGTCTAGTGTGATGGAGGTCCCGTGTTCGAATCCTGGCAGGTGCAAACATTTATATGATGAATATGGATGTTTGTTTCCGAGTCATGGATGTTTATGTTTATATGAATTAATGTATGTTTAAGTAAGTATATTGTATTAAATATATCATTGTACCCATAGTACAGGCTGTGCCTAGTTTGGGGTAAGATAATTTGTGTAAGAGTGTGTCAATATTATTATATTATTATAGATTCATTTGTAATTATAGTATGTTAAATCAATATGTCATTATCAGGGCAGTACAATGATCACAACCGTATATCAAATAGCTCTCCATTCCGTAATAAGCTTTTTAATATGTATTCGTTATGAAAATAAGTTCGATATTCAAGTATTCGTTTGACCGTCCAATGTAAACATAATAATTTAATTATGTTATGTTACCTACGTTTAATATTGTTGTATCATATTTGAACGTAACTCAATGTAAATGTATATAAGTATGAATTTGTCAATAATATTTCAAACCGATAAAGTCTCTCATAGAAAATATGTTCATACAAAACAAATATTGTAAATAAAAATAGTAGGATTTGGGAAAATCGAAATAAAAACTATCTTATCACTTAAGTTTGACTAAACTGCACTCCATGAAGTAAAGTAGAAGTAAGTAACGACTAAGGAGAAAAGTGTGCTTACATTGTCATTAACCACACTTTTGCCGTTTCGCTATCAGACTGCGTATGATATGTCCTTATATGAGTAAGAACGTCATTGATATTCCCAGTAATTTCATTAGCTACTGTGCCTTTCCAACCGAAACACTATATCGCTTGCATATAACTGCTTGACGGCAGAAACCCGGCATTCTGTCCAAGAAAACTCCTGTTGGTAAAAATTGTTAATATTTATTTTTGTTTATATTATATATAGGTTGCAAACTGGCAAGAGGATCACGTGATGGGAAGACGTAAGAGAACCGTCCATGGACATCCGCAAAACCAGGGGTCAAGATTTTTTTTTTATGAAAATAAGGGACTCGACGAGCAGGACGTTCAGCTGATGGTAATTGATACACCCTGCCCATTACAATGCAGTGCCGCTCAGGATTATTGAAAAACCAAAAAAATCTGAGCGGCACTACAATTGCGCTCGTCACCTTGAGACGTAAGATGTTAAGTCTCATTTGCCCAGTAATTTCACTAGCTACGGCGCCCTTCAAACCGAAACACAGTAATTTTTACACATTACCACTTCACGGCAGAAATAGGCGCCATTGTGGTACCCATAATCTAGCCAGCATCCTGTGCAAAGGAGCCTTCCCCTGGTAAATGGTAGATGCGTTAGCGACTCTTAAGCTGGATGTATGCTCTAAGCTTGAAAGTTGTTGTTCTTATTTCAAAACAACTTGTAAAGCAACTAGTAAGTTTGAAATAAATAAAATTTGCATTTGTTGTAACAATCTCAAACCTTCAACTTCTCATATTAAAATTATTACTATTTTAACGGTATCGTGTTTCGAGGCTCGTGTTTACTAATAGGGTATTATGAAGTTGAGCTAACAGGGCAGGAATATTTGGAAGCATGAGAGGGGAAAGGCATTTCAAATATGTATCCCTCTGGAGGGTGAGATTACCGGTGTCAGGATAAGCTCTGAATTAGACAACGAACTTTATATAAACCTGTAAAGATATTAATATTGAGCTTTTTGGCTCGAAAAATTTAATAGAATCTGTATCGCTTTAATTGTAGCTATATTATGGTTTAGATCAGGGGTGTCCAAACTTGCTTCGTGTGAGAAGAAATGTAAAAAATGTTCGCCGCTTTCTTTCAATTCAAATTCAATCGGAAATAGTGTGCCTTAGACTTGAGAAGAAAGGGCGCAAGAAACTCAGTGGGCTTTTTTTTATAAAAAAATATGGATTACAATCGTACAATAAACATTTATAATTAAAGAGCCTGAGGGTGTTCGCTTCATTCCCAGTCTGTATCGTTATCATTAAGAAAATCATTTATATTTTCCCTTATAAAATTTACCACACAAACGTTTTTTAACAATTCTTTTAAAATTCTTAACACAAAACAATGAAAGATTTACTAACTTGACTTAACCGAGTAGTAGGCATAACAAGTTTTTGTTTGTTCCTCGTGTTACCATTGTGATTGTTGCAGTTTCTAGCAAATATAGTCTAGTATCGAACTTTTTAAATGAAAATGAAAATAATCTAATGCTAAAAAATAATCTATACCTAATCGTTGTGGATGTGGAACATCCCGTTGTGCTGTCAATTGGATAATCCGACATATTGAAATCGACTTGAGCCGAATTTACCAGAATGAGCGTTTCATGGCCGACCGTGATGGCTCAGCCTAATTTAATACGTATAATATAAAATAGTCAGTGCGTCTAAGAGAGTTTTCATTTCAAGAGCAATAGTGCCCATAGCACCCTGGGAAAATGTGGCCTTATAATAGTGGAAGTATTTTTGAATTCAGTGTATGAGATAATTCATTACTAAAACTCGTCACTAACAAATAAACTTGCAAACTTTATCTCTTGATAATGTTAAAATAAATTTCTCAATGTTTATTTAAGTAGTTAAAAGCCCTAAACATTGTTGTAAAACAAAAATGGTTTAAATATTCGCTAAAACCCGCAGAGAAATGGAAAGCAGAAGTCAGGAAAGCTTGGAACAAAACATGGAGCTTTCGCCCCAGGCTGTGTCTTAACAAAAGCACATCTACCGGAGGCGCTTCTTAAATCTCAATTAAGGAACAAACCCCGAAGCCCACGTACACTGAATTAAATTAATGGCTTCACATATTGCAACTGTGGCCGAGCACCGAGCACCGAGCACCTGAATTAATTGCGTCTTTTTCGTTTCTTTCCACCTTAAATGTTTTATTACCGGACACTCTCTTGGTTTATTAAGTATTTCGAATGGAATTGCTTTTTTAATATTATTATGTCCTGCTTGTCTTGTACGGCCTCCGCTATATGCCTTTCTATTATAGTTAAGGCCTGAAGTGACTTTGAATACCGAAAATTCACTCTAGTTAAATCAGTTTTTGAAGTGGAAACTTTTTTAACCGCATGGGCATTTTTGGTAGAGGAAAATCTTATGGGTTCGCTGCACCGAATTGCTTATAGCAGTATATCTGTAGCTATACAGCTGACGTATTGTTAAATTGTTTATTATTGCTATTAGTGCTGTGTAAATCATCATTATCTTATATGTAAAATGTTCAATGTGTATAAACTGTGTATTGTTTAAATACTGTTTTTGCTTAATATATATTTTATTGAAAATAAGTTTTAAAAATAAATTGAAATTAATTATTTAATTGATAACATTTTGAAATTTCAAATTTTAATACTAAAAGTTCCAAGTTTTGATATCAAACAAAAATATTACTCCTTACTACTATTTATATACTTAACTTCAATACCTTGGCGTAACTTGGTATTTTTAAAACTAGCAGTTACATAGCACATAATACATCGGATAGCTGTTGTACTTTTAATTTTTCAAATCACATGTTTGTAAATAAAAAATTATAGATTGACCTCTGAATATTTAGTTTAAACTTAAACGTTCGGTTAATATTACACCAATTTACATAATATTTGTTTCCAAAAGTTCAGAAAAGAAAATTACGTCGGGTGGTAGAAAGTGGTCTAAAATTCCTTACACATCAATTATTATTAATTTATAATTATTTAAATTTTTAAATACGACCCGGTCGTCCTAGTCACCCGCTCTCGCCCTATGACATTTATCTAAAAGCTTACTTTCGTACTATGCACTTTTATGAAAGTTAAACTTAATTACTATTCTTTTAATTAATAAAATTTAGACAACTATGTACCTATCTATAAGTTCATGGATATAACTATATTGTTTGTTAAAACTATACTTGAAATGGACACTAAAAACTTTTTACTTCAAAAAAATATATGTTTGGTTAAAACATATTTTTTTTTTAAGTAAAACTTCTTTAGGAGCGACTTGAGGGTAACTCAGTATTTTATTAACCGTTAAAATTGAACGATTGTAAAATAATTGTTTTATATTGCTTCGTAATATTTGTACTCTTTTGTATTTTATTACAACTTTTATACTACTTTTTTACACAATTTTATTACCAGCTACTGATTTTAAAATTCACGTCTCATGTGTATATAATTTTTTTTGTCGTCTCTTAGTTTTACTGAATATGTTTTAACTAATGGGGTCACGTATTCAGAGCTACTTGTGTTTATTCAGATTTTTCTTTTTGAAATGTTAGCGGAAACTAAATCAGAATCAGGATTGTTTTTTAATAAACTTCAGTTTGTTATAGAAAATTAAATTTTAGAATTGTGAAATATATTTTGATGATACGAGTAGATAGTCAGAAAAACAATATTAAAATATTTTTTTTATCATTTCAATGATATCATTTGACACTTATTTAAGTATATGAACGCAAGCAAAGTTGCGGGTAAAAGCTAGTTGACATATAAGCGAATAATACGCTGGTGTTATATTGTGACGTCACTGGATTAATAAATTAACAAATACTTCACGTTCCCTGTTCCCGTTGGCTGCATAGTAAGTAAACAATGCGAGGTACGGAACCAACTTGTAAAGTAACTGTTAACATTGTCGTTTGGCAAGCGAGTGGTTTACGATAAACTATTTACGGATGAGTTTCTCACGGGGATGCCTCGAACGTGCCATACTTAGCAAATACTTTTCGATGTGTTTTTCTAGTATTGTGTAGTACCTCAGGGTTCTCATTTGGGCCATGGTTGTTCAACATATTTGTTAATGATATTGTTTCTCACCTCCAGAACACTTATCTCTTAGCAGGTGACCTGAAGTTATGGAGAACTATATCGAGCCCTTGGGATTGCGATTTACTACAAGATCTTATTGCAATATACAAATGTGGTGCTAATAATAAAATTACATTAAACACAAGTTAATGATACTCTATCACATTCACTAGCATCCGCGATATACTCAGAACTCAATATAGTATTAATGGTTTAGTTCTAGGGGATAAAACTGATTTTTTTTTTATGGAATAGGAGGACAAACGAGCGTACGGGTTGTTAAGTGATCACCGCCGCCCACAATCTCTTGCAACACCAGAGGAATCACAGGAGCGTTGCCGGCCTTTAAGGAAGGTGTACGCGCTTTTCTTGAAGGTACCCATGTCGTATCGTCCCGGAAACACCGCACACGGAAGCTCATTCCACAGCTTCGTGGTACGAGGAAGAAAGCTCCTTGAAAACCGCACTGTGGAGGACCGCCACACATCCAGATGGTGGGGATGATATAATAACTTGTGGATATATATATTAGATGTGATATTAGAGACTTAGGGGTTTTTTCGATAATAAATTAACGTTTCTGCCTCATATTGATAATGTTATTGATAAATCTTCAAAAATGCTAGGCTTCAATATCCGAAACTGTAAACAATTTCGCACGTCTATTAAGACTTTATAAGTCAATCTGTGGTGAGGTAGATATTTTTAAGGATTCGTTATCTGCGTTTAAAAAAATATTACGAGATTGTTAGGCGCCGAATGACTGATGTTCTTCTTCTTTTTTTCATTTCAAATTCGCATGTATCTTGATTTTTTTATTTCTTGTTTTAATTTATATTATTGTGTTCTTCGAGTAAAGACTGTGCATGTTGTGACACCATAATTTGTTGTACATTCAACTCATATTTTGTTAATATTCGATATATTTTAATCGTATTACGGCCGTTCCCAATATTCAGTCTATCTCTTACTTGAGATAAAAATCGTAAATATCGTTGACTTTTCTGTCCCAACAATCTTATCGACGGTAACTCACTTTATCCGTACACGCTGTCTGTCAATGGAATGACGTATAGCTTACCAACGATATAAAGTTTGTATTGAAATTGCAATTCACGCGTCAACCATTAGTGACATCGTCGATAAAAATTGCGGTTGACTGTTAACCTCTATTCTGAGCAGTTCAAGTACACTAACACAAAATGGCATAAAAATCGCGAGAGCGACGTAGCCTGTAATATAACGCTAAAGTAATAAACCTGACCCGTTTTAATAAATTACCTAATTATCTTTTCAAATAAAACCGTGAACTTGCTATAACAAAATCATAAATATGAACGGCTAGTTTTGCTGATAAAATGATATGATGAAAACGTTATCTTAATTGTTAAAAACTTACCCCTTATTCAAAATAGTCTGCTAACTTAAAGCATTGCTAATTCTGACTCTGTCTTCTTCTATTGACCTAAGTCAGAATGAGAAAAAACACTCCTAAGCGGCTGTTTAAAGTTAGCGGTCCATTATGAATAAGGGGGTTATTAAAAACCTTTCGTATTACTAAAGACCGTCAAATACAGCATTAGGACAATAATATTAACCTTTGATTGATCTTTAAACTATATCTGTTAGACTGGTTAGTTTCATAAAGAAAAAAATAGGTTTTACAAGTAAAATCAATATTGAAGTATTTTTTAGAGGTCCGTATTCTATTTTAAATCTCATTCAATACCTACTAATGAGTCTCATGCATTAATGTTAATTTCTAAGACCCGATGAAAACCGCCAGATTTGTTACTTGAGTGTGCGTGACAACCTACGTCTTATACTTGCAATTTGTACGTCACTTTGTGGTACTGTGCATGTATTTCTCAAAATAGAGGCTAAGTGTCAACCTCAATTTGACGGCTGTCTTTCTAGACGCATAAATGTTCTAAGGTGAATTTCACCAAATTATCTTAAAAATTCAGCTTTGTCAAAATGCGGCTTACAAAGGATATTATTTAACTTAACAAACCAATTATTATTATAAATAAAATATAATACACTATAATCGTTCCACGCCTCAGACGATTACACACTTTTACGGTCAAACTAATTACAAGTTTACCTTCCGTAGACACCAGAGGGTAAAACATATTTGTCAAACTATAATTCGTATGTTTGACGCGTACTGCAAATCCGCTTGTTGCTATGACAACTCCACCCCACAGCTGATATCAATAGGACATGACGACATGAAATATGGCAGCGTGATGCGTGACGTAATAATATCAACACCCTAACATATTATCACTGAACGAAACTCACAATATATCTTAATCTCATATATAAAATTCTCGTATCACAATGTTAGTTACCTTACTCCTCCGAAACGGCTTTACTGATTTCTACCAAATTTTATATGCATATTCAGTAGGTCTGAGAATCGGCTACTATCCAATTTTTATACCCCTAAGTGATAAGGGTTGTTCACCCTTAATATGCCATTGAGTGTCAAGATTCAACGCATACAAGCATCTAATAGTTGCCGTAGTAACAATGTTGTGTTCTTAGGTAGTTCGGTATCTTGTTGGAGTGCAGCGGAGAAGAATCCTTAATCTAGGCAATAATAATAATATCAGAAACAAACGTTTTTAGTTGTCACAAACAAGCATTATTGAATAATAAATATTTTATAATAATATTAGTTTCTACAAAACTATTTCATCAATATAATATTATGTATTTGATAAGCAAGAAGCTTCACATTCCAACATTACAAACACAGCCGCTGCACTGTAATGAACATCAGAAATTAAAGGAGATATTAGTATTAGAATGCAATCTGTTGGGCATTGTGTACATGACGAGATAGATATGTTTCCAATATTCACATAACCTGATGGCATTATCGGAATGTATTGCCAGATAATTAGCGAATATTTGGACAAGATTTCATATTGAGATTTATAATTGATCATATTTGATGATGAGATAATTGTTTGTTTTTTTTTATTTAAATATAATTTCCATGAACGTAACAAACCAAATGTTACAAAAATATGTTGTCAATAATTTTAACTAATGTAGTCTCTGTTTCTTTTAATCTATGCATTGGCTGCTATGCAAGAGCTACCAGGAGGCATAATAGATTAATATAATATAAATATTTAACCCTTCTACCAGGCGGAATCGTGTACATTCGACAGGTGTCCATGACAAATGAATGTACGCAGAAACTGCCAGGAACAGTGCTCTATTATCATATAGTTAGAGCTGTACCCAAGGCATTAACGTCCTACAGAATAACCTTAGGACTATTGAGGGAGCGTAGAAGGAAACTGGACATCCTATGCCAGTACCTACATATAGCTGACCCGCTAGCCAAGTGTGGAACTTCCTGCCCATCGCTTTCAGGTCCGCGGCAGTCAAGCTGCTCCTGGGTAACTATTTATAAAGGCGTGCGAAACTGTAAGACACTGCTGCGAATCTCTGATTGTTCCACGCTGGATGGGCAATAAGCTAAAATTCGTCTGTCTGTGACAATTCTGCTGAGAAGCATAATGAAGGCTCTAAGCATATCCTACTGGTATATGACGCCATTGGTAGGGATACAGTAGAATAAATTAAAGTGTTTAAGCATAAAGAAGAGGACCTTAACATTCTGAGGATCCTGCGCGTCTTAACAGCAAGAACATCCGGTCCCTAATCAAGATCCTCGATTTCCACACCATCGATGGTAAAGGTATCTGTGGACTTGCGCTCAAGAGCTAGCAGGAGTCATTTAAATACTTAGACGTTACTTACCCATGGTTTCAAAAGTTATACGGTAAAGAGGCTCCTTTGCACAGGATGCCGTCTAGATAATGAGTATCACAACGGCGCCTTTTTCTGCCGTAAAGCAGTAATGTGTAAACATTATTGTATTTTAGTCGGAAGGACGCTGTAGCTAATAATATTACTGCGCAAATGAGACTAAACATCTTATGTCTAAAACTGACGAGCGCAACTGAAGTGCCGCTCAGAATATTTGGCTTTTTCAAGAATCCTGAGCGGCACTGCATTGTAATAAGCAGGGCGTATCAATTAACATCAGTTGAGCATGCTCGTCTCGTCCCTTATTGTCATATAAAAAGATCTCTTTAAGATGCAAAGCTTTGACATCCTATCGTTTCCACATTAAACTGCTCTATAAGTCAATTTGAAATTCAAACATTACCACTTTATAATGTTATTAACACAATCATTGAAGTAAATCGTCGGTTTGTTAATTACATCTTGATAAGTAAGTTAACAGCAAACAGCTTGAGATGGTGGGATATAATTAGGAGGCATCCCGAGGGTAGCGGTGTCGGATTCACTGGAGCGAATAATAAATCTGTTGACAACCTTTAATTTGAGGCGACGAAAATCCCTGATAAAAATGCCTTTTATTTTGGTATTAAATTCTCCCATTGCCGGAATGAATAACGCCTTAAATACGGCTATATTTTAAACCATTTCCATACTACACAGTTGTATTAATATAATTATTGTTAATACCTATTACTCTATACATAATGTAGGTATGTATAATGTCAGTATTTTTTTAGTAAATTAAGAATTTGATAAAAACCGGACGTGTTTTATTTTTTCACAGCTTCGAGAGACTTGTATAGTAGTATATCGTTTTAATTTCAACTCAATACCCTTAGTTCTTGACAGACAGAAGGAAGGACGGAAAATAAAGTGATCTTATACAGGTCCCGTTTATTCCTTTTGAGGTATGGACCCGTAAAAAGAATTCGTATTCAAGTAATGTTTAATAAAATATAAAAAAAAAACTTTTTCTTAAAAGTAAACTTAGAATTAATTATTCTTTGGGAACTTAGGTTCAAGATATCAATGACGGCTAAAATAACAGTGTGAAATTTATAAAGCAAGAGCTTAGAATATTTAGAGGTCAAGTTTAAAGGTTTTTTACGAAAAGCTAAGTATTTGAAAAAAAAAATTATTGACACTTTACTATTGATATCATGTAGGTACCTAATTAATTAAGCTTTTTTTGAAAATTAATAATAATTATATGGAATGATTAAAAAAATATTTCTAAGGTACATATTTTATGTTTCCATCTCTGTGAAAGTAGAAAAATCTCATATTCCGGCGAATATAATGAGTATGGTATATTTATTTTAGAGTAGAATATGTTATTGGACGTTACTTTAGTTTGTGAAGTACATAATGTTAAAGGTATTACCTTTAATAATAATGAAAGGTTGACAAACTGTGCAAAATTTTAGTAATATATCGTAGAAATATTATGTGGCGATGCTTTTAGATCGTTAACGTAAAAGTTAGTTATTTAACGTTCAAAGAACAAATATTCAAAATGCTTTCCTTTTTTTTCTAAGAGAATTTTGGTCTAACCCGAGGTGAATTGATGGTCCGTGAACATCTACATACCACTCCACAAGAAATGTCTAACAGTATAATGATTCCTATTGAATTCGATTTTCAAACAAAAATCCAACCATATCCACAATAAAAAACGGTCGTATATATCTCGAGCAAGGAAATATGAAAATAAAACATGATAGCCGTACAATACAATAAAATAACGGATATACAACGGCAGAGCATGTCATTTGTGTCGCAGTGAACTGCAGTTAAACGCACGTGTATCACTGAATATTTAACAACATCCGCTGTGAATGTGGCCCTTGCCTATTAGACTTATCCATGTTAATACCGTCTGTGTAAAGTTAAACTGTACGTAGACAGAGCACTCAGCTTTCATATTTTCATTTCATTCATAAAATAATTTAATTCACGTCACAAATTAGGATATATCCCCACCATCTGTCAACGTTTTCGGAAGTGGCGGTAAATTTGAAAAGAAAAGAAAACATTTGACTTTCGTAGGTGTCATTTCCTTGATATACATGAATAAAGTGATTTTCATTAGACTTACAATAATTGTGAAAACATAAAAACATATGCATTAGATTAAAAACAATTTACTGTATTATTGCAAGGGAAAATATGAATAGAAAATATGTTGCTCGTAAATAAAACATCAATAACATGTCCAGAGCCAAAAGTACCTAAGCAGAGTCTTGAAAGTTCGTTGGCTTGCGCTCCCTGAAGGCTTTCGCGACGGACCCTCGTTCGTTTCAGACCAGCGTTGGTACAGAAATGACATGTCATATCACTTATTTAATATTACATTACCAGAACATGCACTATTTATACTAAAAATATCATACATTGAATAAAAGGTTGCATGTTTTATAAAAAGTGCTGCTTACATTACACATATTATACTATGCTTATTCTTTTTTTAACATAATCCAGCACGGTCTCTCGAAAAGAACAAGACGGGTAAGAAACTCTTTCGAAATGAATAATGTATAAAACAATCAGCTAACTATATATATATGTATATATACGTGTACAAAAATTGAGTAACAGACTATGAATTTAGCGGATAATATAAAATACTTCTGAAATTTGAAAACTGCACATTTCTATTTGTCGTATTTGATGTATTTATTATTTATTTGGGAATACCTGGGGCCGAGTCGACGCTCTCCCTCGGAATTGTGGAAAAATAACTCATCTCCTACGACATATTGACTTTCCCGGAGAAACGGAGGCGTACATCCTTTCGGGAATTACATCTCACTAAATATTACGGTAGTTTCGACGGGTCGACTTTTACGGCAAACTGAAATTGTTTTATGGTCGGGAATTATTGTTATAAGTTGCAATGGACTTGACAGACGAAATTAACTTAAATAGACAGGACTTTTGTAAAACTTTTAGTACCTCTTAATGATAAATACAATATATTTATTTATTTATTTAATTAAATTGCGTTACATGCGACTTAGTTACTTAACAAAATTGTTGTACTAAATAATTATCACATGCACCTCGTAATAAGGCATAGCAATGAACGACAGAGGGGCAGACATTCAAATATATTTTTCCTCTAGGTATTCATTAATAGAATAACTTATTACTTAGTAACTTATTCAAAGAGCTTATGAATTTTTGAATATTGGTTTCGGCTTTTAAGTGTTCTGGTAACTTATTATTAATTTAACTGTTATTGGGTAGGGACCGGAACTGTGTAATGTTAATTTAGAGTTAGTTTGCATAAGATTATTTTTATAGCGAGGTGTCTTGATATAGAATAATGAAATAAATAATATAAAATAATAAAGATATAGAATCATGGTTTAAAATTTTTGTTTAATACCACAAGAGACAATGGTATCTAGTTTAAGAATAATAGTGATGAAAGTATTAATTACTTACCAAATTTAATTAATTTAAATGTTTAACTATATACGATGATACCACCCGTTAGGAATGGGAAAATCACCAACAAGTATTTCATGCAAAAAAAGATTTAATGTAAAGCAATTTCGTCTTTTAAAAGGGGAATCAATTTGTATTCTCCGTTTAAGGTACATCTTTCCAATCCATCTTTTGTATTTTTGAATAAAAAATCGTTGAATAAAAGTTTTGAAATTAAAAATAATTTGAATAAAAAAATTGTTTTTATCAATCTACAATAAATCCATTTTTTATAAGTTAATATTATCTTTTTTTTTTTATTTAAAATAAATATATTTAAAATATACAATCTCCTAATTTGAATAAATATAAGTTAACAAAAGTCTAATAAGTAAATGAACCAAATGTCTTCATTAAGTAATATATTTGTTAACAAAGACTGGTTGTAAGTAACCCCATTCAAGTTGTCTAAGTAAAGTTTAAGCAGTAATCAAAAGTCAAAGCAAGCGATCGATCTGATCCTCCGTGATAATGATCACTTAATATAACTTTACCAAACACTCATAATACTGAAAATTGTAACAATTTCAGTTCAATTTATAATTAACTTATGTAACAGTAACATAATCTGATGTTATCTATACTTATAGATTGAGAGCCGGTTTTTTGTTCTGTTAAACTATAAAACTACTGAACCGATTGGAATAATACTTATACCATAAGAAGCAGCATGTTTTGGAGAAGGATATTTTGGTGATTACTTATCCGGAACCTTTATTTTTTAACTTAGAAATTCCTATATATTCACAATACAAATAATTCAGTCAGTAAGATTTCAGACCGGTCGCGTGGCACTTAATATATATGACAAAACAACGTTTGTCGGGTCTGCACTTGGTACTTCACATATTGTACTAAAAATGTGTGTATTGTAGAAAGGAGAGCTAGCTTCTACTTTAAAATTCTTAACAAAACTTGAATATTTTTCTAGCAACCATTTGGCTCTAAAACAGCTGGTATATCAATAACCGCAAATGGCCTACGGATGATTTCATTAATGCCGGCGTGACGACTGATAATCTATATTATAGACTAATAATATCTTATTAACCTGCCCATAACAAATTCGTTAAAGGCTGTGTGCAACGCTCCTGTGATTCCTCTGGTGATCACTTAACACCAGGAGAGCCGTATGCTCGTTTGTCCTCCTTTTCCATAAAAAAATCTAAGTAATATATTTTTATTCAAATCTTATATATAAAATTCTCGTGTCACTATGTTAGTTACCTTACTCCTCCGAAACGGCTTTCGTTTTTTTTTACCAAATTTTATATGCATATTCAGTAGGTCTGAGAATCGGCTACTATCTATTTTTCATTCCCCTAATGTTAAGGGTAGTCCAACCCATTTTTTTTTTAATTTTATGACATTTTTTTTTATTATGATTCAGCATTGAAAAATTTGAATTTTCTACGATTTACAACTATTTTTGTATCACGATTTTTATATTATTCTGTTCCATCCACCAAACCGACATAGGGTTGCAAGATGGCAATCGAATACAATAATTGTAGTACGCTATATTTGGTAGGTCTGAGAATCGGTTGCATCAAAATTTTTATAATTGATTTTTTTAAATATGTTATATGGCAATACGACGTTTGCTGGATCAGCTAGTAGGATATAAAATCACTTATTGTACGTCAAAAACTACCACCCATTCGAAGTAGTGTGCCTCAGACCTGAGATGAACGGGCGCAAGAAACTTTGCGGGTTTTTCTTTTTTAAGCAGAAGTCTTCCCAACATCGTACCTTATTGTTTCATGAACTACAAAATCAATCAAAGTGGCAACAATGGCTGTGATACGAAGCCGAGACAGAACGATCGTTTATTGTGACTCGTTCACAAGAAATACTTTAACCGAAACGCAGATTTCAATAACGCTCGGCTTCATTGAATAGAGTTACCTCATAACATTTTTATTGAACAATAAGAGTTTTTCCGGTGGGGAGCGTCATCCCCCCGATACTCCTTATATCGAACATTTATATCGCATCAAAGCCTCTATTACCTTCGTTTTATATTTTAAATTCTTTCGTGATGTTGAACCTAGGCGGTCTGAATTATTATTGAAGTGAAAACTCGAGTTGGGTACTTTTTGGTAGGGGAAATTTTACGGGTTCGCATCACTGACATTCTCATAACTGACGCACGCGATAAATAAATATTATATATTTTAGTTAGACACTTTTTGGATGGGTGAATTGTAGTGAGTTGGCGTCACTGTAATGCTTACAGCAGTATATCTGTAGCTGTACAGCTGACTTATTGTGCAACATTAGTGCTGTGTATATCTTATAAGTGAAATTAAATGAATTAAGTGACAAGTTCAATGTGTATTGTTGAAATAGTGTTTGTGTTTGAAATTAATAATTTAAACATTATGAAATTAAAAATATTAAATACTAAAGTACTAGTTTCACTATTATGGGCAGACTCTATAACTGCCATTTTTTTCTATTATAATATTATTTCAGTTTATTTATTATTATTAAGATTTAACAATATATTTTATAACTGGCGATAGACATGCTAAGTCTGTAAATTATTTAACTGTCTTCCAATTTTAAGTAATGCAGGAACCCATAAATTAATAATCTTTATTGAATTAAAAGGATTAGGAGGGAAAATTTCGACAATATATAACTTTATTAATATGATGGCACCATATAGAATAACAAACCGTGCGAGAGAGAAGAACACCTTTTTTTATAAAAATAAGGAACAAGACGAGCAGGACGTTCAGCTGATGGAACTTGATACGCCCTATCCATTACAATGCAGTACCACTCAGGATTCTTGAAAAACCCGAAAATTTTGTGTGGCACTACAATTGCGCTTGTCACCTTGAGACATACGGTGTTAAGTCTCATTTGCCCAGTAATTTCACTAACAAAGACACAGCAAGATAGCGGATCAAGTGTTACTGAAACAGATTATGGTTGACAAGTCGTAAACAGGCAGCAACGCTTAGTATTAGCTCCATAGTATTTTGAATACTAACCCACTAACTATCGCATATATTGCCAAGTCACGCAATATCGAGCCAGATTGTCTATACGCTGGTAGTAGGAGAAGGAAATTTTAAGTCCCGTCATGGTAATAAAGTTGCAAATAAACGACGGTATGATTATTTATTCCAAGTATATAATATTATTTGCTGTAATAGCACAATTATAGCAATAAAATTATTTTATCTCTGCCACATCCCAAACAGATCCAACGACGATCAAAACATCTTAAAACTTTTAACAGCGTCGCCGTTCGCAAACAACTCATTAACCATTTAAGGTTTAATTCAGTTTTCTGTCAACCGTAAAAACTCCCCAAATTGCGAAAGTATTCGGCTTATCGTATAGTCACGCTTATCGAGGCGCGGAAACTATGTTACATCAACGAAGTGCGCAGTTCGCAAGTTTACGGTTTGGCGGTTAGCTATAAAGGAGTTGCAGGTGATAAAGTCGTCTCGCGGCTTGTAAATTCAAGCTGCATTTTAACGAGTGACTCTTTTGAATTATTTCACGCCTCTTACACTTGCATGGAGAGTCAGATTGCTCCCTTTTACGAGTCTCGCTTAATAAAAGTATTTTGTTACGGAATATTAAAACGGAATAAATTTGACTTTGAATTTATTAGATTATTCAAGTAGTATTTTCTTTTATTAACGCGAGTGTTACACATTTAAATAAAACACTTTTAAAGCATTAAAATGCGTGTAATTGAAACTGTGTTTTGACTTTAGATTTTTATTTTAACTAACCCGACGTTTCAAGACCATTCCAGCTCTCGTTTTGAGGGGGACTGTCCCCTTACAGTTACAAATACACGCATTTTAATTCATTAAAAGTGTTTTTTTTTTAATTATTTAAGTAACTAAATCTATGCGCAGTGTTCATCCGTAATGTCGTGTTCTAGCTTGAAAGATGTGTCGATTATTTCAGGAAATTATTTAATAATGGATACTTATTATTCTTAGATACGTCTAGATAGAGTCTCTTGCTGTTGGACTACAGATGAAAACAGGCCAGGCTTAATACTTTAGTGTGCGTTACAAACTACGTCTTCCTCTATCGATTTGTAAGTCACTTTGTATTAGTGTGTGTGCATTGCTCGAAATAGATGTGAACTGTAAATCTCAATTTTTCCACGTATAAATGATCTAAGTTAATGTTATAAACCAAAAAACTACACAATTACAAGATTAATTTGTTTTGGCTTTGCGTTGATAGTCGGCTAACAGTTTTTTACTATGGGTAGGTTAGAGTATTTAAATGTTTTGTTATTTATTTATTCTTTATTGGTTTTTATGGAATAGTAGGACAAACGAGCATATTATATAAGGGTCACCTGGTGGTAGGTGATCACCGCAGAGCATACTCTCTTGTAGCTCCAGAGGAATCACATGAGTGTAGCCGGTTTTATAGAGTCGAATAAACTTGATGTGTTGAATTTGACATTTCGATGTTATTCGTAAAAAAATGTATTTAAAATGTAGGTGTTGACCAGCAATATAAGGAATCAATGTGCCAAATTTAAATTTAAAAGTGTGTAGGTTGTTATGTACTACGTCATATAGGTAACATTAGGTTTTTAACTGTCCAACGGGAACTCTTTAAGTTCCGGGATGAAAAGTATCTAAGATGAAAAGCGGTATATATATATACTAGCTGACCCGACAGACGTTGTTCTATATATAACAAAAAAAAAACTGTTTTATAGGAATTTGTCAATAATTTTTCATAACATCAAGAATTATTTCGTAACTTGTGCTCCTTAATGAAATTGTTTCAGAGCAGAACTGTCAAACCGTGCGTCAATAAATTCTCTCACAGAAAATATGTCCATGCAAAACAAATATTGGAAATAAAAATAATTATGGGTCCCAAATCAAAATAAGAACTATCCTATCTCTCAAGTTGGACTCGCACTCCATGAAGTAATCCCCATTTAAATTCGTTCATTAGTTTAGGAGTCCATCGCGGGCAAACAACGTGTCACGTAATTTATATATATTAATATAACCGGTATACTGTAATGTATCAACCATTTCGAATTCGAAGTCGATTAAAACTGTTTTATCTAATGACCCACACAGAATTTTTATATGTTATGGTTTGTGTTTTCTGTATCTTTCATCTTTTCAGACTTTTCGTCTGTTTAATATAAAATAGATATTCTCTATACCAGCAATCTCATAATGCAACGAAACCCAAAAAAATAGACTCAAATCAAAATGAATTTTTATGCTTGTTGACTTTGTTTTTCAGGTAGTTTTATTGTGCAAACCCCGGGAGGTCCGACACTCATACATGACCCTCCTTGTAAGATGTGACCTCGTTCGACATCGGAGGGAAAAATGGATTGTTCACAGATACAAGGACTATTATTGTGATGAACGGACGGACAATCTTGACATTTAATTATAAGGATTTATAAAGATGCCTTTTATTTACTTAAAGTAATTGAGGTATACTTGAAATAGAAGTATAATAGTTCTTTAAACTTGAGTCTTGAATATTTTCAGCAAGCTTACCCTTAGTCTTAAGTACGTATTCACTCGTGGGCATCTTCAACAAAAAGTTCAGGAATTTATGAATGTAATCAAATATCAATATCAGTTTTGATCCGATTAATAAAGTTAAATAAATATATGTGTATACCTACTACCGAGGCGACCAGAATAATACCATAAAATGCAGCTTGTTTCTGAGAAGGTTTTAATAATAGAACTTATTTATTTTAACTTAGAAATACTTACATATTCGCAATACAAACATTTCATTATAGAGTAATAAAGTTAAATTAACAAATATTAACGTTATCTTCTCGGTTATCTTAATATATAAAATTACGTGACACGTTGTTTGCCCGCGATGGACTCCTAAACTAATGAACGAATTTAAATGGGGATTACTTCATGGAGTGCGGTTAAGTCCAACTTGAGAGATAGGATACTTTTTATTGTGATTTGGGACCCATAATTATTTTTATTTCCAATATTTGTGTTGTATGGACATATATTCTGTGAGAGAATTTATTGACGCACGGTTTGACAGTTCTGCTGTGAAACAATTTCATTATAACAACAAGGAGCACAAGTTTATTTACGTTTTCTAATTGAATACAAACATAACTCCTGTGATAATCACATATTTCTTAGAGATACTAATGAAATATGGTAAAGAATATGTGTGGGAGGGGGGAAGGCGCCCCATTCGTAATGATAATTTTAATTTAATGTAATCATAGTATTGTAAATATATTTATAAGATTTTATTCTGTTTGAATACATATAAATTCACAATTTCAAAATAAAATAATCAAATAATCCACTAGCTCTCGGTCCCTATATCCAATACAAAATATCATTAGTGAGTAATTCAACTCGAATCAAAGCGATATTGTCGAGCGAATTGTGAAAATGACTAATTTATTGATCTCATCGGGACTCCGCAAACATATCAAGTCACAACTCAAACAAACACTCGACGTAAGTGAATAAATGGGTAATTCGACACGCGTCCCAATAACGTTCTTACCCGATTCACCCCTCTTGGCGAAGAAACCCCCCCCCCCCCCCCTCCCCCCACACACATTCTTAAGCATATTTCATTAGTAGCTCTAAGAAATATGTGATTATCACAGATGTTTTTTAACTATCATATCATCTAAATAAAAAAATAGTGGAATCGCCTATCACAAATATATTTGTACAGTTTATTCTTTATTACTTTTTATGAAATATTTGATATTTCTTCGTCTTCTTCGTGACACTCTTGGCAGAGCGGTCGTGGTCATCACGATTTGATATCTTTTGGGGCAGATGTGATCCGCCCCACGAATATTCGCCACTTTTCCCTGCTGGCTGACAGCCTGGTACACTTGTTTAATGTACCGAATACAGCCTTATTTGGTGGGTCTGTAGCATGCGCGACCTTCGTCGCCCTCTGGTGCCCTCAACTTTGCCCTGCACGACAAGGAACTCGATGGAGACCTTCCTCGTCCACTGGTGCCCTCAACTTTGCCCTGCACGACAAGGAACTCGATGGAAACCTTCCTCGCCCTCTGGTGCCCTCAACTTACCCTGCACGACAAGGAACTCGATGGAGACCTTCCTCGCCCTCTGGTGCCCTCAACTTGTCCTGCACGACAAGGAACTCGATGGAGACCTTCCTCGCCCACTGGTACCCTCAACTTGCCCTGCACGACAAGGAACTCGATGGAGACCTTCCTCGCCCTCTGGTGCCCTCAACTTGTCCTGCACGACAAGGAACTCGATGGAGACCTTCCTCGCCCACTGGTACCCTCAACTTTGCCCTGCATGACAAGGAACTCGATGGAGACCTTCTTCGCCCTCTGGTGCCCTCAACTTGCCCTGCACGACAAGGAACTCGATGTAGATCTTCCTCGCCCTCTGGTGCCCTCAACTTTGCCCTGCAGGACAAGGAACTCGATGGACTCACTCTCGTGCCTTAACGCATTTAACTTTAAACACGATTCATATATTGGATGCAGCGCCTTACAAATTAATTTGTTTGTATATTACAGCCATTGTAAGATACTCCAGTCATTAAAAAGACAATTAATTTAGAAGAAATATTTATAGTGACGATTTAAAAGCGTTTACTTTAAGCGTAATTGAATAATTTGTTTGACTTTGACTTTGACTTTGATGACTTATAGACCAGTAAGTAGTGATTAGTATTCTTTAGTACGGCGGGCTTAAAATAACGCGTAATAATCTCTCCCACAACTTGCAACTATACAATCAAAATATTACAGTTAATCGGTAAGGTTTTTTTCATCTAAGCTCCTATTTTTTTTTCATGAAATATATGGCGGTCATTTTACGTTTAGATATTGTTAACATAGATAATTTATACCTCTAGATAGAGTCTCTTGCTGTTAGACAACTGATAAAAACAGTCCAGAAATATAAGTTTAGTGTGACAAGCTACATCTTACACTCGCGATTTGTATGACACTTTGTATGTGTGTGAATTTCTCTAAATGGAGGTTAGTTCTAAATTCAATTTTTCGACGTTTTCACAATTGTCATAGCCTATCTAGACGCATAAATAATATAAGATTTTTAATTTATTCGTATTGATGTCATTTGCACAGCATATTGTAAGTCCCAGAAGGAATTATCACTTACAACATTTCTAATTAATAAATCTATGATCGTTGTAATCTACCAATTAAGGGTACATCAAACATGCGGAACTGATTGCAATCAATACAGTTTTTGATCGTTAATGAATGTACCTGACCCAAAAATTGCTCGAAACATCATTCATTCTCATAAAGATCTGGGTTTTCGATAAGCTTAGTGGGATATTGATAACGCTAGGATCAATATTAATCATAATGTTGACGTTTTGCCAACTACTCGGTTGAGGTTGAGTAAACAATTTGTAATGTTTTTAAATTTTTAGTTAATGGTAAGCTCAGTTGGAAGAGCACTCGCACGGAACGCGAGAAGTCTTGGGTTCGAGTCCCGCATCGTTCATAAAATTTTGATTTCAAATTTTATTATTTTTAATACATATTGATGTAATGAAATCACTGCAGCGATAACACTAGATGATATTATAAAGATAAACAGTTGACAGCAAGCAAACTCGATGAATCATATCGTGAGCAGCTTGGACCAAGTTCGATCATGTTTTGTGAACTCTTTCATTTATCTAATGAGTTTGTGAACGCGCCCCCGTATCGAATCGACGCTTGTTTGTTGGGCGTGGTCGTTGAAATCGATGGCTCTTGATGAATTAATCGAGTGATATCGATAACTTGGAGTGCATTGCTTGTGCTGTTTACTCCCGGTTGTTATTGCGAAATACAATTATAAGTTCATATTTTGGATAAGTTGGAAGTAGTCTATTTATTGCATATACGTAATTTCTATTTCCTATTTATCAATAAGAAAGAAAAATAATATTAGGCACAAAGTAACGGAATAGCGACATAAGAGCAAAAACAAAACTAACTGATGACGTGCTATGAAAAATAGCCCAGCTCAAGTGGCAATTGATTATATACAGATCATTTAAACAGGATACGCGAAGCACCCTGGACAAGGACTAGTAGTGCAGAATGATGACAGAATAGTACACAAGGGACCTACACTTCATAGAAGTAGAAGCTGAAAGCAGAAATTATTGGAAGGTGATGACAACATAAGGTCACATAAGGTTGAAACTGGTGACGAATTGCTGTAATTAGCATCGAATGGAATAGAATGGAAACAATCAGAGGCCTTTACCATAGATATCTTGTACTCCAATACTTCACACCCCCACAAATCCTCCGTTTTTATCACGCTTTCCTCAGAAATGGCGTAGCTGATTTTAATGTGGTTTTCACTTTCGTATTGCACCAAGCTTCCCGTAACATCGAGTTTGTTTGATTTAAATAGGCTTAGAAACAAAGAAAAGCTTAGTATTTTTAGATGAACAAACCTACGGGTTGGTATTTGATCACTGCGGCCCACACTCTCATGCTATCCCAGAGTAATCGCAAGAACTTTACAAATGTTATGAAGTAAATTCAAAAACATGTTGGTACGTGGCGGACGAGGATCGAACCGAGGGCTCCGTTGTGGGAGTCAACAGTCCTTCCTATTGCGCTACCGATGCTTCAAGTTATTTCAAAAAAAGTTATTGTATACTTATGTATGCACGCAAGTAATTTAAGTTATACTTCCTTGGCCTCACGAAGCAAAAATCATTAAAATGATTTATTCCTCGTGCTATTCTACGTTTTTAGAAATAACAATTTTGTAAGAATCTTGCAAAGATGGCTTTGAAAATTAATTATTAAATAATGAATACGGCTATATGGGCTTGAACCCTTTGCCTGTCCTAACCATGGACGAAGAAACCAAATAAAAATAAAGAATGATGTTTGCGTCATTCTTTAAAACGTCATACTTTTTGGAACCAACTTCAACCTGTTACTTTTGTGTTACAGTGATGAGTTTTCATAACGCTCCTAAAGAGGTATAACTTCAATAATACACACAAACCTGTGAGGGTAGAGTCACGAAGACTGGCTCGTTAATTATATTTATCACACTGTGTCAGAATTCATCTCACGTTGCCTGAGTTATTTTTTAGAAAGCAGAACAATAAATTGTTAGGAAATCCCCGACATAGGAGACAGTAAGAAAGGCAGAGGCTTTGCGATATACGGTAGGCCTGTTGTTATTTTAAGTGGCTTTAGATAAGTATAAAGTAGATTCATAGTTTTGTTGTAGAATACGTTTTTTAACAAAATAAACTATTTGTATGAATGACTGACTAAAACAGACAAGTGGGAGGTTGCTTTGCACAGAACGCCGGCTAGATTATGGGTACTACAACGGCGCCTATTTCTACCGTGAAGTATTTGTAAACATTATTGTGCTTTGGTCTGAAGGGCGCCGTAGTAGTTTATTTAAAAAAAAACAAGAGCAAGTCGAACATACACACACGGACCTAACATAGTTTACTTTAAAAGTAATTGTGTCACTATGGCGGCATTTTGGATTCGCCATGGTGGGGATTTTAATAATTTGTTCTTATCGGAGTAATACAAACTCTGTCGGATTGAGGCTGTTGTTACTGTTGACTACCTTTCGGTCACTGTACACAAACAGGTATAAAAAGACAAATTTATATATTTTATGCCTTACTTATATTGACATAAAAAAAACTTTTGTCAGGGTGTGGAGTTCGAACGGAAACCTTTGTCGATTGATGCGTCTACTGGAGGTATTCAATAACTCTTGTTTTAAGTATTAATTTACAATTTTTTTTTACACCTGTTAGGCATTGACTATTTGACGTTTGAGTACTTTTGTTGCATCACTTTACATTTATATTGTAATTGAAATGATTTGTATAAAGATGAAGCTGTAAATGTTGATTTAAAAGAGTGGCAATGAGTTTCTTGCCACTTCTTCTCATTATAGCTCAACCTTTTCCTAAGTGGCGGAAAATATAAAAAGATAAGAAAATTATAGACATTCACAAGTGTCATTTCCTTGACCTACATGAATAAAGTGATCTTGGTTTGATTTGATTTTAAACCCACGAAACGGAGCTTAAATCCAACCTTACTTGAAAGCAGTAGTTGAAATTAATGATTCAACTGTACCCCTGCTCCGCGGCCGCCTGTAATGCGACATGCGATAGCTGATTGAAAAAAATTAAGGCGATGTAAAAAAAAAGATAAAAAGTAAGAGGCAATGTAATAAAAGTTTCACTTTAAAAGAAACAATCGTATGATGTATTCGCGACATTTACCACGAAACTTGAATTAGCGGTCGCCGGTCTACATCAAACTCCACCGAGCGGCGTTCATTAGAACTTCGACTTGTATGATCAACTTTCCAACGTAATGAACACTAAAAGGAGGCAAGTTTCATCGCTTCAAATTTTAATACCGGGGCTCTTTGCGCGCTGTATAAATGGGATGCGTGGAATCTGAACACTCGGAGTTAGAAATCCAATATCCGTAGAGTTTTGAGAACTTTGTGTAATGCTTTTGTGTACTCCGTATTTGTAATATATCTTTAATTGGCTGTCTTTCTTTATCTTTAAAGCTTAAATTAACCAAAAGGCCAATCATAACATTTCCCGCGCAATTTTCGTTTATATGACAATACCATTTATGTCATCCTTAGGGACACTATACTAGGCTCCTTTGCACAGGCCGGCTAGATTATGGGTACCACAACGGCGCCTATTGCTGCCGTGATGCAGTGTTTCGGTCTGAAGGGCGCCGTAGCTAGTGAAATTACTGGGCAAATGGCTTAATTATCTTATGTCTCAAGGTGACGAGCGCAATTGTAGTGCCGTTCAGTATTTTTGGGTTTTTCAAGAGTCCTGAGCGGCACTGCATTGTCATGGGCAGGGCGTATCAATTACCATCAACTAAACGTCCTGCTCGTCTCGTCCCTTATTTTCGTAAAAAAAAAATCATGCGATTATTTAAAAACTAATGAAACATATTTAAAGTAGGTACTCCATGAGGCATGTGGTGGTTTAAACGTGTAGGTAATACTCACGTTAATCAAAGATACAACCATTTACAAAATTTTGGGTTAACCCCTATGAATTACCAAATTACAACCTCAAAGGATTGTGAAGGTTTCGAAATGGTTCAGCCTAGTACTGCTCGGTACAGAGGACTGAACAATGAATACCTTCCAGCCAAGTCACTTTGATGTGTCTCTATAGCGAAAGGGTTCTCAAACTTACATTTCAAATTGTTACATTCCACACACGATATTAAACTGTCGTTATGTGTTTATCAATATTGTAATATACCTGGCTACTATACAGACATTAATTATTTTTAATTTATCTGTATTTCACGAATTATTAAAGAAACGAATATAAAACGGTGCAGGTTATCATTCTATCCCACTTGCACCATTATTGCCCTTCTAATAACACGCGTGCGTAGTCTGTGCAGAAAAAATACCAGTCTGGATCAGCTTTCAGGTTGACTCTAATATTAAATTGATTATGCCCTGTGGTTCCCCTGTGCATAAAAAGAATAGGGAAGTCCCAGGCCCAAGGGTGTCGTAAGAGACGACTAAGGGTTCATAAGAAGGGTTAAGAAGTTCACTGCGATTGCGCTGCTCACCATGAGACATAAGATGTTAAGTCTCATTTGACCAGTAATTTCACTAGCTATGGCGCCCTTCAGACCGAAACAGAGTAATGTTTACTCATTAATGCTTCACGGCAGAAATAGGCGCCGTTGTGGTAGCAGCAGTAAAAATTGTTTTTTAAACAGCAGTCTAAATTGTTTTTTAAATTAAAATAAAGTCTTTTTTCAGTAAACCGTACAAAGAACACCTGTATAAATTAGTACATATTATGATTTTTATTTTTTATGAAAATAAGGGACGAGACGAGCAGGACGTTCAGCTGATAGTAATTCTTGGAAAAACCCAAAAGTTCTGAGCGGCACTGCAATTGTGCTCGTCACCTTGAGACATAAGATGTTAAGTCTCATTTGCCCAGAAATTTCACTAGCTACGGCGCCCTTCAAACCGAAACACAGTAATGTTTACACATTAATGCTTCGCGGCAGAAATAGACGCCGCTGTGGTACCCATAATCTAGCAGGCATCCTGTGCAAAGGAGCCTCCCACTTGTGAACGTCCACAGAGAACGTCCAAAATATATTTACGGTTAAATATATGAGAAGTGCTAAGAATCGTGCTGGATAACAATAACGCAAGTTGGGTATGGTGCGTTCGTCAAATCAAATCAAATCAAAAATACTTTTATGTAGGTAAGTCACATTACACTTGAAATATATTTTTTTTTTCATACAGGAAGGCAGATATGCGTAGAGAAGAATGAGCAAGAAACTCTAAGGTTGCTCTTTTCAAAACAGATTAGTTATTTCAAGTTCTTATTTTTAATTATATGGCCAGTATTCTTGGTACCCTTCCACGTAATGATAGTTTTGATTTTATGTAGTCATTATTGTAAATATAGTTATAAGATTTTTTTTTGTTTGAATAAATAACTTATTAAAAACTAGCAAGTAGTAGTTTGAAGAAAGAGATACAATTTGAATTTAAATTACTGAAATTATTTATAATCTATGCAACTGGGTTGGAATATAAGCTACCAGTATACACATATACCTATATTAAGAAAAAAAAATATAAATGCCTATTTTAATCGGGCGTTAAAACATTGACACGGCACTGTTGCCCTTAATATTAATGTTGGCGCTAAAAATATGTTAGATTCGCATTTCAACAAAAAAACTTGGATAGTTCTAAGTACTTTGAAACATATCGCCAAATTTTATTATTCCTGTGAGGGTATTGGTAGAAGTTATCAGTATCACGAGAAGCTTGCACCACAAGCAAGATGGTCTTCTGCCCTGGAAATGTTGAGGATTTAATGGAGTTGCACCATTTAGCTTTAGCAACATCTAGAAAGTAGGAATAGCTGCACCAGAAATGGAATTTCTACCATAAATAAAGACCAGCGCTTCCTGTTCCCTTACAGTTTCATAAACAAAAGATTTTAGCTGACAAGCGATTAATGGAACCCCAGCTTTGAAAACGCATGATGTCCTCATTTTCATAGTTTGATGTAGAGAAGTAACAACATAACTATTGTAACTTGGACTAAATTTAGATATAAAGTAGCATCATCCACCCACAACAATAACTCAATTGTGAATTCTAAGCAATGTTAATAAAGTTTGTCTTAAAGAAACAATATGATTTCACTCAAAATCAATTTCTGCCCCGTCCTATTTTCATGACCAAATTACGAAGTTTCACTTCTTCCGCGCGGAGGGACTCCAAGCACAATATTTTTTTTTGTTAACGGCTTACAAATGTATGCTCTAAACTATAAGGTGGCTAACTAAAAGGTTTGATGGCACCGTCAAATGAGGGCACAGTTGTTTAGCGAAGCACCCGCATGGCGTTATCTGTACGTGAAGCAACTCTCTAATGTGCGATCGATATTCTTATCACCACTCCAAACTTTATGAATACGATGCCCCACTCATATCTTGTATATGAACATATTGCGTGTACTAGCGGTCCGTTTTTTTATAATATCAAAACATATTCTGTATTTTTGATTAAGGATTGGTCTTCGCTGCGCTGCAACTAGATACCGCAGGCGTAGTCGCAAAGTGGGGCAACTAATACTACGCCCAAGTGGGTATACTCGAGCCAGTCTCGATCAATATAACAGCTAATACTTGAAACTAAAATGCCGGGTTGCGTAGTAGAACTGTATAAAAGCTATTTGTGTTAGATAGTTTGGTATCTAGTTGGAGCGCAGCGGAGACCAATATTTAATATATGTTCTGAGTATTTGTATTATAGTAATATACCGACTTTTTTATGGAAGAGTAGGACAAACGAACAAACAAACGTGTCACCTGATGGTAAGTGACCACCGCCGCCCATATTCTCTTGTAACGCTAGAGGAAATCACAAGACATACACATGAATTCAACCGAAAATATCCATGTATGTCGAAAATGAGGACCAAACCTGGAACACCGGGATAACCGTTAACTGTTTTAATAATTGGTACAGATCAAAAATATGTTTTTTTCCATAAAGTTGAGTTTTAATAAGAAGTAGCAAGACATTCATTGTCAAACGCCGAAAATACGGGTGGGTCCCCATGCGGCCGTTAAGCTATGATCGCAACGCCGCTAAAAGACGGTGTACGGTATTAATTTACAAATTTGAATGTATTTTGTTATCATACAGATTAAATATATCGAGGATAGAAAAAAAAAATTAAAGTAAATATGTCAAAAAGTTATACTATATTTTTTTCCAATCTCTAAGATAGGATCTTAAGTGACTAAACTCATAGTTTAAATGATATAATATATCTATAATTTTTTGGTATCATGGAGCTCATTCATACACTTAACGCGCGATAAAAATTTATTAAAGTTTATTATTTTGTTTATAATACTTTTTAAAGTTACACAAAACCAAAAATGTTATTGTTCTAAATTTTTTGTTTAAAGGATCTTTTTTCAAAATTACTTAGTTTTGAGTTCACACAAAACTCAATGCTCTCTTTTTTTATCAAGAATATACACGCTATTGTACTTGTTAAAGTACTGGCTTAGTCTCGCTTGAAATTAAAATAAACTTTATCAACGCTTCAAAACTGTTGCAGGTGATGGGCGTGAGTGATCACGGAAATAAGAGATGCCTTGAATATTCGGTTAATAAATGAATGGGCACTTTGTTAAGGCCATACATTGAAAACAGAGTGAAACAAAATGGCGAAGGGGGTGGCTTAAACGCGTTACGTAACGTAACTTAAACACGAATTAAAATAGTAGCAAGTACGCAAAACCGACCAAGAGCAATTAATAAAAGCGCTATATATATTTTTTTTAATTTTGTAATAAAATTTGTCAATTGATTGAAACTTAATATTATTTTGTAAAATTGTTTATTAGTTAAACGGTTAAATAAACGTTGCGCAAGTTTTTTTTTTATCGAGAAAATTTAGTTCAATCGTGTATGTCCGATATAAATGTAACAACTAAGAGAAATAGTCAACAAGATTTCGTTTAAAACCGGACCCTCACAATAGATGTTTATGAGAAGTAGAGAAAAATAAACAGCATTAATTTGGAGGTAGGGCCTTAATATTCTTGTACCTATTCGGCCGAATAATGCAAAATATCCCGCTGAATACAGAATACGAATCATGAAGAGAAAACTCCACGTACTAGTCAAAAATAAGAATGAATACCTCAAACTTATTAGGCGTAAGAACTGATTAAAAAAAATAGCTTTAGTACCGCGTAAGCTCTCATAATATGGGTATAATATATAATATAGTTTGGAATAGGTAACGGCGGACGTAAGCCAATAAGGGTTCTTACTTCTATTGTATTCGCCTTCGTTCGTTATTATACGTAGACCGGGCCTTAATAGAACTTCGATTACATATTTGGTAGGTTAATTTAGAGTAATTTTTTGTTAACCTACTCTGGCCGAAAATTTGTTTGTGTTTTCTCAAAGTAATAAGATATTCAGCATTTAATTAGAATTTTCTTAAAATATTTATTGTTAATTAGTTCTTTATAAGTGACCTACCTTTTTTTCGAGTTGGTAGTAGATATTAAGTTTTATACGTATAACTTTAACTATAAAATAAATAACGTATAAAATAGGTTTTAGGGACACATACTCATAAATAAAGTGTATTTTAATTTAATCTTGCTAATTTTTATTCTTAAAGATCAATGGAAATCGAATAGGCGATCTGAGAGACTGTAATCGCAAATAAAGGGCTGAATTTTATTGAATGTATAAATTTATTATGGTTGTGCT
This sequence comes from Leptidea sinapis, assembly GCF_905404315.1. NCBI lineage: Eukaryota > Metazoa > Arthropoda > Insecta > Lepidoptera > Pieridae > Leptidea > Leptidea sinapis. The sequence goes on along the minus strand of NC_066289.1, from coordinate 11,276,886 downwards.
GATTTTTTTGATCTTCATGGGAAATGAATAGGTGATATCTTTCGCCGTAAAGAAATCATTGGTATATTTTTTTTCCGTTTTTATAAATATAAAAATCATCTTAATAGAAATCAAATAAGAGCTTTATAAGACCGTTACCAAATAGGTAATTATGGACTACTTTTTAAGGAAACGAATTTTATAACTGCACAAAGAAATTTGTATTATTTTTTTTTTTACTTTTTTTTATTAATTATATATAGATCATCTTAATAAAAACCGAAAAAGCGATCTATTAGAGTGTAATCAGAATCGTTCTTAGAAACCGTTATTTTTAAGAAAACGCATTTTTAACTGCACAAATAAATTTGAACTGGATTTTATGTGGTATTTGCTTTAATTTTATAGATGAGATGTAAATTTAAAAGCAATTTCTAAGTATGTGAACATAAATTAATTTAAGGCTAACTATTTTTAGAAAAATGCATTTTTATAACTGCACAAATAAATTGGTATTTTAATTTTGAGCCATTTTTTTAATTTTAAATATCTTTTTCATTGAATAGGTGATCTCTTTGACGGTATTTGTAAAGACTTTATATGATGGAATTTATATGTAAACGTATTTTTAACTAAATAAATGAATTAAATGTGCCGATTATTAATTTTTAGTGTGCAAGGTCTTAACATTTCTATCCGAATGTTCATTACCTGATCTGAATTTACGGACTTAATATTGTTTTTCGCAGCGGTAAAAGAAAATTTGAATTATTATGTTTCTTTCGGAAATAAAACCGGTTACAAGAACAGCTGCATTTAACGAACGAAAATGTTAAAATTTGATATTTCTGGCATTGTTTTATTACTTGTTTTGAATTAAAATATATTACACGTTCAGTTGTTTTTTAGGTCTAAAAATAAAGGGTTTTGAAAAAAACCGAGAACTTTGAATGTATGTCGTGCGACTCACGTTTGTCTAAAATTTTTGTTTAATTTCTTTGTTCTTCAAATTTAAAATTCGCAAAAACGCAAAATGCGTTCGAATCTTGGAATCAATAAATTAAAAATGCATTTTATTAATTGCGTAGATTTTATTATAGCATTGTTGAATTATTTTCATTTATTTTATAAGATTTTTCTTTTATTTAAAGTCACATAAAGGTGCCTGCTGAGGTGTCGATTTTAATTTAATTTAATTGCTTCCAGTGTAATAGATATTTTCTGAACAAACAACAATTTCGAAAAGAATGCAAAGGTGTTTGTATTTTTTTAATATTTTTTTTATTATAAAATCTCTAGAAAACTTTGCCTTCCATAAAAAAACGATTAAACAACACTTGTTATTAATTCAAAATGTATAACTTTAATTACGTTTAATTGTTGAATTGGTTTTACGCTTTCAACATTTTTAGGAAAGAACATTCCTTTTTTTATTTCCTATATATAGGAAATAATAACGCAATAACAATCCTACGACACTGCGAAGAGCTTTTTTAGAATTAAAAAATTGTAAATTCATTCAAATAAAACCATTTTTTTGGAATAAAAATTCTAATCAATTCAAACAAGAGAAACGTACAAAAAACGATCTGGGCTTTTATATAATGTTGCAATATATATTTTCTATTCATTTCTCAAGACAAGAACAATTAACGAATATGCAAAGGATAAAGTGGAAAAGTTTAAATTTTCCATTTCACGCTTAATAAACTGTCTCAGCGAGATTCTCGGAAGCAGAGGAATTTAATCCGATAAGTCTCCCGGGTAATTAGCACAAAACGCTGCTATCAAGGTTGATGCAGTTAATAAAATAGCGAGCGAAGCAGGCGGTACTCGACGCGACGCCGGATACCTGTTGCCGACGGAACGCCTTACGCCCATCTCGCCAACTTACGAACTCGACGAAACCGACGAACTTCGTGAAACATCTGAAAAGTTTATCGATACATTTCTTACCTGAACTCCGAGCGACGGGCCCCCACAGAAAAACACAAAATAATTATAACAAACAATAAAAACTTGTAAAAAGTAATTGAAAATAAATTAAAATTCAAAATCACTAAGTATAAATAATATTGGACATGAAAATAAATGAAAAATAATGAATAAGGAAATAGAACGCGAGTGGCGGCAGTTTCGCGGATGTGCTGCTACTGATGCCAGGAAGGTTCGGAGAAGTCGGGCTGCCGCCACCGTGGCTGACTACGGAATGATAGCGGGCTGAACGGCTCTGGGCCCCACCCCTAACGCAAGCGCGCTCTTGGAGCACCAGGGCGCATGACCGACATCCTACCCAAAAGTAGAAAAGTGACTCCTACATTGTAGATATACCAATACGTTCTAAGCAAATATTGCATTATATAACAAATACTCATCATTTTCACATCGTTAGTGATTACGCCTCATTTATGTTTTATATCAGGAGTTACTGAATGCTCTTTACGATCTGGCTCTCACTTAACAATTTGTTGACGCAATGAAACTATGACGTAATTCGTAAAATATATTATGATTAAGTTTAGTGATGCTTCACATTGAATACTAAATTATAGAGCTCTCTTATCCCTGTGAAGTATCCATTTCGCAGAGACACATCGTATCCTTTTGGCAACGTTTGGAAGTTGGAGAGTATTCTAGTATCTGATTCAGGAAAAACTCTCATTTCATATGCGTATGGGATTGCATATTTATTGAATGCGTAATCGACACTGTGTCCACAGAAGGCCTGCCCGTTCATGTCATAAATACTACTGTTTCGAAACCATTGCAAGGTTCCTGAGCGCTGGTTAATCTTATTAGCGATATCCCCTGCTTTATTCTGAGCCTCTTTTAGAGTTGTCAAAGCTTTTCTACTGCTGGCTAAAGGATACAATAATGCGTGTCCATCTCGTCTTAAGGAAACATAAACTTTCAGATTAGTTTTATGTTTTTCTAACATTTCGGTTATGAATACGGTTTCATTCTCCGAGTTAGGTGCTGGGCCGGGATAGTCAGCGGAGAATACATTGTCGTTGATTCCACAATCTTTCCATGACGCGTCGAAATTCCGACTTATATCAACGCCTAATGATAAAGTGTCGTCTATTGGGACCATATTTTTCTTCCATGGTTCACGATCCTAAAAAATAAATATAAGTACTTAATTAATACCAATTTGGGAGAAGATTTTTTTTAATTCTTTAGTCAGCTTACGGAGGAGCTTACTAAGGAAACTACTAGGGATGAACCTCCAAAAAGTTGGATTTTCTATCTGTGAGAATTTTATTCAGTACTTTGAGCTTGGTGATATGTGTAATTGGACCACTGAGTACATAACCATCATCCTACTATATATCGCTATACATTTTGTTACTTTTCTTATATCAAGTAGCTATTACATTATTATTCCTTCTTATATTTTATTCAATGTTTTTTTTACTTAAATTTAATTAAAGATGTTCCGTCTAAGAAACAGAATATTATTTGATAGTTTTTATATGTAATATAGTTTTTTACTGCATCAAAAATACATATTTTGTCCTATGATTTCTATTAAATTCATTCTTTATATTCATTTTACGACTTTTATAAGATTCACCAAATCGCCAAGAAACCTTAAAATTCCAAATATCTTTTGGACCTAAATGAAGCTTAATTGAAAAACTGAAATATTTATGAGAGATACATACATTCCGAAGGTATTCCTGTCCATCAGGATTGGTCGAAGGTAAAAAGACCCAATCAGCCTTACTTAACATGTCACTATACTCCTCACAAGCCACCAGCTGTTCTATCAGGAACAATGCCATCATGACTGGCATAGACCCAGCCTGTTGACCAGCTTCTATCATTATTTTGGGTTTAGCTTCTGTTGACTGACTTTTTACTACCACCTGCAAAACAGAACAAATGAGGTAATTGTTCATTTTTCAAATGTTGGCTTTCATTTAAACATATTGCGTATTTAAATTTAGTGAGTATGTACTGACACTCCTTTGATCCTTTAAGCCATTCTCAAACCAATTTGTTTCAAGTAAGAATTTCATAATTAGTGACAAACATACCCAATAATTAGTAAATAGCTATTGGTGTGCGAATGTGACTTGCAGTGAGTCTGTTCTATATTAAAGCCTAACAAACGATTATTGGAACCTCTGAGGACAATTTTACTCCAATACTCGGTAAAATAACGTAATGCTTAAAGATTTCCATGCTAATGACATTCCAAAGCTGTTTTAAAGTAAAATTTCTCTTTTAACTATTGTACTATCATTAAAGTAATACTGATACGATCTGCTGTTGCATTATTTTATTTAAGCTTCATGGTTTGTTCATACATTATTCACATCATATGTGATTGCGGCTTTTTCCAAGTCTCCAGATTATCTTGACAAACTTCTCTTGCTTCTACCACTCTCATTGAGCCTTATGAATAGCTTTTCGCCGCTAATTGTTGGTAGTCTTGAACCGATTTCTTCTGGAATAAACGCCTTAGTCACCGTTTTCCTACGTCCAACAGGGAACTGAAGAAAGAAAAAAAGTTTTTAATAAAACTCAATTACCTCATATAAAATTCTATTCTCATATGTGTAGTGATTGTCATTCAATTCTACTAATTCGCCACAGTATTGTTTTATAGCCCGAAGAAATATGGAGATCTGTAAAAAATAACGATAATCGTGTCATGGTGTTAAACTTTGAACTCCTCCAAAATGGCTTGACCGATTCTCATGAAATGAAATGAGTGCATATTGGGTAGGTCTGAGAATCGGACAACAATAATTTTTGTGACTTTTTTTTTTAATTTGTTTGATTATGAGTCAGCATTAAAAAATACATACAACTTCAAATTGTCACCCATCTACGATCAACAGTTACTTTTTTATCGCGATTTTAATATCGGCAATACGTTTGCTGGGTCAACTAGTTTTATTATATTTAGATAAGTATTAGATATGTGTATTTGACACATAGATTATTTTCAGTTTCATTATTATTATTTATTAACCTTTTTTTCAACTTACTCAAGTTAATCTTAACGTTTGAATATTATGTTGCTGCACCTTACATAGATTATATGAAAGAAAATATAAAATAATGAAAAATTATATTGATCCGACAAAGATAAATAAATTAGATAAATAGACAAAAATTTCGATTGCAAAAATATTTGAGATGACGCAAAGAAATTACAAAAAATAGTGTGGTTTCTTCTCAATTTTCTACTTGGTTGAGTAAAAGTGGTATGAATGACGTTCCAAAATAACGAACAGTTTTCGTCGTCATTTACCGTACTAGCACCAATGGCCACGTTTTCTATACAAGGATCTTCTTCAACGTCCAGGAGATTGTTAAGCATTTCCTCATAACAAGGGCGCATAGTTTTACACCTGTGAAAATTGAATATTTGATCATTATTATTATTCATACCTACTGTACGAGTAACAAACATACAAGGTCAAAGCATACTCAATCTAAACAATGTTTTTTTTCTCACTTCTAGGTTTAATAACACAAAATAAATTTGAAAACAAAATTTATGAACGACGCGGAGACTCGAACCAGCGACCTCTCGTGTTCCATGCGAGCGCTCTTCCTTTGAGCCCACCGTTCGAGTGACGTCACGTTCATAAATCTTGATATGTCTTGTTCAACGCTTAGGTTGTGGCTTCATTTACAGGATCTACTTTAGCGTTGATAACCTGCTCAACCCCAATATTTTGCATATTAGGATGTTGACTTGAGATGTCGCTCTTTAAAATCTAAACAATTTTTTTTAAGTAATAACCCTCACTTCTGGGATTAATTACACAAATTAAATTTGAAAACAAAATATATTAATGTCAAGGAAGTTATGGGTATACGATGAGACCATCCTATGAATTGGATAGCGCTTGCCAGCATTTGTAAGCTTTATTAGGCAAATAGTTAATGAGCACGTGTAGCCCTAGAGACATGACGCACAGGTAATTGGTAACACAGTTTTTGGTTGATTGTATACAGGACCGTGGTGGTTGGAGTATGTATGTCCATATGCATTGCTGATATACTATATTATGATGACCCATACAGCCCAGTGGTTAGTGACCCTGCCTACTGAGCTCGGTAAGCTAAGCAGACCTCTAACTAGAGGTCCCGTGTTCGAATCGCGGTAGATGCAAACATGTATATGAAGAATATTGATGTTTGTTTTCGAATCATGGAGGTTTATATGTATTTATGTTTTAAGTAACTATATTGTATTAAATATATCGTTGTCTAATACCTATAGAAGAGGCTATGCCTAGATTGGGGCAAATTAATTTGTGCAAATGTGTTTCAATATTATGTACAACTATAATCATAGTCAGGTCAGAAAGACCGAAACAGGGACAAGATGAAGAATTCCAAAAAACGAGAGATTTTCTTGGAAAGTTGATGCGAAAGGATGTTCCAGGATGGACCAGGGTTCTTACACATATTGTTGCGTGTAATTTGTACGGGAAAAAGCACTGACAGTAGTTATGCTTACAGAAATTATTCTAAGAGTATTATAGCACTTTGGGTTCGATACGTATAAAATTTAAAGAAAAGATCGTGAAGATCCTTATTACTGATAATGTGTGGTGAAATCAGGTTCAATTTATTATTCAAACAAAACAAATCTTATAACTATATTTACAATACTACGTACGTGGAAGCGTACCAAGAATACTGGCAGCATTACCGCGTTGGATAGCAAGGCTGATCCGTTGACCGAAACAGCTGCCAGCGCTTGGGTTTCCAGTAGCCTTATTGAGGCGCGAAGATAGTATTTTGAACATTCTCCGCGCCTCTGGGCCCCACGGGCCATGTGTCTCGACACCAAACGGCACAAACAGTTCAATTTAACATTAAATACTTACGTTAAAGCTGTGAAAAATCAATCTTCTAACTCAAACCAATCAAATTATACGACTATTTAGATATGGCGAATATTTTAACACTTCATTAGGTACCTACTTCCCATCGGCGTGGAATCATGAAATATGTCAGACAATATTTAACAGCACAATATTATGTTTATTGGAGTGTGAAACTTATCACCTTAAGCGTCTGAATAATATTAATATGAAATTATCTACATTATATTTTATTACATTGTGGGTTTATTCGATTTTCAAGTGAAAACTTCTTTAGCGGCGTTGAGCACTTTTCTTGGGAAGGGGACATGTGTCCTGCGGGCCTACCCTACCTAGCTCTTATTGCGATTCAATTGACAACCTAAAATGAACTGCTTTGCTATTTCGTACCACGACGAGATTAGAGCTATCGAATTTAGGTTGACGTCAAATCAACTGATTAAATCGCAATGATGTCTATTGAATGTCAAAAATGATATCAACTGAATCGCAAACTGATTTAGTTCGTTCATTCAGACCGATTCGAACAAAGTTGCTACTTCCTTAGAGGAAAGTGAATCGCGTTGTTAATAACTTTAAAAAATAGTGAAAAAATAGAAAAGAAATATTTTATTGATTAAAAATGAGATGAGAATACTTTATTGGACTGTTTTGTATAACAAAATACTGAAAATAAATACCAAAAATGAAAATACTAAAGACGAGGCAGTAAAGGCCCGGGCTATAGCCTGTTCACAAGAACGAATTAAAAAAAATGTACTCTGTGGTCCTGTCAAATCAAACATCAATGGAGGTGCCTATTATTTATTATTATGTATTATTAGTATTTTCTACGCAAAAAAAAAAACCGCTAAAATCATATCATTTCAGGTTTCGAAACGCAATTTTATTTCGTTCATTCTTGATAAGCGATCCAAACGCCATTCAGTAAAAGGCACTTCACGGTACGAATTTTAGTGATTCAGTTTAGGTACCTAAACTGAACTGCATCGGATTCGCATCGCTTATTAAAAATTGATGGTAGGCCCTCTGATCGAAAATTAGATTAAATATAGAGTCGTTGAAATTATGGATGAAAGTTGATTTTTCTGAGAGATAAACATTTTAATGTTATATAATTGTAATAGTTTCGAAGTGTTAAATTTTTTATGTTAGTAATATAAACTATCATTTTGTGTACGATAGCGCAATAAATGAATATTGTATTTAACCACATAAATCGTAGTACTTTTTTACTGGTAAATAAAGCAATTCGATCGAAATTATTCACTAACCATTCCAAAATATCCAAAAATGCACAACGTTAATGTTCAAGTTTTCACTTCTGCCGGAACTCCTGGAGTGCATCCCGATTTATTTTTTATAATAAGGGACAAGACGACAGTTCTTTGTTCGTGTCATTTCATCAGTACAGAACCCCCGTCTGGCTTTTTTAAAATTCCCATCGATGGATGAGTATGGGGAAATTACTTGGAGCGATAGTGTCGATATATATTTCTATAATTCACATTCAACGTTATAACGAGCGAAAGTCAGAAAAATTGTTACTTTGAGGGAGGAATGTAAATTATTCACACAGCCTTACTGAGAAAACTACTGAACTGATCGGAATAATACTTATACCATAAGACGCAGCGTGTTTCGGAGGTTATAGTAGTCTCCCGTAGAGCAGTAAGCAATACTGTGTTTCGGTCTGAAGGGCGCCGTAGCTCACTAGCTAACTAACTTTGCCGGGTAATTTCACTAAATTACTGGGCAAATGAGACTTAACATCTCATGTCTCAAGGTGACAAGCGCAGTTGTAGAGCCGCTCAGAATTTTTGGGGTTTTTCAAGAATCCTGAGCGGCATTGAGGGCGTACCTAATTTTCATAAAAAAAATACCTATATATTAGTAATTCAAATAATTCAGTCAGTAATGAAATGAGCGGGTGCGGGGAACTTAATTAATGTGGCAAAGCATGGACAGAGCAAAATATTAACGATACCACAGAACAGTTTAAAAAGATGTCTTTTACCTGTTCTGTGAACGACACAGCCTTATGGCATTTTTTTTTATTTTTTGTTTCCTTGCCAACATTTCTGTCTTGTCAACATTCAGCGATCGTCGTGGTATTTGTCCACGTCATTAAACAGTTAAACTTTTGGAAATATTCTATTCAGTCAAGAGGTCATGTCGGGTCTCTCATTATATTAAACATAAATATTTTTTTTAGTTTGATTAAACAAAGAATATCTCCAGTACGACTTACCCACAATATGTTGAGTATATCATATCCACATTGCCTTGAGAAATTAAAATACAATTTTTGTTAGAATAATATAATATTAGTTTACGTCAACTCAATAAATCAAAGAATTAAAAAAAATCAAGTAAGCAGTCTGTTGGAGGAGTTCTATTCGACACAGATATATTATGTTTTAAAATAAGTACGACTTTTTAATAAAATATAATGGTATTGATATAATATGCGATGTCCTTCCTCCTTGAGGTTCCTAGTATTAAATAAAACAACATATTTTACTCCTCTGGTATTACTTAATGGTGAAAGATAAAATATGATGACAATAGATATAATAAATTATATGTGAACTTTTACATCACTAGAAAAATTATTCTTTAGTGTACGAAGAAAAAATTCTGAAGGTACCTATTTCAAATCGATTGCAAAACACGTAGGAATAAAATCGTTTTATGGTATGGTTGTAAAATGCACATGGGAAATAGTCCTTTATGTACGACGAATGTCCAATATAAATCGAAGTCAATATAAAAACTCCTTTGAATTCATTGTTCAGTTCTCAGGTTGTGACTTCTACAGAAACTAATTAATCCCAAAAGTGAGTGTTATCTCTTTAAAATTATAACAAATTGCTTAGATTTGTAATAGCGACATCTCAAGTCAAGTTCCTAATATGCAAATATTGGGGTTGAGCAGGTTAGATCCTGTAGATGAAGCCACAACCTGAGAGTTGAACAAAGCATACTAGATTTTACCAACGATACGTCCTTTGTATTCAGCAAACTCATCGAATTAAAATAGAGTATTGCTTAGATCTCTGGTCTTTCACTCTAATATCAGCCCATATGACCAGAGTAACACAGAGCTTTTTTTTATGGAATAGTATTAAGTAATGACCGCCGCCCACAATCTCTTGCAATACCGGAGGAATCACAGGAGCGTTGCCGGCCGAGCTGCTCAAATTGTTGCTGATCCAATATTCTGTGAACGCCTTGATGTCTTGGCGCTGCGTCGCAGAGACACCACTTCAATGTGTGTGTCTCTATCGTATTTAACACTAATTATTTGCTGTTTGAGCTCATTCCTGCCGCCGAATCTTACCATCGCACGAAACGGAGCAAACCTTAATATCTTCCCCATCTTCTGGACATTTAGCGATCTTCCGCAGTGCAATTTTTAAATACAACCTAACTACTGAATGGAAATCCTTTAAAACAAGCGCTGCAAGCGTTTCACCGTCTGAAAAGCTGACATTGGTCCTGTGTCTCCTCTGATGTTGCGAGAGAGTTTTGGCAGCGGTGATCACTTAACATCAGGTGACCCGAACGCTAGTTTATCCTACTAGTCTATTTAAAAAAATTTGCAATAAAAGACAACACTCTCCGTGATAGATACGGTAAAAGAGAATGACATAAGACTTACAAGCAAAAATATAATACCTGCTAAACAGACAATCAACACTAACAAATTCATGTTTATTTTACAACTGTATTGTTCATTTTCAACAGTGGAGTACACAAAGTGAACATTTTACTCTATCAACATAATAAAAACGAGCAACATATTATAATAAAAAATAAATTGTGTTCTATAATTTATTTTACACATGAATTGGATTTAGATTATTATGTTTATTCATCTCTTTTGTGTCGGCTCGGTGAAAACTCTCTTCTTATTTGTGTTCCGAACGCCCTAAATCCTTCAAAGAACTGGGGCAATACAGTTTTCAACAGTCGCTCAGGGTATGTGAATTCGTATCCGTCTGTAAGTTCCATTGTGTAAGAATAAGGCACTCCTACTACACCAAACGCAAAGTCATCGCTTCCACCTGCAGCTGGGTACCATTTACCAGCGCTCATAACTCTAAAAGGCTTTCCACCTGCTGCTTGAACAGCTGTTGATACCATTCGCGCTAAGGAGTCTAACTTCTTCCACTCTCTTGGTAAGTAATCGCCTGTGTAACCCCAAGGGTAGACCAAATATTGTCCGTAAGCGTGCAAGGAAACGTATAATTTTATCTGTTTTCCATACTCCATGAGAGCATTCTTAACCATCTGAGTTTCTGGTTCGGAAAATGGTTTTGGGCCAGCGTATGTTTCTTTGTCGCAGGGGTTTTTGGATACACCGCTGACTGCCCATTTGAAGCCATAGTTTCGGTTGCCGTCAACTCCGAAGCAATTGGCGTTTTTGGATCTTGTTTTCCTCCAGAGTCGATTCTGTGGAAAATGTATGTATCATTTAGATGAAGAAATTTTCTATTTTCTTTTTTGTAATAACCTAAACTTAATGTTCCTTACTATAAGATTATTCATTTTGGTTTGTTTGTTACTCTCTACCATTTGAAAATATATTTCTCAGACCTGAGAATTATAATAATAAGCGATTTAAATGACATCTGTTTTTAATATAAAAATTATTGCAAATAAATTAATATTTAAAGGGAAGAGAAACTGTCTAAGAAGAGATCCTTGTGGAACCCCCAAATTGAGAGTAGTCCCAGGAAATCCATTGCCATTCATATCTATTTTCTGAATCCTAATACATATCTAAATTATTTATATATGGTTTTTATATTACAATATCTAAATTGTATAGTAGACATTTTAAGTTGTGTTTAATATACACTAAAATCACGTCTTCACAGAGGCTGGAATTTCATTTTTTTTTATAAATTGAGGCTTTTATAATATAAAAATGAGTCGTAGCTGGGTTTAACTAGAGTCTAAATTAACCAGTCTGTCCCTGCAATATACTGCGTAGTAATACTGCGAGTAAATCTAACTTATCCTATATTATACAAAATAACATAGACCAAGAATGTATGGAGAAAAGTCAAACCAGAATATCAAAATTTTATATTATTTGTATAATACATTCTTGCTTACGTTGTGTATATATGTTCCCTACTTTTATTATGGAAAAAGAAAACACGTATGTTGTAAGTGACCGTCCCCGCCACTTCCTCCTGCACCACCAGAGGAATCCCGCGAGAGTATCCTACATGCTTTATTTGAAGTTCCCATAGAGTCCAGTCATTATAGTAAGTGCACCTCAGAATTCGAGATACCCAGCTGAAATTCTGCATCGCGAACCACAACCACTCTTGCAGTTGCAGAAAATTGTATTTAGCAAATCTTCTGGAGCAGGTGGTAAAATTGTCATGATAGGCTCTAGAAAATCGTTTCGCATTGCCCAACCCCATACCTGGAGTTCAAAATCATGCCCTAACCAAGTTTGAACTTGATAATATACACGTTTGAAATGTTGATGTTATGTTTGACGGTTATCAGTTTTATTGAATAAATATAGATTTAATGCATGAAGAAAATTAATAGGAAATATAGGAAAATTTTTAGGGTGTCAGTATACAAGTATTTACAGACTTACAGCTGGGTATCTCGAATTCCGAAATTCTTACCTAGTTTAAGCTTAAATGACTGGACTAATATGGTATTGTCCTGGAAACTCCGTGCATGATAGCTCAATTCCTTGTTTGGTTGTAAGTGGCAAAAATCTCGTGAAAAACCACTGTAGAGAAAATACATACAAAGGATATATATGTACATAGGCACATAAGTGGATTTGATTGAAACTGTCATAACCATAATGTGAATACCAGCAAAAAACATAAGCTTATAATGTCAACTTCTCGGCTGAGTCGAGTTAGTAAGTCTTTTATGGTGCGATGTATATAAGTTTCCAGATTCCAGAAAATGTTCAAAACAAATGTATAACGAAATTCAAAATAATTGTTAAAAAACATTTGTGTGGTAAAGGTTATTACAACATAAATGACTTTCTTAATGATAATGTTATCCACGGATTGGTAACGGAGCGACCGCCGTCAGGCTATTCAGTAATAAGTTTTATTGTACGACATTACATTGTATCCACATTTTTTTTTGAAGAAATAAATTCGAAGCCCGCTGAGTATGATGTACCCGTTCTTCTAAGGTCTAAGGCATACTTTTTCGAATGGGTGGCAGTTTATTTTACTTTCAATAAGTGTTATCATATCCTATATTGAATGAAAATATTTCAATTTGGATCAAAAGGATCTAAATTCAAATTAAAAAATTCATAAGATTATGTTCAGATTAGCGCACGAATGATCCTGCCATGTTTGGTAGCGATAGAACCAAACATTTATAAAAATATTAGAAACTTAGTATACTGGTAAAACTACTACTACATACAACTAATTTATTTTAATCTTTATTTTAAAGTTTGTATGAGTCTCCTTACCGCTTTGCTGGATCGCGTGAACTCATAGCCGTCAGGATTGACGACCGGCAGTATGTACCAGTCCACACCGTTCAGGTCCTTGGCAGCATCGGGGTCGATGGCCAGTCGCTGGATCAGGTACATTGCCATCGCCGGCGCAACCCACTCTCGAGCGTGTATACCTGGTGTTTATATCTCCATTAAACACTAAATATAAATTCTTCAATACTCGTAAATTAACTGGATTTGCAAAGTAATTCTATCACGATTCTTAATCCTTAAATTTAAGTTTATTTTGTTTAGCAAGAGTTTGAGTGACTATACAAATAAAATTTGTAATTAAAATATATGAACGATGTGGGACTCGACCCTGCGACCTCTCGGGTTCCGTCCGAATGACCAGTTCTCAGTGCTCAGTAGGAAAGAAAAGACCCGGCAGGTAGCCGGTTCGAGTCCCGAATCGTTCATAAATGGTTACAAATTAAATTCGTATAAGTAATCCCAGAAGTGAGTATATTACTTTAAAAATAACAAATTGTTTAGGCTAAGTGACTGTTGAGTAAAATTTACATTTTTTTCCAAGCGTTTTATTTTACTATCTATTTGATTCCGAGAAACTCTTTGTAAAGTAAATGAAATTGATATTATCAGCTATAATTTCCTTTTATTATTATTGTTATTTATTAAGAATTAATTAATAAACTTTATAGTCATTAATTTATACTAATAAAACATTAATATTTTCCTTTTATCATTAAAAATAGAATACTATTTTTCGCTGAACAAACAAATGAAGATATTCAACTTTATAATTATATTATATATGTCATTAAAGGGATATCATGTATTAATGGTAATCCATTAACAATATTTGAACCAGATTCAAGTAATTTTTCATGCATCAGCTTTATCAGTTCGAACACGCATCCCGTCTGTTGATAAGCAGACGCATATAACTACTACTCCACAGGCTCGAAAAGTTTTGAAATGATCAAGATAAATATATATTACATAAAAAAATCAGACCCGAGATGGATGAACTATGAGTTATTAATTAAAGTCTCTGTGAGGAGATACAATTTTATATGTAAACTAGTGGACCCGACTGACATTGTCCTGTACACACGAATTAAATTTGAAAAATCGGTCCAGCCGTTAGGTCCACATGAGCAGGAGAATTATATTATATGGATGGAATTGAGAATCTAAACCAATCTCAAATTTACTGGAACACAAAAAAAACATCAAAACCGGTCCAGAGAGAGACTGCCAATACTATACAAATCTTTTCATAACGATAAAACCAGACGAAGAAACCTCCTAGATTCCAGTTTCTAAAATCCCATCATGCCAAGAACAAACAGCATAGGGTATAGAAGTGGATATCTTGGATATATTTTGTACAGTTTTAAATCCACTAACTCAATATTTTTTCGATTGATTGATTTCGATCACCAAGATCTTTGACGTCGTTAAACGAGGCAACGGCTGATCATCCACTTGGTATAGAGTGTGATGCTGTGGATACGGAGCTAGACTAAATGATGTAATTGAGCATGTCTCAATGTCCAAATTTTGATTATTGATGTGATTCTCCCGACTCCATTTGAATATTTTACGAATGTTACCTTATAACTGCTCTTTGTAAATAAACAGTCTCGAATATTTGCGCTGAAGTGGAATAGGCCTATATTTTCTGGGTTCCAAACCAACTGGTACTGCAATGAGCCTTCTAAGCGTCCACGTTGGGAAAGACAAGTAATTCACATATATAAATACTCAGTTTGAATATGTAAATTAGGGGCTTCACTAGACTGAGGAAAAATCTTTAAAAGTATATGGTGGTATACCATCCGTGCCTGCTTAGAGCGTTGATGGTAGACGTTCGAACGTGCGTCGCAAATCTTTAGATTTGATTTGTCAGAGGTATACTCGTGTATTGTCTTCCAAAGTTTTACTCAACGGACATACGTTCAGCTCAGACGAATCCAAAATATAAACGCGTACTAACGCCGTACCTTTCTTTATAAGAGCTATAAGTGAGATAAAGTTATACATATACCACCGCTCTTCGACGACACTTCCCTTAAAGCCTCGCCTAGTATCTGAATACTAGTTCTCGAAATCACGAACGACTGCCAATTCAAATTGGCTTCGAAGAAGTTGGGCGTCATTAATATAGCACGGCTATTGCCTATAATATAGCCGGCTTGAAGTATTCTTCAAGCCGGCCCACATTCTAGCGCTATACAAAGCGCGGGTCCGGCCGCACATGGAGTATTGCTGTCATGTCTGGTCTGGCGCACCCCAGTATCAGCTCGATCTATTTGACCACGTGCAACGGAGAGCAGCTTGAATTGTCGGGGACCCAGTGCTCTGTGAACGGCTGGATCACTTGGAGTTGCGTAGAGAAGTTCCTGTTCCTATCAAGTGTGGCGGTCCTCAACAGTGCGGTTTTCAAGAAGCTTTCTTCCACGTATTACAAAGCTGTGGAATCAACTTCCTTGTGCTATCTTTTCAGGACGATACGACACGGGTACCTTTAAAAGAAGCGCGGAAGTAAGTAAGTATTTCATATTTCTTATAAAACTGGCAGTGGATTTGGATTTGTGGATTTTTAACGTGCTACATCTAAAGCTTTATACAGATTATTTAGATCCAACAATCCATTCCAGTCTATTGTGCTTATTAAATGATTTATAAGGTAAAAGTCACATTGAAAACATTTTAAAATAGAATTGCGGAGAATGTTATTAATTGACCTTGTATTGTTTGACTATTTTGTAAAAAGATTATTTTTTGTAGTGTGGCTATAATTATTGTTGGAATAAAATTAGCATTTATACTTAGATAGTGGATTGGTCTCCGCTGTGTTCCATCTAGATACAGTACTACCTACCTAAGAATTATTTGTTATTTAAGCTTGTTTATTGCGGCAACTATTAAGGTGCTTGTGTAAAATCTCAAATTTTGTAACATATGCCTCGTGTTATTTTACATTGAAATTAATAAAATACAAAATACTTACTGATGATATGTGATCCCAGTGCCTTTCTTATTTCTTTTAGTATTATTTTTACAAAGTTTTACTACGCAACACGGCATTTTAGTAGCAAAGATTAACAGAACATGTGACACGTCAACATTACACATTGTTCGAGACTGGCTCGAGTACGCCCACTTGGACTAGTTGCCGCACATTGCGACTACGCCTGCGGTATCTAGTTGGAGCCCAAGGAGACCAATCCTAAATCATTTATAACATATCTGTAGATGTCTATATTATCTGTAATCTGTATAAAGTTTGCATTATAAATTTATTTAAATATTCGATATAATTAGATATTACATTACGTTGAATAGGAGCAATTATTGTAAACAAAAGCGTAACTCTCAGATATCTTCAGCTAATAATCGCCCAACTTTAACATCTTAACAAGGAACCTGCTCCAATTACTGGAAAGTTTATACTTGGGATACTAAATGAACTTGTAACAACAATGGTCGCTAAAAATTTATATAAGTATTTATATTTATCACACGGAATTAAGAGATTATATTACAAACGTACTGTGAAAACAGTATTACCAATATCGTTATCTCGCTCTTATACATAATTAAACGGTATTGTGGCAGAATGAGTTTAATTAATTATTATGCGAACTTTTAGGGGTTTTTATATTTACGGGTACAAACGGGAAGCGGATGACTTGATGTTAAGTGAACCAAATATTTTGATGATGCGTTGCTATCCTTTGAGTGTAATCATCATCATCATTTCAGCCAGAAGACGTCAACTGCTGGACAAAGGCCTCCCCCAAAGATCACCATGACGATCGGTCCTGCGCTGCCCTCATCCAACCTACTGCAACGATCTTCGAAAAGACTAGATCGTCGGTCCATCTTGTGGGGTGCTTACCAACACTACGCCTTCCGGTACGTGGTCGCCATTCGAGGACCTTACTGCCCCAACGGCCATCTGTCCCCCGAGCTATGTGCCCTGCCCACTGCCACTTTAGTTTTGCAATCACGGATCTCCTCATTTCTGATTCGATCTCATAGGGAAACTCCGAGCATAGCCCTCTCCATTGCTCGCTGAGCAACATTGAGCTTCCTCATAAGGCCCATAGTTAGCGGGCCACGTCTGTGTTCCGTATGTCATCACTGGCAACATACATTGGTTAAAAACCTTCGTCTTCAGACACTGTGGTATTTTGGACGAGAAGATTTTACGCAGCTTCCGAACGCTGCCCATCCGAGTTGGATTCGACGAGTGACCTCTTTCCCGAAATGTGGACCCGCCCAATTGGATTATTTGTTCAAGGTAGACGTTCTCGTCCACAATTTCGAGAGTACACTTTCCAACTGTTACGGGAGTAGGTTCGACATGGGCATTATTGAGTTTAATACTCTAAGTATTTTCGTACTTTATAAGATCTCATGGGAACCTAAACCACTTTCGTAATTTAAAACTGTTTTAACCTTTCTTAATTTAAGTGGGGCTGGAGTATTGTTGCTAGAAGACGTTACTACACATAGATTATTTACTAAAATACGTGAACATTACCTGCATCAATGAATATAACTGGATTACCAGCATTGTGATTGCTTGATAACTTGACGAGCCTTACTTTTCTGCCTTGATAGCTGTTACCCAGGGTCTGGAGTTTCACAATGTTCGGGCATTTATTCGCGAGCACATCCAAATATTCTTGCATCTACACAGGGAACAATTAAATTCTTAAAATTCAATAATAATATGTTTAGGACACTGGTGAAATGAAAAAAATCCATACAAATTAATTTAGAAACCATAATTTATGAACGATGCAGGAGTCGAACCCGCAACCTCTTGCGTTTCGTTCGATCACTCTTCCACTGAGCCAAACCTTCGAGTGACATAAATTTAGTTCAAAAATAACATTTGCTTAGATTTGAAAGTGTGAATATTGGGGTTGAGCAAGTTATCAACTTTAAAGTAAATCCTGTAGATTAATCCACAACCTGAGAGTTAGTTAGTACAAAGACATATTCAAGATTTATGAACTTTTCGTCACTCGAACGGTTGGCTCAGAGGACGAGCACTCGCACGGAATAGAAGAGGTCGCGGTTTCGAGTGCCCACATCATTCATAAATCTTGTTTTCAAATTTAATTTGTTTAATCCTATATATGATAAAAATATGAATTTGAATTTGACTCTATTTAGGTCGGAACTTCGTATTTCCCACTACGAGAGTTTCTCCAGATAATCTGGCAGTCTCTTAAATATAATCTTTCCTTCAACAATAAGTATTTATTTTAAAAAATCACCTCAGCGTACGAGTGGTACTCGAATATATTAAAGCCCCGAAGCATTCGTCTTCTCGGCGTTCTCTCTGGTGATTCCAGAGTTCTAAAACAAAATATTTATAATTATTAGAGTTTATATCACACGGCTATGTTTAAGAAATGCCATTTAAAAAAGGACGCGTTATTATTTTTCGTAGGATTCTCAAAAGTAGACCACTGTGTTGAGACCACAAATAAGATTGTTTTGGAATTATTTTAAATTTGGAAATCATTCTCATGCTAGGATAATTTTTATTTTATATTTCTTTTTCATCTATTTTAAGAGGTCACTTTTAAGACCTTTATCAAATGGAACCGTGTTGTGCACGACTGACTGTCATTAGGTCAACTTGGTACCAACTGAAAATTTGTGTTGGAATTGGGGTGATCCTAAATTCAATTCGAAAAATGCTGAGTGGATGTTCATTTCATGACATCATATTTAAAAAAAAAATATTTTATTAGTTTTACTTTGTATATAGCATCTATGTTATGACTTATTTGTCGTATCATTAAGAAATGATTACTTTACCATAAATTATTGTTGAATAACCTACAAGAAACACGCATTAACAACAAGCCAAATAAAAAAGTAGAAAATAATTTCAGCAAATTTTTGAGAATGTGTTTTAAATTTTAAGGTAAACTTAATATTTTTGCGGTAGTGAAAATTACAGTAAATAAAACAGTAAAATATTATACAGAAAGAAATCATGCTTATTATGAATAAGTCTGACATTTATCTTAACTTATTATAGTTATTTATCATAAGCATGTTTATCCTATAATCATACTGCTAGAAGACCTTGAAAGATTTACCCTTGCCTCATATTAAGTATATTGATAAAAAATAGAATTTTGTGCAATAACTGGCAACTTAAATATTGGCTTGACTGCAATATTTTTGTGAACAGGAAAAAATGAGCTTTATTATATAATATGAACTAATAACATGCATGGAGAGAAGTGCTAGAGACAGTTAGTCATACGCCCAGCTAATAAAAATAACCTTACCTTTCGTAGTTCTCCCTAACATCGTGGGTGATATTATGTGTCGCAGCAAATGCCTGAACATATTGCACTCGGTTCGCTGGAACTAGAAGATCTATGGTATCATCGAAGGTCCTACTTCTTTTCAGGATCTGAACGCCATGTTCAGGATTATCCAAGTCTTTTATTGCTTCTAAATGAGAGCTCGTCTTTGGGTGTAATTTTACTAAGGAGTGCCTATGAGATAAAATTAAGAAGGGTTAAGATTTATAATTCAATACGATTGTTCAGATGAGAGCTACTATGTACCTATGCTTGTCCGTTGGATGTATTAGATTGCCCGTGGTTGCTCAGAACAATAATATAAATTACTTCATTACGATCAGAATACCACATACATATTATATCACCGCACTCACCGACGAGTGCGAAGTCTTTCTAAACCTAGAGTCCATTGGACTAACAGATCTAGATCGTTAGAGATGTTCTCTGCATCCAGCCTTGTGAGCAGGCGGTCCGAGGTTCGAGTCTCCATCCGAGACGCGCCGCGCCTGAGATCTACATTTTCGACCTCCAAAGCCCCCGCCAGGCTTCGCTGTAAAAGCCTTTAGGGCTATCAGCACAGAGATGTTAACACCCGAGAACGATATATGGACCCCGTAACGGGGTCTTCATACGTAAATGTATTTTCCTCTTCTCTAAAAGAAAACCCTCCTCGACAAATTCAACTAATGTCACGGGCATACTATTGCAATCCATGATTACTGTCAATCTGTCAATTACCTTTTTTACGCTTAGACCGCTGAATCGATTGTTAAAATTAAGTATGGAGAAAATTACATAAACTGCTATAAAAACTATCCTTTGTACCTTATAATATAAGGTAGTTCTTATACCGGTTTTTTTTTCGTTAGGAGTAAAAAAGGGTTAAGTGTTCACGGGGAATCAAACATCTCTTAATTGAAAAAACTCATCATAATTATATTTTATCTAAGAAATAATATTTATTTCTGCGTTTTTGTTAAACGACTATATTACATGTATGGATTTTTACATCTACCATATTTTGAGCCGAAAAAACTATTACAATACAAAAAGAAATAAACTGAATAAATATCATTCTAATAACTTACTCGTCATATTCATTCTCACTTCCACCAGCTCGCCAACAAAGTGCCAGCAACCCTGAAAGAAATAAGCGATTAAGTACAATCGGTCATGAATGGAAATTTGACTATGATTTCATTATTACTCTAAACTGTAGCGAACTACTTTTAACTGCCTTTTTTTAACAACAGTTCATAAGGTTTCTTTTACTTTAAAAAAATAAAAAGTTAAATAGTTTATTAAATACAGAATAGTGATCACGTTTCCTTTTGTCTGTGACAGATTACCTTAACGGTCGTATATATAATTAACCATGTTTTTATCACAGACTCGATGCCTGCCGTCGAATAGATCATTGACTTGCTAGAAACATGCGTATGTAGTACCTGGTTTGTCATTAAGGCGAGGTTTTCCCAACACTTTAGGTAAAAATTGCGCGAATGTTAGATTCTATAGGTACGCATCGACACGGGCGTCGGGCATGGCTGAGAACGAACCGAGCCATGCGGGTCAACGACCGCCGACCCAGAAGGACCGCGTAATATTTTTTAAAACTTACAGTTGTGCTAGAGTACGGAATTACTATGATAATATTTTTTTTGCATTTTTGAAGTAAATCTTTTTTATCGACGTATGAGAGAAATGTTATATTACGCGCAAAATTATGATTTCAACATTATAGATATTGTGTCCGAGGTTCTCGAGGGTGCTGAGAACGATTTTGTGATTATTTTTGAAATCCAAGATGGCCGTCGCGCAAAATTATGATTACAAAATTATGGGTATCGTATCCGAGGTTCTCGAAGGTGCAGAGAACGATTCTGGGATCATTTTTTAAATCCAAGGTGGCCGCCGCACAAAATTATGATTTCAGCAATATGGGTATCGTATGCAAGGTTCTCGAGGGTGCAGAGAACGATTTTGTGATCATTTTTGAAATCCAAGATGGCCGCCGCACAAAATTATGATTTCGTCAATATGGATATCGTGTCCGAGGTTGTCGAGGGTGCAGAGAACGATTTTGTGATCATTTTTGAAATCCAAGATGGCCGCCGCACAAAATTATGATTTCAGCAATATGGATATCGTGTCCGAGGTTCTCGAGGGTGCAGAGAACGATTTTGGGATCATTTTTGAAATCCAAGATGGCCACCGCGCATAATTATGATTTCAGTAATATGGATGTCGAGTCCGAGGTTCTCAAGGGTGCAGAGAACAATTTTGGGATCATTGAATATGAACCTCGGACACGATATCCATATTGCTGAAATCATAATTTTGTGCGGCGGCCATCTTGGATTTATCTAACTTCCCTAAAGTACATATATACAAAAATCCGCGTGGCATAATATTCAAAATAATATTACGTAAATTTTATTTTAGTACTTTCCGACTTACATTTACCTATATAATTCAACAAATATTTTCATTATTTTTTTACTATGATTCCCGCTTTGTACTTGTTTGCTAAAATCTTACGTAATGTGAGCCCGAGAGACACGAACACAGTACCTTCCTTGACTGTGGTCACGGGCGTACTGCTGGCTTGAGCGAGCATGCAACCAAGGCGTCGCGTTTGGTTTATTACGAAATAAAATTAATATAAAATAATTCACAAAGCGTATTGATAAATCCCACAATGAAAACTTATAAATACTAATAAATTATCAAATAAAATAAGTTTTGTGTTTATAGCTATCATAGTTTTATGATAATATAAACAATTCAAATAAAAAAAGACTATTTTTCAAAAAGTAAATCTATAGAGATTTTTTTTCGTAATCGTGTTTTCGAAACAGCGATAATTTAGATAAAGAAATGAAGATAAACATGTCAAAAAATTGGAACCGTAGTATTTGTAGAAGTATTTTAAGTAGATTTTTAAAAATGTTACTTTTTAGGACTATAGCGCCTTAAACCGGTAATGTTCCTGCAGATTCAATACTGGTATACACCTATTTACGTCAGTCTTGAACAAGGGTGTATGGGATCACTTGATGGTGATCATCCCCACTCCTCACATCATTGATTACACGGCACTAATTGACCGTATAATAATATTTGGAATACATATATTTTTTTTTTCAAAGATTTTTGATAATTTCTATTATATCTTTATGGTTTTGGATCTAAATAAAATCAATTTTTAAATACATAATAAAATACATGTTTCCCAGTTCTGATGCAAACAGGAATGACTAATATCATTGATATACTATTGTTATTGTTAATAACAAAGGTCTTACAGAGAAGTTGGATTTATTTTGAATTGTGCAACTTTAAAAAATATTTAAAACGCCATTTTATTAAAATCAATATTTTTGTATGGTAATGTAGAAAGCGATCTCGGGTCAAACAAATCCAACGTTCTCGTACCGTGCCAAGAAATAAGGGTCGATTTAAGATATAGCTGTATTCAACAAACTAAGAATCAATTGTATGTAGGCACTAAGTTCAGCTATATAATGAATGCTTAGTATTACGATCATCATAATAAATATTATAATAATGATAGGTATACAGTTTATCAATCTTTACCTGTCGTACAAACTATGTTACTGTAAAGTACTGATTCTCGCCTTATACAAATACAGCGGTCGTAATTTCAAAATCGTTGACGTTAAGTTCCAATGCTATCCACTTTTTGCTCTAGATTCATATTCTGCTATCATTTGACGTGAACTGAATCATAACTGAATAACCTCACTATTATTTATATGTTACAAGTATTGCTTCTACTATTATGATGGTTATATATCCTCTATTGAATATGATGTTTTAAGTTGTCAACACAACCAAAAGTCAAAACTTCGCAGAATACGTATTAACTACTAAAAAAAACAATACACTTAAATCTAAAATGAAAAAAGCTTTTGAATAGCATTTAATAACTCTCACTAACTGCTTGTTGTTCAATATTACTCAACAATGCTACATGCTAATTTAGGATAGCTTATGTAAATCGTTTCTTTTTTCTAATAGTAATAATTCTAATAATGTTTAGTTCTAAGTTCTAATAGTTTAGTTTAAAGTAGTAGTTAAATATGTACACATGATTAAATGTTTTTTTAGCGCAATTACTTGCCAACAAACTTTTAAACTTTGGCAAGATATATCAATAAGTTTAAAAAGTACTTATTAAATTTAATAAAAAAAAAAAATACCATCAATTGACATTCGATCTTGTTACGAGAATACGCATACACCATTAATAATACATACCATTTCCCTAAATTGGAAAGCAAAATAACGTTTAATTAAATATAATTTATTAAATTTGTTGTTTACTGAAATAATTTTGTGTATTTAGGTGTGACGGAAACTAAATACTTCTTTCTGGTAATACAGTAACTAGGTAACGCGTGCGGATAATTGGCACACGATACACGGTAACACTGAAATAATCTAACAAAGAATTATATACACACTTAAAACTGCCGATTTACTTAAAATTTTGCACATCTATCAAGGACTAAGGACTAGTTGGAGCACAGCAGACATCAAACCTTAATCTAAGGACAATATAATATTTACATTACTTAAGTCTTGTATCCATACCAGGATTCATGATGATTAATAAATAACGATACACTTACGATGAAAAAGGAGGATTAGCCTATTAATTAAAAAATAATTACAATTAAATTCATACAAAGAACGAAACTATAGAATCAGTTTCCCTGCGCGGTCTTTCCAAGACGACACGACACTCAAAAAGTTCTTAAAATGCCGGCTACGCTTGATTGCTCTTGGAAAAATGTGTTGCAGTCTGTGACAACATAACAGTCTTTTATTAACTGTTAAGGGACCCCGAAACACTTTTAGAAACCTCAAATATTCCTCGAAGCGTTCATTTAAATCTGTGTAACAAATTCTTTAATTTGTCGTGACAGTTGTCGTGTTTCGTTCTATTGGCATCGGGTAATTGATCTCAATTTCTTCCCACTCGGTTTTATGTTAGGCTTCCTCGGGCTGATTTCAAAACGTTCGTGGTCATTAGAGCCGCTCTTTGATCGAGAAATAATCAGCGACTTCAATTTAATAGAAAGAAATTGAATGGAAATTAAAAGAGAGAAGCCATGAATGTTACACTTTGACCGGATATTGTACTGTAATTGATTCAGCCACATTTTATCTCGAATGACAAATTTAAATTAGAATATTAATTAGCTGATGTGATTGGTCTGCAAGTAATGAATGGATTGCCAGTATTCGAAAATCCCGAAAATTCACTGTAATAATAACCGTTTTTCTCTGAGTTAATATAACTAGCAGTTATTAACGAATTAACTATTATAGTGTATGATATAAGATGTCGGATTATTGTTATCCTTTTTATTTTTTCAAATTATATTTTGTAATAAAAAAACTCATAAATTTTCCTCGGAATATTTTAGTTTAAACCCAAACGTTCGGTTAATATTACTTTTTTATAACATAATTTTTGTTTCCTAAAAATACAGAAAAGAGAATGAAATGTTGTGGTTGTCCAAATTTTTTTAGAAATAATAATATAAAATAAGAAAATAATAATTATTATAACCTTTAAATGTGACTCGTATGTCCTGGTCACCCGCACCCTATCAGCAAGGTGGTTCATCCAAGACTGGAGGATTCATTTGGTCGTCCAACCAAAAGCTCTCTTCCTCCACCCTTGGCGATCTTCCGATTCAGTCATAATTTTTAAAATTCAAATATTTTTATTAAAAATAGGACTCAAAATCACTTATTTAACGTCAAATCTACCACCCATTCAAAATAGACTGCCCTAGACCTGAGAAGAACGGGCGCAAGAAACTCAACGGGCTCTTTTTAAATAAAAATATGGATTACAATGTGATATCGTACAATAAACATTTATAATTGAAGAGCCTCTCTTTTCGGATTTTGTCCATTCTCACTTTAACCTAGATCTTATTTCGAATCCAATCGTTGTGTTTTCGGTGTCACATGTCGAGTATTTGATTTCTTCTTTGCACGACATTTTCCAAATCTTTGTAACGGTAAGGTTCTGTAATCTGTATTATATTGAGCAGTGGCTTGACGAAAAATAAAAAATACCTATCTACTATGTATAAAGTAGAAATTGTTTTCATTTCATATCATTGAATCTTGTCGCGTTACGTATGGCTTTTGTATTCTCACATTAAATTAAAAAAATAAAACAATACACAACCAATGAATGTTATCTGTACAATCTGAACACGCGAATGTGAATAATACCTATTTAGCTCGTAGACCCCGTAGTTATACATAGTCTGTTATTTTTTAAATGATTTTCTTCACAACTGGAATTATATACATGTTTTTTTTTTCATTTTAATTTATATCTCTATGATACTGTGTATTTAAATAATATTCTATATAAGTAAGAAAGTAATAGCAAGCGTGGTGGCAGGAATGCACCTAGTTGCAAATTCAAATTGAAATATTTTTATTCAAAATAGTATTTGACATCACTTATTGAAAGTCAAAACCAACACCCAATCCAAAAAGAATGCCTCAGACCTGAGAAGAACGGGCGGAACAAACTCAGCGGATTTTTTTTTTATCAAAATATATGTTTACAAAGTAATATTGTACAATTAAACTTATTATTTAATAGCCTGAGGGCGGTCGCTCCATTCCCAATCTATGGAATCATTAAGAAAGTCATTTATGTAATAGTAGTGGTAAAGGTTTGCCACCACACAAACGTTTGTTAACAATTCTTTTAAATTTCGTAATACTTTTATTTTGAACATTTTCTGGGATCTTGATGTAAAAGCATATACATCCCCCAACAAAAGTCTTACTAACTCGACTTAGCCGAGTAGTAGGCATAACAAGTTTATGTTTGTTTCTCGTTCCACTTTGACTTCTTCTAGTGGAAACAACCAACAATACAATCTCTTTTATTAATGATTCTTTTAACCTGGTCCCGTTCTAGAATATCCCTGATTTATCTGAACTCGGAATGTACGCCAAAATCGACCTAACCCAACAATGAATAAAAGCCCGCTGAGTTTCTTGCGCCCGTTCTTCTCAGGTGTGAGGCAGTCTATTTTGAATGTGTGGTAGTTTTTGACGTTCAATAAGTGATTTTGAATTAAAATGTTTGAATTTGAATGATTCATTATACCAACCAAAGAGTTAAAGCGAAACAAATAACGCACACACAAATATCAATTAACTCGTAAATCACAATTGAACGGACCGCACATAATTATGTTAAATTTTACGCCGATACATAAAAATGTCGTAAAAATTTAATTGGATGCAAACATTATTTATTATCTTGATTTGGAGATGAATAAAACACGTGCTTACCAAAGAGTTTTCTATATATGAATATTTTCTGTTGGGGTAAGCCAAACCTACCTGACTACGTCACAGCCGTCTAGAAGACCCCTACGGAAACCGATGACGTGCCCCAAGAATACCATGGAAATATAAATAGAAATATATGTTTATTTATTTATCATAGGGAGTGACAATAACATAACATATTGTAACATATTGTACATCAGTTCGTAAAGGGGCTATAACATGGGTTGAAGAACTGATATTAAAGTCCCAGGCCATCTTTTAAATAATAGCAACTTATCCAATTTAATGATATAATATTTTACAATTTGAGGTGGCCTGCACAGAACCAGACATGAACCATGCATCATATCAATTACCATCATCTGAAAGTCCTGCTCGTATTGTCCCGTATTTTCATAAAAAAAAAGACAAGGCATGACAACGGGCCAGATTTATTACTTTAGTGTTCATGAGAAGCTACGTCTTACAATAATTGTTTAACTGTTACAGTCTATCCAGAACAATAAATTGTCTAATTAAATAAAACCCTAATTTAAACCTTTAGGGCTAACAAACCCATTGGTTTTACCACGTGTATAAATCCGCCACGAAACATCGGGAGTGACCTAAATCACACAAACCAAAACGGCCCATGCAGCGTTTTTTAGGATTTAATTTCGACTACATACATTTTTAGAACCATATTAAATGTATACTTAGATAGTGTGCAATAATATGCTAGCTTATAAATCAAATAAATCTGTAATTTAGTACATTTGAAGACGTAATATGCATCCGTAGCATTCATATCAATATCATCTAGATATTTCATAAGATGAAAATCCTTGTAGGGAACTATTCAGATGGAAAATTAAAAGGTGAAGCGAAATATCTAGAATATCATATGCTTCGTATCTGACTCTATTGAGTGCAGGAAATATTTGATTTGCGAACGTCGACAGACATGAGTTTGTAGTCAATGAACATGAAATCATTTTTGTTAAATAAAACTAATATTATAATATGGTATTGAATATTTGTTTATCTATGAAGGTACTTTTCTTACGGCCGTTCCAAATATTCAGTCTATCGCTTACTTGAGATGAAAATCGTAACTACCGTTTACTTTACTGTCCCAATAAACTTATCGACGGTAACTCACCTTATCCGTACACGCTGTCTGACAATGGAACGATGTATAGCTTACCAGCGATAGAAGTTTGTATGGAAATTGCAATTCACGCGTCCCAATATTAGGCGATAAGAATGACTTATCGGGTATATTGGGAGCGCTTCAGATTATTGATAGCTAATTACTGACAGTAGAAGGTAGTTATTTATCTCTATCTGTAGATAGTATATTGGGAACGGCCGTCACAATATAAGAAGTATATCGTAACAATTATACTCAACTCAATTTACACTTAAATAATATTTGAGTAGCCATACATTGGGTGCAGTATAATCGATTTTTTAAAACAATTTTTTATGAACGATGCGGGACTCGAACCCGCGTCCTCTACGGGATCATCTAGGGGATCTACTTTACAGTTGATACGGGGTTGAGTGGTTATTAGGTACTCGAACGATTGGCTAGGTGGAAGAGCACGCACACGGAACGCGGGAGTTCGCGGGTTCAAGTTACTCGTATCAATCATCGCCGCAATTTACTCGTATTAAATCCTACAATAATCTATATAAAATTGATGTAATGTACAAGCCAGTACCAATTTGGTTGTTCTTCTTTAAAAAGTCGTCATTTAAAATTATTTTTCAAAGTAAATATCACAGTAAACTGTTGCACTTGCCGCTAGAGGCGATATATGCGAATAATATATTAAAAATATATCCGTAACAATAGCGACGAATTTCGCAAGCAGTCATACCATGTTTCAACAGAGAGTGAAAAGAAGAATTAACGCAGTTGAGATGCGATCACTGCGTAGTATGTGTGGGGTAAAACTGACTGATAGAATTCCGAATGCGGTAATACGAGCGCGCTGTGGTTTGAAAGAGGATGTTGTGACAAGGACTGAAAAAGGAATGCTGAAATGGTTCGGACACGTGGAGCGAATGAGTGAAGAAAGAATGACGCATCAAATATATAGTGCAAGTGTGTGTGGGCAAGTCGGTCGCGGAAGACCTCGTAGAACATTCGTCGATCAAATTGGGGACGTTTTGAGAAAAGGAGAGGTCCGAAGCACCCGCAACCGGCGAGCATATATGAAAAGAGTAATGAATGTAGAGGAAGCGCGTGAGGTTTGTAAGGATAGAAGCAAATGGCATTCTATTGTCTCTGCCTACCCCGACGGGAACAAGGCCTGAGTGTTTATCTATGTATATAAGTGGAATACGAAAAGCATATTTGCCATTATATACTGTAAGGGGAAGAAAGGATCGCAATATAGTTCGACTTTTTGTTCTGGGCGGTGCCGCGCAAGAATGATTTTTTATTTAAAACATAATATGATTTGGAAAAAATTTAGTACTACAACCATCCGACATATCATATGACTTTAATATTTCGAACTGCTAGTTATAAAAATTAAGAAAAAATAATTTTGACAAAAATACAACCAACTTCAAGAACACTATTCCAAAACAATAGATATAATCTAATAAATTAATCTAATTTTAGTTACGATTATTGTAATTTTTGGAATCAGATGGATGCCATTATCAGATATGGACCAAATTACAATGAGAAGCACCAGCTTTCAATAAAAAAAAATATCAAAATCGGTTCACCCAGTCGAAAGATAACAAACATAAAAAAATACATACCGATGAATTAAGAACCTCCTCTTTTTTTTGAAGTCGGTTAAATAACGGTTATAACTAAAGTTAATTTTCGGTATTCAAAATCAATACAGGTCTTAAGAAAGATTCTCTGGAACGTCAGAGATATATTTACGAATTAGAATTTTTTTACTACGGATAAATTTTCCATGACACTAACAATTAGCCTACTCTATTAATTTAAACAATATTGGTGACATCTTTAGCTAACTACTAAAATAGCAATTATTTCGTTTGTTATCTTAACGCCGCTTGCATCCATGTTAATGAAGTCGAAATTAATCATATTAGCTCAATTAAATTAAATTTTAACATTAAATTTTTATTTATTTTATTAGAAGAAAACAAAAATAAATACAATACACAAATAAAATTTGAAAACAAAGTTTTATGAACGATGCGGGACTTGAACCCACGACCTCCGGCGTTCCGTGCCGGTACTCTAACCAACTGAGCCAACCGTTCGAGTGACGTATCGTTATAAAATCTTGTATGTTTTGTTCAACTCTCAGGTTATTCTTAAGTCACAGAAATGACATGAACTTAAAAAAAATCTCATTGAATCTATGCAAGAAACTCGTCGCCACTCTTTTAAATCAAGATTTACATTTTCATCGTTATACAAATCATTTCAAATACAACATAATACTTATGTAAAGTGATGCAACAAAACATACTCAAACGTCAAATAGTCTTACAATACAACCTGCCAACACGTTGAAACTATATAATTTATACATTTTTTAGAAATGGATATTCATAGTATTTTATGCCGGCGAAATACATGACGACTTATGGCCCAGTTCTCACAGTATACAAATTCTATCAACGCAGTTTAGATGTTATTTGGTGATGGTGATATCACCAACACGTGAGTCCTATAAACGTCTGTCGACACAAATAAAGTAGACAGCAGGAAACGATTAAATATGAACGTTATAATTAAGATAGTAAGATCACTTTCCCTTTGCCGGTAAATATTTAAGCGCAAGATAGGCAGAGAAACCAGTGTATCGGGTGAGACTTGTGGCGATTGTCCTGATTTCACTGTTAGCCATGTGCTTCTTACATTAAATACTTTTTAAATTTTAAACATAAACTCCTTTTGGCGCGTTTGGGAAATATTATCAGAGTGAATTTTTACGATGCGCGCAACTTCACGCAATTTTGACACCCTGACGTTAGCTGGTCAACTAGACCATTTGTATCATACTTCAGCTATTAAGCTTCTTGTCTCTCTTGTGTTCTACTCATGTCTACTGAATTACAACCAATGGACGAGAATTAAATAAATTTCCATATATAATTTTAATTTATATATAAGTATTTAAAAAAATGTAATTTCTCTCTAATTGTTTTAAAATCATTTAATGATATTTAATTACACGTTATTTAACTAATTTATGCGGTATTATAATATTTTCATTGGTTGTATTTAATACCTTCGTTATTACAATATTGTTGTTTCTATAACCGTAGCATAAAGGATGTTTTTTGTAACGCCAAAGAAAAATAACTTCTTGCGTACGTACCTACATAAAAACACACACACACTTTTTCTTTATAAGATTCTAGAACGTTCGCTGGACCAGTTTTTGAATTGATAACCGTTAGTCGAAAAGTCGCCAGCAATAATCTTTGTATGTTTGTTAAACTACCAAGTTGTGGGGCCACCTACAGGATCTACATCAACCCCAATAATTTCATCTCAAGTCAATTTCCTAATATGCAAGAGATTGAACTAGCATACCAAACATTATAGGCCTTTCATCATTCGGACATGTGAAGTCACAGTACTCCTAACAGCGGTTTGGCAACTGAAAAAAATTCGATCTCTTTTTCTTATTCTGTTTATTTTGTTTGCCTCCTCATATATGTATATACATATGTATATGTATGTATGTACGCCCGTAAGATTTTTACCAGTGGGAGGCTCCTTTGTCCTGTGCAATTTAAATAATTATTATAATTTTTCAATACGAACGGCAATTTCATACTCTAACTCCTTATTTTAAATAAGTTGGTACCCGATGGATGCCGGCTAGATTATGGCTACCACAGCGGCGCCTATTTCTGCCGTGAAGCTGTTAGGTTTATATAACTGTGTTTCGGTCTGAAGGGCGCCGTAGCTAGTGAAATTACTGGGCAAATGAGACTTAACATCTTATGTCTCAAGATGACGAGCGCAATTATAGTGCCACTGAGAATTTTTGGGTTTTTCAAGAATCCTGAGCGGCACTGCATTGTAATGGGTAGGGCGTATCAATTACCATCAGCTGAACGTCCTGCTCGTCTCGTCCCTTATTTACATTTAAAAAAAAGATGTTATACTTCTTTGGCGTAACAAAACAAAAAAACTGACAATATTATTATACCGAATAATTTTGTTTATTTAATTATCATTTAATTGTTTTATACAAAGAGAAAGTAATGTTTATTGTACAACTTATAGGTAGATGTTGTTTATTTAATTCTCGTTTATTGGTTGTTTCAATATGGAAATGGTTTGGTTGACCAGCTAACGTCAAGATGTCGACTTTGGGTGTAAAAAAATATTAACTGATAATTTTTCCCTAACGCGCCATAAGTAGTATAAATTTAAAAAAAAATGGGTAAGATAAATAGTTCTAAGTTATTCCAACGATACTATTTGCAGTAGGATATTTCAAATTTGGTTGCGTATGGTCGCTTAAATAATATCTGGTAGCAATCCGGGAAATTCTAAATTCAAATATTTTTATTCAAAATAGGATTTGATATCACTTATTGAAAGTAAAAAAAACTACCACCCATTCCAAAATGAATGCCTCAGGCCTGAGAAGAATGGGCGGAAAAAAACGCAGCGGACTTTCTTTTTCATCAAAAAAATATGTTTACAAAGTAATATTGTACAATTAAACTTATTATTTAATAGCTTGAGGGCGGTCGCTCCATTCCCAATCTGTGGCATCATTAAGAAAGTCATTTATATCTATATTTTAATTAAATACAATTGAAAAGTGGCCATTTGTGGCCTTCATCAATTCTAATTTACCAAATAATATTAGCATGTTATTTATATGAGTGTGACAGATAGGCGGTTTCTATGCTTAAATTCGTAAATTAAGAATGACATTAAATGAAAATTTAGGATAACTGAAGGATGACATAATTACTGGGTTGTATGGTTCTAAAAATAAGGACCCGTGTCACCTTACATAACAGTGAGGCACCAAAACAAGCCGGTAAACGTGTAAATACATAGCCCCACGTATACACTTACACTAATACAAGCCGATCGGCCGCCATTATGAAATTTGCCATCATGTGTGACAGATCAGTTTGCGTCGAAAAAAATATTTTAAAAATGCCGTCGTGCGTTGTGAAAAAGTGTTAAAACAATAATATAAAATTATTTGTGGATATATGCTTATTTGAGAGAGAAAAAATTATGTAACTGGTATACTCCGTAACTGCACACACACTAGCTTAAAGGTGCTTCACTTGCTAATATCACGGCGCGGAGTCCTTCTTTTTTTACTAGTTTATGGGTTCTAAATAACATTGGATCGAATAATGCAAGCCCATTTTAGTGAGTCTATTATTGGGTGATGTATATGTTTTTACAACATGATCCCAGAAAATGTACAAAACAAATTATTATTACGAAATTCAATAGAATTGTTATTATAAACCCTTGTCCACACACCATTTACCACTAAAGGTTACTATAGAATGAATGACTTTGTAAATAATACTACACTGGGAATGGAGTGGTCAAACCCAGGTTATTGAATGAATAAGTTTAATTAAAATTCAACTAAAAAAAAAAAAGATTGTCGCGCCCATTCTTAGCAAGTCTGAGGCAAATCTTTACAAATACCTAGTTATGCTAGCTATAGTAATGGTGAAAAATCCTATTCAAAAATGTTTGAATTTTGATAAATAAACTCACAAATCAATACCATCATAAAAATTCTCTAATGCCTACAATTAATTTAAATGATTATTTTGTTAGAAGATAACATTGAATAAAATTGAACAGTTAAGTGTACAGCGAAGTTATGAATTTGTAAAAAAGATACTGAGCTGTAAATAAATAAAAATACTTACCAAACAAAAAAACAATCCTTCTGTGCAGTACCATTTTCTGAAATTCCTTCGTAATTCGTCAACTTCACAATGTATTATGCCAATTATTTTTTAATTCATGCATAGCAATTAAATACGGCAATTCTCTCAACTAATCAGAAGATCGTGACCGTAGCGTCCATACAACGCTAAGCACGGCGTTTTACTGCGGCCAACTGGGCAACTGGCAAGTGGCAACTGAGATGCTCAATGCGTACGCGCAGATAGGCTGTCTTTGATTCGGTATTAAAATAACTGTTCGACCAGATTCATATATTACTGCCTGCATAACTTGAAAGCTGGTATTTGCAAGAAGGGAAGACAGTGTCCTTCGCATTATGGCTTAAAATTAGGTTTTGATTTTGACTTTTCCGCGTAGATTTTGCCTACATGTAAACTTGTCGTACAAGAAACAGTGCAGTATTATTATGCTAGAAATGTTATTAAGTAAAGAAAAGCTGTTAAACATTTAAAATTATAAATATATATTTTTAATTCCTTTGGAAAAAAGGAATTCGAGGAATTAACATTACCAACGTACATATTTGCCATGGAAATAAAAAAATAAGGTTCTTATTAATAGACCCATGTATTAATACGTGACACGAATTTTTTAAATATAGTTTAAAAGTTATACAGCAGGATACAGCTCTATCTGTAAAAGTCTGTAATCTGGAAGTCCAGAAAGCTAAAACGAATAACATTATAGCATCTATAATAATAATAATTATTATACTAAGCAATTTTAATCACTGACCAGTTATTGAAGTTATGGTTGACTTTAGTTTTTTTATATTTAACAACGTTTCAACTGTTATTTGGCTACCATTTTCGTCGGCAGGTTGTCTTAGACCTGGGCGTTTCTTCCACTCTGTCGCGAGCTAGCCTTCTCCATCATCCTTTTAGTAGACCGTTTTCACAGTTCTTGATTTTATGCCGCTTTTGTCTCATATCATTTCTTACATTCCACCCCATTATGTCTTTCGTAATTTTTTTTTGTTTGTTAACATAATGTCACCATTCCATTTCAATTTTCTTATTTTCTTTCCCTATTTATCAAGTCGTTTATCTATCGCGTTACGTGTATTATAAGTTCATAAATTTAATTAAGCATTTAAATAAAACACTTTTTAAGGGTTTGAAACGCGTGTAATTTAAACTGTTTTTTTTACATTAGGTTTGGCGTAAAGGTTACATTTTTATTATTAATTCATTTAGCCCGACGTTTCGTGACCTTTTCAGAGCACAAGGGGACTGCGGTTGACAGGAGTCGAGATAGTATTTGTTTTTGAGAAGTTTTGCGCCATTTGTTGCCTCTGAGGTGGTATTTGCTGAAGACAGTCGGTTTTTTTTAGTACGGGTCACCTGGTGTTAAGTGATCACCGCCGCCCACATTCTCTTGCAACACCAGAGAAAACACAAGAGCGTTGCCAGCTTTTAAGGAAGGTGTACGCGCTTTTTTTGAAGGTACCCATGTCGTAGCGTCCCGGAAACACCGCACAAGGAAGCTCATTTCACAGCTTTGTAGTACGTGGAAGAAAATTTGAAATCTGTGTTTTTAAAGTCTTTTACTTTCCACTCTTTGGTCATGAAAATGAGTACCGCTCGTGATATCAATTCAGTTTCAATAAACCCAAACAAGACTGGGATACGTCGTATCCAGTAAGGAGTTCCTGTGACCTACAAGATTTATTTTCAGATCACTGCGTTGGTACTATTTTCATTAGAATGCCTTTAATAATGATTACCATAACTAAAGTATCGTACCATAATAAATACCCATGAAAATTCTAATCAATGAAAAGTTTCCGGCGACAAAAAAAACAAAACACTATAATTTTTTTAAAAGTACCCTCAATTTCTCATATTTTCCATTTCATCAGATCTGTTTTCTACTCGTCCAAAAAGAATACAAACAAGCGACTTAATTCTAGAGTAAAAAACTTAAAAATAATTTGTCTCCATGAATTTCCCCTTTTTGAAGTCGGTTAATGACTAGAAAGCGGTCACCACTCCATCATGCATGGTAACTTGATAGATGCTGTTAATCTGTGAATTTAATTCATCAAAAGCAGTCATTTGTTGAATCTTTTATCAGATATTTTATATAGAAAGCCGTAAGCGTGGGTTTGTACCTAATGAGCACCAAATAACCGTACAGTTTAATGAACCACAATGATATTTATAAACACCCACACCACTTGATCATGAATTTAATTCTAATCACAAGTGGTTCCGTGCGTTCTTAGAAATTATTTATTCATTTATAAAAAAAGGCTTACCAACTATATGTACTATGACAACTTTAAATTTGAATTTCTTATATGGGTAATATCGCCCTATTACGCGGTAGAGTGGTTCCGCGTTATAATAGGCGTATTCCAATATAATAATAATAAATAATTACAATTTGTAACGAGTATTTCGAATTTGCCTAGTTTTACTATTTTGTTAAGGTTTTATTTAATAGACAAATTCAATAAAATAATTTAATTTTGTAATAACACAATTGATACACAGTCAAAGGTACGCGAAGCTAATTATGAACTGTACTAATAATTGTTAATTTCACAGTAGAAAAATATGAATGTGGGACATTCCCGCGTTATATGGACAAATGCCCGTGTAATACGGGAGCTCGATATCGAATCGGGGTTATATAAATATCGGGGGCTGTTTGTTATAGGGAGTATTACTGTATTTAATACTTTATATCCAACTTATAGGTATGCACAGCCTTGCTTTTATTTATTATTGGAAGTTCAGCAGTTTAGATAAATCGAAATTAAAAGGGTTCAAAAATATGTATTAAAATTTATATGTATCTATTACTGTTGAATTTACTATTATATATATATTTGAAACAAATTGGATGGTAGAATTTAAGCCATAATTATTTGTAGAAATCTGCCAGTACGGCAGATATGT
The DNA here is from genome assembly GCF_905404315.1 of Leptidea sinapis. NCBI lineage: Eukaryota > Metazoa > Arthropoda > Insecta > Lepidoptera > Pieridae > Leptidea > Leptidea sinapis. Next base: position 11,240,029 of record NC_066289.1, on the reverse strand, counting down.
AATAATACAACAATGATAAGGTGGGATATATAATCCAACCTTCAATATAAGTAAGGGCAGTTTAATTGCTTGTTTCTCATAATTTAAAGAAGAATTAAAGCTGTGAAGTTTTTCATATTGAAGAATATTAATAGGTTTTAACCTTATATAACTATTATTACTAGTGACATAACTAAACCGGGATATAATTTTTTTATTGATACAATTCAAATAATTAATCTAATAATCCATGTCCTGCAGTATCCTATCGGTCTTTGCAATTACAAGCAATGTCATATTTTGGTGGTGGGATGGTTTCTAGGCCGCTACTTCATGCCAGTTTTCTGTGCGAATGTTGCACTAATCCGGTCTAGCCTTCCGAAATCGGCAAATATATGCCTTAGCGCGCCACGGTATGCCTTAGATCGGCGCGATTTTCACGCGCGCGTAATGTCTGTCAATGCGTTCTATTTTACGTTTATTAATAGAATGCTTATAATTAGGCTGATATGAGAGAATGTATAAGGAAGCTATTGAAACAAGCTATAAGACCATGCAAAATAAATCTTCTTATAAACCAAATGATTTTGGTGTTCTGAAAAATCTAGTGACATATTGCACTTCCGAATTTTGGAAGGCTAGTCTGGCCAGTCCGTGGTGTTACCATAAGACGTAAATCTCCCACATCGGAAATAATAAAATTATAAAACGGACACAGATTTTTAAGCTTTCCCAATATTGTATACAAGCTGACCCGACAGACGCTGTTCTGTATATATAATATAATAATAATAGAAAAGAAAAATTATGTAATTATTCGGGAATAATGTAGTCTAAAGGCATCGGAAATGTGTAATCAAAGATGAATTTGTAGTAATAAAATTATAATAATTAATATCGTATTTGTGTAAACAGCTTGTACATTACCGCTTTGAAATTGCCAATTGTTTTAAAGTATTAAAATGGATATAGCTTGTTATTTTCCAAAAGTTTTTTGGTTTCTCAAAAGACAGCATTTTTGTTGAAAGCTCCGGACGTCCTACTTTTTTCCGACAGCTCCAACAAATATAATTTACGTGTACAAATATGTATACAAAAACTTAACAAATCACATACTCAAAACCTTTCTCGAGACACGCTATACATTAGTGGAAACAGCATGAAAATCGGTATAGTAGTGTTTGACAGACAGACAGACAGGCGCGGTGGAGGACTTTGTTTTATAATAATATGTAGTGATATAATATTAAAACATCTTGCTCACGGGTTACTTGTAAATATCTCGTTTAAAACATACATGTATATTACTTGTGCAAAAGCGTCTTACCAGTTTAATACATTTTATAAAATGATTTATTGGATAAATTTAAAAGTTATATTAAATTGCATCCGACGTCGATTTGTAATCTAAAAATACGCGGAAAATTTATCCATTATCACTTTTCCTAGGATTCATGTGCTGAATTTTATATTATTAGTAATATTCTCGGTAATATCAATGGCATGGCAACGCGCAATTTGCTTTTTCATCGTAATGACGGCGTGTATAAAACCTAAAAGTTGGATAAAAACAAACTGATTGGTTCGTAAATATATATTTTTTCATGACAATTAGGGACGAGACGAGCAAAACGTTCAGTTGATGGTTATTATTATTTTATTTGATTATTTATGACTTGCCCATTACAAAGCAATGCCGCTCAGGATTCTTGAAAAACCCAAAAACTCTGAGCGACAGTATAAGTGGGCTCGGCACCTCGAGAAATAAGATGTTAAGTCTCATTTGCCCAGTAATTTCACTAGCTACGGCGCCCTTCAGACTGAAACACAATAATGCTTACACATTACTGTTTCACGGCAGAAATAGGAGCCGTTGTGGTACCCAGATCTAGCTAGCATCCTCTGCAAAGGTGCTTCCCCAAATTTTTTATTCATAATAATAATATTGTTATCATGCTTTGAATTTCATTTTAAAATGAATATACCCTCAATTTAACCGTCCAGTATAAAATCTATCTACCGTCTAAATTCAAGATTACGAAACAATGTTTCACTTAAAATAGCAAAATTTAAGCAAACATTTTCCAATGTATCTAAGGAACCCTAATAACGGCACATCATTGTACGTACGCGACACGTGTTTGTGCCGCTATTTTGTATTATTGAATTACATGTACAAAGGTAATCCAAAATCAATGAGATATATTTTATTGCAATATATTCCATCAACTTATCATTTCATTATTCATCTCAATACATATGAATTGAATATTTGGCGAATAATATTTATTAAGTGTAGTAGAATTCTATGAGCGGGATGATGCGGGACTCGAAGCCGCGACCTCTCGCATTCCGTGCGAGCTCTCTTTCCAACTGAGCCAACTTTTTTTTGTTGTTTATAAAATTTTGTTTTCAGTTTTATTTGTGTAATTAATCCCAGAAGTGAGGGTTATCACTTTAAAAATCATTAAAAATTGTTCAGTATGAAATTCTCGTTTAGTACTGAAAAATTCAAACAATTATTGTTTTCTAAGGTTAATAATATTTATTTAATCGAGGTGTTTACCCTCGTTACCCATATCTATATTTTTCTGCCATTTCACGGAAAGGTCAAGAAGGTTTCACTTTAAACCATACTAGCCCGAACTCCAAAACGGCAATATCATACTTAAAATTTCTTTCATTTATGTCACGATCAGTAACTTGACCTATTTTTAACCGACTTCAAAAAGGAGGAGGTTATATATTCGATCGGTATTTTTTTTATGTATGTACACCGATTACTCTGAGATTTATATACGATTTACGTAATTCTTCTTTTGCTTGATGCGAAATAGATGCTATTTGGTCCTATAAAAAATTTACATAGTTTGGCCCAGTAGTTTTCATTTTATGAACATTTATATGAAAATTTTCGTCTACCTGGATGACATAATTGTTTTCTGTGTACGGCTTTTTTTGGAGTTTTCAGTCAGGTTGATTATATATTATTATTAACTGACATTAAAACGTAAAAAATAAAAAATAAACTACGTTTAATAAAACCGACTTCATAAACTGAAAAGTATCAAATAACTAAAAAATTTATTTAATACATTTCTTATGCAAACCTTTACCTTTAATATTAATAAAATACTTTTATTTGTATGTGCTACATATTGATAGCTTTGAAGTCGGTGCATTAAATTAAATTTTTAGTTATTTGATACTTTTCAGTTTTTGAAGTCGTTTTTTTTAAACGTAGTTTATTTTTTATCAGATAATATGTCGACACTTATGTAGACATATCATAAAACTTGATAACTTAAAAAAAGATAATAAATAAAATCACCAACGTTTTATTTAATTAAATAATTTATTCATACAACGACATGTAAAAACTTCAATGTCCGACATAACAATAGAAAATCATTTAAACCTAAATACGTTCACTTTCTTTATTTTAAGTGTTCTTTGTATGCGCAGGATACCAATAATTTTGACATAGATTATTGCAATAACTTTTACATTTAATTTAAATCGCGTTCCATTTCTCAGTACTGGTGACTTTATTAAATACTCTATGTTCAAAGCACACAATGTATAGAAAACATTGCGTAGTCAACACAATAAGTGGTGGCGTACAGGCGTCAGTGAAAGTGTCAACATGTTGTTTTTTGACAACACATTGAGATTTGAAGTTAAACATTTTTGCACTGCTTGCCCTGTATCCATTTCACGGACTATTTCCATACCTTCAAGATGTCCTACTAACCAAGCACACTATTGCTTTAAGGACCAATAAGAAAACAATACCTTCAAAATTTGTCTTATCAGTATACTAAATATATATAAACACAGATCAGTATTTTAATCAGAAGTACTTTTGATTTTATTTTGTGCCTAAAATTAAATCGTATCAATAAAGAATATTAAACATTATCTATGTTTAACCGACTTCAAAAAGAAGGAGGTTTTAATTCAATCGGTATTTTTTATGCATGTACACCGATTACGCTGAGATTTATGAACCGATTTACGAAATTCTTCTTCTTGGCTTCAAAACTATCAATAGGTAGCAAATACAGATAAAAGTATTTTATTAAATTTGAGGTATAAGGTTTGCATAAGAGGTTTATTAAATTAAATCTTTATTAAGTTAATTTATAGTTTATATTTATAGTTTTTATTTATACTTTTTAGTTTTTGTATACGGTTTTTTAAACGTAGTTTTATTGATAATGTGATGATTAAACTAGCTGACCCAGCAAACGTTGTATTGCCGATATTAAAATCGCGATACAAAAGTAACTGTTGATCGTAGATGGGAGAAAATTTGAAGTTGTATGTATTTTTTAATGCTGACTCATAATCAAACAAATTTAATTCATGAGAATTCGTCAAGCCGTTTCGGAGGAGCTTAACACCATGTGACACGAGAATTTTATATATTAGAGATTATTAATTTTGACTCACAATCCTATATGACGCCCATGACGTAATACACTAGTAGTCTCCATCGGTGTCTTCATCATTTAGGTCAAAAAACTACACTTATGAATGTCTAAGTTACACCATTATTACACCTTTTACCATTTATCACCACTTCAGAAAAGGTGAAATTTAATTAGTATGTAGCTCTATCTGTTCTGTATCTATCTGTGTATAGATGTATCTGATTGTCACTAATAAAATTTGAAAAACAAAATTTTATGAACGATGCGGGATTCGAACCCACGACCTCCGGCGTTCCGTGCCGGTGCTCTAACCAACTGAGCTAACCGTTCGAGTACCGCCTCGTTATAAAATTCTGTTTGCTTTGTTCAACTCTCAGGTTGTGGTTCATCTACAGGATCTACTTTACGGTTGATAACCCGCTGAACCCCAATATTTGCATATTAGGAAATTGACTTGAGATGTCGCTCATGTAAATCTAAGCAATATGTTATGTTTTTAAAGTGATAACCCTCACTTCTAGGATTAGTCTTCTGATTGTCACTTTTTTCAATCAATATTGAAGTGTAAACAAAATATTTAAAAAAAAAGAGTATTTAATCGAAGAATTGAGGAAATCAACGATATTTCCTATTGACAACGGACAGCCTTGACAGTCACTCTTAATTAGATATATAGAGTTGACATGACTCAATACATTTACTTCGATATTATAAAGTTTACCATTACCATGTAGTTGGTATTGGTAGAAGGTATCCATTAATTTAATAGTATTGTTCACTATTCATGTATACAGATCAAACTATACAAACTCACAATCGTCTTTTAAAAGGTAGTCAAAAATATCCGAGATAACAAAGCGCTTTTGTATCAAAAATATTTAAGTAATTTGAATTACTGAATCTACTATACGTTCGGAAAAAGTAGAGTTCGTGAGAAGAACGTAAGTACAAGAAACTCAACGGCCACTCTTTTCAATCCAGTAGAGTATTTTACAGTGGCTGTAATATACATAATTAATTAGTTTGTAAGTTGTATCCATTATATGAAACGTGTTCAGCGTTAAAATCGTTTTAAAAATCAAGTATCTATACTTGTAATAAATGTGTAGAGATCAAATTTCTCTACAAAGAAAAAAATTATCAAATCGAGTTCCCGTGGGATAACTAATTAGTAAAGTATCTTATATTGCTTAGTAAACAATAACTTATGCACATAATTTAATAGAATTTGGCATTTTGATAATTATATTGCCGGTGAACATCTTGGATACCTTTCATCCTGGAAATTAACGAGTGGGTAAAATAAAGTACTATAGTTTCTTATATACCTTAATACACAACAACTTATGCACCTAATTTAGTAAATTTTGTCAAGTTGATACCTTATATTGCCGGTAAAGCAATGCGTAAGTATTATAAAATTTAAAAATCCCATTAAAGCCACGGGTTCCCGCGAGAAAGTAAAAGATTACAAATATATAGCCCGACATAGCGTCATTCATATTAAATCAATTGTGTGTGACGGACTTTTTCATAGTTATAATTGTAAAATACGTCAGAGAAAAAACCGTCGAACCCTAAAAATAATTTATATGGCAAAACAACGTCTGCCGGGTCAGCTAGTTTCATATAAAGTAATAAAGAATAAACTGTATAAATATTAATTACCCTATATTGGAGGCATTCATTGAAAAAAACACTGTCGCATATTAAAATATAGGAAAAAATTATGGGTAATTAATTTTTCGAACTCCTATAAAGCTATTAGTTAAATATTGCTTCAAAAGAATATTTCTGTGACTCATCATTCAATTGACATGAATTGCTATTTCCAATTAACTTCACTACCAATTCACATTTTATGGTCTTCAATACATATTAACTCTTGATTAAATTTCCTTTATCTACATAAAAAATGGTTTTAAATTATTCTGTTTTACTTTATGCTATAAGTTATTTGCATAAAATATCTTGTGAAGTACAAAGTAGATTTGCTCTATATATTCGTCTCAATATGGACTTCTATAAACGTTGTATTACTATCATTAAAAAAAGATACGATTACAACGTACTGATGTAACCTGATGTTTTTTTTTACCACCACCCTAACTCTCAACATCGTTTGATGTTGGACATTCAATGGAACTTGGGCAGCCCTATAGGTACAAGTTCCCGCTTTTTTAAGCACATTTCAAAAAAGAAGGTGGTTCTCAATTCGTCGGTATGTTTTTTTTTATTTTTATGTTTGTTATCTCAGAACTTTCTACTGGGTGAACCGATTTTGATAATTCTTTTTTTATTTGAATTCTGGTGCTAGTGGACAATGACATCCACGAGAATTGAAAAAGTGTAGAATTGGCTATAAGTATGTGCGCGACGAATTTACGAATAACTCAATATCTCACGAACCGATTTCGATGTTTACACTTTATTATACTTCAAAGGCAGTTTGGTGAGAGTTTGGTTAGGTTCTGACTATGGGTTCCATGACAAAGTAACGAGACTCGGCCGAATCTTTTATGCTCTCTCAATCTAATTAATTAATCTAATTCTAGTTACGATTATTGTTATTTTTGAAGTCGGTGTCAGCCAAGGTAGGTTTGTAACGTACATAGTTATAGGTGAGATGTGCTTGAGTCGCACGCGCGACATGGGGAGGCGAGAGCAGGGCCACGGGGAAAGGACACCGATTTCAAAAATAACAATAATCGTAACTAGAATTAGATTAATTAATTAGATTGCATAAAAGTCACAATTATTTTTATACTTTTAAGTGCATATTATATCTATTGGTTTGGTAAGCTAAGTGTATTTGAAGTCGGTTGTTTTTTTGTAAAAAAAATTTTTATCATCGTATCGCGCTGTGGTAAGTAAGTACCTTATAAAAAAACAATTGATTATTTTTAATATCTATACATAAATAGGCGAAGTAAATTTTAAGCGTAGGGATTGCGCATACGCAAGTTTATAATATGTAATATCTCCACAGATTGATACAGGGATTAACGTCAGCGCGGCACAAGTGTTTTTAGAATTTAGTTTATTTTTTAGGTATTAACATATAAATTATCAGTTATAGTGTGATACTTAATTTTTTTTAATATACTTTTAAAAGTTTTACCCATAGATTTCTTTTTATACAATGTTGTTCTACATTAACCCTGGGATACGCAAGAATATCGTCAACATTTACTGCATGCACATCGGATGGTCATTTATGTTTGTTACCTAGTAATAATGGTAGTATTTACCTATCCTAGCCTGACAATAAATTTATTTTTTAAAGTAAGGCTTGTATTATATTTATCCAAATGCTTGCAGTGCTCTATTTTTTCATCGATCTAAGCCCAGGCCGCGATTTTTGCTGTGATATTAGTCTATGATTGTATAATGAAGGGTTATTTGTTTGCACAATTTTAATTTTCTTTCATTTTGTACTCAACATAGTGTTGCCTATTGTGGAGCGAAATTGTCCTCCCTCTGGTTTGTAAGTTCAATTTTAAGTTTTCTTTCATCTTTTATCCCACATGGAGTTATCAAATGTCTCATACGTACTAAAAAAACTCATGTTCGATTTTGTGTAGCACAATTGTCCACCCCGCTACAAAATGCTCCCACTACCAGTCTCTGTTGTGTACATTCAGATATACGGGCGCGCAATGTAGGGCGATTAAAATTTGGCGCCACAATTTAGTTAACACAAATATATTATGGTGTGTGGTCCGCCTGACATGACAATAATATGACTTTTAGATTTTATAATTAACCTGAGCTTACCTGTGGAACTCACGTCAAAATTAATCCAGCCTTGTAGACGTAAGCCATAAAAGATATACAATAAGTTTAAAAAATTGTTTTCTACTACTGTTCCGTAAATATTCATACACATTTAGTGAACAGATGTTTCTTGGCATTCATCATCATATCATCATCAGCTGGAAAACGTCCACTGCTGGACAAAGGCCTCCCCCAAAGATTTCCACGACGATCGGTCTGCGCTGCCCTCATCCAACGTAATCCGGTGATCTTGACCATATCGTCGGTCCATCTTGTGGGGGGCCTACCAACACTGCGTCTGCGTACGTGGTCGCCATTCGAGGACTTTACTGCCCCATCGGCCATCTATCAACTATGTGTCCTGCCTACTGCCACTTCAGTTTCGCAAAAATTTGGACTATGTCGGATACTTTGGGTCTCCTACGGATCTTCTCATTTCTTGGCTTAACTTACACAATAATATTAATTAGATCAATAAACTTATGGGAATAAAAAAATGGCACAATATAAAATAATTTCATGTCGTTATATTTAAATTAAATTTTATGAAGGATTATCGTCTTGGGCACCACTGGTACTTTTCCAAATATTTTTGAAGACTACGTTAATAATTCGCCTCCACACTTCTTTGATTGAGGAGTCTGTATATGTTTCTTCTGTATCAACATACACATTCTCATATAGTTGCATAACGAATTCTAACGCATAGGGCACTCCATATATCTGAAATCAAGAAAACAAATCTAGAAGTGCAGGTATTTTATTTCGTTGATTGAGAATTCGCTTCAAACGTCTTTTGTAACAATAATGGAGGGTAAAATAGGATAGAGGCGTATGAATTGGAAACGTGGCCACTAGCCGATAAAAGAAGTATATTTCAATATTTATTCAATGTTCTCGAACAAAATACCTTTAAGTTTTAAGATGTAATACGTTTTAATTATGGTAAACGAAATATAACTTTTGAAAGTGTTGAACTGTATAATAAGCTTCCTAAAAATATTGAAGAGTGCAACAGAATGCACATCTTTAAAAAACTCCTAAGAGCCCATTTTAGCAATAAAACTGAAACATAAATAGAAATATCTTGAAATTAATTGTCAACCCATTGAATAGAAATAATATTTTCTGTTGTCATATCTAGTAACTCGTTGTCGATGAATCTACGTAATCTTGTGTAGCGAGTTGTGACTCAACCGTGGCTCGCGTCGACTGTTGACGTCGACCGGCCCGGGTCGGTATGATTTTGATGCGATGATGTTTTAAAACTACCCACTAGTATTATAATTTTTATAAAATATTTGTATTATAATTTTTATTTAATATTTGTATTAGAAATTAGAAATGTATATAAGCTATACTTACCTAATTAGCCTATTTTAATTACTTTATATTTACTGTACGCTTTAAGATGCAATTTTGTTACCCACTTTTTATAAAATAGCTTGTAAGTTCCATTTAAGTGGAAATTCCTTTATGGAACAATAAATGTCTTAAACCATAAAGCAACTATAACACAGTTCAGATCTCCATTTTTTCCGGTTTAATTTGTATAAATCAGACTAATAACTCTACTCAACTTAGACTAATATAAAAATAAATAAAAAAATGCAAGTTGATTTTTAACAACTGCGGATTTAATTAAATTATTTCTTCATCGAACTGTACGCTATCAAATCCACTACCATTTCACTATCTATATGAGTGAGTGAATACCCCAAGTACATTCAAAAATACCAGTTATCCTCGTTATAGTTTGGTTACGTGGAAGAATGTTCCTTGAAAACCGCAATGTGGAGGAACAGCACACGTCAAAATGGTTAGTATCAAATTTAATTTTATGGTTAATGGTTAACTCACATGATATGTGTGTAAAATTTAATAAAATAAAAGAGGAGACAGTGTTAAGTAGATTTAAATTCAAATTATTGACACTATTAATAAATATTGTTTTTACTCAATAAACGAATATTATCAAACGAAGTGGTAACTGACACCAAAACTATTTTTAATATTATAATTTTTTCTGATTATTACTACTACATTATCTCTTAACATTTAATTCATTATTATTATTGTATATTGTAGGGTCTTTTAGATATAGCTTAACGTTGGTCAAATTAAATGTAGTAGTAATTATTTATTGATTGTGCTAGGACATAATATTATAAAACGAAACCACTGAAATATTTGCATGTCTGTCAAGACGAAACATGTGCCTACTCCTAAATTTGTAACAACTTTACTTGTGAATGTTTCCGGCAAATAAAAAACTTTGACTTTGACTAAATGTCTCAATCAAAAACTATGAAAGCCAAAAAAAAGAACCGACACATACCGTAGAAGCATAGTCCACGCTTGTACCGAATACCTTTCCATACCAACCGGATAAACTGTCCATAGTAAAAGGGAAGGTTGTAAAACTGGCATTCCTTAAAGCCTCTTCTACTTCACCTTTCATATCTATGTATTTATCGTCATCCGCCTGAACGTCCGTGTAGCCTTTTGGATAGAGAACTGCCTCTCCCTAATTGGAACAATTAGAGTTTGCCAATATTTTCATTAATAAAGAATTAAGAAGATGCTAAATACAAATCTTCTTCTACAAGTTTTGTGCCATGTGGCACTTTATTTCAAATGTATTTTCAAAATTTATTATTGTCATCAGTAAAATATTTATTAAATAGAATTCTCAATGCTATTTTGTAGGCTTCTTGATCGCTTCTATTTTTTGATAAACTGTTAAAAATACTAAAATTAATTCATAAAAAAGGGGATCTCTTTACTTAAGGATTTCTTGATCAATGAGACCAAACTGGAAGTTTTCCTTTAGATTTTTTTTTAATGTTTCATGAATTGTTTTATACCGGATATATATATATTATTTCTCACACGGAGCAATCCGAAGAGCTGTTTGACCTGATTACTGCTGCGGAAATCTACTTTCGTACGACACGTCACAAGCTTGGATTTTATCCTCACCATCTGCATTGAATAAAAACTTGCAACGTACAGCCAAACTACGGATTGGGTGTCCTAGTATGGAATTTCCAGGACAATAAAGATATGGGTACCATCAATAAACGTGTGATATACACGCTAAAAGCTGTGATATCTCCGCTGTTGCAGGAGAATTTAGACGGCGGTGATCATTTTACATCAGGTGACCCATACTTTCATTTATTATCTACTCATTACTCAAACCGAGAAACTCTTGCTTTTTGCAAAGCAATAAGTACCAATACTAACTTTTTTGACATACCTTGAATGTGTCGAAGTTGTAGGTACCATAGTGAACATTTATATAAGCGATAATTTTGTCACTATATTTATGAAAAACATCACGAATGGCTTTAGACTCGGCTTCCGTGAAAGGTGCTGGTCCTGGGTAGTGCTGACTACATGACGATAAGTCCTGACTGCTATTCCAGACTACATCAAAGTTCCTGTCCACGTTCACACCCGGGCAAGCTAACTGCGGTGACATGTTTTTATTCCAAAAATCCTGCGGTAAAGCATTAACATGCAAGAATTATTGTGTTTCCGAAAGAATTATTGGTAATAAGATTTAACATCTTATGTCTCAAAGTGACGAGCGCAATTGTTTGCCACTCAGAATTTTGTGTTCAATCAAGAATCTTAAGTTGCACTGTACTGGCAAACCGTATCATCTGTCATCAGGTCAGGTGATATAATATCTTGTTTATCTCGTCAGTTTTTCTCATAAGAAACTTAGATGAAGCCATTAGAAAATAATCTAAGATTGTGTCTTTCTCAAGCGATCTCAATAATACATAATTTCGAAATTCAAATCGATAAACCTATTTCGACAGCCTTGCAAATCAAAAGCACAGGTCATATGATTAAAAAAAACTGTAATTTTAATTCTGATCCGGTTTTGGTAATACTGGTGTTTCCCAGAAATGTATGTGTTTCTCTAAAGTATTATTAGAATGATAATCTTGCTTGAATATTTCTACATTCTTATTGCTTTCAAAAATTTCATAAGCTTACCAAAACAATCCCTTAAATTTATTGCAGGAAATATTATTACAACATTTTCCTTTTCTTGTTTTGTCTATGGATATTTTATTTCTACTACCTATTAAATTGTCGGTCCTTCTGGAAAAGCACCTAAATAATTTTATTTGTGTATTAATCCTAGAAGTGAGGGGATATCACTTTAGACACATAACATATAGTTTAGATTTACAAGAGTGACATCTCAAGTCAATTTCCTAATATGCAAATATTGGGATTGAGCAGGTTATTAACTGAAAGGTAGATCCTGTAGATGAAGCCACAACCCGGCACGGAACACGGGAGGTCGTGGGTTCGAGTCCCGCATCGTTCTTAAAATTTTGTTTTTCAAATTTTATTTGTGTACCTAAATAGGGCCAATAAGGGTTTTAAGAAGAAACTACCATTTTCGATAACTATTACTCTTGTTGCTTTTTACTGCTCTGACATCGGGTTCCATACCACAGACTCTGGCTATGAAAAGAGAATCACATATTTGTTCAATCAAAACATCTTCAGGAGTCTTGCAATGTGCAACTTTGTGAACTGTAGACGCAGTACTTCTACATAAATTTAACTTGAGGTATGACGATGATAGTTCACCGAGCAACATTTTGTCAAACCAGTGCTTTACAAACTGTTGCTTTTTCTGCTTTCTGATATTCTTCTATAGTAATTTTGGTTTGTGTAAAGTGCGTCATTATATATGTATGATTTGAAAAATTCACAATAACGTTCTATAGATCGATTATTGGAATTCCAAACCAGGCAATGGACTAAAATATAATAATCCATACTATAATAATCCGATGGTCAAGATCACTCGGATAGGTTGGATGAAGGGCAGCGCAGCACCGATCGTCGGGAGATCTTTTAGATCTTCCGGCTGATATGATAATGATAATCCCCAGTCTCCTTCTTAGCAACAATCTACGAGGGTCATATCAACAAAAAACATCTAAGAAGAATTTACTTAGACAATAAAAAAAATAACTTGCACTCCTCCCACTACGTAGCGCGTATTTAAACTCATAACTGTGGAGATTTCGGCTCCAGCGCTGTTAGCGCAACGGAACCTTCATGACTTAGTGTCAATATAAATAAGATTTTTTTTTCTGATTGGAATATAGTTTCGGCCTATTCACATCAACACGAAGGCTCTTTCATACATGTAAAGGTCATGTTAATTAAATTATTACTGTAAAGGATAGATACCTCTTCAGCCGCACTAATCCCATCTGGATTTGCCATTGGTATGAAAAATATGTCAAACTTATCCAAATATTCCAGGTAATAGCCCAATAACCTTATTATGTTTGATATCCATAAAAGTGATTGTCCTTTTTGGAAACCCATAACCATTAAGCCATGGACGATAAAAATAATTTTCTTTTTGGGCGGATCATCGGCGTATTTATCATCTTCGGCTCTAAAATGTCGCTCTGTGTCGATTGTTTTTGTTATTTTCATCAGGACTATGTCATTGTATTCCACCGTACGTCCAATTACATCCAAGGTCGTATTTGCGTCAGGAAACTTTTTTGCTATAAGCCTTAGCTGCTTCTTGATCTGAAAGCAATATAATTCCTGAAGTATAAATTCCGTTAAAGTTGTTTTGTTTGTTACTAGCGACTGCAAATTTAATAGGCACGTAAACGCAATTTACGCTGCTATCTGACTTTTGAATCATATATCTATACTAATATTATAAAGAGGAAAAGTTTGTGACTTTGTAAGGAGTACTCTCTGGATCTGCTGAACCGATTTTGAGGTAGTCGGATTTGCAAACTAAGTCGGAGAAAAAATGATGCAACGAAAACATTTCTTACGAAAGCTGTTAGTTTAATTTAACAGAGTTTATTTTTATAACTAATTCTAAAATACAGACTCTAGAATAGTCCTAGTGGGGATGTTCATTCTTCGTGAAAAGATATTTTGTTTCCTAACAGCCTTTTTACTTGTAACAGCACGCGGCCACGACTATATTTATGTTCTTCAACAGAACCACACACCCTGTGTTACTATATCTATCGGTATCGATATACGACCACAGCTTTCAAATATATGTAAAATGCTTATAAATTCTCATACTTTCTAACGTAATAAATGCGTTACAAATTTAATGACCTTAGAAGTGTTTAAAACGTAACTATATTTATGGCCAGAATAGTTAATTACAGAATCAATACAATGACGTCGTTACACAAAATTTTCAATTTCATGTGTACTTTTCGATACATTATTTATCAATATAATATACATACTTGTTCTATAATCTAATATTTTGTGCTAGTTTCTTACATTAATTCTGTAAAAAAAGGTCAATAAAAAAGATATTACAACTCACGGCATATGGGCTAAGATCTGTCATCCCTTCCACATCTGATACGGATTTATCTCTCCCTTGCTTATGGCGTGACCTGAAAATGTGAGATATATAGGGAGATTTTTCTCTTCTTTGGATTAATTATACTTTGATAATTAAACTGTCATTAGACGGTAGCGACTATAATCAATTCGATTTGATTTCGTAAGGACTTTAGGGTTTGGCAGGCTTCGCCCAAACTAACACTCATATTGAGGAGAATTTCTTTTGGTTTTAGACTTTTCACGGCATAAGAGGATTGAAATGGGGTCCTTTAATGCGTAAACGTAGCATATCTTTGGGAAAACTAATTTTTCAACCACTTGAGATACGCTAGCTCACTGTAACAGATATACCTAATAAGATTCATATTAAGAATCAATCTATTGTGATCTATTGTAATAGCCACTGTTAGCTGAGGTCGCAGTGAAACTTTTAACATTTAAGGCTTTGGCCGTTTATGTGCAAAATTGTTGTAAATTGTTGTAAATGACTTTCTTAATGATACCACAGATTGGGAATAGAGCCGTCAAGCTATTTGAAGTTTAAATGTTACTGTACGATACTACATGTTTTATTGTAATTACGAAAGTAAAAAAAAGAAGCTCACTTAGTTTCTTGCGCCCGTTCTTCTCGGGTTCTAGGCATAAATTGTAGCTCATACATTGTGACCGTAAAAAATAATAACATAGTTTAACGACAGCTTATTTCCTAACTTTTTCTAAGATATTAAGTCCTCACAGTACTATCCTAAGAAGATATTATAAGGTTAATATTTGTATAAGTAATACAACAATTTTTAAGTTATATAATACTTACTTTGGATCATAATATTTATGGTTTGTCATTTTTGTGACACGTGGCGGGCTTAAAATAAAAAAATATGTACTTAATTAAAACTTATACATGTTAAAAAGTTATTATGTTTGTAATTGTAAGTGTTCAAGCATGATTTTATATAACATTATGTTTTTTTTTCATTTTTATGACAATAAGGGACAAGACGCGTAGGACGTTCAGCTGATGGTAATTGATACGCCCTGCCCATTACAATGCAGTGCCTTGAAAACCCTAAGTGTCACTACAATTGCGCTCGTCACCTTGAGACAGATGTTAAGTCTCATTTGCCCAGTAATTTCACTAGCTGCAGCGCCCGTCAGACTGAAACACAGTAATGCTTACACATTACTGCTCCACGGCAGAAGAAGCGGCCGTTGTGATACCCATAATCTATCTCTGTGCAGAGGAGCCTTCCACTGGTCTATGTTAGAAAAAGTATACTATATAGTCTTATTTAGTATTTTTAAACTAAAAAAACGTGTGCGTGACGGAAGTGAAAACTTTCTCAAGGTGAGATTAAAATAACACGAAATACAATTGTTATGTTCTATTTTATAAAGTAATAAACATTTACAGTATATATAATATATATTTATAATAATTGTTTCTATAAATATATTATTTCACTTCAAAATAAATTAATCAATCTGCCGTTAGACTCGACTGCAATTGATTGATATCAATTTACCCAGATACTATATTTTATAAACGATAACGAAACTTTAAATACTTACTTAGGATGTGCCCTAAAATGTTGATTGATTTTCACGATTTTCTTATTTTCATTGAATGACGAATTAACTGAAGATCGAAAGCTTCCGATGGTTTTATTGCTAAAAAAATATAAATAATTAATATCCCTTTCGTATCACTGATACAAAATATACTTAACTGTCTGTAGGTATCCATAAATGATATAAATATATATATATATAATGAAAATGGTCTTTGTTTGAGGCTTTTTCACGCCTAAACCACTGAACATATCGACATGAAACTACCACCATTCGATGCGAAATTTATCCTAGATACGTATTTATAGCAAGATGAATAAAATTTAATTTATTTCCTTTTAAAATTCGCCTAGTGAAGCGGGCGGGAACGGCTAGGGCACTTAGCTAGAAAGACAGATGGCCATTGGGGCAGTAAAGTCCTCGAATGGCGACCACGTACCGGAAGACGCAGTGTTGGTAGGCTCCCCACAAGATGGACCTACGATCTGGTCACGATCGCTAGAATACGTTGGATGAGGGCAGTGCAAAATGGAGGCCTTTGTCCAGTAGTAGACGTCTTTCAGCTGAAGTGATTATGATAACCAAGCTTGTCTCCAAGAGAGCTAAGTAGAGACATTTGGTTCGATCATTTCATTATTTCTTACCTTCTCCTTGATTTTTGAGCAAACTCCCTTCCAGTATGTACCATTGATAAAATTAATTCATTGTCCAGTTTGGCGATAATTATTTTAAAATCATTAAATACAGTTAGGTTTATATTTGCACGAAAGAGATTGTATGACAATTGGTGGATAATGGAAATGTATGTTCAAGCTAATTTCGACCTACTTGTTATTTATGACTGTAGGAAAATGATTTTAGGGTGAGTCACAATTCAAATGTGCTATGCTGCTCAGAATTTTGGTTATTTCATGGTGGTTGATGTTACCGTTAATCGAATGGAACTTCACTTTGGATATTAAAAATCGTTTACATATACATACATAAAGTTTCTTTCTTACGTTTTTTGCAGGTTAACGCTAATCTTGCCATTGTCATTCGTCTTTCTAAAGCTGCTTCGTGGGTCTACCCTAAAGAAGACACATATTTTGGATAATTATTTTAGTAACATATAGTGGAGGTTACATATCTATATATATATATTAAAGAAAGTCGTGTTAGTTACACTATTTATAACTCAAAAACGGCTTTACCGATATGGCTGAAAATTGGTAAGGATGTAGCTTAGAGCCCCGAGACGGACATATGATATAATAAGTCATAAAATATCAAAAAAATACGAAAAAATATTAATATTAAAAAAATTATTTTCTGATACATTTTGTATGGATTGACATTTTGATGACATCTTGAGAATAGAAAGAATTCAATAAAGTTTTTTGTTAGTTTCACGCTACATGAGTTATAAAATACAACTGACAGTGCACGTCATGTTATTCAAGTTGACCGGTTGGTGTGTTTGTTTCGAGGTTCTATTAGCTTATTGTGCCGATATCATTATCATTAACAATGTCACGACCAAGACGATCAAATTATTCCCGACAAAGACGTAATGCAACTAGGATTCGAAATATTGCGAATGACAGGACTGAAGAAGAACAAGAAATTGCAGGTGAAAAGAACCGCGTTAGTATGGATCGTCTTTGTGCTATGAATCACAAGAGCAAAGTGTAGCAGCCCGTAAAACGGATCGGCTGGCAATACGAAATCGTCCAGTAAAACGTCAGAGATCAACAACTTATAGATAATTTTCGACGCACAAGAAGAAGTTTATGAAGTACTCATTTGAATCGAGCAGCGTTTCGATACGATTGCAGTACTTATACTGTACCGTAGTACTGCATGCATACTAGCTATCGCATTCGGCCGATGGACGTTGTTTGCGAGTATTCTGCAGAGAAACGCAAGAATTGTGCTGCCATGTTTTAGAAAACACTCAAAATTACAATGTTTGTTTCAGAATGACCTCATTTGGGGCATACATCTAAGAACGAGGATTTAATCGGACATTCAAGGTATTTATTTATTTACATACTTACACACAATACAGTAAAAGAATAACATACGTACTATACTTCTTCCTATGTATTGTGTATGCTAATTCTAAAAAAAGTGTTTATAAATCAGTAATACGGGTTTTGCTTTTGATATTGTAGATATAAGGACAGATTCACCATCGTATTGGATCACTGCAACCTCTCGAAGATGCACAGCTAAAATTTTTACAATTATACTTCATGGGCAACATGGACAAATAACTTGATCGATGTCAAGAGATCAATGCAGCAATGATAATAGCAATTCTTCAGATCTGCAGCAACTACTTAATGAACATTTTGCATGACGAGTTAGCCCGCAAATCTTTAATTTCCGATCCGTCTCGCATTCGCCCTGACCATTCAAATCTTAAGGCCCATCCTTGAAAGTTTGTGGTATGAATCAAGACAATCCATTTCCGAAGTTCAATCTATATAATATATATATAAGAGATTTCCATGTATATAGTCAGTCATCACGATATCTCTGGAACCACTAGAGCTAAAGACTTGAAATTTGGTAGGAATATTCTTTTCACCGAGTAGAGGTCAGCTAAGAAAGGATTTTCCAAAATTCCATCCGCAAGAGTTTTTTTTTTATTATGAACACAACAACGACAGTCGGGTCAGCTAGTAGTATATATAACTGTTGGAATCCAAACAGAGAATGTTTTTTTCAAATTTGTGTTATCTCAGAAAATATATGTATTTAGTGAAAACATAGAAAACCATAGGGCAGACCTTCAATAGAATGTGGATAAACTATATCTAATTACAAACTTTAGTCAGTACTAAAGTTTCTCTTTTAGTATGTTGTGTCCAAAAAACGTACTCAAGCTAAAATTAATGCCCAGAGGTAGACTTACCCGAATCACACATGTAAGAGTCCATCCCTACTCTGTACTAATACTGACTTTACAAGAGATTATTTATCACTAAAAACATCAATTATGTAGAGAAGCAAACACAAAAGAAATGAGAACAGATCTGCTACCACAATGTATCTCATAGTTGGTTGAAATTAAAGACACATACAAGTATAGAAGTTGATTCAGAAAGACCTTTAAAAGAAAATAATTTGCTGAGATATTTTTTAAAAACATGTCAATTTGACTATCTACATACGCTATAAATTTTATTGAGCTAGTACACCAGTGGGCTCCTTTGCACAGGATGCCGGGTAGATTATGGGTACCACAACGGCGCCTTCTTCCGTGAAGCAGTAATGTGTAAACATTACTGTTTCGGTCTGAAGGGCGCCGTAGCTCGTGAAATTCGGCAAATGAGACTTAACATCTTATGTCTAAAGGTGACGAGCGCAACTGAAGTGCCGCTCAGAATTTTTGGATTTTTCAAGAATCCTGAGCTGAGCGACACTGCATTGTAATGGGCAGGGCGTATCAGCTGAACGTCCTGCTCGACTCGTCCTTATTTTCATAAAAAAAAATCGGTCAACTTTTTTCAGCACCCTCAGAAAAAAACTGGAAAGAAACAGAACAGAAAATATAAATGGAAATAATTCGGGCAGTCCTATAGGCTCTTCCTCAACGCATCCAAAGGGATAGTTAAAAATATTAAAAATAAAAAAACCTTACCAATACTCTAAATCACCAGGCACTTTTCCTAAAATACAAAAATTATATCATTATTGAGGGTTACGTTTACATCACCACCGTTGATTTTGTTTAAATTTAATATGCATTATGATATATAGATAGGCAATAGAATCCAAATATATTTATTTTTGGAAAAATAAACTTTTATTTCAGCAATAACAAGCTGTGACGCGAATTTAGGTATTTTTATCAATGTGTAATGTACGGATTGGTCGCCAGTGTGCTCCAACTACATACCACAAGCTAAGTCGCAAAGTGCGGCATCTAATACTTTCGCCCAAGTGGGCGTACTCGAGCCAGTCTCTAACAATGTATGACAGTGACGTGCCACATGTTCTGTTAAACTTTGTTAATAAACTAAAATGCTGGGTTGTGTAGTAAAACTTTGTAAAAATACTACAAGAAATAAGAAATACACTGGGATCACATATCATCAGTAAATATTTTGTATTTTATGAATTTCAGTTTTATTTGGGTCACAAAATACATTTTTTTTTCGTTTTTCGTTTTAAATCGAATACCATTTATTTATTTAAAAAAAGATTCTCGGTCTTATCACATGAAGAAGCTGTGGACGCCAGAAAACAGCCATTTTGGAGACCCCAAATTCCGAATGCAATGGTTGCTTCAATGATTGGTTCCATCGTATGGCAAAATGTGTCAAATTTCGCGGAGAATACTTAGAAAAGCAATAAATACATTTTTCAATAGTAATGTTGTGTCACTTCCTTGATTCACAACTTGAATTTTCAGTTTACTAGCTCGACTTTGTCAAGTAGTAGGCATACTAAGTTTATGTTTGTTCCTGGTGTTAACATTATGGTTATGACAGTTAGTAGAAAATTCCCTGATATGTCTAGATACATATATTATATTATCAAGAATATATTGAGAAGCAGTTGTCAAAATATTTATTTCCTTAAACTTTTCTCAATTATTCAATGTAGGTTTAAATGCGTCATTTAAAAAACCTAAAGACACAAAAAAAGCTGTTTCGAAAATGGTAATACAATATTCCACTGTATAACATTCATGCTGAGATCTGTAGAGCGTACTTAGATTTTGCTCAGACTTTACTTACATAAAAAAAAATTACAAAAAAAAAAAACCGACCTCAAAATCACTATTAAAAAACAATTAATATATTATGCACTCTAAAGTATGATAATAATTGCGTATTTTTATACAGTCTAATTAATTAATTATGTAATTCTTGTTACGATTAAGTTAGTAAGTAAGTAATTAAGTTAAGGAGTTCCTTTGATCGTCAGCATATTCGACTAAACAATTACTTGACCATAACGATGTTACGGTAGGTGATTCAAATATCCGGATAGCATAAAAATATTCGGTCTAGTATCGTTAATTTGCAACTTTTGCATTTTTTTAGAATTGAAGAGTTACTTTGTCATGGATCCCATAATCAGAACCTAACAAACTCTTCCCAAACTTCCTTTGAAGTATATCCTTTCCAATAAATAAAGAATTACTCGTATCGAAATAATTGGTTGGCGCGATATTGTTAATCGTAAATTTGTCGCGCACATACTTATAGCAAATTAAAGGCTTTTATGTTATTCTCATGGTTGCCAATGTCAGATTAAGGCCAAATTGTAATGAGACCACACGGAAAGCACCAGCTTTCAAATAAAAAAAGAATTATCAAAATCAGTTAACCCAGACCAAAGTTTTTTGAGGTAAAAAACATACCGACGAATTGAGAACCTTCCCCTTTTTTAAAATCGGTTAGAAATGGCTGAGTGTGATAAAACGCGAACTTGACCATTACATTGGGCTGTCTTAGATTAAGCTCGGCATAATTTCAGCTGTTAATGACTATAAAAATTAAATCAAAGACTTTTTTATTATGGAATAGGAGGACAAACGAGCGTACGGGTCACCTGGTGTTAAGTGATCACCGCCGCGCACACCCTCTTGCAACACCAGAGGAATTACAAGAGCGTTGCCGGCCTTTAAGGAAGGTGTACGAGCTTTTTTTGAATGTACCCATGTCGTATCGTCCCGGAAACACCGCACAAGGAAGCTCATTCCACAGCTTTGTAGTACGTGGAAGAAAGCTCCTTGAAAACCGCACTGTGGAGGATCGCCACACATCCAGATGGTGGGGATGATATCCTAAATTGTGGCGTGTCATGCGAAGGTGGAATTCGGCGGCAGGACTATGCTAAGTTTACACTCAGCTAAGTTGTACGTAAGTAAAGTCCGAGCAAAGTCTAAGTACGCTATATAGATCTCAGCCTCGGTAAGACAGTTCTACTGCTACACATTTTTTTTACTCTTGACTTTGAATTTATTTTAATTTGCCATTTCCATTGGCTTTAAAAGAATTCACATTTTTTTTTGTTTTGGCGTTAACAGTCTGTTGATTAGGCTGTTACTTTGTATTGTAATATATTTTAATTGAATTGTGATCTAATTTATGTTTAAACATTGTAATCATCATCATCATCATCAGCCGGAAGATGTTCACTGCTGGACAAAGGCCTCCCCCAAAGATTTCCACAACGATCGGTCCTGCGCTGCCCTCATCCAACGTATTCCGACGATCTTCGTATATTTTTTGTAATATATATTAAAAATCGATAGTTGGACACACAATGTCTGTTGCCCATTTTCTGGTTAACATTAAATAAAACAATATGTAATTGAAAAATATGTACACCTTACGTGATCACGTTTGCAAATTATCCAAATATGTTTATATATTTTGTACAACGAAAAATATGATAGAGTTAGTTAAAAAACAATATATAATTACCATACGCACATCGGCATTCATAACAAAACCATAAAATAAAAACACAATTTAAAATACAAGTGTAACAGTATGAAATTGACATTTTATGGCGATTTTCGTAACACGCATAAACAAAGTATTAATATAATATACACTATTTTATGTTTTATAACAAAAATCAACAGCGAAACTAGATGCAGTATGCGTTTCTATTACTTAATATGCAATAAACAATGACAATTTTATAATACTATATTTCTTAGAAGTTTTTATAGCATTAAGTGAAGGATTCGAGCAGATCACCATAATATGACATCGTCTTTACCATAATAGTGAAAATATTAAATTTAAAATTTAAAAATTTAAATATAAACTATATATATATATATATATATATATATATACATATATACACATTTTAGCTATATATATATATATATATATATATATATATATAGGTAAATGTGTATAATATAGATAGGTATATAATATTATATCTTTGATTATTTTATTTATTAAATTTTTTATATGTATATATGTCACTATTATTATTACTTATAAATATTATTTTTAATCTAAATTTTTAAGCACACGTAGTATTAAGCGTAGATAACGCAATATTGTTAAAAATCAGCGGAACACGTGGTTTAGACTACATGTATTGTAATTCTTATAACTTATAGTCTACACATGTATTTGTATTTCTGTTTATGTTTTTCTAATAAAATAAATAAATATTATCTGAGTCACGTACTCGTATAATCCCCGCGCGTTGGTACAGCGACAGGCTGCCATTTTTGTGATGTTTTTTTTATGACAATAAGGAACGAGACGAGCAGGAATTTCATCTGATGGTAATTGATACGCCCTGCGCGTGACATTGTAGTACCGCTCAGGGTTCTTGAAAATCCCAAAAAATGTTGATCGGCACCACAATTGCGCTCGACTCCTAGAGACATAAAATGTTAAGTCTCGTTTGCCCAGTAATCTCACTAGGTAGTAACGACAGATCCAGGCATACACTTTGAAAAACACCAATTAATAGTACAGTTTGCAAACTAAGAACTAGTTTGTCCTGGTTGCAACGCGAAGGCTCTATCACAAAACGGCCTAGCGTAACTTATACAATACCTTAAAAAAGTCCTATTTTTTGTCAGAGTCGTCATTGACTTGTCCATGCCCTGGTTCCAGCTTATGGATGAGCTGTGGTACACGTTGTAATATGTGTGTTCTAAAAAACTATTTCTCACAACGAAAGTCAAGCTTTTTGTCAACTTTAATATAAATCAAGTCTGTTAGGACGTTAAAATTTCACGAGCCCTTTAAGTGCTCTTTTACTCCTAACCTGGTTGTTTAATACTAGAACATGGCTCCGTACAAACCACAAGCGAAAATAACAAACATAATTATAATGACTTAATACCGTTATATCCTCTGTGATGTCACGCTTTCGATACTTTATACAGGCACACACGAATGGGATGGGAAATTTGAATTATTTAATTTGGAATGCTGTTTATTCTATAGATTCATTAAATGTGGACAAAACTTCTATAAGAACCGCATGCGGATGAACATCTAACTTTCAACGAGGTATTCGGGTATGGTGATTGGTAGGATAGAAGGGGCACAATGAAGCGTCAGCGTCTAAAAATACGTCTGCGAAAGATTTCTCTACGCAATACGAGGAGTTTGTGGCCATTACAGAGTACTTGAGCACAGAGCCCTCGTTAGAGAGTCCTTGATCCAGGGCTTGGGTTTCCAGTAGCCCTATTGAGGTGCGTATAAAGTACCTACTTACTACAATCTCCGCGCCTAATTACTTAAGTTATTGGGTTTGTTAAGTGTGGCTGGGATTAGGCGGCAGAAGATTTCATAATTAAAATAAAACAAACATGATTTTTGTCTTCGATCGTTTCGATAGCTACAATAAAATTAGGGAAGGAAATGATGTTTAAAGTAAAAGTAAAGTGTATACTCGATAATAGCACTGCCAAGAATACCAAGCGGATAAGCCTTATATAGGATAGGATTATTGTAAACTGTAGCTGATCTGTAGGCAGAAAAGAGCCGACTAGCCGCTTATGGGTACCTTCAAGAAAAGCGCATACACCTCCCTTAAAGGCCAGCAACGCTCTTGTGATTCCTCTAGTGTTGCAAGAGACTGTGGGCGGCGGTGATCACTTAACACCAGGTGACCCGTACGCTCGTTTGTCCTGCTATTCCATAAAAAAAAAAGAGAATACTGAGTCCCCAACAATTGTAAATTGTTGCTGGCCAATTGGCAGAATCGAGGTAAATGACGCACATAAAACGATGTCTCTACGCGATACGAAGAGGACTAGCCGCTTACAGAATACTGAGCCTCCAACACTGTTGCTGGCCAACTGGCAAGAATGATGTAAAACACGCACATAAAACGATGACTCTACTAATACCAAGAAGACTAGCCGCTTACAGAATACTGAGTCCCCAACAGTTGTAAATTATTGCTGTCCAACTGGCAAAATTGAGGTAAAAGATGCACATTAAAAATTACATATCTCTACGCGATACCAAGAGGAATAGCCGCTTACAGAATACTGAGTCTCCAACAATTGTTAACTGTTGCTGGCCAACTGGCAGGAATGATGTAAAAGACGCACAATAAAGCGATGTCTCTGTGCAATACCATGAGGACTAAGCGACTTATAGAATACTTGATACAGAAACGATCAGCTTATAGTTTTAAGTTAATGTGGCTGATAAAAAAAGATGACATGAATAATGTAAAAGAACGAAACGACAGCCTAGTGCAACGCCAGTCGCCAAGTGATAGAACCATTCTCATTTTATGTACTGGATCTCCGACACTTCGAGCTGATACAGAACCGTATTAAAATAATTTTGAAGCAATTGGATCAACTGCATATTAAGTTTTAAACATAGACTCTAAAGAATCTTGAGAGCAATTAACATTGTTTATATACTTATATATCTTAATATATATAAATACGTTACACGTTGTTTGTCCGCGATGGACTCCTAAACTAATGAACGGATTTTAATGGGGATTACTTCATGGAGTGCAGCTTAGTCCAACTTGAGAGATAGGGTAGTTTTTATTTCGATTTGAGACCCATAATTAGTTTTATTTCCAATATTTGTTTTGTATGGACATATTTTCTGTGAGAGAATTTATTGACGCACGGTTTGATAGTTCCGTTGTGAAACAATTTCATTATAACAACAGGGAGCATTTTTTACGAAATAATTCTTGATGTTTTGAAATATTATTGGCAAATTCCTATGAAAAAGTTATTTTTTAATCTACAGAACAACGTCTGTAGAGTTAGCTAGTAATATATAAAACCTTGTATTGTTTTATTTTATGTCTTTGTTCTTGAAATTTTATGAGTTTTAGAACTCGCAGTATGCATATACATAGCATCTAATTATCCACTTTTTATTTTAATTAAGAATAACAGAGACATATAGTGTGAAACAATAAAAATAACTCATTTGTGTGTTAGCATCAAAACGCTTAAAACAAAATTTTAAACCACAAGTGAATCGTAAAAACATGTTTAGATTTACACCCACACAAAAATCTGTTAGGGCTCAAAGTTCAATCTCGGTATAGGTTATATAAGTAAGTGCCTAGGAACTGAAATGGTCTATAAATTCGCCGGTCGCCTTTTAACATAAAATTGAACTTAATCTATTTTCAAAACGTCTTAAGGAAATCTGGGTAAAAGATTGAGCATTCAAATGAAAATGGAGACTGTTTCAGGTGTTTAAATAATGTTTTTAATTCAATATCAACGTTTGAATACCGAATTTATTAAAGTCGAAATTATAGAAACTTTGATATTATTTTTGTAGTTGGTAACCACCACTCATTAATCCATCGATATCAAAGAAAAATATTATACAATTTTATTTGAAAATATAAGATTTAGTACACGCAGCCATAAACCTTAATATGCAAAGAACCTCAAGCTGGTATGCAGTATAGCTAAATATATACCAAGCGATGTCTTCTAAGAAGAAGTAGTACAGTTATCGAGAAGGATATACTGAGGTTGTTTGGCCAAGTAGATGGATGTACGCATAATGCGCAAGTAGAATGCAAAGTTCGATAGTAATGTGACCTAATTATAATTCATGATCACAATTATGATATTTGTCGATAAAAAGGAATGCTTCAAGTTTACCATTTTACTCTAGATTAAAATCAAATTAAAATGCAAATCAAATTTATGTACTGCCTTTCTTTAACACACAATATGTCTAAAACATTTTCCACAACTCCTAGTGCTTGGCGATGAATAAGAACTGTTTTTTTTAACGGAACCTGATGGACTTGGTACAGTCAATATTAAAATAAAATAATAAGGCCTTTTTAAAAAGGTGTACACACTTTTTTTGAAAGTCTGCCTGGTATGATGATATCTTCCAATAATTGGTTTACGTTCGCTCTATATCAAGATATATCGGAAAATTGCTTAAGGTTAGTTCTGGCTATGGGTTGGTGTAGAAGACCAGTTACTTGTCGGGGGATTTTGCGTGGGACTCTCACAAGGAAAATTTTCCAAGAGTCTCAATCAATTTCATTTCTAAGAGTTGTATAAAGGAATGACTTATCGAGGAGTTTTCTGCGGGTATCTAAGGTTACGGTTAAGGTTACTATATTAAAATATTTCATCATCATAGGTAGGAAATCGTTTGTGTAGTTTGCATGCATATGCTAGGTGCCTCAGAAGTCTTTTTTAAGTGCGTTCTATCCTTAGCTGGTGAGTTAATACTCACAGATCATCAGATACATCAGAATTATAATTAATTAGGTGACCACAGATAGATGACAGCTGACAAAAATTGCGTTACGTTCCTTTAATTCTTCCTAAACACTCCAGTTTATGTTGTGCTTAACGACGTTTTAGCTACACACTGTTTTGTAATAGAAAAAGATAAACTACATTCTAGGCATCGTTTAAATAATTAGATACTTTTTTATTTTTGTAATAAAACCGTTAAATGTCTAAAAGAAAATTCATCAAGCGGTAATCACAATAAATTAATTTTGTGAGTGCACTACAATGGAACGCAGACAGAAATAGAAACTAAATGAAAGAGCAACATTGTATTTTTATTTCCAGATTTATACTCATCTAAAGCCTCGTATTTCACGAAGGGCACGAAACAATGCCGGACTCGTCGTCTGCGATACTAAAATGCTCTACAAACACATTTCCCTAAATCAAAACTTGTTTGGAACTGTTATAATGTACGTTTTGTTTTTAACGATTTCGTTGTAGGTTTATGATTTTTTTAAGTTACCTACCTTAAACTCGAGAACCATTAGACCAATTGGAATGAAACTTTTTACCACACCTCTGAGGAAAGTTCGCTTTTTTACCCTTTTTTCGGGAGAAAAGTGGCAATTTTCAAGCCTCTGAGCTTTTGAGGCCTATGGAATAGCGTCCCGTGGCACCAAATACCTATATACTAAAAAAAGATTTGACGCATTGCTTACGTGCATGCGTTAACAAATTGTGAGAGCCGGAAAGTGCCACTTTCTACCCGGAAAACATGGTAACAACGCGAACAGCGCAACACAGAACCGCGCATGATCAAGGACAAACGAGGCAGTAACACCACGGCACCCCGCTCCACACTCAACGTGGACTTTTGCAATATCAGGGGAATTCACTCCAATTTAAATGCCGTCCACCACCACCTTGAGACGGCGCAGCCGGCCTTGTGTTTCCTTACGGAGACGCAGATATCTCGACCTAGCGATACGTCATATTTAACGTACCCCGGGTACAAAATTGAGCATAATTTTTTGCCTCATGCCGGGGTATGTGTATACGTTAGGGAGGATATCTGCTGTCGCCGTCTCGGCAATTTTGAGGGTAGGGACCTGTCCACCCTCTGGCTCCGCGTAGATTTAGAGGACCGCGTCCGCATCTATGCGTGTCCCATAGTGGTAACGCAGAAACCGATCATCTCATGGGCTGCGTTCAAGCGGCAATTGACGACGTGCTTGCAAGGATCCCCTCCGCTGAAATCATAGTCTTGGGTGATTTCAACGGGCACAATGCCCAATGGCTTGGATCACGCACCACAAACTACGCAGGGCGATCTGTGCATAATTAAATTTAAAAAATTAATAATGCATTGGCGTATGATCTGTCCCAATTGGTTGAGACGCCAACGCGGCTCCCGGATGTGGATAGCCACATGCCGTCCTTATTGGATCTTCTGCTGACTACACATCCCGATGGTTACCAGGTCTTTGTTGACGCCCCTCTCGGAACGTCCGACCATTGCCTGGTCAGGAGTGTAGTGCCTCCAACATTCATTGCTATGCAGACGACAGCACTGGTGATGCCGTATACATGGGCCATGCAGGTCTCTCTCGGGAAATCGTCGACCAGTGCCGGGAGAAACTTGTGTCTTCTATCGAGTCCTCTCTTGAGAAGGTCGCGGAATGGGGTAAATTGAACCTTGTCCAATTTAACCCCCAGAAGACTCAAGTTTGCGCGTTTACCACTAAAAAAAACCCCATTTGTCGTATCACCGCTCTTCGACAACACTTCGCTTAAAGCCTCGCCTAGTATCGGAATACTGGATCTCGAAATCTCGAGCGATTGCCAGTTTCGTGGTCATCTGGAGGGCAAAGCCAAATGGCTTCAAAGAAACTGGGCGTCATGAATAGAGCACGGCAATACTTCAAGCCGGCCCACATACTAGCGCTCTACAAAGCGCAGGTCAGGCCACACATGGAGTATTGCTGTCATCTCTGGTCTGGCGCACCCCAGTATCAGCTCGATCCATTTGATCGCGTGCAACGCAGAGCAGCTCGAATTGTCGGGGACCCAGTGCTCTGTGAACGGCTGGGTCACTTGGCGTTGCGTAGAGACGTCGCTTCATTGTGTCTTCTACCGCATTTATCACGGGGAGTGTTCCGAAGAGCTGTTTAACCTGATTCCTGCTGCCGAATTCCACCTTCGCACGACACGCCACAAGTTAGGTTATCATCCTCACCATCTGGATGTGTGGCGGTCCTCCACAGTACGGTATTCAAGGAGCCTTCTTCCACGTATTACAAAGCTATGGAATGAACTTCCTTTTGCGGTGTTTCCGGGACGATACGACATGGGCATGGGCAACGCTCCTGTGATTCCTCTGGTGTTGCAAGAGATTGTGGGCGGCGGTGATCACTTAACAACAGGTGATCCATACGCTCGCTTGTCCTCCTATTCCAAAAAAAAATATTTATTACAATATACTTACTTAAAACATACATGAATAGATATGAACATCCATGACTCGGAAACAAACATCCATATTCATAATTAGACTTGTCGATTGTCTGATAGTGGGTACTTCATACCACGACATTCCTTCATAATATAGATACTAAACAACTTTAAACTTATTCGATATTTCATCCTTTATATATTCTTTTAAATTTTCTTTAGCAATACTTATTACAAGAGAACTGAGCACTCACCATCACTCTAGAAACAATCTCGTTTCGCTGTCAATTTCATTAGAATTGTTACTCTGTAGGGAAAACAGCATTTACATACGGTCATATGCACTCCGGTTGATTACTTTGAAACCAATGATGAAATTGTAGGTGTATCGAAGGAATCAATTGAGACCACTATTTACAAATTGAACTTGCGAAACCGTTCCAATAAGTTTATTTTATATTGGTATTATTATATACGCTTTTGGGTTTTGGATTTTAATAATACATCAATTTTGAACGGACGTATGTCAACATCAGCATATTGATAATTCTGAAGCTCAAATGTACTTTTCCACGATACCTACTATTACTATTTAAAGTACATCTTAACTATATCTGATCTAGTCATAAGTTCTGATATAAATTAAAATATGTTCTGTTACGAATTAATTTTGTATGACCTTATCTAAATAAAACATTATACTTAATAGGTATAATTGAATAAAATAAAAAAAAGTTAATATTTACTGCTTTTGGTTTTAGCCTGGGCACGAATCTATGAATTATAGTTTTTTTTTCTTTTCTTCTTCTTGCAATATGTCTTTAAATCTATTGATTTACGCACTATATCCATTGGGAACGTCAGTCACTGCTTGTTCTCGATTCGATGTCGGCTAGTCATTTAGCAGGTCATGTCTTCAAAAGCTGACCATAATATTATCTGGGCTAGACGAGGGGAAGTCTGCAGCTGTCATAAAGCTCGGAACGTTGCCTTCCAGCACAGCCTTGTTTTAAAGTCCAACATTTTTAAAAAGCATATTGGTAAGGAGTGCCACGACACGATCTAAGACAGTCTCTCAAGATACAGTTTGGCTGAAATATTCATGTCGTTGAGAGCAGGCCAGGTCTTATACAACTGACCATAATTTGTAGTCCTAGGGCTTCCTATCTGGGCTAGAGTGCGGAAGTTGAATTTAAGCCAAGTTTGTGTAGTTTGTTCTTTATGACCATACAGATGAAGAGTCTTGCTGGACCGTCCCAGGTAAGTATATTTAAAAAAACTAAGAGGTCTCATTACAAGATCTAAGATAGTCTCTACTATACACAATGGTTGAAGTCATCACTACTTATCCACAATTTTTTTAACAAAAAACCACTTCAAAGAAAACTATTCCAAAACAATAGATAAATAATGGATAGTAAAGTCCTCGAATGGCGACCACGTACCGGAAGACGCAATGTTGGTAGGCCACCCACAAGATAGACCGACAATCTGGTCAAGATCGCAGAAATACGTTGGATGAGGGCTCGTTGGTTGAGTGTGGTAATAGCCCGGACGAGTCTGGCCCGATTGTGCTGACGTCATAAGACGCTGCCGTGACTCTCCCACATTTAAAGAGCCCGTAGTCGCCTCTTACGACACTCTTGGGCCTGGGACTCCCCTATTCTTTTTACGCCCCGGGGATGCACAGCGTGAATAGTTTTTCTGATATGACGACAAGCACCAGGCAAATCTTCTTTGATCATACGCGAAAGAGTCTTAGCAGGAATCTTCATTTCTCGTGATTTACACTTCTGGGATTAATTATACAAATAAAATTTGAAAATAAAATCACCGATACGTCGTTCGAACGGTTGGCTCACTTGGAAGAGTGCTCGCACGGAACGCGAGAGGACGCGGGTTCGAATCCCGCATCGTTCCTTAATTTTGTTTTCAAATTTTATTTGTGGAACATATCTCTGCTTAGAGCTGATGTGATTTATGTCGTAGGTAAATAAGAATTTAAATTAAACATTATAAAGTATACCTACCATAAGACATTGAATAGTCCACCATCAGGCGGAGATTTGATACCGGATACTACGGATACTAAATTATCATTTACATTGCCCTTTTCATACCCTTCAGCAAGCCAACAAACTTATCCGGTAACTCAAGCAATAATCGCTTCAATACAAACACTATTACATCTTAAAGTTCTCTGTACAAAGTCTGGCTGATACGTCTCTAAGCGGGATACTTAAAATAATAGCCATGTCAAAAGCACTGCTCGAGTGACGTGAATATTTTCCAACTGCTTGGCTTTTATTGTGCATGTTTTAATATTAATTGTAAGTTTTCTGCATCGTCGACGCTGGGTGTACTTTATGCAAATGAAATGTCAATTCGTTTATGCAAATTTCCAATTGGGGAGTAATATCTTGTGACGTGCTCCATCTAACATGTCTTATCTTATCATGAAGCAACTATTATCTCTATAATGTGAACATGTAGCCTGAACTAGCGCCCACTTGCAAATTCTACTGTTATTTTGAAATTATAAATAGACACTACAATTTAATTGACAACACCTACTGATATTCTAAGACTGTGTGACGTAGGCCAAACAAAATATTTTTGAAGTGAAAACTTCTGAATCTTCGAATTACGATGCTAAGTAATTCGAAAGTCGGTGAAACGAAAAAGCGAGACAAATGAGACAGACATATAAATTCATAAGATGTAACGTGGGAGAAAATGAGGTAAGAAGCATATTCAGTGTTTTGGTACCAGGCGATCATAGTTGGAGAAGAGATTGCTTTATGTGTGACGCGAGTATACCTTAATAATTATTAAATTGACACCAGGAGAAAATAAATATGACAGCGGTGATAGTATTCACTTTCATAGCAGTTGAAATCATGTGTCATCCTAGCAACATGTACTAGGACTTCATAATATGCAGTTTCGAGGTTCATGCACAAGTTTCACTTCAGACATGTTACTTTGTACGCACTCAATTTTTTTAATTAAAAATTTTATTATGCAAATATTAAGAGTTAAATGTTATATGTATAGATACATTTTGGAAACTTAAGCCTTCTCGGTTGGTGTTACTAGCAGCTGTGTGTTTTAAATAAATAAAATATACTTAGCTGGAAATATTTTTTACTAAATTGTTTATTTTTGAAATGTAACCTTTTTGAAGTGAAAACAATTTTAGCGGCGTTGGCACGCGTTGGTAGGAGAACATCTTATGGGTTTACTTACTGACGTCCTCATGACTGGCGCACGCCATAAATAAATAATTAATGAAAAAAATATATACTTAGTTAGACACTTTTCGGATGGGTGAATCTCGTGCGTTCGCGTCACCGAAATGCTTATAGCAGTAGATATATCTGTAGCTATACAGCTGCCGTATTGTGCAACATTAGTGCTGTGTATATACTATAAGTGTAATTGAATGAATTTCGTGAAAATTTCAATGTGTCCACACGCACTAGTAAAAAAATAAGGACTCCGTGTCACCTTACATAACAGTGTAGCACCAAAACAAGCCGATTAACGTGTAAATACATATCACCCACGCACACACTTACACTACAACAGGCCGATAGGCGGCCATTATGAGAATTGTCATCGTCTGTGACAGGTCAGTTTGCGTCTCAATAAAATATTTTAAAAATGCCGTCGTGCGTTGTGAAAAAGTGGTAAAACGATACTATATGATGATATATGATTAATTAAGGGATAAAAAATTGTGTAACTAGTATCTCCTGTAACTGCACACACACTAGCATAACGGTGCTTCACTTGCTAATGTCACGGCGCGGAGTTCTTCTTTTTTTACTCGTCCGTGTGTGCAGTGTATATAACGTGCATTGTTGGAATAGTGTTTTTGCTTGGTTATTATTTGAATTGTTTAATTGTAGAATTATTGTGAGTACAAAAGTGAGTAGGTACTAAATACATAAATAAAAGTGTTTACTAAATCAAACATTTTCATTTCTTACTTTAGTTACTATAAGCCTATTGTATCTTTTATAGTACACGTACACAATGAAATAATTAAAAGAATAAAAAGTTTAAGTAAGTTCTTAGTGTTGAAATTAATGACAATTAAAATAATGTTCAAAAAAGCAAGTACATCTAACATAACAATTTATGTACAAATACCTACTACTTGTCCATCAATAATATGATTGTATATTAATTGTTATTTCAATTGAATTGTATTTATATCTTGTAAGTACCTACAGCCCTGCAGTAATATCTGTTTGGAATTCCTTTGAGTATCATTTTTATTTCGCGGTGCCGCCGCTGCACCGGAAGACCGAGAAGGTTGTCACCAGCACTTCGGCAGCAGTCGATTAATTCATCTTGCCTGCACTTTATATTGACAGCAAATTGTACCATACATATCATAATTTGTGTAACCAGAAATCAGAAGAAATAAAAAAAAGATAATCTGAATAATATTTTTGCCTACCCGCGGACATCTAGTTTCGAGTGGTAGAAGTACCTAACTTCTTAGAGAATCATGAACAATGTGGGTGGTCGCGGTCCGATATGGCGGCGGTAGTAGTTTGGCTATTCGACACTTGGTGGCGCTAAATCAAAAAAGTGACTTAAGTTTCTTAATTATTACAGAGAAGTTACTAGATATTGGTAAATAGATTTACTTGTTTTTATCAGTGGCAGTAATAGTTAATGATAAATCTATAAATTAAAGCGTCCAGTATAAAAAATATGTTATAATATTATACACTTTAGCGTATGGCATGTGATGAAATAATTTGTGTATTACATTTATTCAAAGAAACACAAACACGTTTGCACTAAAGTCGGAAATGTAATTCGAGATCAAAAATGTAAACAAAGAAATGTCATTGTCAAAATGACAATTCAGAGATTAGCAACATTTTTCTAGGTAGTTTATTAATAAACTTATTTTGATTTATAATACTTATGTAACACAAAAATATACATTTCTAAATATTTTATATATTTCATAATGGTTACCAAAAACATAAAATTAATAATTTCCATATTAATATTCACTCTCTGATTCGGAGTCTGAAGAGCTTGATGTCGACAAATCGGAATTGGTTACAATTATAATTAATTTTATTTTCCGCAGCCAACTTGTCCCCGATAAAAGTTTGATGATTAAATTTTTCTCTTTTTACGATTTCTAGTAACTGAGTGTTTATCTTATTTTCTTCATAATTTACATATATTTTTGGATATGAGCTATTCAATAATTTGCGCTGACCCTCTGGCAGTTGTGGGGTTCGATTCTAACCTACAGGAGTGGTTAGGGACATTAAAACAAATACCGAATTGGGTTTTAGCTTTGGCAGTATGCCCTTTAACCACTTTTCATACTGAGCGAATTTTCAGTTTTTTTTAGATGCGAACATTAATAACGCTCCATCTACAAAACCGTTCTCGTTGCCTAAGTATATGAGATATTATAACACGCCTTCCTATTTTGGTTCGAGCTTTTAAGGCTGTATTAAGGCACACTAAGAAAGCTTATTTAGGAGTCTTAATTTCTGGATCCGAGTGTGAAGCTCTGTGGTTGACTATCCGCTATACTAGAAAATCTAAGCAGCTCACGGTTAACATAATATGTGTAGCATACTTACCATCTCCCGTCAATATGGAATATTTAGAATTATTTCTAAAAAATATGACAAATGTACTCTGTAAAATAAAACAACCATCAACTATAATATTAGGGGATTTTAATATGAAAAACAT
The DNA here is from genome assembly GCF_905404315.1 of Leptidea sinapis. Classification (NCBI taxonomy): domain Eukaryota; kingdom Metazoa; phylum Arthropoda; class Insecta; order Lepidoptera; family Pieridae; genus Leptidea; species Leptidea sinapis. Next base: position 11,204,473 of record NC_066289.1, on the reverse strand, counting down.
CAAGTGGGAATTCGATTCAACAAATTCTAAGGTAATATAGAAAATACCGTCTTGGACGACATAACTTTAAATAACCTTAGCCAGTGTACCTAATATGTTAAGAAAGGCAGCAGACAGAACCCTGGACCTAGTACTAACGGATACACCCGAGACACTTACCTTATAAGTGAATGTCAGAACCCACTCATACATTTAGACAATCACCATCTAGCGGTTGTTGTTGAATTTGTGACACCTAAAGGCTCAACTTTCCTAAAGAGTGTCAAAAGTCGCACTAAACTTCAATAAATCTGAATTTTATTTACTTTTTTGATGTGAAACATCTATAGCCGCACGTAAAACCGATTTCTGGCGTGGCGACGCATGCCGTGGCGACGCGTCGCCTTGTCACAGTAATACCGACCTCAGAGGCAACATCGAATATAACTATTACTGAAGTCACTGATTAAACGAATTGAATAATCGATTTGAAATAAATTCGTAAATTATTGTATTTAATGAAAATAAATGTTTATTCAATAAATAGTCATCGTTAACTGGAAAAAAATCTTAATATTTTATTTTATCATTATGACATATTTAGTTCCTATCACAATAAGTTATTTTCTGCATATTACTTTTACAAAATAATGTCGATGTTTCACATCTGCCAGGCGTCCCGTGACGGCTCACATTTTTTTTATTTACTAAAATAAATGAGGACCTGTCGCGGTTGCAATGATCATAAATTTGGGAAACAAGCCCAACAGTATATCAAATGGTGGATAAGTTCTATTCTACCATTGCAATACTTTTATACAAAAGTGTAAAAATCTTTTGTAGATAGTATAGTACAAAGAGCACTCAATATAATTAATTCCACAGCTATTCTCATTGTATTAACTACACTGATTTTAACCAAAGGGCCGAGAATCGATACCTACTAGTACATGGCGGTCTTTTGTCGGTAGTCAGTTGTCAACTGTCAATTATTGTCATTTTGAAGTTTTGTACATTTCCAAGTTCAAACTTCAAAATACTCCTCCCAAAGTCCCAAGTCCTTGCAAGCCTCCTAAGTTCTGAGTTATATTTATGTATATTCAATATTGACTTTTCAGTTAATTTTACATGTATTTTGTTGTTTTAAAAATTTAAAGAGTATCTGTTTTGTGAGAAGTGAATTTGGTAATTGTAATCTGTTTGTTTAAACTTGGTGTAAACACAAAAAAGTAGCTGTTTTATTGAGGTAAGTGAAATCAGAATATTACTATTTTTAGATCTAACAACAACCTAAAATAACGAAATTTTAACTTAAGCTCATGCCTAAAATTTATTACAGATAAAAAAATATTATAATCATTACCCTTTAACACAGAAATATTACTTTTAAGTGATAATAATGTTTGTGTATAAATAAACATGTTACTGTTTCTCACGTGAGTAAAAGATTAAAACGCGTAGCAAGCTCTAGAAATTCCCTAATATAGCTCTAATTTAGAGGGTGTAATAGCTTTCCTATCCATATGATTGAAAAGTGGTGTTTCAAAGTTTTTCTGCAAACCAGAAGATTGTATTGTACTTTAAATATTAGAATATATAACAGAATAAAAAGGTAATATAAATAACATCACAATTATACATACTGAGTCAGAGATTTCATATATAAATTACTAGTGTTAATTTAATGTAAATTACTTATTGGACTATAAATATTCACAAGTGATTCAAAATCATAAGAAAATTGAGAATTTTTCAAACTAGTATTACACACAGTTGGATAAAAATATGACACAATTAAGAAAATATTTTAGATTGTATTTTACAAAGAATGTAATAATTTCAAAACTTTGGTTTACTTTTAGTACATAAAAACAATTATAAAATGAATATTTAAAGATCTTAGAATAATATTTTTATTAGGTTTAAACAAGTTTATATTATTATATTTTGTGTATCTGGGAATTTGCTCTAATGTGGGTTTTTGAAAAACCAATCTATCTTGGTTACATCCCTGGGAAGAAGTTTTATTTTTGGGGTTTTCATTGAGCAGAAAAAGTGGTTAATATTCTGTATGTGTTGATGGCCTGAAAGTATTGGTCACAGTTATATGATATTCAACAGCTATAGAGCCGCGAAGTAAGCTAGCTTATGAACAAATTGTAGCGAGATAAACCGATTACTCCCGAGTCCCTTCCCCACATCTGTCTCACTCGCTCCATATTAGGAGTTTATGATTTTGTTGGTATTAGTATCATTAAAGTAAATAGGTATATTCATTGAGTGATAATTAGTATTTTATTTTTATTATAGTTCATTTCGTCATCCATGACCCGTGTAAAGTTTTACTGTGAAATAAAGTTGCTGTGTGATTTGTGCTTAAAATAGGTATTGGGTAAAAAATTATAGAATAGAAATTAAATTAGTGTGCCAGTATGGTATATAGGTACAGTTTTCAATAAGAAATAAAATAAAAATGGTTTCTTTTAATAGACCAGTACCAAATATTACTTTACAAGTAATGTTCAATCATTTTTAAGATATTTGTGTTGGTGAAAAATTACTGTTACCACCCACAACTAATGATATTGTAATAAATACAAGTTACAGCCTGAAAAAACCGGCAAAAGATGTGGTAAGTGAATTTATAATATATATGTATCAGGTATAATATCAAGAAAAGCTAAAGGATGGTATATAAATTATAATATGAACTATGAATCCGACAGGGCTGTGGTTTTTTTTTGGTCATATGTTTAAAAAATTATATAATTTGAGTCTAGGGTAAAGGTACTTTGTAATTTGAGTTTAATGTTTTAAACTACTACGTTTAATGTTTACAAGCTTCTACAAACAACAGTTTGTAGAAGCTACAAACATTTAAAAAAAATTATGTTATTTAGAGTTTTAAATAAATATCTTAAATGCATGAAATTTTAGGTTTACTACTAAGTAATTGCAGTATGGGTCTTTACTGCTAGATGAATTGTATCATGAATTATTATTATTTTCCTCCTGTATCCACAATCAAATTCCTTATCACAGTCCATATTGCAGCATTGGCCTGACACTACAGTTTTTTTTTTACTTGGCATATTTACAGACTTCTCACAGTCATCTCCAGCATTATATTATTTTGCTTTGTCCAGCCTCTGCATATGGCTGTTACACCATTTATAAAAATGCGATTATTTAATGAGTTAGGGTGTCCACTATAATTCAGATTTAGTGTTAGTTTAATTTTTCTTTTCTTTTTTTTAAATCTTATATATAAAATTGTGTGTTGTGTACCGGTTTTTGTTAACAAACTCCTCCGAAACGGCTAATCCAATTTGTGTGTATATCAGGTAGGTCTGAGATTTGGCCAACATCTATTTTTCATATCCTTAAATGATAAGGAAAACTAAATATTTTCTTTGATTTTTTATGACTTTAATTTTTATTTTATTATGATCATCATTATAAAATACATACAACTTCAAATTTTCACACTTCCACAATCAACACCTATTTTTGTATCACAATTTTAATATTATTCTATTCTATCCACAGATACGCAATAGAATTGCAAGATGGCATTCGAATATTATAACATTGATTATTGTAGTATGATAAATTTAGTAGGTCTGAGAATTGGTAGTCATCTATTTTTTATACCGCAAAAATTTTAATTTTTGTTTTTTTTTTTATTAGGTAATTTAATTGGCAATACAATGTTTTCTGGGTCAGCTAGTATTTTATAATACTAACTGCTTCCCCCAATGTTGTCTGTGTGGATCAGTTCAGAACAGAAATCTGTTCAGTAGATTTTGTATTTTCCCAAACTAGGTACCCTAAATACATAAGCAGACAAAAATTCTACAAAGTACTTTGTTGGCTAACTTTTTTTTTGTAAACCCACAGCAAGTATTTTTTTTATATTCAATATACAGTAGGTATTTACTTTGTAACAGTTTTATTATATGTGCAGTTAATATGTTTGAAGTCATTATATTTATTTTAAAGTTAAATTTCTGTTTAAAGAACAACATTTTTTTTATTAAATTCATTTTAATTTTAATTTATTTATTAATTTATTTTTTTATATAATTAGCTTTAACAACTGGAAGTGCACAAAACTGGTGTCAGAACTCAGAAGTAACACATCAATGACTTATTTGTAAATCACTAATTACTAGGCTTATTCTACATATTCCGTGATCATTTCGTTCTCAGGTGTACAAAGAGTATAATGGTATCTTGGACTAGATAGACTTTTGGTGATAACATATAAAAGTGGTTGTAGAATTACAGTACAACTAAAAAAACCTTTAAATCAATTTATTGATGCCTATAGTTACGATGTTAGATTGATTTTTAAGTAGGTATGTAGCGCCAGTAAAACTATGTACCTACTTATGCAACACATTCTTATTCATTGAGTTATATTCTGACTCAGAGACATAACACGAACGAACGAGCGTAAGACACGCTTAATAACCGCGACAAGTTTTGACT